>NC_059164.1:1250000-1875000 GCF_019923935.1 Bubalus bubalis | reverse complement strand
CTTAAAACATAAGGTAAAACTGCTGTCTAATTGGTGTAAATGACTAAAAGGAATTTTGATGATTTTGGAAACATCAATTTTGATTTTATATATGAAAAATATTACAGAGCAACATAATTCACTGAAAAGAAGTTTGATTTAGTTAAGATAAATTATAAATTTTAGAGTTATTATTTAAGAGATTAATGGTGATTAAGCCTATATATTATTATGTTTAAATTCCAAATTAAAAAAAATAGACTGACTTAGATTTCTTTGCAATCAAAAATGCAAAAAATACATGTGATCTCTTACACAGAGTGTGTTGCATCATTGATGAAAAATTAGATACATTAAATATGTCAGCAATGTGAAATAAATTGAATTACATACTGTGTGTTCATGAAAGTAGCTTTGGTATCATAATTAATTGTAGTTTTAACCTCTCTTTAGTGAAAGAACCAACATATTAGTGTATTTAGACAAGTTTTTGGTTCACCAGGTTTTCTGGTTTACCAAGGATTTTCTGGAGTATTTACAAATGGAGCTATAATATATCTCTTTGATATATTATATATAAATATCTCTTTGACATAAAAATGTTAACTTGCCACATAGTGATCAATCAACCAGCAACTGAAATAGTTTTAAGCTAATGCTTATTACCACAATAAAATGATTGTAGTAAGATGGAGAATACAACATAGACATGTTCTCCAGTTATTCTTAGTTTATGCTGTCTAAAGTCTGGGTATGAAACCTACTTTTACCGTTTTTTTACTGTGGGTTTCTAAAATATAGAACAGGCCAACACTTTTAAGTCAACCAACTGATGTTCGCATCCATAAATTTTACCCCTGGGGTCCGTGGTGAGCATGAGTTCATCCACAAATTTCAGTACCAAATTATGATCAATATATTTAGAAAATGAAGAGAACAAAGCACACATATTTCAGTGTATCACCTGGGATCTTGTCAGATTTTAAGGAATTTGCAGTTTCCCAATAATGTGATTTAGCAAAAAGGCTTTAAATATAATCTAAGCGAATGTTTATAGCAGATTTTATATTAGTTCATCAGACAGGGTTCAAGAGAGATCTCCAAGGCTGATTTTTCCATTTTTTAAATTAATAACTTGTCTGAATAATAAGTACATTATTAATAAAGTATGTCACTGCTTTACAAATTGATAAGAGACATGATATCATCCAGCCCTGAATCATAGAGAATTCACACTCACCATGGACCCCAGTGGTAAAATTAAGTGGTGAAGAGTCTCAACTGTTTCTGCAGAAAATTTTCTCCAGCACTTTCAGCACACAACTTTAAAAATGTTCATAAGCCTGATGAGTCTCAGAATCTCAAGCTCTGTCAATTTGATTTTTGCTCCTGTATTTTCCCAGAGGAAAATTTTATTTTCTCTGCTGCTCTTTATTCTTTTGATATTTTTGACCTGAACAGGTTAATCAAACTGTTGTTCTAAAGTGAACGCTTCCCTTGGGGAGCAAGTCATAATCCATTAGTATGGCTGACAGGGTGAGCTCAAACATTATTCATTATTCCTTAGAGGAAAAGCCCTCAATGATATCTGTCTGTTACATTTTTCAGTAAACAGATATATATATATATATATATATATATATATATATATATATATATATATATATAATAAATATATATATAATGAATACATGTAATGAATATATATATGTGTGTGTGTATATATGTGTGTGTGTGTGTGTGTATATATATAAATTGTGGATTCTTATAGAATCTTTATAAGCTTATTTAACATTTCAAAACCAGTTTTTGAAAATTTATCTTCCCCATTTCTCTACTAGTTGAAATTAGTTCCATAAGCAGTTCTTATTTTATCTCTCTATTTGGTAAAAAGTTCACTAAAAGAAAATTCTGAATCAAAATTAGAATCTATGATAATAGTAAACTCCTCTCTTTAGCTTTTCAATTAAAGTTGGATTTTGGAATTTTAAAATAATGAAAGGGATTTCAAAAAGATTATATATTGTAAATGATAAGTACTAGTATTGTGTGTGGTTGTTGATAGAAAAATCACTTAAATCCAGGCATAAGTACTCTGAAAATTAAAAAAAAAAAAATGTTTCCTTTATCTAAATATATTACCTGAAATTATTCACTCCAAAATGTATTCAAATTCTCTTTATTCTTTTCTTTAATTTATGTGTAAGACTAAGTTAGCAAGTGTAATGGAGAGACCTTCCATTTTTCCTCACGTTGATTTTTAATGTCATTTCAGTGCAAAGAGTTTCTAAGTGGCAGCCATCTTACTTTTTTTTTTTTTAACTTTAGCATTAGCAATGTCTATGACCTTGAACAAAATGTACATTTCTTATTCTCTTAATTATGCAACACATCTAAACTACTACCAATAAACGTTGGCTCCAAAAAAAAATAAAATAAAAAATAAAATAAACTACTACCAGTAGTATATTAAATTTAGCAGTGACAACAGTCAACTAGTCACTATCACGAGTTCAGATAACGTCTTTTAAGCAATAACCTCTCATTTTTTCCTCCAACAGATCCCTAACTGCATAATATTATAGAATATGTAATGTGTGTAATACAAAGCTTTATTTGATAATTTGTCAGGAAATTTGAATAGAAACTTAGAAAATCATTAACTTATTACACTACTTTCCCTGAAATCATAAAATAAATTGTAGATGTTGTATAGGCTTGGATCTACAAATAAAGAAAGTAAATTTTGTTATTAAATATTTTCTCTAATACTTAGATAGTCATCTAATGTCATGAAAGGAAGAGCATATTAAGACTGAGACTTGTAGATCTTGTTGCTGTTCAGCTTTTAAACTGTGTATGACTCTTTGCAACCCCAAGAACTGCAGCACATCAGGCTTGCATGTCCTTCGAGGTCACCCTGAGTTTACTCAAACTCATGTCCATTGACTCAGTGATGCCATCCAACCATCTTATCACTTGTGCCCCCTTCTCCTCCTGCCTTCAATCATTCCCAGTATCAGTGTCTTTTCCAATGACTTGCCTTTTTGCATCAGTTGGCCAAATTATTGGAGCTTCAGCATCAGTCCTTCGAGTGAATATTTAGAGTTGATTTCCTTTAAGATTGACTTGTTTGATCACCTTGCAGTTATAGATATCAACAAATATAAATTAAAGTTGATAGAGAACTAAAATAACCAAGAATTTTGTAATTTCAGAATGAAGAAGAGTCTGGTGGTCTATGTTCCACAAAGTTGCAGAGTCAGACATGATTGACCACATGAATATATGGTGTTTTCAGTATTCATGTGAGAATTGGACCATAAAAAAGGCTGAATGCTGAAGAATTGATGCTTTCAAATTATAGTGCTGGAGAAAACTCTTGAGAGTCAATTGGATAGCAAGGAGACCAAACCAGTCAATCTTAAAGGAAATCGACCCTGAGTATTCATTGGAAGGACTGTTGCTGAAGCTGAAGCTCTAATAATTTGGCCACCTGATGAGAAGAGCCAAGTCATTGGAAAAGACTCTGATGCTGGGAAAGACTGAAGGCAAAGGAGAAGGGGTGACAGAAGATGAGATGATTAGTTAGCATCATGACTCAGTGGACATGAATTTGAGCAATTCTGGGAAATAGTGGAGGACAGGGGAGCCTGGAGTGCTGCAGTTCATGGGGTTATAGAGTTGTACACGACTTATATACAGAACAACAACAACATAGTTTTGAAAAATAGACAAATGAAATAAAGTAGAAATTTTAGAAATAATCTTACAAATATACAATCACCTAATTTACCAAGAAACAGCTGCAAAAACATAGCAGGCATCACTTATCCTCATAAATTAGAAATAAATTCCACAAACAGAATTGGGGTTTATCTTGAAGAAAAGAGACAGATTTTTGGCTCACAGCATTTGCAAACCAGGGTTATGTGACCTTTGCCTGTGACAGAATGTTCTGGGGAAGGAGTGAAGGTGGTGAGAGATTTCTACAAGTAAAACCACAAAATCTCAGCTGAAAGATTGGTAAGGGAAGTTAGATGGTCCTTGAAGCTTGATCCCATGTCCTGCAGAATGATCACAGCTTTTGTGACTGGCTGTCATGGGAGTCTTTCCAGGTAGAACTGTAAGGGAGTAGGGCCCTATGGGGCCTTCCCCAGACAGACCACTTCCCATGTCCTCCACTTGCCTCTTCTCTGTAAAAAAAAAAAAAAAAAATTTAGTCAAAGGATAAATTCAATCACAAAAGTGAGAAAGTATAGAACCAAAGGAAATCAATCAACCAAAACAAAATAAGAATATTTCAACCATTACACAAAGGCAAGGACATTTAGTTCCTCCTCAGGGGCTATAGATAATCTAAGTCATATATCTTGAGCTCTTTTATAGATATTGAAACCTCCACCAGGTAGAAGAAGTTAACTACATGATGAACAAATTATAGCTATGACATAAGCTGCCAAAATTCTAAGAACTGGCCTCAAGGAAATGGGAATAAACCAACTCTGTTACAGATTGCTATGCTATGCTAAGTCACTTCAGTCGTGTCTGACTGTGTGTGACCCCAGAGATGGCAGCACACCAGGCTCCCCGGTCCCTGGGCTTCTCCAGGCAAGAACACTGGAGTGGGTTGCCATTTCCTTCTCCAATGCATGAAAGTGAAAAGAGAAAGTGAATTCGCTCAGTTGTGTCCGACTCCTAGTGACCCCATGGACTGCAGCCCACCAGGCTCCTCTATCCATGGGATTTTCCAAGCAAGTGTACTGGAGAGGGGTGTCATTGCCTTCTCCATGTTACAGATTAACTGTACCTAAAACAATCAAGATGACGTTGATCAGACCACCACATGACAAATTTCAAGATGGCTCTCAAAATTGACTCTGATGTTCTGTGTGTAGCCGTTTCCCTGTACACCCTTAAAATTTCTTTTTAAGAGCCATTCTCTCCCCTGATAGGCAGAGGGAAGTTGGTCTTTGGACACAAGTCTGTCTTTTCCCCAGGTTATTGGCCTCTTGACAAAAGACAATTCTTCTTTCCTACAAACACTTTCCTCTCAGCTATTGGCTTTTGAGTAGCAAACAGCCATATCTGAGTTCAGTAACAGAATCCTTAGCAGAATCAGATGTCCTCACAGCTGTCTGTCTCAGTTTTTCCCAAGAACACAGACAGTGTGACTAAACCCAAAGTTTATCATGACTGCCTGAGTCTATTTTATTTTAGGCTTCTCTTATTACATCAGGTCCATTTTCTATATTCTTTACTTAAATATTTCTCTTATTTTTATATTTCTTTAGATGATTTTGATTTCATTTTTTACACACTGCAATGCAATGAGAAAAGTTGAATAGTCTTTTCAGTAAATACCTATTATATATCCATGGGGAAATTAAAGGTGATTGCTGTCTCCTACTTCATAGCAAACATAGAATCAATTTGAGGTAGATCATAGAGTTAAATGTGAAATTTTTAAGACACAAGAGTTAAACAAGACATTTGCAATAATACAGTTGTCAAATAACTCATATTCAGAATGTATGACAACACTTCCACAGGAATAATGAAAAATCAGAAAATCTAAAGGAAGAAAAGATATAGATGCATCTGAGAAACATGTGTAAACATGGTCAACCACATTGGACACTTATGGAACTGCAAATTAAAATCAGCAGCTATACCACTATATATCCATCCAGAAGGCCAAACTCGCTTACCCACCAACTTTGAAGGCAGAGAGAAATGAGCCACTGTCACTGCCATTGGGAGTTTAAATAGATGCCACTACTTTGAAAAACTGTTTTCAGTATACACTAAAGTTGAATATGCACTTCTGCCCCGACAGAGCAGCATCTTACATACTCCATCAAGCACTGAAGTCTTCCTCCCAAGACCTCCTCCATCTTCCCTAGTCTTACTTTCTGTTACAGAAATTATAAAAGTGAAGTGTCCATGTCGCTCAGTTGTGTGTGGCTGTGATCCTATGGAATACATAGTCCATTGAATTCTCCAGGCCAGAATACTGGAGTGGTTAGCCATTCCCTTCTCCAGAGGAGCTTCCCAACCCAGGGATTGAAACCAGGTCTGCTGCAGTGCAGGCGGATTCTTTACCAGCTGAGCCACGAGGGAAGCCCAAGAATACTGAAGTAGATAGCCCATCTCTTCTCCAAGGGATCTTCCTGACCCATGCTTCAAACCAGGGTCTTCTGCATTGCAGGTAGATTCTTTACCACCTGAGCTACAAGGGAAGCCACAGCAATCATTGACTCTTGTTATTTCAATATCTCATAAAAATTAGTGAAATATACCATCATCTAGTTAAACTCCTCTTATTTTAAAAGTAAAGATGCATTCTACCTGGTGATGCTCAAAGAAAATCTCACAGAGGAAGTTTATTCTGTAGTTACTTCGGAGTAGAAACAGAAATGTCTTCTTACCAGTTTCTTAAGGAATTGTTCTAGTTTAGTGTTCATTGTATTATTAGAGTCCTAGAAACATAGGCTACCAGTCTTCTTAATATCTATAAGTGGAGAAAATGCATGAGCTTGAGATCACTTTATATAAACTTAATTTACAGGGGAAAAGTATCAGATAACCATTATAAATGTACATTTAATATTAAGAGTATATTAAAACATTGTTTAATTATTTACTAATTCCTTGAGTTAATTTCATGCTCATAAATTACACATTTGTATACTGAAGTTCTTGCCTATATCAATGAGATTGTATACAACAAATATCTTTAAAGTATTTGTTTAGTAACTGCAGATTATGTGTTCCCAGTGAATACTTCTGTTTTGTTCAAGACTGTTTATTTCTTTGCTCATTCTTTTCATTTTTCCCTTGTCTGTGTATTATTTTGTAGCTATGAAATAGTTAAGTTTAAACATTTATTCATTCCACTATATAGACAAGGGTTTGGAAATTCTTGGTGGCATTAGTAAAATGAGCAGACAAATCAAACTAGGCTTGTGTGTTTCTTGATTTGTAGTTAAAAGAAAAAAAAAAAAACATGATGAAGAGGAGGTAGAAAAGAAACACTAGGAAAATGGGAAATAAAATCATCTGTGTTTGGAACCATCATTTAATACAGAAAAAAAAAAAAAAAAGTATTGACTCATTTCAGGTCACCTAACTACAGCTATTGCTGATTTTACATAACAGTAGTCTTGGAGAATTAATTGCAGCATTAATGAATGCAGGGAATAGATAACTGGGTTGTTTCTTTCCATAGATTCTATCTGTGGGAATGAATCAAAGGGAAATAAAGAGGAAAGTGAACAGAGAAATTGGAATGAGGCAAAGAGTACAAATCATGTCACCACCACCCCATGCCACAGTCAAATCAGGAAGACCTGAAGCCTCCACAGGGCTCAGCCCTGGCGAGCACAGTTCCCTCATGTGGTACTGGTGAATTACAGTCACGATGAAAATACACAATTTCTAACTTTGCAATCAGTGGGCTTTAAAAATTTGTTTTTTCTTTCCTTATTTGTTGTTATTTTATTTTTTCCTACTGGGTCACTCTAAAATTAGTTCAACTGCCCTGCCACCCCCCAAAAAGAGAAATTCAAGTATTAAGGGCTTAACTTCCAGAGTTCTTATTTGAAATGATACTCCCTTAAAGTATACTAAAGAGGTTTTCAAGTTTTACTTTATAAAATTGCCTAGTTTTCCAATAATTTTTTATTTCTTCATTATCATTTTATTTCAGATATTTAATTTTAAAAGCATGTATTCTCTTGAGAAACCTATATCCAGGTCAGGAAGCAACAGTTAGAACTGGACATGGAACATCAGCTGGTTCCAAATAGGAAAAGGAGTACATCAAGGCTGTATATTGTCACCTTGTTTATTTAACTTATATGCAGAGTACATCATGAGAAACGCTGGGCTGGAAGAAGCACAAGCTGGAATCAAGACTGCCGGGAGAAATCTCAATAACCTCAGATATGCAGATGACACCACCCTTATAGCAGAAAGTGAAGAGGAACTAAAGAGTCTCTTGATGAAAGTTGAAGAGGAGAGTGAAAAAGTTGGCTTAAAGCTCAACATTCAGGAAACTAACATCATGGCATCTGGTCCCATCACTTCATGGCAAATAGATGGAGAAACAGTGGAAACAGTGTCAGACTTTATTGTTTTGGGCTCCAAAATCACTGCAAATGGTGACTGCAGCCATGAAATTAAAAGAAGCTTACTCTTTGGAAGGAAAGTTATGGCCAAGCTAGATAGCATATTCAAAAGCAGAGACATTACTTTGCCAACAAAGGTCTGTCTAGTCAAGGCCATGGTTTTTCCTGTGGTCATGTATGAATGTGCAAGTTGGACTGTGAAGAAAGCTGAGCACCAAAGAATTGGTGCTTTTGAACTGTGGTGTTGGAGAAGACTTTTGAGAGTCCCTTGGATTGCAAGGAGATCCAACCAGTCCATTCTAAAGGAGATCAGTTCTGGGTGTTCATTGGAAAGACTGAGGCTAAAGCTGAAACTCCAATACTTTGGCCACCTCATATGAAGAGTTGACTCATTGGAAAAGACTCTGATTCTGGGAGGGATTGGGGGCTGGAAGAGAAGGGGACAATAGAGGATGAGATGGCTAGATGCCATCACTGACTCGATGGACATGAGTTTGGGTGAACTCCAGGAATTGGTGATGGACAGGGAGGCCTGGGGTGCTGTAATTCATGGGGTAGCATAGAGTCGGACACAACTGAGCAACTGAACTGAACTGAATAGATAAAATTCAGCCTGTAGTTTCTACTGTTAAAATAATAATGATGAAATGATACCTCATTAACATCTTAAATATTATATACTTGAAATATTTTATACCAAATATCTACTTTTACTATGAAAAAATCATATTTGAAAAATTATTGCTTCAATATTCTCCAACTTTCATCCCCCCTTCCAAAAACTGCAGAAGCTCTGGAATAATAGAAAAATCTGTTTCAAAAACAAACAACAACAACAAAAAATAATCTATCCTTTATGACTTTTAACAACCAATTTCCTGCAAAGAACAGCAAAAAACAGTCCTTTGCTGCTGCTACTGCTAAGTCACTTCAGTCGTGTACGACTCTATGTGACCCCATAGACAGCAGCCCACCAGGCTACCCCGTCCCTGGGATTCTCCAGGCAAGAACACTGGAGTGGGTTGCCATTTCTTTCTCCAATGCGTGAAAGTGAAAAGTGAAAGTGAAGTCGCTCAGTCATGTCCAACTCTCAGCAACCCATGGGCTGCAGCCTGCCAGGCTCCCCCATCCATGGATTTTCCAGGCAAGAGTACTGGAGTGGGGTGCCATTGCCTTCTCCGTTAAATACACCTGTAGTTGCAAAGCTTTCCCCCCTCCCCCAGGTTTTCTTGATCTTAGGATCTACTACATCCTAAAAATTTTTGTTCTATAATTTAATATCCTGAGTTTCATCTCAAATTTAACTTTTTAAACTAAAAAGTGAAAGGAGGAGACAATTTGAGACCTGTTCAGAAAGTAGGCCTTCTGGACAGCAAATGAGAAGCAGCTTGGTGTAGGACTGAGTTGAGGACCAGGTTGTTTGGCACTGCAACAAAAGGGGTGGTATGGGGCCTTCCCAGGACTGACACCTCCCTTTATTTTCTTCTTTAGCTCCTCTTTGATGTACCTAGATAAGAGTATTTGATGCATATTTCCTAAGTTGCTTTATAGATTCTAAGACTACCACCAAATGGAAGAAATTAAGCACTTGATTATCATGTGCACATAGCACCTCAACCTACTGGAGACTGAGAATTGACCATGTGATGTAACTCTGTTACCTCACCATTAACCTATTAGAGAATTGTGCCCAAGCTGATTACATAGTTTTTGACTCCCTCCCTCACCTGGTATTAAAAAAAAAAAAAAAAAAAAGCTTTGCTGAAAGCCAATGTGGACTTTTGAGTGTTTTGAACATTAGCTTCCCTGGACTCCTTGCTTGGCACCTGCAATAAATACTGGAATAAACACTTCCTTCATCACATCCAGTGTCAATAGATTGGCTTTGCTGTGCATAGGCAAGGAGACTAAGTTTGGTCTGGTAACAGCACTATGGAAAAACCTGCATTTGTCCCCCTTCTCTGAGCCTAACAAACTTTTTTTTTTTTTTTTTTTTTTACATTTTAGCTATTATTTTTTGTCTCCTTATATTTTATTTTAAATTTTTTTTTCTATTTTGTATTGCAGTACAGCCAGGGCATACACACTGAGAAAACCAGAAGGGAAAGAGACACGAGTACCCCAATGTTCATCGCAGCACTGTTTATAATAGCCAGGACATGGAAGCAACCTAGATGTCCATCAGCAGATGAATGGATAAGAAAGCTGTGGTACATATACACAATGGAGTATTATTCAGCCATTAAAAAGAATACATTTGAATCAGTTCTAATGAGGTGGATGAAACTGGAGCCTATTATACAGAGTGAAGTAAGCCAGAAAGAAAAACACCAATACAGTATACTAACGCATATATATGGAATTTAGAAAGATGGTAACAATAACCCTGTGTATGAGACAGCAAAAGAGACACTGATGTATAGAACAGTCTTATGGACTCTGTGGGAGAGGGAGAGGGTGGGAAGACTTGGGAGAATGGCATTGAAACATGTAAAATATCATGTATGAAATGAGTTGCCAGTCCAGGTTCGATGCACGATACTGGATGCTTGGGGCTGGTGCACTGGGACGACCCAGAGGGATGGAATGGGGAGGGAGGAGGGAGGAGGGTTCAGGATGGGGAACACATGTATACCTGTGGTGGATTCATTTTGATATTTGGCAAATCTAATACAGTTATGTTAAGTTTAAAAATAAAATAAAATTAAAAAAAAAAGAAGGAAAGAAAAGAAAAAAAAAAAAAAAAACAATGTTGTGATAATTTCTAGTGAATAGAAAAGGGACTCAGTCATACATGTACATGTATCCATTCTCCCAAATTCCCCTCCCATCCACGCTGCCAAATAACAGTGAGCAGAGTTCCCTGTGTTATTCAGTAGGTCCTTGTTGATTATGCAGTTTAAATATAGCAGTGTATACATGTCAATCCCAAATTCCCTAACTATTCCTTCCCCATTGTTCCCCAGTCCCAGGAACCATGTTTGTTCTCTAAGTCTGTAAGGATTCCACATATAAGGGATGTCATACAATGTTTCTCCTTCTCCATGTGACTTACTTCACCCAGTATGAAAATCTCTAGGTACATTCATGTTGCTGAAAATCACATTAGTTAGTTCTTTTAATGGCTAAGCAATACTCCATCTAGAGAAAACATGATCCAAAGAGATATATGCACCTCAATGTTCATTGCAGAACTGTTCACAATAGCAAAGGCATGGAAGTGATCTAAATGTCCATTGACAGAAGTGAAGTCACTCAGTCGTGTCTGACTTCTAGCGTCCCCATGGACTATGCATTCCATGGAATTCTCCAGGCCAAAATACTGGAGTGGGTAGCCTTTCCTTTCTCCAAGGGATATTCTCAACCAAGGGATTGAACCCAGGTCTCCCACCTTGCAGCAGATTCTTTACCAGCTGAGCCACAAGAGAAGCCTATCCATTGACAGAGGAACTGATAAAGAAGATGAGATATATGTATGTATGTATGTGTGTGTGTGTGTGTGTGTGTGTATATATATATACTGCTGCTAAGTCGCTTCAGTCGTGTCCAACTCTGTGCCATAGATGGCAGCCAACCAGGCTCCCCCATCCCCGGGATTCTTCAGGCAAGAACACTAGAGTGGGTTGCCATTTCCTTCTCCAATGCATGAAAGTGAAAAGTGAAAGTCAAGTTGCTCAGTCGTGTCCGACTCTTTGCGACCCCATGGACTGCAGCCTACCAGGCTCCTCCACCCATTGGATTTTCCAGGCAAGAGTACTGGAGTGGGGTGCCATTGCCTTATCCATATGTGTGTGTGTGTGTGTCTGTGTGCGTGTATGTATATGTATGACTGCAAAGATAAAATATTTCGTTCTTTTTATGGGTTAGTAATAGTCCACTATATAGATATAGATATATCACATATCTTCTTTATCCACTCCTCTACCAATGGGCATTTAAGTTGCTTCCATGTCATGATTATTAAAAAATAGTGTTGCAATGAAAAAATGGGGTGCATGCATGTTTTTGAATTATGATTTTCTCCAGATATAGGCCCAGGAGTGGGATTGCTGCTCAATATCACTAAATGTTAGAGAAATGCAAAATGCAGATCAAAACTACAATGATGTATCACCTCACACTGGTCAGACTGACCATCATGAAAAAATTGGCAAACAGCAAATACTGGAGAGGATGTAGAAAAAGGGGAACCCTCCTACACTGTTGATGGGACTGTAAATTTGCACAACCACTATGGAGAACAGTATGGAAGTTCCTTAAAAAAAAAACAACTAAAAATTGAGCTACCATGAGTCTAGCAATATTTTGGCAGAACCCAACAAACTCATTGATGTCTTTCACACTTGTGTACATTGGAGAAGCTTCAAGCATTCAAGCAGCTGGAAGAGAAGTGTCTTTGGGCTTTGAAGGACCTTATTTCTCTCAATGAATGGCCATTCATTGGATAGAATATTATTATTATTATTTACTAGCTTGCAGGTCTGTGGAATCCACCTTCTTGGGATGAAGTCTTTCTTCATGTTCCACAGCTGGCCATTCAGTGTGCTCATCTGTGAAATGAACATAAAAATAAGGCCTGCTTAAGATGCACGTGTAGTTTAAACCCCATAATCTGAGAAGACAGTCTTGCTTGCTCTGTGGAAGCTTGGTTGATTGTGGTGTCTGTGTAGGGAGTAGAAGCTGGAAAGAAATGTTAGGGTATATGGCTGTGTGTTTAGCAGCTGCCATGGAGAAAGTAATGTTCTATGTACACCAGAGGAGCATTAAACATATCTCTTATTATAAGAAAGACAAAATGACCAAGACCCAGAAAGATTAATTAACTTTGTGTTTGCCAAATAGCTAGGGAGGAACAGATTAAGATGCTGGCTTGCAATCAATATCCCTTCAACGACAGAATGGTAATTTGTCATTACATTACAAATAACATATTTTGTCTCAGACTGGATGTGAATTTTCTTTGGTACCTATAGTGTTGAACCACCCTTTCAAATAATAGGATATACATGATACATTTTCCTGGAGCTTCCACTGCATCCCATTGTTATTTGCTTTATTAAAACAAAAACAATTGTATGGTAGGCTCATAACAATCAGTGGAACATTGAAGATAAATCAAAGTTTTGAAAGATATTCCATTCTTAAGAATGCCAGCTTAGATTTTAATATTGCTATCTGCCTTTATTAACAGAACTTTCAGGAAGGCAACGAGAATATAATGAAAATTGCTATTCTAACTTCTACATAATTGCACTGACTTGAGATGTTTACCTTCTCTGAAGCCAGGAGTCAGATTCATGAACAGCCTGAGGTTAGCTGAGAGACTGGTTTTCTTAGGCACACAGATATTTAGAAAAATTTAGGTTGCTTCAATTGTTTCTTCCATCATGGTTTTAAATATATATTTTTTGGGGAGGGAAAATGGTTTTCTACTTAGTTCACCATACACCTCTCTCTCTTTTGTAGAAAATTGAACAAAATCTTCCTATAGTCTTTGTGATGTTTGATTTGCATTACGATCTTTTTGAATACTTCCTTCTGTACTTTCCTTTTCCTTTTCTACCTAAAAAAAAAAAAAATGTGAACTACAGTGATAAGTTCTAGCACTTTAAATTCTGTGTGCACAAATATTTCAAGGTGTTTCCACCTATTTTCCTCATTTTTTCTTCTGCTTTTTTTGTCATTTATCTTGCTCTGTTTCTCCCTCCCCCAAATCCCCCACTGCCACTCACAAACAGAGACACCATTCTCTATCCTTTTAGCCTTTCTGTCTGACCATTTCAACATTACACTCCAAAAGGAAAGTCAATACATTTATCAGATGGTACTGTGATTCAGGATTAAGACTCTGTATTTTATGAGTTTCTGAAGTTTCATAGAGTAGAGATTTGGGCTACAAAAGGGCCAGATTAAAGGATTCTCTTGAAACCTGTTAATCGCTTTCTGGGTATAGACACATAATTCTTCCCATGTTCCACGTTTCTTGTTCAGCTCTTATGGGCAGAGTATTTTTTGACACCACTTGTGTTTCTGGGTGAAGTACACCTTCACATTGCCCCTGTAAAATACCTGTAATGTACAGCTTTGCAAAATGTTAATTCCCCTCATCCATACTTCTTCATTTTTTTAAAAATTTATTAAATCCTGTCCCTAAAATATAACTGGCACAGAAACTCCTCTTTCAGATTTATCTCAAAACAAATCATTGCACTTTTATTTTTCCTTCCTATTTTTTACTAATACAGAGATGTGGAAATCAGGAGAGGCAGGTGCACAAAGGGCAGGATTGGACTTAAACAAGAAAACTTTTCTTTGTGGAAGCTGATTTACTTACCAAAGCAAAATCATCTGTGCTTGACACAACTGCACTGAGATAGATAATATCCATTTAAATCTTTTAATGTCTGGTGTGTATTCTTTCTATGTCCCAGTTTTTTCATTCCTCAGACTGCTTAATAGATTGCATTGTGAGGTTCATGGTAAGTGCTATATTTATTACATAGAAGACTGCAAAATATTATAGGATTCCAGTGATGAAAAGAAGAATGCATATAATTCACTTACACAGTTGAATAAAAATGACATTTGTTTTTAAAATAAAGTGTATTTTGTGAAAAAGCAAACACTATCAAAATGATACATTTCTTGAATTTCTCATTAGAATATAAAAGCAATATTTTCATTTGCAATTTTTATTGTTGCTATTCAGTATAAATCCTGAAAATATTCATCTGGAAGGCAAATAGAAAACCTCTTAACTTTTAACAGCCACTGGGATAATATAATTACATCCATAAATCTACAGTAAATAATTTGCTTAATACTCCTCTCATGTAGACACAATTCTGAATATTGATGTTTAAATATTTTGAATATAAAATGGCATATGCTCTGATTTATCTAAGAATGACACAGTCTCCAGGTTGATTCTGAGAAAGCACATCTCAATGAACAGAGAAAATAAAAGGAAAAATTACTAAATCTGAGAGTAGACTGTTTTCCTCAGTGCCTTTGCTAAGAAGGGAGATAGCCAGCAGCTGATCAGATGATGTTTTTCTAAGTTTACAAAACATGGCATTATTGATCTCAACTTTGTTTCTACTGACAGCTTCTGAGTGGGTGTTTGGTTTAGTTTTTTTTTTTTTTTTAAATGCAGCTGTAGGTCTGAATAGTAATTTCCTATTGACTAAGTTCCTTATTATTGATGCTGCAGATTCAGGAAATGTCACTGTCTGGGAAAGACTCTGACAACCTGTTCGGGAGTGTCAAAAATAGAAGATTATCTGCCTCCTGAGAAATCTGTATGCAGGTCAAGAAGCAACAGAACAGGATGTGGAACAACAGACTGGTTCCAAATCAGGAAAGGAGTACATCAAGACTGTGTATTGTCACCCTGATCATTTAACTTATATGCCAAGTACATCAGGCAAAATGCCAGGCTGGATGAAGCACAAATTGGAAGCAAGATTGCTGGGAGAAATATCAATAAGCTCAAATATGAAGATGACACCCCCCTTATGGCAGAAAGTGAAGAGGAATTAAAGAGCCTCTTGATAAATGTAAAAAAAGAGAAAAAGGTGTCTTAAAACTCAACCTTCAAAAAACAAGTATCATGGCATCCAGTCCCATCACTTCATGGCAAATACAGCCATGAAATTAAAAGACACTTGCTCCTTTGAGGCAGAGATATGACCAACCTAGACAGCATATTAAAAAGTAGAGACATTACTTTGCCAAAAAATATCCATCTAGTCTAAGCTATGGTTTTTCCAGTAGTCATGTATGGATCTGAGATTTGAACTATAAAGAAAGCTGCGCATAGAAGTATTGATGCTTTCAAACTGTGGTGTTGAAGAAGACTCTGGAGAGTCCCTTGGACTACAAGGAGATCAAACCAGTCAATCCTAAAGAAAATCAACCCTAAATATTCATTGGAAGGACTCATGCTGAGGCTGAAACCCTAAAACTTTGGCCACCTGAAGCGAAGAACAGACTCATTGAAAAAGACCCTGATGCTGGGAAAGATGAAGGCAGGACAAGAAGGGGACAACAGTAGATGAAATGGTTGGATGGCATCACCGACTCGATGGACATCTCCAGGAGTTGGTGATGGACAGGGGAGCCTGGTGTGCTGCAGTCCGTGGGGTGGCAAAGAGTCAGATACTGCTGAATGGCTGAACTGAATTGAAAGTAGAAGAAAATCAGGAACGAAAATCGTATTTGCAGCAAAAGCAAATGTTTTTTGCATTTCTCAATACTACAGAAAATGCTGACATAATTATTTCATCTAGTTTATATAGATCCTTATTCCTTAACTGACTTTGGTTACTGATGATCTATGTATAAATTAGCCTATTTCTCTTTGCCAGAACCTGAAGCAGAAAAAGAAAAACAGTGGAGATATCATGTCTTAATTGGTTTACATAATTTCCTTTGTCTTTTTTAATTCAGAAATACTAATCCCAGAACACACATGTGTATGACGGATGTTCTCTTTCTCTATGAAATGACTCTTTTCACAGGAAGCACAAACAACAACAACCAAAAAGCCTAAGAGTGATTCCTATTAATGTTCTCATTGATTTACTTTGTCAGTATGTATTTAGCAAATGTGGATGAAACTCTCCAAGGAAAGAAATGTTGCCAGAAGACTGGTGATTAGAAAACTTGGGAGCATTAATATTTTCTCTCATTTCTCATTTTAGAATGAACATGGATGGAGGAGAAACAATGGGGAGACAATGCACAGAATGTGGAAAGACACAGAGGTAATTGCTTACAAAATGTGTCAATCCTTCATTGTCTATACCTAGGAATAAGTAAAATCATCCCAAATCAACAAAGATATATCTCTGTGCTATATTTTAGTGTCCTTTTCTTCATTCAAGAGAAATTATTTAAGTACCCATTGCATTCCAGAGACAAAAATAAGTACACAGGATATACAGAAGCTAAAGATACAATATTAGTTCCATACAAAAACAAAAGATTTTGACTATGAAACTGTAACTACACATTTATTTTGTCTAGGGCTGCAATGGGAAGAGTGATGTTTCTGTACTTTAATTAGGAAACAGAAATCCATGAGGTTGCCTTCACGTGGCTTTCAGCTGTTTATTTTGAATCAGAAAAATCCATAGACTCTGAAGGAGAGCTCAAGTGTAATTAAAAGTGTTATTGAACTAAACACAATTACCAGTGTTTACCTCATTTTATAGTACTGTTGGCATCAGAAGCAGAGATCAGACTAGATTTCTTTCCTGCATTCTTGTTAGACATGGTTTAAAAAATGTCTAATTCAATTTAAAAATGATCAGCTATAAAATCAAGTTTGGAAAACTTGCTGACTTGGGAATCATTGCATGCCAAGTTCCCCTGAAGCAGGAGAACTCCTAGCTCAACACTGAAACATTTGTGCTTTCTAATGTTTTAATTTGGGATTTTAGCTCCTAAAGGTTTATGTTTGCACTGTGATTGCTCTATTAAAAACAATAAGATTTGGCAATTCCCTGGTGATCCAGTGGTTACAGCTCCAAGTTTTCACAGCTGCAGCTGGGTTCAATACCTGGTTAGGGAACTAAATTCCCACAAGCTACATGGCACAGGCAAAAACAAAAAGTAATAATAAAATAAAATAAAATGAAAAACAGGGAAAATTTTCAGTTAGAGTAAAGTAAGGACAATAATAGGATGCCCTTATTTTGTCAATATAATTACAAGGCTATTAACAAGTTTATCAAAGGCAAATAGCTGAATGAAATGAGCATGGCAAAAGATAGATTTCTTATTTTTTAATCAAATTAAATATCTAAAGCAGTTAATATATTAGGGGTCACATATTCTGCATAAGAATAGGAAAGCAGTTATTGGGGCTAAAATAGTCATGATCTTCTTAAAGCACTTTTTAGATGAGTAGAGAAAAGTATAACACATTTTGTGTGTATCAAGTGCATTTTGTTAGGACATTTTTCATATTCTCATAAACACAGCATGATAGAATAAACTTCATAGGTTTACTTTGTGTGTGTGCTCAGTCACCCAGCCGTGTCCTATTCTTTGCGACCCCACTGTAGACCAGGGTCCTCTGTCCATGAAATTTTCCAGGCAAGAAGATTGGAGTGGGTTGCCATTCTCTTCTCCAGGAGACCTTCCTGACCTAGGAAGTGAATCCAGGTCTCCTGCATTGCAGGAAGATTCTTTACCATCTGAGCCACCAAAGAACCCTCTGTTCTTGTGGTGCTTACATGTAACTTAAATTCAAGTGAAATGTAAGATGTGTACAATATACATGATTGATTTAACTGTAAGTTTTAAACCTTCTTTGATCTTTAGAAATAGCAACTGATATTGGAAATTCCATTCATGATGAATCAAATATCCATTTAAGGCTCACACCTATGGTCTCTTTCTATGAGTGTTTCTCATAAAGATGTGTGTTATAAAGTTACTCCTATACCATAGGATAGCCTGGTGGGCTGCCATCTATGGGGTCACACAGAGTCGGACATGACTGAAGTGACTTAGCAGCAACAGCATACCATAGGATTGCTTTACCTAAGCTAGGATGGCTCAGGAACTGTTTTGCAGTTTGAATAAAAACCTGATGTGTATATTGAAAGGGTTAATCATTTGACCTAGTCTCTAAACATATGAAATTCAGGGTTTGGATACTCCATAGATTTTCTAACATTTTTCAAGCTGTTTTAATGTCACTGGGCATTAGTCATAAGGCCTGAGCAGTTCTCCATGCATGATTATGATTTGTTCCATGTACAGTTAAATTATAATCTTGAACACCTTAGGCCAGAAGTCAAAATGGGTTTGACTTCCTTAGTTACCAAAAGAACAAATACTCCTTCTGACATTGCATACTTCACTCTCCCTGTCATTCATCTCACCATTTGTTTATTCTTTCAAGCTTAGTTACTGGACATCTACAGTAGAGCTGCCCTGTGCTAATTGTTCCATCTGGTGAAAAGAAAAAAACTCAAAGTATATAAGCAAAGAGGAAATATTGAGTTTACTATAGTACATGGACGGAGAAGGCAATGGAACCCCACTCCAGTACTCTTGCCTGGAAAATCCCATGGATGGAGGAGCCTGGTGGGCTGCAGTCCATGGGGTCGCAGAGTCGGATACGACTGAGCGACTTCACTTTCCCTTTTCACTTTCATGCATTGGAGAAAGAAATGGTAACTCACCCCAGAGTTCTTGACTGGAGAATCCCAGGGACTGGGGAGCCTGGTGGGCTGCCGTCTATGGGGTCGCACAGAGTCGGACACGACTAGAGCGGCTTAGCAGCAGCAGCAGCATAGTACATGGAATATACATTGAGATAAGATCTATCAGAGAATAAACAGAATGGTTATCAATCTTGGGGATGTTTCAGGGGTGCTTTCATTGAGGAAGTGACGTGAACAAAGATATGAAAGATTTATTGAAAAATAAAAATGGTGTCATTAGAAAAGATGAAGAAACATAAATGACCTTTATTACAGGCAGAGCAAACAGATGGTGAAGGATGTGCATGTTTCTTTTAGGGAACAAAAGGAAGAGAAACACACATATCAAGTTTAGGTGGAGTTATACTCATGGATAAAGTGTACAATACTTGAAGCTTGTTATGAATTGTCTTGACCTTTATACTTAATCAAATGATAAAACACAAAACATTCTAAGAGGATGGTGGTATGTGTGTTGCTTAAAGTTCACTCTGTCTTTGTGTAGATTAAAAGGGCAAAATGACATGAAGAAAACAAAACATATGGCAGCATTCCAGGTTGGGGGTAGGGGTGATTTGGACTGAAAGGGCATAATTTGCTATGGAAGAAAGAATTTAGAAACTGTAGTGGATAAAATCTAGATGGACAGTGGCTGAGGGAGAGAGGTGTCAAGAAGGACTCCCAGAGATTTGCTTCAAAGAGCATATGGATAGTGTTGCCATTCAAGGAGACAGGGATCTCTGTATGAGAGCCAGATTTGGGTGGAAATCATGTATTTCTTTTTAGACTATTTACTTTCAAAAGGCTAGATAAGCTGTTATAAGTATTTATTTGTGGCACAAAAATTGACGAGATAGAAATTTTGTATATACATGTTTATGAATACTACATATGTGTATATGTATATAGAATCATAGGCACAGTCGTGTCCAAGTTTTTGCAATGCTATAGACTATAGCCCTCCAGGCTCCTCTGACCATGGGATTTTCCAGGCAAGAATACTGGAGTGTGTTGCTGTGTGTGTGTGTGTGTGTGTGTATATATATATATATATGAGTGTGTGTGTGTATATATATATATATATATACACACACACACTCATATATATATATATGAATATAATAGGTGACACAAGCAACCTACTGTGAATATGGAGTATTACGTTAGGTGTTTTTTTTAGAAAACCCAGGTATCACTACTTCAGTTGTTTTGATGACTATGTAAGAAGTAATTATCTTTTTTTTTAATCTTATAAGGTGATGTAATTGATGGAGTAGATGGATATTTGGCATCAAATGGTTCTATGGGATATACTGTTTATGTTTATGTGGTTGTCAGTTCCTTTCGAGGGAACATCTTCAAAAACAAACAAAGGAATTTAATCCTTTGGCTCAACTTCATAGGAGTTATATTTGGCACATCTCTTGTATTCTTGTGTAGAGTAAAAGGAATTTCTTTTGATTCCTCTTCACAGATATAGTAATGAACAAGTCATAGTATACCAGTAATCTTTGATCATCAAGATTACTAAACTTGGTATAAATTATCTTCACTGTTTCTGAATAAGACAAGTAGATTTTGAATGTCACAAGCTCTAAAAATGCTTTTATTATGATGCATCTGCAAAAGAGAATCTTCATCTTCTAATACAACTTTAATTAAAGCTAGGCAGAAGTGTGGCTGAATTGGTCATCTCTACAGGATGGTAAAATGGTAGCACTCACTTTCCTTAAAACCCAGGAAGTAAATCTGTTTCTGTACATGTAGTAAGCGAAAAATGTTTCAAGCTTTTTTTCTAAATCCTGAAGAATGAGTCATGATATTGTATTTTAGATAAACCAATAACATCATGAAAGGCATTAGCATTATGTGAAGATATGGGGGAAGAAAAGGATCCTATTATACTTTGTATATGAACCCCAAAGCTAGTGTAGAATAAAGTATTTTTCTTTAATGTCTGTATCTCCAAGTTAGATTAATTCATTTCCTTCTCCTCTTTCTCCTATTTCCCCCCTCTTCCTCCTCTTTTTACTTCTCCTCTCTCACCTCTTTCTCTTCCTCTTCCTGATCCTTCTTCTTCTTCTTGCGATTTACTACTGGATTGACATCTAAACACCCATCATCAAGGCCATTAAAGATGCTAAAATGTTTAAATAGTTCCTTTCCTTACTGAACAAGAGGTTCATGAACTTTTCCTCACATTTTACTCTAGAACCACTCTGGTTCTTCCAAAGATGCAGCAACTTGGATAAAATGTTTCCCAGCCAAAAGGTCAGGGATTTGTTCCTATATTCAGAGCCTGTGTCCAGCATGCATAGATGTATCCCTTACATTCCAGGTGATAACATTATGATTGGTACTCCTGTACCTTGAGACAGCAGGTGGAACTGCATTTCTACATATATGCTGTGATCATATAAGTCACTGAGAAATGATCAGTGGTATCTTGAATAGTAATCCAACTTAAATGACTTAAATGACTGAGTTAGGCATTTGCCTAACTAAAGTAAGTTTTTATTCTCACTGATTTCACGTTAAAAGGATATTTTTTCCAAGAACTTGTAAAAGAAGAAAAGATAGCTTCCCTTTGTATTAACCTGCAAATTAAAACAATATGGATTAGTGAGAAAAAAATGAATAAATACCCTAAAAGACTAAGTGACTCAGAATATATTATAAATTGAATATATTAAGAATTAAATCTATGAACCCATTTATGGAAATAATATATATTTCAGAAATATGGGAGATTAGTAGCCTTTAGATTATGAAAGAAAATAAAAATATGAATTTGACAGAGACTATAAGGGAGCGAGAGAATTGACTATAAAGTTCAAGTATTCTCTTCTTGAATGAAAAAAGAAAACAAATCCTTTTAAATAAATTGTTAGAACTGGGTGACTCACATATTCAAGTTCAAATTATCTCATTACCATAGTATAAGATACTTGTATATTGTCACCTGGAGCTCATTTGGCTCCCCTTGCAAGGATATAATTCATTGTCATACAAGTTTGCCAGCTGTTTCTCATTAAAAATTAGTAAGCTGTCATTTAACTTAGGCTGTATGTTGGCTACCAGGAAAGAATGGGATGATCTTGAGTATTCTGGCTCTTTTGACAGGTATATTATTCACTGTGAGTTAATAAAATAGCATCCTGGGTCAGACAACTCTTAGTGACCAACACTCAAATTGCTGACAAATGAAAATCTCTGTTCTGAGTTCGAAGTTTTTTTTTTTTTTTTTTTTTTTATTAAGGGAAAAAAAAATGTTATGAGGGCACACTGATTTTGCAAATGCCACATATTTAGGAGAGGTAGTGGACTGCTTCCAAGGCATACACCAATAAAAGAAACTTTCCTGCCACTGCATATTGCTGCAAAGGTAGACACTTCATAAAATGACCAATTTCTCTAAATGCTAGGCTAGTAACATTCAGAGGAACTATTACAGATATTACAGACTTTGGAACTGGCAACCCACTCGAAGTTTTAAAAGCATAATGAGAGTTTCCATGGGGAGTCATTGAGGAAGCAACTCCTAACCTCCCAGCTCTGTGAGACAGACATTTAAAAGCTTGGGGCTGGTGCACTGGGACGACCCAGAGGGATGGAATGGGGAGGGAGGAGGGAGGGTTCAGGATGGGGAACACATGTACCTGTGGCAGATTCATTTTGATATTTGGCAAAACTAATACAGTTATGTAAAGTTTAAAAAAAAAAAACTCTCCTCTTGCATTACAAATGTTATATTATAAACATCACCACCTATGTATTCTCAGATCTCCATAAGTTTGAAGTTTCCTCAGGCATGCAGGCATTCCAAAGAGTTTTGGCTCAGTGGTAGACAATAATTAGTCCTAAATTAAATGCTGAATTGAGCCTACATGGTGTGATCACTCACCTAGAGCCAGACATCGTGGAATGTGAAGTCAAGTGAGCCTTAGAAAGCATCACTATGAACAAAGCAAGTGGAGGTGATGGAATTCCAGCTGAGTTATTTCAAATCTTGGAAGATGAGGCTGTGAAAGTGCTGCACTCAATATACCAGCAAATTTGGAAAACTCAGCCATGGCCACAGGACAGGAAAAGGTCAGTTTTCATTCAACCCCAAAGAAAGGCAATGCCAAAGAATGCTCAAACTACTGCACAATTGCACTCATCTCACATGCTAGCAAAGTAATGTTCAAAATTCTCCAAGCCAGGCTTCAGCAATACATGAACTGTGAACTTCCAGATGTTCAAGCTGGTTTTAGAAAAGGCAGAGGAACCAGAGATCAAATTGCCAACATCCACTGGATCATGGAAAAAGCAAGAGAGTTCCAGAAAAACATCTGTTTTTGCTTCGTTGACTATGCCAAAGCCTTTTACTAGGTGGATTACAATAAACTGTGGAAAATTCTGAAAGAGATGGGAATACCAGACCATCTGACCTGCCTCTTGATAAACCTATATGCAGGTCAGGAAGCAATAGTTAGAACTGGACATGGAACAACAGACTGATTCCAAATAGGAAAAGGAGTATGTCAAGGCTGTATATTATCACCCTGCTTATTTAACTTCTATGCAGAGTACATCATGAGAAATGCTGGGCTGGAAGAAGCTCAGGCTGGAATCAAGATTTCCAGGAGAAATATCAATAGCCTCAGATATGCAGATGATACCATCTTATGACAGAAAGTGAAGAGGAACTAAAAAGCCTCTTGATGAAAGTGAAAAAGGAGATTGAAAAAGCTGGCTTAAAGCTTAACATTCAGAAAATTAAGATCATGGCATCCGGTCCCATCACTTCATGGGAAATAGATGGGGAAACAGTGGAAACAGTGGCAGACTTTATTTTTTGGCGGTTCAAAATCACTGCAGATGGTGTTTGCAGCCATGAAATTAAAAGGAAGAGGACGAGGGTAGGATGATTTGGGAGAATGGCATTGAAACATGTATAATATCATATATGAAACAAATTGCTAGTCCAGGTTCGATGCAGGATACAGGATGCTTGTGGCTGGTGCACTGAGATGACCCAGAGGCATGGTATGGGGAGGGAGGTGGGAGGGGGTTCAGGATGTGGAACACGTGTATACCCATGGTGGATTCATGTTGATGTATGGCAAAACCAATATAATATTGTAAAGTACTTAACCTCCAATTAAAATAAATAAATTTATATTTAAAAAATTAAAAAAAAAAGACGCTTACTCCTCAGAAGGAAAGTTATGACCAACCTAGATAGCATATTAAAAAGCAGAGACATTACTTTGCCAACAAAGATTTGTCTAGTCAAGGCTATGGTTTTTCCAGTGGTCATGTGTAGATGTGAGAGTTGGACTGTGAAGAAAGCTGAGTGATGAAGAATTGGTGCTTTTGAACTGTGGTGTTGGAGAAGACTCCTGAGAGTCCCTTGGACTGCAAGGAGATTGAACCAGTCCATCCTCGGACAGTATACAAGTGTAATGGAGTAGAAACACATTGCATAGAGAGGAAGAAGATATGAGAAAATGAGTAGTATCTTAAAAATATAGTATGGAAAAACAACAACAACAACAACAAGCCTAAAACTCAACACACAAAGACAATATATTTCACAAAAGAGATAAAAGTTTTTTCACATATAAAGGGCCATGTCAGCCAAAATGTGTACATAGGTGTTGAAACCCCTTACATGAAACCACATCATATACTCAGCCCACTGTATCCATGGGTTCCGTGTCACAGCTGATTGAATCCACCAAACTCACTGCTATGGAGATTTAACTTTAAAAAATAATAATAATTTATTTATTATAATTGGAGGCTAATTACTTTACAATATTGTGGTGGTTTTTGCCTTACATTGACGTGAATCAGACACAGGTGTACATGTGTCCCCTATCCCAAAACCCCTCCCACCTCCCTCACATTCCGTCCCTCTGGGTCATCCCAGTGCACTTGCTTTGAGTGCCATTTCACGCATTGAATTTGGACTGGTCATCTATTTCACATATGGTAATATACATGTCTCAACGCTATTCTCTCAAATTATCCCACCCTCACCTTCTTCCACAGAGTCCAAAAGACTGTTCTTTATATCTGTGTCTCTTTTGCTGTCTCACATATAGGGTTGTTGTTACCATCTTTCTAAATGCCATATATATGCATTAATATACTGTATTGGTGTTTTTCATTCTGACTTACTTCACTCTGTATAATAGGCTCCAGTTTCATCCGCCACGTTAGAACTGACTCAAATGTGTTCTTTTTAATAGCTGAGTAATATTCCATTGTGTATATGTACCATAGCTTTCTTATCCATTCGTCTGCTGATGGAGATCTAGGCTGCTTCCATACCCTAGCTATTGTAAACAGTGCTGTGAAGAACATTGGGGTACACGTGTCTCTTTCAATTCTGGTTTCCTCAGTGTGTATGCCCAGCAGTGGGATTGCTGGGTCATATGGCAGTTCAATTTCCAGTCTTTTAAGGAATGGATATTTGACTATTTAGCAGATGGAAGCAGACAGCTACACAAAGGAATGAGAATGAAGAAACGTATCCAAATTGGAAAATAAATAATATTTTCCTTATAATTTAAATATTTTGAAAATATTATTGACAAAAACAAAGTATTGTAGAGTTTTCAGTTTGTGAATAAGTAAATCAGATTGAAATAACATAAAGTTTGACTGGGGAGAAGTAGACATACCATCCTGAGCAGTGTTTACATTGTATTGAAGTGGGTATATCACTTGGAGGTAAACAACAAAGACTTTATGAGGTTGAGGATAATCATCCAAAGGAAGAACATGTAACCATAAAATATTATCAATTGAAAAAAGACATCAAAGGGAAAATAGGGGACAAATAAAAGATAGGAGTTGGATAGACTGAACGACTGAACTGAACTGAACTGAAAAGATAGGAGAAATAAAAACTAGCAGAATGATAGATACACCCAATCATTTAATCTTATTAAATTACTAAACAGAATTAATCCAGTTAAAAGATAAATTAGATAAATAACAACATTCAAATGTATTTTCTTTATGAGACTTCTTAAATTTAAGGACATAAATGGTGTAGAAGTAAAAGCTTATAAAAATACATGCAGTTCTATACTACATTTTCAGTCTCTCCCATCAAGGAGTTTGACAAGCCTCTTGTCTTTCTCCATCAGAGGGCAGACAGAATGAAAACCACAGTCACAGAAAACTAACCAAACTGATCGCATGGACCACAGCCTTCCCTAACTAAATGAAGCTATGAGGCATGCCATGTAGGGCCACCAAAGAAGGACATGTCATGGTGGAAAGTCCTGAAAAAATGTGGTCCACTGGAGAAGGGAATATCAAGCCACTTCAGTATTCTTGCTTTGAGAATGCTGTGAGCAGTATGAAAAGGAAAAAATATATGACACTGAAAGATGAACTCCCTAGGTATGTAGGTGCCCAATATGCTACTGCAGAAGAATGAAGAATTAACTCCAGAATGAATGATGAGACAGAGCCAAAGTGAAGACAACAGCCAGTTGTGGATGTGACTGGTGATGGAAGTAAAGTCTGATAAAATAAAGGACAATATTTCATAGGAACTTGGAATGTTAGTTCCATGAATCAAGGTAAATTAAAAGTGGTCATATAGGAGATGGCGAGAGTGAACATTGACATTTTAGAGATCAGTGAACTAAAATGGCCTGGAATGGGTGAATTTAATTCAGATGACCATTAGATCTATTACTGTGGGCAAGAATCACTTAGAAGAAATGGAATGACATTCATAGTCAACAAAAGAGTCTGAAATGCAGTACTTGGGTGCAATCTCAAAAAATGACCAAACGATCTCTGTCTGTTTCCAAGGAAAGCCGTTCAGTATCACAGTAATCCTAGTCTACGTCCCAACCACTATGCCATAGAAGTAAAGTTGAATGGTTCTATGATGACCTATAAGACCTTCTAGAACTAACACCAAAAGAAAAAGAAAAAAGAAAAAAAAAAAAAAAGATGTCCTTTTCATCATAGGGGACTGGAATGCAGAAGTAGAAAGTCAAGAGATACCTGAAGTAACAGGCATATTTGGCTGTGGAGTACAAAATGAATCAGGGCAAAGGCCACTGGTCATAGCAAACACCCTCTTCAGACAACACAAGAGACGATCCTACACATGGACATCAGCAGATGGTCAATACTGAAATCAGATTGATTATAATCTTTGGGGCTGAGATAGAGAAGCTCTATCAGCAGAAACTCTGTCAGCAAAAACAAGATGGGGAGCTGAGTGTCACTCATATCATGAATTCCTTATTGCCAAATTCAGACTTAAAGAAAGTAGGTAAAACCACTAGCCCTTTCAGGTATGACCTAAATCAAATCAGTGGAAGTGACAAATAGCTTCAAGAGATTAGACCTGATAGACAGAGTGCCTGAAGAACTATGGATGTAGGTTCATAATACTGTATGGGAGGCAGTGATCAAAAACATCCCAAGAAGAAATGCAAAAAGGCAGAATAGTTGTGTAAAGAGGAATTACAAATCACTGAGAAAGGAAGAGAAGTGAAAGGAAAAGGAGAAAAGGAAAGATATACACATCTGAATGCAGAATTCCAAAAAATAGCCAGGAGAGTTGAGAAAGTTTTCCTCAGTGATCAATGCAAATAAATAGAAGAACACAATTGAATGGGAAAGAATAGAGATCTCTTCAAGAAACTTAGAGATACCAAAGAAAAATTCAAGCAAAGATGGGCACAATGAAGTAGAGAAATAGCATGGACCTAACAGAAGCAGAAAATATTAAGAAGAGGTGGCAAGAATACACAAAAGAACTATACAAAAATAAATAAATAAATAATCACCCAGATAACCATGATGTGTTCCCATTATTTTACTGACAAAGGTCCATCTAACCCAAGCTATGGTTTTTCCAGTAGTTATGTACGAATGTGAGAGTTGGACCATAAAGAAAGTTGAGCATTTAAGAATTGATGTTTTTGAACTGTGGTGTTGAAGAAGACTCTTGATGGTCTCTTGGACTGCAAGGAGATCCAACCAGTCAATCCTAAAGGAAATTAGCCCTCAATATTCATTGGAAGGACTGATGCTGAAGCTCCAATACTTGGGCCACCTGATGCAAAGAACTGACTCATTGGAAAAGACTTTGATGCCAGGAAAAACTGAAGACAGCAGGAGGAGAAGGGGAGGACAGAGAATGAGATGGTTGGATGTCATCACCAACTGGTTGGACATGCATTTGAGCTAGCTCCCGGAGTTGGTGTTGGACAGGGAAGCCTGGTGTGGTGCAATCCATGGGGTCCCAGAGTCAGACACAACTGAGAAACTGAACTGAACTGATACTATGTTTTCAGACTATATTAAAGGAAAGTAGGACATTCTTATTAAGATAAACATTATGAAAAGTAAGTTTATAAAAAATAACAAGGAAAAGATATACAGAAATTGTAACCTTGTATGTTCCTGATGGTTGGGAATGTAAGGTGCAGCCACTGTGGAAAACAGTACGGTAATTTCTCAAAACATTAAACATAGAATTATCATATGTTCTAGCAATTTCACTTCTGGGTATTTATACAAATAATTAAAAGCAGGGATTTTGACACAATATTTAGCATAATAGCCACAAGGTGGAAGCAATACATGTGTGCATTGGCAGGTGAATGGATAAGAAAATGTGCTATGTACATGGAGTTTTATTCAATCCTGGAAAGGAAGGATAGTTTGACACATGCTACAGCATAGTTGAAGCTTAAATGTGATCCTTTTCTTCTGTTAATTATGGTTAAATATACTTATTCAAAATCAGTATTATATTTGAGTTTGGTAATGGGCTTCCCTTGTGGCTCAGCTGGTAAGAAATCTGCCTGCAATGTGGGAGACCTGGGTTTGATCCCTGGTTTGGGAAGATCCCCTGAAGACGTGGAAGGCTAAACCACTCCAGTATTCTGGCCTGGAGAATTCCATGGAAGAAGTCCACAGGGTCGCAAAGAGTAGGACATGACTGAGCGACTTTCACTTTGACTTTGACTTTAATGATGCTTCTTAAATTTCTTCAGAAACTACACTTTTCTTTTGTATGGCTTATGATTTGTTGTTGTTGTTAAAAGTTAGACATGATGTATCAAGTAATAGATCTTTGGTAATTAGGATTTTATTATTATTTTTTTTTAATGTCAGGTTTTTGTAAAATGGCTGGGAGCTGTGCTAGGTTCTGTGTTGTAGCTTTTGGAAACAGAATCTTAAGTTTCTCTCTCTCTTTTTTTGTTTTGTTTTTCTTTTTTCTCTACTGTTGTCTTTGTATTTCTCTAAGAACTCCTTCCTAAACTGGGCTTGAATTTGCAGCTATTTTAGCAAAAATCCACTGTTATTACACTGGAGCCCTTTTGATGTGACCATAAGGTACCAGAAGGGGAAACATTCTATTAAGATTATAATTAAATCCTATCTTTTTAGTGAGTCTGATTCCCTGCACTCAGTCCTTCAAAAGCTCTTCGTAGTCTTTCCCCTTTTATGTACAACAGAGGCATTGGACCAGACTTGTATCCTTGCTATTAACCAAGGCCATATTAAACTCCAGGAGACAACAGTTGCTTCACGGGCAGTCCTTTGCCACAGAGAAAATGCTGCAAGTATTCCCAGTGATACCTTTTTCCTCTCTACTACTTGGAAGAGGAGGGGATTTTTCTCTGATCTTTACCATGAAATCCTGATGGGGACGTTACGGGGGTTAAAACCTATGAAAGTGTGCTTGTTCCTTCTTCACCCTGGACCCTCAGGAGTTCTCAAAATGGTCCACACTTAGCCTCCAGAAGTTCATAGATGATGTCCTATCAGCTTCCTTACCTGTCATTGGCTCCGAGCTATTTCTGTTCGTGCTAAGTTGATCTCAACTGTAACTCTCTATATTTACTTATATCTAGAGTTTTGTGGGTGGTGGTTTGTTCAGTAACCTAAATTCTAGGGCTAAGGTTTGATTTCTAGGTTTTTTTTTTTTTTTCAACTTTTTTTCTTGTAAGGTTAAAAGTGACAAGTTCCAAACTGAATTTAATTTCTCTTATATAAGCTAATCATAACTCTGCTTGGCTGTCTATCTACCTTGCCTTTATGTACATGTTAAGACATAAATTAACTACCTCTGTTCTTTTCTTCAGGACAGAAAACCCTGGCTGTCACTCAGACCATAGTGCCCATTAGGGTAAGTCTGTCCTTTGATTCCTACAAACCAGCTCTGCAACTCTATTATTTCAACATTCTATCATACCTCCTGCTATTAAAGGGCCCATCTCCCTTGGTTATCTCCACCTCTAGAGATTGTGTTCAGTTGCTCAGTTGTGTTTGACTCTTTGAAACCCCATGGACTATAGATGGCCAGGAGCCCCACAAGTACTAACCCTCTCAACAATTATGATGCTGTATTCACTGGATCATTCTTTACAAATTTAGGAAGTGGTGTGTGTTCTGTAATCTCTCACAGAACACAGGTAACTGGGTTTTCCCATCTCATATAATAAAACAAGGCTAATATGACAACTTCCCTAAGACATTTTTATTCTTTTCTGCTGCTGTCTTTCCTAGAAATACTTACATTTCTACTTCATTTAATCACTTTTTATAAGATTCCAAGAGCCATCCTAGCAAGTATCAGTAGCACTTCTAGAATTATTTGTAGAAGTGTGAAATACTCTTTGTTTTTGCCCTTTGTCTACTTTGATAGAATCTTCCTTGTCTTGATTTGTATTACTCAGTCTTGTTGCATCATCTTCAGGACCAAGTCACATAGGTAACTGACTTCTGGACCATGTTCACAGGTCTTGTATTTCCTATGATGTGTTCTTACCCTTAGAGGGCACAGAGCCTCCTTGGCTGACTCAGTTATTGTTCTGATAGGCAGAAGCTCAGGTGGCCTTAGATGATATATGGGGTGCTTGATATCTTGTAAGGCAGAATTCTCTTCATTGTCCACAAAGAAATAGGAAGCACTAGCGTTTAACAGGGAAGGATGTTGTTTCAGCAGACCCAATGATTCACGGCATATCTGGAATTTTAAAACGATCAAGTGATTCATTCCAGTTTCAATGGTTGTGGTTATCAGGCCCTATTCTTCCCAAATCCATCCTTGACCCACAGGGAACTTCACTGGGTTTGAGAATCAGGATTTCTGGGGAACTCACCTACTTTACAAGGCTTGACTCTCTGCTTATTCTTTGCTTTTGCTGCAGAAGATAAGAACATTGTTAAAGTTGCCAGTGAAAGTATGAGTTGCTCAGTTGTGTCTGATTCTGCGACCCCATAGATTATAGCCTGCCAGTCTCCTCTGTCCATGAAATTCTCCAGGCAAGGATACCAGAATGGGTTGTCATACCCGCCTCCAGGAGATCTTCTTGACCCAGGGATCAAACCCAGGTTTCTTGCATTGCAAGCAGATTTTTTACCATCTGAGCCACCAGGGAAGCCCTAAGTTGCCAAGGAGGCCTTACATTGATAATTTCACTTAGCCTTTATTTTTCTTTCCAAAATATCAAAGCAACAAACAGATACTTATTTCCAGAGAATTTATAAAAACTAGTTCTCCACAGGCATACCATCACATTTCATTGCTGGTAAAGGTTTTTATCAACTGTACCACTGCAGCATCCCAAGGACTATTTGTATTTTATATACTAGCAGAAATGGGGACCAGTTAGAGAGACTTACAGGATTTTGAAGTTGGGTTTCTATGGCTACTCTCAGGGGGAAAAAATGTTGTACAGAAGTAGATTCTAAGACTGTGGCATATACGAAGTTTACTGGGGAGATATCCAAGAAACAATACTTGAGTGGGATAAAGGATGAAGGATTGAAAGTGGGGATGAGTAGAACTGTGTTTAAATTGCAAAGGAGGCAATAGCTGATACTATGGGATATTCTGGAGTAGACATTATACTTTAAACATTTTGAATTGTTGGCACCTCACAATGACTGGCCAGTGAAGGGAGGTTAGCTCAAGAGGAAGTCAGCTTCTCTTGCCAAAACCCAGTGAGTAACTCTTACTGGGTAATCCACTGTCAGAAATGGGAAAAAGAACTTTGGTCTTCAAAAGGCTTCAAGAGGTACAACACAGCACCCACTTAAGAATCCCATCAAAGGAACTTGCTCTTGTTCTGAAAATGCACTTTGCCACTACACAGTAACATGTCATAAGACATTGTTTTAGCAACATATGGTAATTGCATGGTGAGTCATATTTTTAATCCTTTTCCATATTAAGCTTCAATAGTTTTCTTACCAACCAATTTCTATTCAACTGTAAGGTTTCCCAATGCTGCCTGTGAACCCATTTTGGAGAGTGTAAGAAAGGTTCAAGATGTACAGGGATGTGTGCCCTCGGCCCTTCTTTAGCAATGCAATTCTGCACTTTTATATCCTGCAAATATGCTTAACGTTTAATTTAATAAATTATTTGCTGCTAGATGAATTTAAAAACACTGTATTATTTAATTTTATAAACAATCCCCATTTGATAAAGGTCCAAACAGATAAAGGAAGATTAAATATATTTCCCTAATTATACTAGACTTAGTAGCACAGCGTAGAAATTCAAACCCAATCATTCAAAGTCTAAATTTAGATAATTCAGTATTCTATCATATTATAAATAAACATTCCTGTAAATAATAACACTTATATACAGAATTATTCTTATTATACACCTTGGGATCGCAAAGAGACATGACTGAGCGAATGAACTGAAGTGAACTGAATTGTTGAAAGAAATCACTTTTTAGAACATTTGATGAAAATGTGGAGAAAAGGGAAACATCTTACCCTGTTGGTGGGGATGTATATTGGTGCATTCACTACTTAGAACACAATGGGGATTCCTCAAAAAAATTAAAAAAAAAAAATAGAGCTACCATATTATCCAGCAATTCCACTTTAAGGTATTTTTCCAAAGAAAGCAAAAATACTAATTCAAAAAGGCATATACAGCCCTATGTTTATTTCAGCATTATCTACTATAGCCAAGATACAGAAACAATCCAGGTGTCTACCAATAGAGGAATAGATGAAGAAGATGTAATATACATGTGTGTATCTACATATACCTGGTAAAATATTATTCAGCCATGAAAAAGGAATAAAACTTTGTCATTTGCAACAAACATGGATAGACCTAAAGGGTATTATGTGATGTGAAATAAGTTAGACATAGAAAGATGAATACCAAATTATTTCACTTAGATTTGAATTCTAAAAAAGCAAAACAAATGAACAAATAACAAAATAGAATCATAGATACAGAGAATGAACAGGTGGTTACTAAAGAAGGGAGGTGAGGAGGGGTAAGTGAAATAGGTGAGGGAAATTAAGAGGTGCAAAGTTCTAGTTACAAAATAATTTGGTCACAAGGATGAACTGTATAGTGTGGGGGATATAGTGAATAATATAATAATGGTGATAAAAATGATCAAAAGGTACAAAGTAAAAGTTAAAGTGTTAGCCGTTCAGCCTTGCCTGACTCTTTTGACAACCCATGGACTGTAGCCTACCAGGCTCCTTTGTCTATGGGATTTTCCAGGCAAGGATTCTGGAGTGGTGTGCTCCACAATAGGTACAAACTTCTAGTTATAAGACAAATGAAAACTAGAGATGCATAGTACATACATATGCATAGTACATATATAGAGATGTATGCCTAGTATACATAGTATGCGTAGTACATACATAGAGATGTTGTACATACAACATGATGAATATAATAAACATTGCTGTATGTTATATGTGAAAATCTTTAAGAGAGTAAATCTTGCATTATATAACAGCATAGGAAAAATATTCTTTGTCTTTAGTTTTGATGATGATGGATATTCACAAAACTTATAATTATAATCATATTTCATGATGTCTTCAAGTTGAATCATTATTCTGTATATCTTAAATTTATGCAGTGTTGTGTGTAACTGCATCTCAATAAATTTGGAAGAAAAAAATCCCTTACTAATAAAGTAAATAATTATATGAGATAATATGGATTTCTAAAATTATAATGCTAAGCAGGGTCTGGAGTTTTTCAAGAAATCTAAATATCCACATTTCCTACTTCATATTCTGGCTGGACTTCAGATTTCCTGAGGACCCATACCACTTCTTTGAATAAATGTGTGTTTTTTTTTTTTATGCAGTGTCAATTAATTTTTAAAAAACACAGTATATAGCATTATATTTAAATAAAGAACTTTCATAATATTAAAATACTTTATTTGCCATCACCATAGATGTATACCACTTTATTCTCTGGATAAGTGCCTGCAAAAGGCCATTAGTGTCGATTTTAATTTCAAGTTGCTTCAGTGGAAAAGATAAGTGAGATCCTGAGCAGATGGTTGTCATCACATAATGCAATTTAAAACCTGGTAAAGGAACACAAAACTTGCTATAGCACTTAAAATCTATGTATGCATTTTGGACAAGTGGAAATAAAATAATGAAAAATGAAAATACTTTGTTAATTTGTTGTTGAAGCTTAAAACATAATGCAAATTAGGAACATCAGAAAGGTGAATGCATAAATAGAAGGGAGCCTAAGGTTCTAGAAAAATTAAAGTGTACTAAATTTATGTCATCTTCTTGGCTAAACATTGGGGAGCATGGGTTAATTCAGTTGGAAGTATGTATCTTCAAATTATTGTAAATCAGTTCTAATTAATTCATAGATTCCATTAATATCTGTAGAATTTTGAGGCAAATGAAAACTAATGAACATATTTACACTAAGAATATCAAGTTGTTTGCCTGCTGTCTGTTAAAAAAATGTCTTTCAGTTTACATATAGCTTATTTCTGTTTGGCAAAGACTTCTTTCATTAAGTAATTACTCTACAACTGAAATACTTATTTCATCCACATATACAATCAAGAGGCCTAAGAATGTTTATATTGATTTTAGCCTTAAAATCAAATTATTATTAATAAAATAACAATGATATAATTGATTCACTTTCTTCACACCCCCAAAGCAAAATAATATTACACTGCTAAGAAATGCATAAAGATTATTTTAAGTGGCACCACAGAAGCTGTTTTATCATGATATTAATTCTCCAGCCTTATTTGCAATTTTCTCAAGTTTCTTTCAGAGAAGGCACGAGCAACCCACTCCAGTACTCTTGCGTGGAAAATACCATGGACAGAGGAGCCTGGTAGGCTGCAGTCCATGGGGTTGCTAAGAGTCGGACACGACTGAGTGACTTCACTTTTTTCACTTTCCTGCATTGGAGAAGGAAATGGCAACCCACTCCAGTGTTCTTGCTTGGAGAATCCTAGGGATGGGGGAGCCTGGTGGACTGCTGTCTATGGGGTCGCACAGAGTTGGGCACGACTGAAGCGACTTAGGAGCAGCAGCAGCAAATTTCTTTCTTGTTATTATTTCAAAAATTTCAATTCTAATAAATTCCAAAAAAAAAAAAAAAAAAGGAAAAATAAAAACTAATCCTTTGCAGTTATTTCCCAACTACCGAACTTCACATATTTTTCTCTGGAGTACCTTCAGTTTGCATTCTGTGTTTTGAGTAAGCAGCAAAGATAGATAAAATAATGAAGGGTACTTATGAAAAATTAAATTTAAATATGGAAAGAGAGATGTAATAATTTTTTTTCAAAATAGATTACTTCATTATGTGATATTAAAGTATTATATGAGGTTTCTCATTTTTCTTCCAAGCTCTAGGCTTTTCTTGCTCTAATAAATGCTAGTAGATTTCAAATTTACCTGCCTCCTTAGAAATCTGTAAGCAGGTCAAGAAGCAACAGTTAGAACTGGACATGGAACAACAGACTGCTTCCAAATCAGGAAAGGAATATATCAAGGCTGTATATTGTTACCCTGCTTATTTAACTTAGATGCACAGTACATCATGTGAAATGCCAGGCTGGATGAAACACAAGCTGGAATAAAGATTGCCAGGAAAAATATCAATAACCTCAAATACATAGGTAACACCGTCCTTATGGCAGAAAGCAAAGAAGAACTAAAGGGCCACTTGATGAAAGTGAAAGAGGAGAGTGAAAATGTTGGCTTAAAACTCAACATCCATGTATGAAACGAGTTGCCAGTCCAGGTTCGATGCACGATACTGGATGCTTGGGGCTAGTGCACTGGGATGACCCAGAGGGATGGTATGGGGAGGGAGGAGGGAGGAGGGTTCAGGATGGGGAACACATGTATACCTGTGGCGGATTCATTTTGATATTTGGCAAAACTAATACAATTATGTAAAGTTTAAAAATAAAATAAAATTTAAAAAAAAAAAAAAAACCTCAACATTCAGAAAACTAAGATCATGGTATGCAATCCCAACACTTCATGGCAAAGAGATGGGGAAGCAATGGAAACAGTGACAGACTTTATTTTCTTGGACTCCAAAATCGCTGTGGATGGCGACTGCAGCCATGAAATTAAAAGACACTTGCTCCTTGGAAGGAAAGTTATGACCAACCTAGATAGCATATTAAAAAGCAGAGACATTGCTTTACCAGCAAAAGTCCATCTAGTCAAAGCTATGGTTTTTCCTGTGGTCATGTATGGATGTGAGAGTTGGACTATAAAGAAAGCTGGGCTCTGAAGTACTGATGCTTTTGAACTGTGGTGTTGGAGAAGACTCTTGAGAGTCCCTTGAACTGCAAGGAGATCCAACCAGTCAATCCTAAAAGAAATCAGTCCTGAATATTCATTTGAAGGACTGATGCTGAAGCTCAAATTCCAATATTTTGGCCGCCTGATGCAAAGAACTGACTCATTTGAAAAGACCGTGATGTTGAAAAAGATTGAAGGTGGGAGGAGAAGGGGACAACAAAGGATGAGATGATTGGATGGCATCACCGACTCATTGGACATGAGTTTGAGTAAACTCTGGGAGTTGGTGTTGGATAGGGAAGACTGATGTGCTGCAGTCCATGAGGTCACAGAGTCATACATGACTGAGTGACTGAACTTAACTGAACTTAACTAGTGAGATGGATGCACCTAGAGCCTGTTATACAGAGTTAAGTAAGTAAAAAGAAGAAAAAGAAATGTCATATTTTAATTCATATATAATATATATATATATATATATATATATGGAATCTAGAAAAATGATGTTGATTGACCTATTTGCAAGGAAGAAATGGAGACTCAGATATAGAAAATGGATTTGTGGACACAGTGGGGGAAGGAGAGAGTGGGACAAATTGAGAAAGTAACATCAACATTTTTACACTACCAAGTGTAAAATAGATAGCTGGTGAGAAGTTGCTGTATAACACAGGGAGCCCAGCCTGGTGTTCTGTGGTGACCTACAGGGATCATATAATATGAATAATTATGGCTGATTTGCATTGTTATATGGCAGAAACTAGCACAACATTGCAAAGCAATTTTCCCCCAATTAAAAATAAATTTAAAAAGAAAGAAAATTAAAGACTTATCTACTTAGTAATGATGCTCTAGTCCAGTGGTTTTCTTTTCTTATTTTTCATAAACCAAGATATCTTCCATCTTAGAATTTTAGCAATAGATATATGCCCAATACCAGAAATACTCTTGCCTTTATCATTCCAATGCACATTATGAGAAAAAAAATTCCCTGTTTTATGAAGTCCTAAAACTAAAAGCAGTACTTGTGACATTTAAATATATGTTAAATAAATGAATTAATAGATGATCAAATGAATCACATTTGAGAATAAATGATAATAACAGGAGTCTGTTATAGAATTTGAGGATGCTACTTTCCAGTCAAACATAAATTCTGTGATTCATTTGTGCCTGTGTTCCCATTAAAGAATGTGCTAGAGAATGAATTAGTTATGGAAGAGAGGATAAATGCTTCCACATGCCTATATAAGTCTGAGCTCATGCAGATTATATTCAGTCAGCCAGATTAGTCCTCAGACGTGTCCGACTCTTTGCAACCCCATGGACTGCAGCATGCCAGGCCTCGCTGTCCATCAATCAGCTCCCGGAGTATACCCAAATTCATGTCCAGTGAGTCAGTGATAACATCCAACCATCTCATCCTCTGTAGTCCCCTTCTCCACCTGCCCTCAATCTTTCCCAGCATCAGGGTCTTTTCAAATGAGTCAGCTCTTCGCATCAGGTGGCCAAAGTATTGGCAGATTATATTAATAAGTTTTATAACAGCATGAATTTTATTATCATACTAGCACTATATAAAGAGATTGTCTAATATTTAAGTTTAATTCTCAATAAAGAAACATCTCACTTAGGTGCCCATTACAATAAAAGGCTCACCTTAACTGAGGTGCTTCCCCAAGTAACATTAAATTTAATAAGCAATATGCCTCCTTGTTTGTTGTTTGTTTTCCTATTATGTTGCTCTTTGTGGGTTCTTTATGTCATTTTAAATAGCATTTCTCTTACACATAAAACATTGCTATCATTGATTATAAAATAGCCATAATCTTATACAGAAATTTATATTCCTAATGAACCAGCAGAAGTTAATAAAATTCATCTAGGAACCACACACTGCCATAAGCAACTATTTGTTGTCTTAGTTGCTCAGTCCTGTCTGACTCCTTGTGATCACATAGACTGTAACCTGCCAGCCTCTTCTGTCCATGGGGATTCTCCAGGCAAGAATACTGGAGTTGGTAGCCATTCCCTTCTTCAGGGGATCTTCCCAACCCAGGGATCAAACCCAGGTCTCCCACATTGCAGGCAGATTCTTTACTGTCTGAACCACCAGGGAAGTCCCCAAAGCAACAGTTTACCACACTGTAAATGAGCTGAATCCTCCCTTGTAAGGGGTGGCAGCTTAATATTATATTCTCTCACATAAATAAAATATTGGAACTGTCCAAAAATACTTTAAAACAGAGAGATGTTTTTCTAGATTGATTTCAAGGTTGGGAAATTGATGAAGAAGTCATTTACATGAAGAGAATAAGACTGAATGGAAAGACTAACTTGGGAAGTTTAGAGAAGAAATGTAAAGGAAGGGTAGAAAAACTGGAAACCAGGTTTGAAAGTAGTATAACATAATGTCTTCTCTGAGACAGTCTAAAAGTTTTAATCAACAGTTTATGCAAAAGATAGGAAATGAATCTGTACCCCCACAAAACTAGTAATGCTAATCAAGAATAAAGAAGGTAGGTGAGTGGTCCATTTAAAAATAGTATGGGTTAGATGTTACCCTTAGTCAAGGGGTTTATAGCCAAGTGAAATGCACAGGATTCAGCTATAATTTCATGCTAAAAGAACATTCAATAATTGGGGAAGGGACTTGAAAATGCCCTCATATTGTAAGAGGTTTGTAAAAATTTGAACTTCAAAATTCAACAAGACTGTCTTCCTTTTTCATCTGTATGGTTGCACAGAAAGTTGCTTGGCTCAGAATTCTCACTGATAATATATACATTTTTTAATTTTTTGATCTATAAAATCAGGAAATCAAACACTAGCAAGTAGAGTGTACCATTTCCACTCTTCTCTTTTCTTTTATGTGAATAGAAATAAAGAGAAGGAAGAAAAATGAAAACTTATAATTGGTGCAAAATATTTTGCTTTGTGTTGGTTCATGTTTATATACATGTTGTACAAAATTTTATGTTGCTGAGAATGATAAATGTATCCTAGTTGGCTGTTTAAAAACTCAAATCAAGGTCAGTTTTCTAAATATTGTCTACTCCTCGTGTATTACTTGAAATTTCAAGTAATAAGTGGGTGAAAAAAGGCCTCTGGACATAGGAACCAGAAAACACCAATGGAAGCATTTTCAGAAGCGTGGTGAGTACAAAAACCAGGCTGCAAGGATAATTGAATGAGTGCATATTCAGCCTGAAAGATCAATTAAAATAAATGACTGTTTAAAAAAAAAAATATGGGGATGAACATGTTGAGATTTGCAGGGATGAAAATACATTAGAATTATTTTTAGAAGTCTCTTTACTGTATAATATAAGTTACAAGGAGTAAACATTGATGAAGATGTGTTGTTTGTTGACATATGAATATGAATCCCAAAGAAAATGAAAAAAAGACAATTCAAAATTGAGATTATTGCCTGGAGGTTCCGTGTCTAGAAAGATCATTGTTAGGTAGTTAGAATAGGAAAAAGGAGTCCGGAATGGTGGTGACTAAAAGACAAGGAAGGGAAAAGCCCACAAAAATAGAACAAAGGAAGGTCCGAAGACTGGAGTGAGGACCTCGTGCAGAACACTCCTGACTAGCACTATTTACATCGGGGAGGTCCAGGGGGGAGGAGAAAAATATATATAAAAAGAGGAGCCAAAGGGCTGGGTGTGTCTCTTTCTCATGCATGCGTGTGCGCTCTCTCTCTCTTCTCTTCCCATCTTATGGGTTGGCATCCCCTCAGGCCTCGAGAATGTATTTTCTTTTCTTTTCTAAATAAAACTGAGCTGTAACACGCAGCTGTAACACTGATCTGTCCAAGAGCTGTGACATCCCAAGGGGTTTACGTCCGTCACTTCAAATTTTTGTTGTGATGAGACAGAACCGAGGAAATTACACACTCCTTTGACATCATCAACTGAGAAAAGAAGTATGGCAGACATTTAGAATGGAAAGAATTAAGCATTAATCTAATCAAATAATACTCCATAAACATCTGCTTTGTGTATAAATGATGTGAAGGAACATTGAGTTATATAAACTTATACTTCCTAAAGATCATGGTTTTGTTATAATTTATCATCTGGGAAGTTGAATAATAACAATTAGCTAGATGGTAATACAAACAACTCTATTGGTAATAGTAGACTAAACTCTGTTGATATAACATGAGAACTCAGACTCGCAAGTGTTTAATATGAAAGAAAAGCCTGGGAAATCCCTCTTTGTCACCATAGTTAAGAATATTTTTTCATTAAGGGGCAGAAAGGAGGAATGAGATGCATAGCCTCTTAACATTGACCTGGAAATTATATACTACATGTCTACTCAAAGTACTACAAGATAAGCTTGGAAATATAAGAAAATAAATGCCTATATGATGAGCACTGAATATCCCTGCCACAACAACCTTGCCAAAAAGTAAGATGTATGTATATAACCCTACATACTTATGTAACAAAATATGTGTATGTATATGTGTGTGTATATATATTTACTTTGTTGTTCATGTTGAGGTGCTAAGTCGTGTCTGACTCTTTGTGACCCCTTGGACTGTAGCTTCCAGGCTCCTCTTGCCATGGGATTCCCAGGTCAGAATATTGGAGTGGGTTGTCATTTCCTTCAGTAGAGATCTAGGGATTCCCCACCCAGGGATCTAAATTGTGTCTTCTGCTTGGCAGACAGATTCTTTATCACCGAGCCACCTGAGAAGTCCATATATGTGCACTACACACACACACACACACACACACACACACATAAATGTCTGTGTATACTAACTGACCTGAACAGATATGAAGAATGTTAGAAATTTAGAGAAAGAGTGACATGTTCTCAGTATTAATTGAGAACCTTCTATTAAAGGTACTGGTACTGTTCCTAGAGTTACAGCCAGAAACAGAATTAAAGAAAAGCCTCCCTTCTTTAACAGAGCTTATATCCCTGTGAATAAAATGCTCACTACCATAGGGCCTTTAAGAAAATGTGTGATTTGCATGATCACAGATGGCCTTACTTAATTAGACCCACAAATCTTAGAGTATTCTAATAAAAATCAAAGCTGATGACAAAAGGTTTGGTAAAGTGGGGGTGGGTTTGTGAATGCTGTTATTTTGTTCTTCATTTTTGGTTACTATAGAAGAATTTGAGTTAATGTTTCATCTTTTGCCTTTTGTTAAGTGTACTCAGTTCAGTTCAGTCACTCCGTCGTGTCTGACTTATTGTGACCCCATGAATCGCAGCACGCCAGGCCTCCCTGTCCATCACCAACTTCTGGAGTTCTCTCAGACTCACGTCCATCGAGTCAGTGATGCCATCCAGCATCTCATCCTCTGTCGTCCCCTTCTCCTCCTGCCCCCAATCCCTCCCAGCATCAGAGTCTTTTCCAATGAGTCAACTGTTCGCATGAGGTGGCCAAAGTACTGGAGTTTCAGCTTTAGCATCATTCCTTCCACAGAAATCCCAGGGCCGATCTCCTTCAGAATGGACTGGTTGGATCTCCTTGCAGTCCAAGGGACTCTCAAGAGTCTTCTCCAACACCACAGTTCAAAAGCATCAATTCTTCAGTGCCCAGCTTTCTTCACAGTCCAACTCCCACATCCATACATGACCACTGGAAAAACCAGAGCCTTGAATAGATGGTAGATATAATGAACCTACTACTTAGACTACTTAATTCAACATACTATTGATATACAATCAGATTCAGTTTTATACATTCAGTAAAATGATTCAACAATGATTTTACTGCTCTCTATATAACAATATCTAATAAAAATTAAGATGATTTTGAATGTTATTTAGTATACTTTTAAATATTTATCTGAATCACTATGTAAATCTGAGTATTATAGTCCAATAACTGTTTCTACATCTTCATTGTACATCTTTAAAATGTACTTTTCTCAAAAGTATTGGCTATGAGAAAAGAAGACAAAATTCTTATAGTGATGGGTACTTGCACAGCTCAAAATTTATAGTTTGATAAATAATTGAGTCGTTTCTCAGTCAAATAATGAGCTGTAATAAAGATATAATGAGAATGTTGAAGAAAGAATAAAGGTGTTTGTAATCTATTTAAGTGGAAAGCATAATGCAATTTTGCTAAGCAACCTGATTTCTCAGTATTATGTGTAAATATGATCATTACTTCTATAACTTCTAAATACTCCCCTTTTAAAATTTTCTTTGATGTAGTCATTTTTAAAGAGTTTATCTGTGTAGTGATAATCCGATGATTAAAGCATGATGACTAATGAAACAAATTGACCTGTCTAAATATCAAATAAACATATTCACAGCTAATTTAACCACCTCAGTGAACACCTCAGGGGAAAAATCAAAGGAGTTTTTATCACTCCTTCCCAGGTGGTCCTCAGAAAGTCTCTAGTAAATGGCACCAAACTATCCTTTTCATGAGGATAGTGAATTGATCAAATAAAAAATTGCTGCAGCTATAAATTTTTGGAAAATAAATTTTACCTTGTAGGAACAAATGAGCTGTCTGTAAATATAAATAAACCTACTGTGATATTTAAAGAACACTATTTCTCTTTACAGGGATTCCTTGGTGGCTCAGATGGTAAAGCGTCTGTCTACAATGAGGGAGACTGGGGTTCGACCCCTGGGTTGGGAAGATCCCCTGGAGAAGAAATGGCAATCCACTCCAGTACTATTGCCTGGAAAATCCCATGGACAGAGGAGCCTTGTAGGCTACAGTCCATGGGGTCGCAAAGAGTAGGACACGACTGAGTGACAGGGCTATAGGGCTATTTCTCTTTACAAGAACCAAGTATTACTAGGAGCCCACGCCCGACATTTAAATTAAACTCTACTTTCAAGATGCAGTATAAAGGTCTGTTACTTAAAGTCTTAGTAGAAATGCACAGAAAATGATAATGCCCTAGCACATGGCAATGCAGGAGATACAAGAGACATGAATTCAATCCCTGGTTGCAGAAGACCCAGAAATTTAAAAAAAAAAAAAAAAAAAAAATGGCAACCCACTGTGTTGCTCCTTATCCTGTTCATGACACCAATTATCTTGCTGTTCACACTGTCTACAGTGTTTGCTGAACCCAGCGTAGGCAAGGAGTGAGCTAAGAGGCTGGAAGAAGACTTGAGGAGCCATAGAAACTGCAGATATGTTTATTTTCCTCTGGCTAGCACAACATCAGTAGTAGCAGATGCAGCATAACACAACGTAACTGCACAGAACCTCTCTCCTGGCTGACATGGCAGCCATAACAGTATACTCTCCTGGGCTGATTCAGCAGCCATAGCAGTAGACACACTGTATTTTCTCCTCTTGTGACTGACCCCATAGAAACAGCCATGACACAGCAGTAAAATGACCCCAGTCTTCAGGTGAAACTCATGCATGGGTAATATACAGAGTAACCTGTGACCAAGAGAGTACCACCTGACACACATGCACAGTGCTATAAATAATCTTAGTTGTGACACAGTCATTATTTACAAAACGTGGGGCAAGAGAGCTTAAACACGCCTTCTTGGCTAATTTGCTCTTTCCCTACACCACTCCAATATTCTTGCCTGAAAAATTCCATGGACAGAGGAACCTGGCATGTTACAGTCCATGTAGTTGCAAAGAGTAGGACATGACTGGGCGACTGAGACCACACAACAGAAACAGACGTGGATATACATTGAGTTCACTTCAGTTAAGTTGCTCCGTTCAGTTCAGTCGCTCACTCATGTCCGACTCTTTGCGGCCCCAAAAATCGCAGCACGCCAGGCCTCCCTGTCCATCACCAACTCCCGGAGTTCACTCAGACTCACGTCCATTGAGTCAGTCGTGTCCAACTCTTTGCGACTCCATGAGCTGGAGCACGCCAGACCTCCCTGTCTAACACTAACTCCCAGAGCCTACCCAAACTCATATCTATTGAGTTGATGATTCCATCAAACCATCTAATCCTCTGTCATCCCCTTCTCTTCCTGCCCTCAATCTTTTCCAGCATCAGGGTATTTTCAAATGAGTCATCTCTTCACATCAGGTGGCCCAAGTATTGGAGTTTCAGCTTCAAACATCACTCCTTCCAATGAACACCCAGGACTGATATCTCCTTTAGGATGGAATGATTGGATCTCCTTGCAGTCCAAGGGACTCGAAAGAGTCTTCTTCAACACCACAGTTCAAAAGCATCAACTCTTCAATGCTCAGCTTTCTTTATAGTCCAACTCTCACATCCATATATGACCACTGGAAAAACCATAGCCTTGACTAGATGGACCTTTGTTGGCAAAGTAATGTCTCTGCTTTTTAATATGCTGTCTAGGTTGGCCATAACTTTCCTTCCAAGGAGTAAGATTCTTTTAATTTCATGGCTGAAATCAGCATCTGTGGTTATTTTGGGGCCACTCAAAATAAAGTCTCTCACTCTTTCCACTGTTTCCCATCTATTTGCCATGAAGTAATGGGACCAGCTGCCATTATCTTAGTGTTGTGAAAGTTATACCAACTTTTTCACTCTCCTCTTTCACTTTCATAAAGAGGCTCTTTAGTTCTTCTTTACTTTCTGCCATAAGGGTGGTGACATCTGCATATCTGAGGTTAATAATATGTCTCCCACCAATCTTGATTCTAGATTATGGTTCCTCCAGCCCCACATTTCTCATGATGTACTCTGCATATAAGTTAAATAAGCAGGGTGACAATATACAGCCTTGAAATACTCCTTGTGCTATTTGGAAACAGTCTGTTATTCCATGTCCAGTTCTAACTGTTGCTTCCTGACCTGCATACAGGGTTCTCAAGAGGTAGGTCAGGTGGTCTGGTATTCCCAACTCTTTCAGAATTTTCCAGAGTTTATTGTGATTCACACAGTCAAAGGCTTTGGCATAGTCAATAAAGCAGAAATAGATGTTTTTCTGGAACTCTCTTGCTTTTCCAATGATCCAGCAGATGTTGGCAATTTGATCTCTGGTTCCTCTGCCTTTTCTAAGACCAACTGGAAGTTTATGGTTTATGTATTGCTGAAGCCTGGCTTGGAGAATTTTGAGCATTACTTTACTAGTGTGTGAGTTGAGTGAATCGTGCAGTAGTTTGAGCATTCTTTGGCATTGCCTTTCTTTGGGATTGGAATGAAAGCTGACCTTTTCCAGTCCTGTGGCCACTGCTGAGTTTTCCAAATTTGCTGGCGTATTGAGTGTGGCACATTCACAGCTTTGTCTTTAAGGATTTGAAATAACTCACCTGGAATTCCATCACCTCCACTAGCTTTGTTCATAGTGATTCTTCCTAAGGCCCACTTGACTTCGCATTCCAGGTTATTAGGCTCTAGGTAAGTGATTACATCACCGTGATTAACTGGGTCATGAAGATCTTTTTTGTACAGTTCCTTTATGTATTCTTGCCACCTGTTCTTAATATCTTCTGCTTTTGTCAGGTCCATACAATTTCTGTCCTTTATTGTGCCCATCTTTACATGAAGTGTTCCCTTTGTATCTCTAATTTTTTTGAAGAGATCTCTAATCTCTACCATTCTATTGTTTTCCTTTATTTCTTTGCATCGATCCTTGGGAAAGGCTTTATTATCTCTCCTTGCTATTCTTTGTAACTCTGCATCCAAATGGATGTATCTTTCCTTTTCTCCTTTGTTTTTGCTTCTCTTCTTTTCACAGCTATTTGTAAGATCTCCTCAGACAGATTTTGGTTTTGTGCATTTCATTTTCTTGGGGATGGTATTGATCCCTCTCTCCTGTACAATATCATGAACCTCTGTCCATAGTTCATCAGGTACTCTGTCTATCAGATCTAGTCCCTTATATCTATTTCTCACTTCCACTGTATAATCATAAGGGATTTTATTTGATTTGATTTAGGTCATACCTGAATGGTTTAGTGGTTTTCCCCACTTTCTTCAATTTAAGTCTGAATTTGGCAATAAGGAGTTCATAGTCTGAGCCACAGTCAGCCCACAGTCTTGCTTTTGATGGCTGTGTTGAGCTTCTCCATCTTTACCTGAAAAGAATATAATCATTTTTATTTCAGTGTTGGCCATCTGGTGATGTCCATGTGTAGAGTCTTCTCTTGTGTTGTTGGAAGAGGGTGTTTGCTATGACCAGTGCGTTCTCTTGTCAAAACTCTATTAGCCTTTACCCTGCTTAATTCAAGGCCAGATTTGCCTGTTATTCCATGTGTTTCCTGACTTCCTACTTTTGCATTCCAGTCCTCTATAATGAAAATGACATTTTTTGGGGGGTGTTATTTCTAAAAGGTCACGTAGGTCTTCATAGAACAGTTCAACTTGAGATTCTTCAGTGTTACTGGTTGGGGCATAAACTTGGATTATCATGATATTGAATGGTTTGCCTTAGAAATGAACAGTGATCATTCTGTTTTTTTTGAGATTGCATTCAAGTACTGCATTTCAGACTCTTTGTTGACTATGATGGCTACTCCATTTCTTTCAAGGTGTTCCTGCCCACAGTAGTAGATAAAATGGTCATCTGAGTTAAATTCCAGCCATTCCAGTCAATTTTAGTTCGCTGATTCCTAGAATGTCAACGTTCACACTTGCCCTCTCCTGTTTGACCACTTCCAGTTTGCCTTGATTCATGGACCTAACATTCCAGGTTCCTATGCAATATTGCTCTTTACAGCATCAGACCTTGCTTCTATCACCAGTAAAATCCACAGCTGGGTGTTGTTTTTGCTTTGGTACCATCCCTTCATTATTTCTGAAGTTATTTCTCCACTGATGTCCAGCATCATATTGGGCACCTAGTGATCTGGGGAGTTCATGTTTCAGTGTCTATCTTTTTTGTCTTTTCATACTGTTCATGGGGTTCTCAAGACAAGAATACTGAAGTGATTTGCCATTCCCTTCTCCAGTGGACCACATTCTGTCAGACCTCTCCACCATGACCCATCTGTCTTGGGTGGCTCTACATGGCATAGCCTAGTCTCATTTAGTTAGACAAGGCTATTGTCCATGTGATCAGATTGGTTAGTTTTCTTTTTTTTTAATTTTATTTTTAAACTTTACATAATTCTATTAGTTTTATCAAAATGAATCCACCACAGGTATACATGTGTTCTCTGTGATTGTCATTTCAGTCTGTCTGCCCTCTGATGCCCTCTCTCAGCGCTTATCATCTTACTTGGTTTTCATTTACCTTAGACTTGGGTCTCTTCCCGCCCGCTACTTGTTACCTTGGACGTGGGGTATGTCCTCACAGCTGCCGCTCCTGACTTTGGACGTGGGGTAGCTCCTCTCTGCCGCTTGCCACTCCTGCACTACCCAACCACCGCTATTTGCTCCTGTGCTGCAGTTGCCTGCGCCCTCTCTCAATGTGAGGTATCTCCTCTCTGCCACGGGCTGCTCCTGTGCCGTGCAGCCGCTGCTTATAGGTTTAGAAATAATGGTGTGTGTGTATGGTGGGGGGTAGACACTTATCCTTACTATGTTTAACATCCATTTTTTATATGTGTTGTTATATGTGGTATATTTAAGTGTCAAAAAGTCTATATTAAATGGTGTAAATATAAGAACACAAAGACAAGCTCTAAATATGTAGAATCTTTCAACAACTAAATTTTGTTCATTGGTCTTGGGCAAACACTCTATATTTGTACTTCTCAACTTTAAGTGCTCATGAGAAGGAAGGGTACAAAAAATTGCTATTAAAAGGCTAAGGTATTTTCTGCATGTGATTAGCATTTAAGTCAGACTTGAGTAAAGCAGATTGTCTTCCATAATATAGGGGGTCCTCATCCAAACAGTTGAAGGCTTTAAGAGAAAAGACCAGGTTTTCCAAAGAACAAGGAGTTTGACATCAATACTACAACATAGACACCCTATGAGTTTTAAGCACTATTGAATCTGGAATCAAAACTGCAACATTAACTCTTCTCTAAATTTCCAGTCTGCTGGCTTGCCCTGTGAAGTGCAGACTTGCCAGACCTTGGAATATCCCATGACACAAGTCTAATTATTTCTCTCTCTCTCTCTCTCTCTCTCTCTCTCTATATATATATATATATATATATATAGATATAGATATATATATAGATATAGATATAGAAATACATACATATATATAAATGGGTTACTAGATGTATATAAAGCACAGATATATATTTTGGGTATATATTGTTTCATCAAAAATTTTTACTTTCATTTCAGGTTCAAAGGGGCTTACCTGGTGACTCAGCTGGTAAAGAATCTACCTGCAATGTGGAAGACCTGCGTTCTATCCCTGGGTTAGGAAGATTGCTTGGGGAAACCTGGAGAATTCTATGGTCTGTACAGTCAAAGGGGTCACAAAGAGTCAGACGTGATTAAGCGACTTTGACTTTTTTTCAGGTTCAAGGGATTTGTTAACAAGATAAATCATTTGTTGTATAAAAATAAATAATACATATTTATTAGAAAATTATCTAGCTTACTTTCAATGTATTGAGATCAAAAGAAAAGAGAAATAGGAATAATGGAGGACACATCACCAAATCAGGTTTTGACCAATATTCACACTGAAACAGCACTGGGAAGTGCCATGTCACAGCACATCTGGAGCCCCAATTAGGAAAAGGTCCCCCCAGCAGCATGTCCCTTCTGTGAGTGAGATGTCAAAAATGCCATTTAGCATCCCCTCTTATAAACCCCTAGCCACAGACTGATATCATTATCAGTCTGGGAGCAAAACTGCAGTGTATATATATATATATATATATATATATATATATATTTAATTTACACTACTGTTTGCTTTGTTCTGGAAAATCTTGGAATATTGCTAAGTCTGGGGAGTTATTGGCCAGACCTCCTCCAGGGACTGAACAAATTCCAAGATTTGCTTCCTATTTCTCTGTTGTATTTCTATTCAGACACTCACAGCAGGTGTGTCTGTGAGTAGTGACCACAGAAGTAGTCAGGTAGTGCCCAGATGGTCAGATCAAAAGTCAGAGGCTTCTTATTCTTTGTCTCTGAAGCCTAAACAAGACTAGTTATATAATTTCCCTAACATATATAAGTATATATGTATATATAATGACAGAGCTATATGTGTGTGTGTGTGTGTGTGTGTGTATATATATATATATATATATATATATATATATATATATATAAAGACAGAGCTATGTGTATTGAGATAGAGTATAGGTATAGGAAAAGATACTGAAATAGACATACCTAATTGAAGAACGTAGGGAAAACCACCAGACCATTCAGGTATGACCTAAATCAAATCCCTTATGATTACACAGTGGAAGTGAGAAATAGATTTAAGAGACTAGATCTGATAGATAGAGTGCCTGATGAACTATGGACTGAGGTTTGTGACATTGTACAGGAGACTGGGATCAAGACCATCCCCATGGAAAAGAAATGCAAAAAAGCAAAACGGCTGTCTGGGGAGGCCTTACAAACAGCTGTGAAAAGAAGAGAAGCCAAAAGCAAAGGAGAAATGGAAAGATATAACCATCTGAATGCAGAGTTCCAAAGAATAGCAAGGAGAGATAAGAAAGCCTTCCTCACCAATCAATGCAAAGAAATAGAGGAAAACAACAGAATGGGAAAGACTGGAGATCTCTTCAAAAAAATTAGAGATACTAAGGTAAGATTTCATACAAAGATGGGCTCGATAAAGGACAGAAATGGTGTGGACCTAACACAAGCAGAAGCTATTAAGAAGAGGTGGCAAGAAAACACAGAAGAACTGTACAAAAAATCTTCACAACCAAGATAATCACAATGCTATGATCACTCACCTAGAGCCATACATCCATGAATGTGAAGTCAAGTCGGCCTTAGAAAGCATCACTACGAATAGAGCTAGTGGAGGTGATGGAATTCCAGTTGAGCTATTTCAAATCGTGAAAGATGATGCTGTGAAAGTGCTGCACTTCATATGCCAGCAAATTTGGAAAACTCAGCAGTGGTCACAGGACTGGAAAAGGTCAGTTTTCATTCCAATCATAAAGAAAGGCAATGCCAAAGAATGCTCAAACAATCGCACAATTGCACTCATTTCACACACTAGTAAAGTAATGCTCAAAATTCTCCAAGCCAGGCTTCAGCAATACATGAACTCTGAACTTCCAGATGTTCAAGCTGGTTTTATAAAAGGCAGAAGAACTAGAGACCAAATTGCTAACATCCGCTGGGTCATGGAAAAAGCAAGAAACTTCCAGAAAAACATCTATTTCTGCTTTGTTGACTATGCCAAAGCATTTGACAGTGTGGATCACAATAAACTCTGGAAAACTCTGAAAGAGTTGGGAATACCAGACCACCTGACCGGCCTCTTGAGAAATTTGTATACAGGTCAAGAGGCAACAGTTAGACTGGGCATGGAACAACAGACTGGTTCCAGATAGGAAAAGGAGTATGTCAAGGCTGTATATTGTCACCCTGCTTATTTAACTTATATGCAGAGTACATCATGAGAAATGCTGGGCTGGAAGAAGCACAAGTTGGAATCAAGATTGCCAGGAGAAATATCAATAACCTCAGATATGCAGATGACATCACCCTTATGGCAGAAAGTGAAGAGGAACTAAAGAGCCTCTTGATGAAAGTGAAAGAGGAGAGTGAAAATGTTGGCTTAAAACTCAACATTCATAAAACGCAGATTATGGCATCTGCTCCCATCACTTCATGGGAAATAGATGGGGAAACAGTGGAACCAGTGTCAGACTTTATTTATTTGGGCTCCAAAATCACTGCAGATGGTGACTGCAGCCATGAAATTAAAAGACGCTTGCTCACTGGAAGAAAAGTTATGACCAACCTAGACAGCATGTTGAAAAGCAGAGACATTACTTTGCCAACAAAGATCCATCTAGTCAAGGCTACGGTTTTTCCTGTGGTCATGTATGGATGTGAGAGTTGGACTGTGAAGAAAGCTGAGCACTGAAGAATTGATGCTTTTGAACTGTGGTGTTGGAGAAGACTCTTGAGAGTCCCTTGGACTGCAAGGAGATCCCACCAGTCCATTCTGAAGGAGATCAGCCCTGGGATTTCTTTGGCCGGAATGATGCTAAAGCTAGAAACTCCAGTACTTTGGCCACCTCATGCGAAGTGTTGATTCAAAAGACTCTGATGCTGGGAGGGATTGGGGGCAAGAGGAGAAGGGGACGACAGAGAATGAGATGGCTGGATGGCATCACTGACTCGATGGACGTGAGTCTGAGTGAACTCCAGGAGCTGGTGATGGGCAGGGAGGCCTGGCGTGTTGCGATTCATGGGGTCGCAAAGAATCAGACACAACTGAGCGACTGAACTGAACTGAACTGAACTTATAGATATATATTTTATATGTATATATATATATATTTGAATGTGTATACATAGATATATAGATATAGTGCAAGTAGAGTTATAACAAGAATATAGGTATACAAGATCAATATAAGTCAGTTATGTTTTTAAACGTCAACAATTAAGAATATGAATTGATTTTGATATTTGGCAAAACTAATACAATTATGTAAAGTTTAAAAATAAAATAAAATTTAAAAAAAAGAAAGTAGGGAAAAAAAAGAATATGAAAATAAACATGCAACTCTATTACAATTTCAACTCTATTCGTTGAAAAAGAATAAAAAGTTTAAAAGCAAATGTAACAAAATGCAAAATATACATTAGAAGTTATAAAATATTTTTGAAAGTAAAGGTCTAAATAAATATTTCCTGCATCAAACTAATTAATACTGTTAAAACAGCAATATTTTCAAAATTGAACTTGAAATTTAACTCAGTCTCAACTAGAATTCTAGATCACTTTTTGTAGAAACTGACAATCAATGTATAGGTTCACATTTTTGCCAGAGACCTAGAAAAGCCAAAGAAATCCTGGAGAAGAAGAACAAAATAGGACTCAAACTTCTTCATTTGAAAGAAACAATGTTAAGACAAAGTTCTGCAGGTATTAGGACAGACATATATAATAGGAGACTTAATTATGAGTCTAGAAATATCTATTCTTAACTAATATTTAGACAAAAGTGCCAAGATCTTTTAATGACCATGAGAGTCTTTCCAACAGATTGTGCTGCATCAATGGATTGCCACATACAGAAGAGAGAATATCATCCTTATGTCATACCATATCCAAAAATAACTTGAAATTTATCAAAAACTTAAAAGTGAAAGGAAAAAACAATATAACTTTTTAAAAAAACACACATAGAGGTGAATCTTCATAACTTTGTATTTCAGTTCATTTCAGTCGTTCAATCGTGTCCGATTCTTTGTGACCCCATGAATTGCAGGACGCCAGGCCTCCCTGTCCATCATCAACTCCCGGAGTTCACACAAATTCACTTCCATAGAGTCGGTGATGCCATGAAGCCATCTCATCCTCTGTCGTCCCCTTCTCCTCCTGCCCCCAATCCTTTCCAGCATCAGAGTCTTTTCCAATGAGTCAACTTTTTGCATGAGGTGGCCAAAGTACCAGAGTTTCAGCTTTAGCATCATTCCTTCCAAAGAACACCCAGGACTTATCTCCTTTAGAATGGCCTGGTTGGATCTCCTTGCAGTCCAAGGGACTCTCAAGAGTCTTCTCCAACACCACAGTTCAAAAGCATTGATTCTTCAGCGTTCAGCTTTCTTCACAGTCCAACTCTCACATCCATACATGACTACTAGAAAAACCATAGCCTTGATTAGACGGACCTTTGTTGGCAAAGTAATGTCTCTGCTTTTGAATAAGCTATCTAGGTTGGTCATAACTTTCCTTTCAAGGAGTAAGTGTCTTTTAATTTCATGGCTGCAGTCACCATCTGCAGTGATTTTGGAGCCCAGAAAATAAAGTCTGACACTGTTTCCACTGTTTCCCCATCTATTTCCCATGAAGTGATGGGACCAGATGCCATGATCTTCGTTTTCTGAATGTTGAGCTTTAAGCCAACTTTTTAACTCTCCTCTTTCACTTTCATCAAGAGGCTCTTTAGTTCCTCTTCACTTTCTGCCTCAGCATATCTGAGGTTATTGATTTTTCTCCCAGCAATCTTGATTCCAGCTTGTGCTCCTTCCAGCCCAACATTTTTCATGATGTACTCTGCATAGAAGTTAAATAAGCAGGGTGACAGTATACAGCCTTGATATACTTCTTTTCCTATTTGGAACCAGTCTGTTTTTCCACGTCCAGTTCTGACTGTTGCTTCTTGACCTGCATATAGGTTTCTCAAGAGGCATGTCAGGTGGTCTGGTATGCCATTCTATTTCAGAATGTTCCAGAGTTTATTGTGATCCACACAGTCAAAGCCTTTGGCATAGTCACTAAAGCAGAAATAGATGTTTTTCTGGAACTCTCTTGCTTTTTCTATGATCCAGAGGAGGTTGGTAATTTGACCTCTGGTTCCTCTGCCTTTTCTAAATCCAGCTTGAACATCTGGAAGTTCAGAGTTCACGTATTGTTGACTTCTGGCTTGGAGAATTTGAGCATTACTTTACTAGCGTGTGAGATGCGTGCAATTGTTTGGTAGTTTGAGCATTCTTTGGCATTGCCTTTCTTTGGGATTGGAATTAAAACTGACCTTTTCCAGTCCTGCGGCCACTGCTGAGTTTTCCAAATTTGCTGGCATATTGAGTGCAACACTTTCACAGCATCATCTTTCACGATTTGAAATAGCTCAACTGGAATGTCATCACCTCCACTAGCTTTGTTCATAGTGATGCTTCCTAAGGCCCACTTGACTTCAAATTCCAGGATGTCTGGCTCTAGGTGAGTGATCACACCATCGTGATTATCTTGGTCATGAGCATTTTTTTGTACAGTTCTTCTGTGTATTCTTGCCACCTCTTCTTAATATCATCTGCTTCTGTTAAGTCCATACCATTTCTGTCGTTTATAGAGCCCATCTTTGAATGACATGTTCTCTTGGTATCTCTAATTTTCTTGAAGAGATCTCTAATCTTTCCCATTCTGTTGTTTTCCTCTATTTCTTAACCAGTAACACTGAAGAAGCTGAAGTTGAAGGTTTCTATGAAGACCTACAAGGCCTTTTAGAACTAACAACCAAAAAAGATGCCCTTTTCATTATAGGGAACTCGAATGCAAAAGTAGGAAGTCAAGAAACACCTGGAGTAACAGGCAAATTTGACCTTGGAATATGGAATGAATCAGGGCAAAGGCTAATAGAGTTTTGCCAAGAGAATGCCCTGGTCATAGAAAACACCCTCTTCCAACAACACAAGAGAAGACTCTACACATGGACATCACCAGATGGTCAACCCTGAAATCAGATTGAGTATATTCTTTGCAGACAAAGATGGAGAAGCTCTATACAGTCAAAAAAACAAGACCAGGAGCTGACTGTGGCTCATATTATGAACTCTTTATTACCAAATTCAGACTTAAATTGAAGAAAGTAGGGAAAACCACTAGACCATTCAGGTATGACCTAGATCAATACCCTTATGATTATACAGTGGAAGTGAGAAATAGATTTAAGGGCCTAGATCTGATAGATAGAGTGCCTGATGAACTCATGATGGAGGTTCGTGGCATTGTACAGGAGACAGGGATCAAGACCACCCCAAGGAAAAGAAAAGCAATAAAGCAAAATGCCTGTTTGGGGAGGCCTTAAAAATAGCTGTGGAAAGAAGAGAAGCGAAAAGCAAAGGAGAAAAGGAAAGATATAAACATGTGAATGGAGAGTTCTAAAGAATAGCAAGGAAAGATAAGAATGCCTTCCTCAGTGATCTTTCCTGTTGACAGATGACAACTAGTGATGATCATGGTGATCATTCTGAAATGTGTAGAAATATGGAATCACTGGGCTTCCCACCTGGCAATAATGGTAAAGGATCTGCCTATCAATGTAGGAGACATAAGAGATACATGTTTGATCCCTGGATTGGGAAGATATCCTGGAGTAGGAAATGGCACCCCACACCAATATTCTTGCCTTTGAGAATCCCATAGACAGAGGAGCCTGCAGGGTTCCAGTCGATAGGGTCACACAGTCAAACACGACTGAAGCGACTTAGCATGCACACCTGCATGGAAGCACCATGTGTATACCAAGGACTAACATTGTTATAGGTCAACGATACTTCAACAACAAACAAACACATAGAAAAAGAGATCTGATCTGTTGCTACCAGAGGCAGGGATTTGGGGTGGGGAGAATTAGATGAAGGTGGTCAAAAGGTACACAGCTCCAGTTATAAGATATATACTTTGAAAGTAGTGTACAGCATGATGACTCAGGTTAACATTGCTGTATAATATATAAGAAAGTGTCTAAGAGAGTAAATTCTAAGATTCTCATCACAAGATAATTTTTTTTCTATATCTTTGATATTGTATCTGTATGAGACAATGAATGTTCACTAATCTTTTGTGATAATCATTCCATGATGTATATAAATCAAATAATTATCCTGTACACATTACATTTATACAGTACTGTATGTCAAATACATCTCAATAAAACTTGAAGAAAATTCAGATAATTACAGTTGATATAAAGAAGGATCATATGAAAAAAGCTCTATTTACCTCCCAACTCCTTCAGTTTACACAGCAGAAGTTTCTGCTTCAAGTACCATGAACTAGACTTGTACAGCCATTGTCTGTGATAGAAAGAGGAAGGAGAAATAACAATTAAGAATGAAGTCAAAATTTGTGCCATTGCCCAGAGATTTTTGACTCCATCACTTGAACCCTGTGGCTTCAGTGAAGCCCTGATGTTGACTGGGAATATTGGTTGGGAGAGGGCCAGTGAGGTCTGAGCCTAGAAAAAGGTTTGAAATGCATCAGAAACACACACGCACACCAGAGCAGATTCTAATTGCAATAAAATTGTAAACTAAGATTTCAATATGTTAGAAAAATTAAGCTGTGCAAAATATGCAAATTCAGCAAAATATATTTTGCTCTGAAGCCATAAAAATACTTTAAAACACATACATTAAAAATGCACAAATATGCCTGCCAATCTTCTTCTGTGCAGAGGCCTAGCAGCAGACACAGCCCTCTTGTCAGAGCAGTGACCCTAGACAAGGGACACACCTTAACTGACCAGAAGCACAGGGTTTATGCCAGCCCACAGCTGGAGGTTAGCACTGTTTTCTCCATCCACAGCCTCCAGGGGGGATTCCGCTCTGTATTTGGTGCTACATCTTAGGGATCTTTTTGGGAAGCTCTCTCTATATACATTCTGTCTTAGAAACATATCAGTTAAAGGAGTATCATCACCAAATGTCACACATCCGTTTACTCACACATTTTTCCAAATCCTTAAAAAAGATGGGTGGTCACACTATCACTCTGTGCCCAGAAACCATAAAATAAGGGTCCTCTTCATAGCTATTTTATTTGCCAATCATGAAGTGGCCTCCCTCATTCAGTGTCCAGGCAAGCTCAAAATCTTTCCCAAAGATGACTGGGAAAAGAGTTCTAAAAGAGATGGAGCAAAGACAAGAACTTATAAAAATAAATGTAAGAGGATATGAGTCAAGAGACACATATAGCAAAAAAAAAAAAAAAAAAAAAGAGGGACACAAGAAATTAAAATATTGATTTTTAAATTAGAAGCTCATTAAATTGAATAATAGGAAGATGCTTAGACAAGCCCTTATTTGAACCCGAAGCCCAGACCATTCTGCTAGCTAGCCACACAGGGACAGAGAGCAGTGAGGAGTCCTCAGTTCTTTAACAGAAGGTATGTAATGTGTAGAAAGTGGATAGACAAAAGTGTAAGATGCATGAGAGTGTTTATCCTGTACAGTGAAAACACTCCCTTTATATCTCGTGTGACCTTTTAAAGGACAAGGGTACATGCACAAGGGTACACTGTTCCAAGCATGAAAATAAAAAGTGTACTTGCACACCCTTGTTTTCATCCATCTTGGCAGTTTGGAGTAAAGCAATTAAAAAAAAAAAAACAACAACAACAAAAAAAAAACAACAGGGAAATGGTGGCGTGTCTGGGACGAAGACACTGGTAAAAGTGATTTCCTAGTTTTGCTCAAAGCACTTCCCTGGAGTCTCAGATGTAAAGAATCTCTCTGCAAGACAGGAGACCCAGGTTCAATCCCTGGGTTGGGAAGATACCTGGAGAAAGGAATGGCTACCCACTCCATGATTCTTACCTGGAATATTCCATGGACAGAAGAGCCTGGTGGTCTACTGTCAATGGAGTTGTAAAGAATTGGACATGACTAACCAACTAACACACTTTCGAAGGCAATATTTGAAGGCAAGTTCAGATATCAGTAATACAAATCTGAGGAGATAAATGGAGGTATATTCAGTTCAGTTCAGTTCAGTTGCTCAGTCGTGTCTGACTCTTTGAGACTCCATGAATCACAGCACGCCAGGCCTCCCTGTCCATCACCAACTCCCGGAGTTCACTGAGACTCATGTCCATCGAGTCAGTGATGCCATCCAGCCATCTCATCCTCTGTTGTACCCTTCTCCTCCTGCCCCCAATCCCTCCCAGCATCACGGTGTTTTCCAATGAGTCAACTCTTTGCATGAGGTGGCCAAAGTATTGGAGTATCAGCTTCAGCATCAGTCCTTCCAATGAACACCCAGGACTGATCTCCTTTAGGATGGACTGGTTGGATCTCCTTGCAGTCCAAGGGACTCTCAAGAGCCTTCTCCAACACCACAGTTCAAAAGCAGCAAATCTTCAGCACTCAGCTTTCTTCACAGTCCAACTCTCATATCCATACATGACCACAGGAAAAACCATAGCCTTGATTAGACAGATGTTTGTTGGCAAAGTAATGTCTCTGCTTTTGAATATGCTTTCTAGGTTGGTCATAACTTTCCTTCCAAGGAGTAAGCGTCTTTTAATTTCATGGCTGCAGTCACCATCTGCAGTGATTTTGGAGCCCAGAAAATAAAGTCTGGCACTGTTTCCACTGTTTCCCCATCTATTTCCCATGAAGTGATGGGACCAGATGCCATGATCTTCGTTTTCTGAATGTTGAGATTTAAGCCAACTCTTTCACTCTCTTCTTTCACTTTCATCAAGAGGCTTTTTAGTTCCTCTTCACTTTCTGACATAAGGGTGGTGTCATCTGCATATCTGAGGTTATTGATATTTCTCCCAGAAATCTTGATTCCATCTTGTGCTTCTTCCCAGTGTTTCTCATGATGTACTCTGCATATAACTTAAATAAGCAGGGTGACAGCATATAGCCTTCATATTTGATATTTTTCCTATTTGGAACATGTCATTCCATGTCGAGTTCTAACTGTTGCTTCTTGACATGCATATAGGTTTCTCAAGAGGCAGGTCAGGTGGTCTGGTATTCCCATTACTTTCAGAATGTTCCAGAGTTTATTGTGATCCACACAGTCAAAGGCTTTGGCATAGTCAGTAAAGCAGAAATGGATGTTTTCCTGGAACTGTCTTGCTTTTTCAATGGTCCAGTGGATGTTGGCAATTTGATCTTTGGTTCCTTTGCCTTTTCTAAAACCAGCTTGAACATCTGGAAGTTCACAGCTCATGTATTGCTGAAGCCTGGCTTGGAGAATTTTGAGCATTACTTTACAACGTGTGAGATGGGTGCAATTGTGTGGTAGTTTGAGCATTCTTTGGCATTACCTTTCTTTGGGATTGGAATGAAAACTGACTTTTTCCAGTCCTGTGACCAGTGCTGAGTTTTCCAAATTTGCTGGCATATTGAGTGCAGCACTTTCACAGCATCATCTTTCACAATTTGAAATAGCTCAACTGGAATTCCATCACCTCTACTAGCTTTGTTCGTAGTGGTGTTTTCTAAGGCCCACTTAACTTCACATTCCAGGATGTCTGGCTCTAGGTGAGTGATCACACCATCATGTTTATCTGGGTCCTGAAGCTCTTTTTTGTACAGTTCTTCTGTGTGTTCTTGCTACCTCTTCTTAATATCTTCTGCTTCTCTTAGGTCCATGTCATTTCTGTCCTTTATCGAGCCCATCTTTGCATGAAATATTCCTTTGGTATCTCTAATTTTCTTGAAGAGATCTCTAGTCTTTCCCATTCTGTTGTTTTCCTCTATTTCTTTGCATTGGTCACTGAGGAAGGCTTTCTTATCTCTCCTTGCTTTTCTTTGGAACTCTGCATTCAGATGCTTATATCTTTCCTTTTCTCCTTTGCTTTTCACTTCTCTTCTTTTCACAGCTATTTGTAAGGCCTTCCCAGACAGCCATTTTGCCTTTTTGCATTTCTTTTCCATGGGGATGGTCTTGATCCCTGTCTCCTGTACAATATCACAAACCTCTGTCCATAGTTCATAAGGCACACTATCTATCAGATCTAGTCCCTTAAATCTATTTCTCACTTCCACTGTATAATCATAAAGGATTTGATTTAGGTCATACCTGAATGGTCTAGTGGTTTTCCCCACTTTCTTCAATTTAAGTCTGAATTTGTCAATAAGGAGTCCATGATGTGAGCCACAGTCAGCTCCCGGTCTTGCTTTTGTTGACTGTATAGAGCTTCTCCATCTTTGGCTGCAAAGAATATAATCAATGTGGTTAATATAACTCAAATACCAAAGAGAGGGTTTGTTTTGGAGAACCTTTTGATAGATGTTTTTCTCATTGACTTCTGAACTGTTTCTTCAAATTTCTCATAAAAGGAAATTACTAACTAATCATGGGTTTGGTGAATATAAATATTTTGATATTTGACCACCCCCTAAAGTATGTAATATTCTGGTGCATTCATTTACCTGATAGGTGTGGTGACCAAACTATAGAGTGCACTTACCTACCCCTGTGATCCCATCCCTGGCATTTACACCTCTGTATCCTTCCCTCCTCCTGAGTGTTAGAGGGACCTCTGACTTGCTTATCACAAAAAGAATACAGCAAATGAATGAGATTTCACATCCATGATTATAATCATGTTCTGAAAATCTGCCAGACAGTTGACTCCCTAGACAATCTCTTTCTCTAGTGACTTTGCAGAAGTAAGTAGCTATGTTGGAAGACCCATGGTGATGAACTAGCATCCAAGAGCTGGGGGCAGCTTCCAGCTGACAGCCAGCAGGGATGTGTGCAATCATCTTTAACACTGCCAGGAAAATTAATTCCACCAACAATCTGAGAGGTGCATTGAAGGTCTTCTCTTCCCTGTCACCCCTGGAATCTCCTTGTGAGATGCAGCCTGGCTGATATGTTTGTGAGACCATGCTAAGCTGTGTCCAGAATCCTGACAGTACAATGTGATTAAAAAAAAAAAAAATGCATTTTAAGTGTCTTGTTGATCCTGTTCATTACACCAATTGTCTTGCTGTATATCACTGAGGCACTGTTTGTGGAACCCAGAGTAGGCAAACCATGAACTAAGAGGCTGGAAGAAGACTTGAGGAGCTGTAGGAACTGCAGACACGTTTATTCTCTCCTGACTGGCATAGCAGCCATAGCAGCAGACATAATATAACAAAACATAACTGCACACAAACCCTCAGGGTTTTCCCAGGTGAAGGTTATACCTGCATGCCTCATAAAGTAGCCCAAGTGAGTACCTCCTGTTGCACATGCACAGTGCCATAAGCGATCTCAGCCATGCAGTCATAGTTTACAGAACATGGGGCAAGATGGCATGAGAGTATGGGGCAAGAGAGTTCAACTGGTACAATCCGGTTAATTTCCCAGCATTACACCACCAAGTTTGAAGGAATTCTTGTGTGACCATAGATGTGTGGGTGGGTGGGTGTGCTCAGTCACTCAGTTGTGTCTGACTCTATGCCACCCCACCAGGCTCCTCTGTCCACGGGATTCCCCAGGCAAGAATACTGGATTGATTTCCATTTCCTTCTGCAGGGGATCTTCCCAACCCAGGGATGAAATTCACGGCTTCTGCCCCATCTCTTGGATCGCAGGAGAATTCTTTACCCTGATTGAAAAGTAGCCATAGTTAATTTACACAATAAAGTTGTGAGATACCTGGTTCTTAACAGTCTCTTGAGTAAATGTGAAGTTTGCTTCTTGTGAATAAAAAGTGCTTCTCTCATGATAAGTCTCTGATAAGTCATTGATAATAATTTAATTCTTTTTATTTATTTTATGTAAAGTTTAAAAATAAAATAAAATTAAAAAAAAATAAAAAAAATTAAAAATGTGTGTGTTTCACACATTTTATTCACATTTTATTTTTTAAATATGGTGTGCTCTGAAAGCTGTTCCAAAATCAAAAGGAATTGTTCAATTTTCCCTTATAGAAGAAAACTTCTAGGGGCAAGATTTGAATAAAATACATGTACTAGTCTAAAATGTACATATCAGTCAACTATGGAGTTATACCTGGAATTGTTTTAATGTCATAAATAGTTCAATGTTACACATATTGGGATTTGGAGTTAGGAGCACAACATGTTACAACTGCAAAATAAGACTAGTTACAAGAAAGCTGAATTAAATGTAACGATTTTGGCAATACTTGTGATTACTGAAAAGAACTTCAGAATATGGTTGTTGAGAAACGTATGTCTTTCTTTTGTTGCATAAGTCATATTTAAATGAAAGAGACAGATGAATGTGTAAAATGTAATTTAAGCAGTATTTGCTATCTTTGACAGGCGGAAGTTAGGAGGGTAGAATAAGCTTTTATCACTAGAGGAAAAAACCAACAGGGATGTTGTGTTTGGGGCCTGGGACACTGGTCACTGCCAAGACAGAGAGGTCAGACTCTGCTTTTTCCTTAATAAGTCTTTGCTAAAATGTATTTAAACTTTAAGAATTATATCACACTGTTCAATAGTTGTGCCATGATAAATAAGAAACTTCAGAAATAAAGCTATCATCGCTAATTAACAAATGATTAAGAAAATTTCTGAAGTTCACTGAGGATCTTTGTTCTGGCTTCAGTGTATAATCAAATGTGATTGAAACAATATGACTTACAAAGGAACGTTATTGAAAGATAAAAGAAGGACTATAGCTTAATTATAGTCTAATTAAGACTGAACTGATAGGGGGGAAATGTAAGAACATCCCCAAGAAATGAATAAACTTTGTTTTTATGAGCAAGAGGCATGGAAATTTACCCTAAATTGGATGTATGTAGGAAAACTCTTATAACGACGGCCTTAGGAATTTTAGGACAGAGAATTTCCATGTACCTGTCTATACCCAGGTCACAATAGTGCTCCAAATTCACATTGAAGTTATTTCTTAATTATATTCCCCCAAATTAGCAGACTGTGAAAGAGGCTGTTTGGAGAAGGAAATGGCAACCCACTCCAGTATTCTTGCCTAGAGAATCCCGTGGACAGAGGAGCCTGGTGGGCTGTGGTCTATGGGGTCGAACAGAGTTGGACATGACTGAAGCGACTTAGTAGCAACAGCAGCAAAAGAGGCTGTTATTAAATGGCTAGCAATGAATGCTCATTATAGTCATACTATGATATAAGGGTGAGCCCAGTATATTTTATACAGAGTACATATACTTTACATAGAGTACACATACTTAAAATACAGTATTTTTTGCAAGGCACTTAAAAAAAAAAAAAAAAAAAGACATACCAAATGTCAAGTTGTGGGACTCCTCTACTCCACCATCTGAGAATCTAAAAACATGGCTAGATTCCAAGAGAATTGCACAAACATAAAAAACATTGAGTTGGAGTAAGTAAGGTTATCTGTTTCATATTTTATATCTTTTGCTAGACAGATTGGACATTCTGTGAGGTGGAAAGCACATGGAGTTTCCTGCCATCAATCTGCCTAACATGGTCTTATAAAATCTGCCATGCTTGGGGCTGGTGCACTGGGACGACCTAGAGGGATGGAATGGGGAGGGAGGAGGGAGGAGGGTTTAGGATGGGGAACACATGTATACCTGTGGCAGATTCATTTTGATATTTGGCAAAACTAATACAATTATGTAAAGTTTAAAAATAAAATAAAATTTAAAAAAATAAATAAAAAAAATAAAATCTGCCATGTATAGATGCAAAATTGTCAGGAATTTTTTTCTTGTTCAGTTGGGACCAAGAATTCCTCTTCTCTCTTCTAGACAGGTGTTATGAGTGATATTGTGTCCTTTTAAAAGATAGATTGAAATTCTAACCCATATCTTAAAAACGTGATCTTTTATTTAAACAGTGTTGTTGCAGATGTAATTACTTAAGTTTAGATCCTACTGCAGTAGGGTGGACCGTAATCCCACATGACTGGTGGGCCTTCTAAGAAGACGGCCATGTGAAGACACAGAGACCAAGGGAGAATACCTGGTGATGGCAGAGTCAGAGACATGAGAGTGAAGTGCATCAAGGGTTGCTAGTGATACAGAAACTAAAAGTCTTGGTCAGATTTTCTTCGAGAACATCAAGAGACTTTAGACCTGTTGTTACCTTGGCTTTTTGTTTAGGCTCTGAAACTGTGAGAGGATTATTTTCTACTGTTTTAAGTCACTAGTTTATAGTACTTTGTTGTGGCAACTCAAGGAAACTTGTAAAAGGGATGTTCATTTTCTTTCTGAATAATATGTTTCAAAGACATCAGAATTTATATGTTCTCTATCCTTTAGAAACCACAGAGGCCTATAATAATATGGACTACATATTAAATAGTGACAGGAGTAAGTCCACTCAATCATTTGAAATTAAAAACAACAACAACAATAAAACTTTCCTTTTCCTTTCCAATATAGCCCTCCTATCCTATTCATCCTCATCACATTACTGTTATTAACATCATTTTCACAGAATTTCCCCAACCAGTGAATGTGAGTGGCTTGAAAATCAAAATTATAGTTCGAAATCATACAACTTGGACATCAGATAATGCTTAGCTGGTCTGGGCAAGACCAGGACTAGAGAAACTTCATTAGGAGATAGTCTATGTTCACTTTTATTCTTCCACATGATTAAATTAATGCTAATAGTAATGCTATAAAAGAAATGATAATGCATAACATATAGTGGGTACCTAAATGCAGATACTTATGGAATGCTTTATGTAACACTTCATGAAAATACTTAGTACTCATGGTAGTATTATAAAATATTTTCTATTATACCTCTTTAGAAGTTCAGAAACTTATGCACAGGGACTGTAAGTGACTCTCTCAAAGTTTCTGGTCTGAAAAGCAGCAGACCTGGGAACTGATGCAGGTGCTATGATTAAGAGCTCAGATTTGCAACCATTACTCTGTTCTCTGTAATGAAGCTGCCTGTGTGTCAGTACATGAGATATAATGAGTTCATTTTCATTGCTTAACCTAAGAGCCTTAGACTCCTATGCACAGCAGGTCCTATGAAATTATCTGGCTTTGCTTTGAGGTGAGTGCCAACTTGGCTCCCTACACTGATGTGGGTAAATAATGGACAAGTGTAACACTGGGTCAAGTAGGTTTAGTCAACTTAATTAAACCCGCTATGCTTATTATTATTGCTCCTGAAAAGGCTGTGAATTACAAGATTATAGTTCTGTCTTATTGGTTTAATAAAACAGTGTACAGGGGTTGAGGATGATCCCTGACTCAATAGGAGTGATGTGCTATTTTACTTTCAGGTCATGTTAATCTGGCACTATTGACATGGAAATCTCTCAGTTTGCACTGTAGGGTATGTTAATCTAAGAGGAGGCAGCAATAGAATTGGATATTACATGTAACTGCCAACAATATCAATTAAAAGCACATTCAATACCTTGAATGGAGATCTCTCAGGTGTAAGCATAAAAACAACCATTCCTAGAAACTTAGCTCTTTATTTCTAGAACAAATGTCAATATTTGGCTTAATTATTTGGTTGCTGAGCCTGAAGGAAACATCTTTTGCTTTCATTAATCTTTCAAAGCTGAAGGACAGAAGGGTTTCTGTAACATAAAGAGAATTACACCCATTTATACTCAATTGGGAGAAAAAAATCAGGGGGTGAAATTTTCTACCTGAGAACAACTCCACATAGAAGAGCAAAAGTTCATCTATTTGACTTGTGAAATGCAAACAGATTCTGGGAGTCCAACGCATATAGAAGCTTAAACAAATCCTAATTACCTGAGATGATTTCTGTAAATTTGAAAAGAGAGGAAATTAAAATGTGAGATCTTCTATGGTCTGTTTGTCTTACTTCAACTGACATGAACATTTTTGTCATGTATACCATGCTTTAATATCATACTTGGGCTTGCTTCACAATGCACTGAGAAAAATATCACTGAATATAATGCTGCCAGGGTGTCCTTCTGCTGCTGCAAACCATACATTTTCAGTACTTAGTGGCATAAAACAATGATCTATTGTTTCTTGCAACCCAGTGGTATTGACATTTACATTCAGCTAGGAGCTCAGGGAAGAGTAGAACTTCCAAGAAGATATGTCAAGTCCAAGATTTGTCTATACATTGATGCTATTGTTCTTATTCAGCTGCTAAGTCATATCTAAATCTTTGTTTCCCCATGGACTGTAGCACACCAGGCTTCCCTGTCTTCCACTGTCTCCCAGAGTTTACTCAAAACTATTTCCATTGAGTTGGTGATGCTATCCAACAATCTTATCCTGTGCTGCCCTTTTCTCCTCTTGTCTTCAATTTTTCCCAGCATCAGGGTCTTTTCCAATGAGTCAGCCCTTCGCATCAGGTATTGGCACTTCACTTTCAGCAATAATTCTTCCAATGAATAATCAGGGTTGAATTCCTATAAGACTGATTAATTTGACCTCCTTATAGCCCAAGGGACTCTCAAGAATCTTATCCAACACCATAATTGGAAAGCATTAATTCTTCAGATATTAGCCATCTTTATGGTCCAATTCTTGCATCCATACATGACTGCTGGAAAAATCATAGCTTTGAATATATGGACCTTTGTTGGCAAAGTGATGTCTCTGCTTTCTAATACACTGTCTAGGTTTCTCATAGCTTTCATTCCAAGGAGCAAGCATCTTTTAATTCCGTGCCTGAAGTCACTGTCCTCAGTGATTTTGGAGCCCAAGAAAATAAAATCTGTCACTGTTTCCATTTTTGTTTCCCCATCTATGCCATGAAGTGATGAGACCAGATGCCATGTCTTAGTTTTTTTTTTTTTTTTTTCCAATACTGAGTTCCAAGCCAGCTTCTTTACTTTCCTCTTTTACCTTCATAAAGAGGGTGTTCTTTAGTTCCTTTTCACTTTATTCCTTTACAGTGGTATCATCTACATATCTGAGGTTGTTTATATTTTTCCCAGGAACCTTGATTCCAGCTTGTGATTCATTCAGTCCAGGATTTTGCATGATGTACTTTGCATAGAAGTTAAATAAGCAGGGTAACAATATACAGCCTTGTGGCACTCCATTTTCAATTCTGAACCAGTCAGTTGTTCCGTGTCTGATTCTCTTGTTTCTTGAGCCACATACATGTTTTTCAGGAGACAGGTAAAGTGGTTTAATATTCCTATCTCTTTTAGAGTTTTTCACAATATTTTATGATATAAGTCAAAGGCTTTAGTGTAGTCTTTGAAGAAGAAGTCAATGTTTTTATGGAACTCTCATGCATTCTCTATGATCCAACAATTGTTGGAAAATTGATCTCTGGTTCCTCTGCCTTTTCTAAATCCAGCTTGTACATCTGAAAGTTCTCAGTTCACATACTGCTGAAGCTTAGCTTGAAGGATTTTGAGCATAACCTTGGTAGCATGTGAAATGAGTGAAATTGTACATCTATACAGTTGAATGTCTATACAGAGCCTCTCATTTTTCAGTAAAGAATCACCAGTTACTTACTTCACAGGATTACACCTGACTTCCAAGATGAGATGTTTTGAGAAGATAAGCCTCAGTTCATAAAAATCTGTTAATCCTCTGCTTGTATCACTCTTGCTAATAGCAAACCTGCCAGAGTAAGTCAGATGGCCAAGCCCAGGATCAAGATGGGTAAGAGCCATCCAAAATATGAATACTGGAAATATGGTTCTTCAAGGGCCATCAATGTACTGCACTCTAAGGGGAAACAATGAGCAATTATACACAGTGTGACAAGTGACAAACTTCTTCTGCTTCTCTTCCTTTAAAGGAGGGGGAATCCCTCAGCAGTGCTCAGACTTCGAAAACATTTTGGGAAAACAAATCTTACCAATAAGGAGTCAGAAAGTCATGTGAGTCTTTTTGATTATTCAGTTCAGTTCAGTAGCTCAGTCGTGTCTGACTCTTTGTGACCCCATGGACTGCAGCAGGCCAGGCCTCACTGTCCATCACCAACTCCAAGAGTTTACCCAAATTCATGTCCATTGAGTCAGTGATGCCATCCAACCATCTCATCCTCTGTCGTCCCCTTCTCCTCCTGCCCTCAATCTTTTCCAACATCAGGATCTTTTCAAATAAGTCAGTTCTTTGCATCAGGTGGCCAAAGTATAGGAGTTTCAGCTTCAACATCAGTCCTTGCAATGAACATTCAGGACTGATTTCTTTTAGGGTGGACTGGTTTGATCCGTACAGTCCAAGTATACCTTAATGTGATTTTAAATAGAAAATAAATGAAGTATGTAAAAAATGTTTCAACTTAAAGTGACTTGGCATTTTGAGTATTTCTCTAACAGACAAAGAAAGAAAGAAAGTCCTAATTAATTTCTAGTTTTATACAGGGTGCTCATCTGATATCGTTCAGTTACACCCCAACAATGTTGTCTCAAAGTTTTCCATGTCCTAACCTTTGATCCCTGGTGGTGCATTGGTAAAGAATCTACCTGCGATGCAAAAGATAATCCTGGAGACAACACAAGAGATGCAGGTTCCATCATTGGTCAAGAAGATGCCCTGGAAAGGAAATGGCAACCCAATTCTGTATTCTTGCTTAGTCCCAAAGATAGAAGAGCCTGGTGGGCTGCAGTCCGAGGAGTCACAAAGAGTCAAACACAATTTAGTGACTAAATAACAATAACAACAATCCCTGATTGAGTTTATTTCATTAAATGACCAAAGACTTTGCAGATGTGATTAAATGAAGGATTCTGATCAGAAGATTATCTTGGATTATAAGGTTGGCCCAATGTAATCACTTAGTACATAAGAGGGCAAAGAGAGGCAGGAGAATCAGAGGCAAAGGTGTGCTGAAGGAATCACTGGGTCCAGATTACACAAATGCTGGCTTTGATGATGGAGGAAGGACACTGAACCAATAGATATGCAAATGGCCTACGGGGCCAGGGAAGTCAATATTTTCCCCTCAAGGCTCCAGAAGAAACTGGCCCTGCAGATACCTTGACTTTGGCTATGTGAAGCTAATTTTGGACATCTGGCTTCCAAAACTTAAAATAACAATATTGTAACAAGCTAAATGTGATATATATATATGTTATGCTAAGTCACTTCAGTCATGTCCGACTCTCTGTGACCCCATAAACAGCAGCCCAACAGGCTCTGCCTTCCCTGGGATTCTCCAGGCAAGAACACTGGAGTGGGTTGCCATTTCCTTCTCCAATGCATGAAAGTGAAAAGTGAAAGTGAAGTCACTCAGTCGTGTTCGACTCCTAGCGACCCCATGGACTGCAGCCTACCAGGCTCCTCCATCCATGGGATTTTCCAGGCAAGAGTACTGGAGTGGGGTGCCATTGCCTTCTCTGGATTCTTGTTTTGAGACAATTGAATTAGTTTTTTATTGGTGCTACATATATATATTTTTTTTTACAGCACCAGTAAAAAACTAATTCAGTTGTCTCAAAGCAAGAAGTTCAATGATCATTTGGACAAAAGTACTGATACTATTGAGCTGGAAATTGTAGTAAGTATCCAACAGGCATCTCAAACATATAAAGATATATTACATATGAAGGAGACATTTAGGGGAATAGAGGAGAGTTGGACAGTTCAGGCATCTTTCTCAGGAGAACTCTGCAGTGGGGAATTGAGAGAGTAACAGAGACAATATAGAGATAAGATATGAGAAATAAAATGTACCTAACAACCAAACTCAATTTAAAAAAATATAACCCAGAATTGCAGAATAATAAGGATGAAGGAACATCCTAAGAGACCAAGATCAAAACTGTGAATCAATGACCATTTAGCTAAAGGTGGATTTCTCAATTATTTCTAGGGAAATAATTTCATGTGAAGCATAAAGGAAACACAAAGAAGAAATGGGATGCAAAGACAGTTTAGTGGAGATTTTAATAAAATACTTTCATAATTTTAATCATTAAACCTAATAAATATTTACTGGATGAAATGGATCTTATTCAATTGGATTGTATTTTGCTATAATGTATGGTAGGAGTCCAGTATTTTTTCCCTTCCAACAGAGCAAAACTGTTACTGTAGACCATCATTAAATTATCATATGCAAAATGATGGTTTCAAATGCTACTTATGAAAAGAAAATTTTATATATATTTTTGTCTGAAAGATATGTACAACTATCTGAATCATCTGTGCTCCCTATAAATGAGACAACAAGTTCAGCCTCATTTACCCTTTCTCCTAATTCCCCTTCTTTGATGTAAAATTAATTTTAATTCACCTTTGCATGCTCAATGCTTAGTCACTCAGTCATGTTCAATTCTTTGCAAGTCCACTCACTTTAGCCCTCCAGGCTCCTCTGTCCATGGGATTTTCCAGGCAAGAATACTGTAATGAGCTGATTTCCTCCTCCAGGGAATCTTCCTAACCCAGGGATCAAACCCTGTCTCCTTTCCAGAGACCTATTTTCAATTGGGACTCCAGATTGATGTTACACAGGATTTCCTAGTGCTGTTTGAATTTGAATATTAGTCGGCACAATTCTGTGATTTATGTGCTATTACTCTCCTCTTGTTGTTCAGTTGCTCAGTCATATCTGACTCTTTGTGACCCTGTGGACTGCAGCATGCCAAGCTTCCCTGTCCTTCACTATCTCCTGGACCTTGCACAAACTCATGTCCATCGAATTGGTGATGTCATCCAACCATCTCATCCTCTATCAGCCCCTTTTCTTCCTGCCTTCAATCTTTCCCAGCATCAGGCTCTTTTCCAATGAGTTGGTTCTTTACATCAGGTGGTCACAATATTGGAACATCAGCTTCAGCATCAGTCCTACCAATCAATAGTCAGGCTTGATTTCCTTTAGGATTGACTGGTTTGATCTCCTTGCTGTCCAAGGGACTCTCAAGAGTCTTCTCCAGAACCACAGTTTTAACGCATCGATTCTGCAGTGCTCAGTCTTTTTTTATTGTCCAACTCTCACATCCATACATGACCTCAGGAAAAATCACAGCTTTGACTAGACAGACATTTGTAGTAAAGTAACATCTCTGCTTTTTAATATGTTGTCTAGGTTTGTCATTGCTTTTCTTCCAAGAAGCAAACATGTTTTAATTTCATGGCTGCAGTCACCATCAAGAGTGATTTTGGAACCAAAGAAAATAAATTACTGTAACTCCATGAAATGATGGGACCAGATGCCATGATCTTAGTTTTTGGAATGTTGAGTTTTAAGCCAGCTTTTTCACTCTCCTCTTTCAACTTTATCAAGAGGCTTTTCACTTTCTGCCATAAAGGTGGTGTCAAAAGCCTACCTGAGATTATTGATATTTCTCCTAGCAATTTTGATTCCATCTTGTGCTTCACTCAGCCCAGCATTTTGTGTGATGTACTCTGCATATAAGTTAAATAAGCAGGGTGACAATTTACGGCCTTGATGTACTCCTTTCCCAATTTGAAACTAGTCAGTTTTTCCATGTCCCTCCCATCAGGAAGCTTGCACAAGCCTCTCATTCTCATCCATAAGTGGGCAGACAGAATGAAAATCACAGTCATAGAAACTAACCAAACTGATCACATGAACCACAGCCTTGCCATATCAATGAAACTATGAGCCATATTGTGTTGGGCCACCCAAGATGGATGGGTCATAATGGAGAGTTCTGACAAAATGGGAAGGGAATGGCAAACCACTTCAGCATTCTTGCCTTGAGAACCTAGTGAACAGTACTCTCCTCTACTTTTTCTATTTGTCTTTTCTTTTAATAATGTTATATTGAAGGCAAGTTAGATAATTATCTATTAAATATTGAAATTGGTTATTTGTGTGTATTGGTTATTTGTGTGTAACAAATGGATTATGAGGGAAAAAAAAGGAAAAAAAAATATTCCTAGGAGAAGAAATTTAATTGTATGAGCCCTGAGGCCTGAGGTGGGAATAAACTTGATATTTTCCATGGAAGCCAGATCAAGGTGGGAGAGTAGGGTGAGTGGGGGAAAGTCAGGTGGGAGGTGACACAGGTCTCTGGATGTGGCCCAGATCATATGGGTTGGGTCCATTTGAGGGTTTACATTTTCATCTGGATAAGATGGAAAAGATGCCGGAGGGCTTTCAGCAGGGAAGTGATGTATCAGAGGGGTTTTGTCCATTTTACCCTAGGAGGTTACTCTCTTATATGCCTCACAGAGATTCTGGTTTTATGAAGAGTGTCTGATCAGACCCTCTTCTTCAAAACACAGACTCTGAGTCCATCTCCCATCACTCCCCTTCCAGATAAACTCTAAAGTGTACAATCATCTGGCTTCTAAGACAACATCTCTACTCACTCCCACCCTCCTCTAAGAATGTATGCTGTTAATGTGCTTCTGATTTCCAGAATGATTTCTTAATTTACTGTCAGCTTAATCATATATTTAAGAATCTATATGTGGAGTGTAGCAGTCCTTTCAGCATTGGGTAGCCTGAGGAAAATCTATAAAACAGATTCTTGTTTCCCTCATTCATGCAATGAAAGGAGTTCAGCCCAGAATATGAACTGTTACCTCTGTTTCATTCTGACTGCGGACTTTCTGCTTTATATGTTATTGTATTTGCACAATTATTTCCTACTTGACTATCTTTGGAATGGTTCAGTTTTCTTTTATTATGTAAATCTCTATTTTTTTTTGTTATTTTTACTTGGATTGTCTCATAATTAATTTGTCCAACTACATATTTATTGTCTAATGAAAGTTATTGGACTAGGGAAAGTGGGTATTGGTGGACAGAAAACATGGCAGTCTCTGTCCTCACTCTGCTTATAGTCCAACTGGAGATACACACAATGACCACAAGTGAATAATTGTTGGATCCTGGTGTAACCAAAAAGGGCCTACAGGACCTTCTGAGAATAAACTCCCCACCCATGTCCTCCACCTGCCTTTCGTCTGTAGAAAAACTTTTAACCAAAGAGCAAATTTAATTAGGGATGTGATTAAAATATAGAACAAAAGGAAAACAATCAATCAAGACAAAGTAATACTTAGTCATTAAACAAAGTCAAGGACATTTAGCTCTTCCTCAGAGACTATGAATAATATTCTGAGCCATGTCTTTGTGATATTTTGCAGATCCCCACCAGGTGGAAGAAGTTAACTAGGTGCCTCCCACAAGCACAAATACCCCAGACTGCCTGGAACCAGGAGAATGATGATGACTCCAGATCACCTAACCACCAACCAGTCAGGAGAATGTCAATGAATTGACCATGCCCTGCTCCTTGGACACAATAAGACTCCTCACTACTCCCTCCAGAGTGTGTCATTCAGTCTCAGGGGCATTAACCCAATGTGGTCTACTTTTCCTCACAAAACAGTAGAAGTAACTCTTTTCTACTTCATCCAAAGCTCTGTCTCCATACTTCTATTTGGTACCAGTGAACAGAAACTGAGTTTTGGAAACACTGGGAGACAATCTGAAGGGTCTGCCCAGGCCAAGGTGTTCAGGAAGGCTCCCCTGAGGAGGTCAGCAGCAAGATGACAGAAAGAAAAGAATACTTAAGGAACATCAAGCAAAATGTATGGCAGTAGTTATGGAAATGCAGACTGGATATTAGGAACTGAAACCAGGCTAGTTTGTCTGTATCAGAGAGAACTATAGGCACAGGGTATAGAGCTGCATCTGGAGCATGTGCCACAGAGGTAAGGCACAGGATGTCAGTGGACAGTCATGTGAACATGTTGTCAGTGGAAAGACTCATATCTCAACATTTAAATAAGTGAAAACTTTTCCACTTTTATAATCTGCTTTAAAAATACATGAAAAATTTTTGTATACACATTTTGTTTATTAAAGCAATTTTCCATTGTTTCCAACATCACTGAAGATGAATGAGTTCACTTCAGTCTCTCAGTCGTGTCCAACCCTTTATGACCCTATCAACTGCAATACACCAGGCTTCCCTGTCCATCACCAACTCTCAGAGCTTGCTCAAACCCATGTCCATCAAGTTGGGAATGCCATAAAACCATCTCATCCTCTGTCATCTCCTCTTGCTGCCTTCAATCTTCCAAGCATGAGGGTCATTTCCAACCAGTCAGTAATTCGCATCAGGTGGCCAAAGTATTGGAGTTTCAGCTTCAGCGTAAGTCATTCCAATGAATATTCAGGACTGATTTCCTTTAGGATTGACCGGTTGGATCTCTTTGCAGTCTAAGGGACTCTCAAGAGTCTCCTCCAACACCACAGTTCATAAGTATCATTCCTTCAGCACTCAGCTTTCTTTATAGTCCAACACTCACATCCATACATGACTAGTGGAAAAACCATAGCTTTGACTATACAGACCTTTGTTGGCAAAGCAATGCCTCTGCTTTTTAATATGCTGTCTAGGTTGGTCATAGCTTTTCTTCCAAGGAGCAAGTGTCTTTTAATTTCATGGCTTCAGTTACCATCTGCAGTGATTCTGGAACCCCAAAAAGTACAGTGTCTCACTGTTCCTTTGTTTCCCCATCTATTTGCCATGGAGTGATGAGATTGGATGCTTTGACCTTCATTTTTTGAATGTTGAAATGAATATTTACTTCTAAATTTTTGTAAAATACTTCCTAACAGTGTATTTTATAGACAAGGAGCATCATGATTCAGTCTTCCGTTGTGATCTTTATATCTTTGTGAATTATCATTTCAGGTAGGATAGTCCTTGCGGGAAGAGTGTGACATTGAAGTAACCACACTAAGGGTTAAAGCAAGATGTTACAAGTTGATTGTTAAAAATAATACTTTATTGTCAACAGGATGTTTATACCATTACCAAATTGTAAAATAAACTGAAATAGATTTTTATTGTTGTTAGGGAAAATAAATGAATAGTCTTGTTTAAGCTTTGGAGACAAAGCAGATAAGCAGAGCAGGCCTCTGACCGTGCTTCTAACCTGCCTGGACACTACCCTGACTGAGAATAGACTGTGAGTGACTGCCTGCTGTGAGTTCAAGACTTGCAGAACTATGGATAAGATGGGGGAAGGAATCTTGAGATTGTTGACCTCCTGGAGGGGACCTGGTCAACCAAGCCCCAGGCTTAGCAGCATTCCAAGTTTTATAAGACAAAGCAAACAGTATTAACAGAAAACTACAGCTGCAATTTGGTCACAGATTGATGATATCAGTTTGTGACTGTCCTGGGATTATAAACTGGAATCCCCAATTGGAATCTTTGAAGTCTCACCAACAAGCAGACCCACTGCCTGGGGCCCTGTTCCAATTGGGACTCCAGATGTGCTGTGACATGGGACTTCCCACCATTGTTTAAGTCTGGATGTTGGTCAAAACCCAATTTGGTGATGTACTCTTTCCCTCTGTGCTTTCTCTATTCCTTTAATGGTAGTATAGTGAAAGTGAGCTAAAGCATTCTTTAATAAATATCTGTATTATTTATTTGTATATAATGCGTGGCTTATTTTGTTAACAAATCCTTTGAGCCTGAGATGAAAGTGAAAACTTTTGGCAAAACAGTTTTTAGAAGTAGATATTTATAGTTTTTATAATTTAGTGAATATATCAGAACAATGGTTCATTCATGCATATCTGTCATATCTATGTGTGTGTATGTGTATATACATGGAACAAAAGTAAGGTACATGGATTTTGCATTATTTAAATGATCATGCATACAGATATGCTCTAAGAAACAGAAGCCACTGAATTCAGGAATGATGTTCTCTTGGGGAATAACTGGAAATGAGTCTCTGTCTCTCATGCTCTCAGAAACAGGGCCCAGTGTCTCTCTTCTGTGGCTGGACTCTCAGCCATGGTGCAGGTCTTGATGTGGTGCAGTTCACCTAGCCCTCAGTAGCACTGTCAAGGACTCTCTTTCCACCCCACCAGCCATATGTTTCAGTATGTTTGTATTACTGTGGAAGCCAAACTGTGATGTGCTTCATAAATTTTTAGATGATCTTGCAGAATGTGAATTCAAAAATTAATGAGCATGGATTAACACTCTTCCTCTGCAGTCTTTGTTTATGTGCTTAACTTAGACCTCTGGCCCATTCAAATAATTTTCATTGCATTATTACAAACCCCTGATCCATTCAGGGGCAGTGCGATTCTTTCATACGACATAATAAATAACACCATTGTCCTAGCAGCTTCATTTCCTTAGTCTAAGTATAGGAAACTATGGGGCTGTGTATCAATACATGCTTACTGTTCAGTTCAGTTCAGTTCAGTCGCTCAGTCATGTCCAACTCTTTGTGACCCCATGAACTGCAGCACGCCAGGCCTCCCTGTCCATCACCAACTCCTGGAGTTCATTCAGACTCACGTCCATCGAGTCAGTGATGCCATCCAGCCATCTCATCCTCTGTCGTCCCCTTTTCCTCCTGCCCCCAATCCCTCCCAGCATCAGAGTCTTTTCCAATGAGTCAACTCTTCGCATGGGGTGGCCAAAGAATGGGAAACTATGGGGCTGTGTATCAATACATGCTTACTGTTAGGTAGTTATAATAGGAAAAATGAGTCCAGAATGGCGGTGGCTGAAAGACAAGGGAAAAGCCCACTAAAATAGAACAAAGGAAGGCCTGAGGACCAGAGTGAGGACCTCAGGTAGAACAAAGAGCACTCCTGGCTAGCTCAGTTTACATAGGGCAGGCACAGGGGGAAGAAAAAATAAATAAAAAGAGGAGCCAAAGGGCAGGATGTCTGTCTCTCCCGTGCGTGCTCTCTGTCTCTCTCCTCTCTCTCTCTCTCCTCTTCGTGTCTTTTGGGTCAGCATGCCCTCAAGCATCGAGGATGTATTTTCTTTTATTTTCTAAATAAAACTGATCTGTACAAGAACTATAACATGGACAGTCCGAGATCTGTGACATGCTAAGAACTTTAATGTCTGTCGCTTCAAATCTTTGTTGTGACAAGACAGAACTGAGGAGATTATACTCCTTTGACACTTACTTTATCAGGTAAATTTTTTCAGGTAAAATTAAATAGTTAGTCCAAATTGTATTATGACATCAGACTGAAAGTTTTTACTTGGTTACATAACACAGAAAAATATACCTTTTAACATTTAAAATTAATAATGTAACAAAATTAAGCTATGTAGAAACTAGGAAAACTTTTTAAATAGGATGCTAATGCAATAATCTCCACCACCACCCTCCCTTGATTTCTAGGGACTAGAATGAGGTGGAAAAAAATACATATAACTGGATAGCAAAAATATTTGGAAAAGGACATATACCTGAACCTAGATAATTATGCTAATGTGAAAAACAAATAGTCTTTACCTACAAGAATGAAATTGGGGGTCCACACAGGACTTATGTAAATCTTGCAAAAGAATGCTGAAGCTAGGACTATTTGGTTAGTTTTTTATATGTCTGTTCCAGGAAATTTGCATAAGTCTACAATTTTGTTCAGGAACTATTGCAATTTGTAGCTTATTTGAATTTCAACAATTGTTAAAGTTCCCTGAGGATTTATTCGTGGCTGTACTTGTGGTAATACTAATATAGAATGGGTTGTGCAATCATAATAATGAGTAAAAAAAAAATTGTTCAACTAAATGGGATTCTCTATGGAGTAACTTTAACATTCTTAGCTTTATTCTCTTCAACATTTTTATCAAATCATAGAGGTCATAGATGACATGTTTATCCAATTATAGGAGGCCCACCTGGAATGTACAGTTTCAAATAGCTAAACATGGTGCAAGAGTGTTGTTCACATTGAGTGATTTTTTTAATGGAATGACCTTTCCTCCCAAGAAAAAAAGCATTACAAAATCCTAAATATCATCCAAGTTTCATAAAAAGAAAAAAAAAAAGTTATATTCAAAAGATTCAGTGAAGCAGAAACCATCCGGGCAATTATTTGACCAGGTAACTCCTTGATTTTACATTGAATTGTTGTGCCATAGATTTCAGAAAAAAATAGTGATAATTCATTTATTGAAAAATTTTTAAGTGAAAAGGTTAAAGAAAGTGGTTAATATTGTTAATGCCATAATCACATAAATATGAGTTCTACCATTAATAAAACCTAATTAATTATTATTATTATTATTCAAAGTGTTTCTTATTCTTAGAAAACATTTGTTTGCATTGCTTTGTGTTATTGACATGACGGAATATCTAGTTTGGTGCTCTAAAAGCATAAGTTTTAAATTGCACATTTGCACTACTATTAACTTTGGTTGTTTTTTAAGATAAGAATCTCTAACTGGAAGCACCAGACACTTGAAGGAAAGCACTGTGAATAAGACTACTTTTTGTCCCCTCCATATTTCTCTCCATGTGGAAGGTACTCTGTACATAACTGTTCAGTTCTGAGTTACTTAAGATGCTACAGAGAAAAACAAAAATTTCATTTTAGCTTTCATATAAAATTATCAACTTTGTCCAAAGCTTGGCTGAATATCAAAACACATAGAGTTTCCTTTAGTTGGCAACATAAAATAATTGCTTTCTAAGTTTTTGTTGTAAAACAGAATATCAAAGTTGCCAACATTTTTTTTTTTTTTCTTTTGTGGGTATCTGTAGAAGGGTGCTAGTCTTCTGCTGGTAAAACAAATTGCTGCCAAGTCAGTAGGTAGTGGCCCAGTTATCTAACAGTGTCTGTAGGTCCCATATCTAGACACAGTCTTTACAGGGTTTAAAGCTTGAGACCAAGGTGTCTGCATGCTGTATTATCTGGAGTATGACATGTTCTTCCCAGCTCATCAGGTTGCAGGAAGAATTTAATTCCTTGCAAATGTAGATGTGAGATCCCTGTTTTCTTGCTGGCTGTTAGCCAGGAGATATTTTTATATTTTTAGAGGCTAAACAGGTTCTAGACAAAAGGCCTTCTTATAAAATAGTGGCTTACCGCTTGAAAGCCAACAGGAGAATCTGACTCCAGTCTTTAAAAATGGAGTCATATAATCTATCCCATCACCTCTGTCTTGCTGTGTAAGCTTATCAAAGGGTGCTGTCTTTCATGTGTGCAGTTCTTGACACTCTCAAAGGGAGGAACATATACACTAGTGGGCATCTAAGAAGTCTGCTTACTGCAAGAATTTGCTTGAAAACTCCCATTCTCTATGAAAATTTAGAGATTCTAATTTCCAATTCATTTATATGTTTATCCTTTCCTTCAACAGACTTAAAAATGCCTCTGCAATGCTAAAGCACAATTCTAATCCTAAGTATCTGAAGTTAGCACAGACTCCCCAGGATTTTGACACAGTCACCAAGACCTCACTCACTGGAGATGCAACGAATTCTGGGGGTTTCACAAACACCTCACATTTGAAAATTGGGTAGAATGACAGGATTCAAGAAAGTACTGTACTTATGATTATAATTGTAATATAAAGGATACAAATCAGAAATGATCAGGAAAAGATACACATAGGGCAAAATCTGGGAGAGTATGAAACCCAGATCTTTTGAGTTATGTCTCTCTCAAACCAGAACATTCACTCTTCCAGGACATGGATATGCTCATTACCAGTAAGCTCACACAAGCTTCAGTGTTTTTAAGTGAGTTTCAATTGGGAGGTGTGACCAAGTGAATCATTAGTCACGTGATTGAACCCAATATTCAGCTCCTCCTTTTCCAGGAGGTTAGGTCAATGTCATGTGGCTCAAAGCCCCAGTTCTCTAATCACAAGATTAATCTTTCTGGTCCCATCTTTGAGTCATCTCCTAAGCATAAACTCAGGTATTCTCAAAGGATCTACCATGAATAGCAAATACGCTCCTATAACTTAAGAAAGTGAAGCTTTAGCGGTGATCAGAACTGTGAGACCTTGTTTAACAAATGGAGAAAGCCAAGTGAGAGGATAAAATCCACTTGCCTGATATCACATAATGAAAGGGTAATGACATAAATTTTTCATCTAAACCAGGACACTTCTGAGAGTGAAAGGGGCTCCAGTAATAATTATGTTGGAACAACAGATGTGGAGTCCCATGGGGTAAGAACAGTTTCCTTTTTGGCAGTCAGGAGAGGAAGAGTGTGTAACAGCCTTATTGAGACATAATTCACATATCATATTATTTACCCATTTATAGTGTATAACTCTGTGATTTTTTAGTCAATGCACAGAATTACCAAAATCATTTTTAGAATATTTTCATCAACCCTAAGAGAAACTCTATACCCTTCGCAAGTGCTCTCATACTTTCCTTCCAATTCCTCTAGTCCTAGTCAACCACAAATATTTTTGTGGTTTTTCACCTACTCGACATTTCATGTATATGGACTCATACAGTATGTGATCTTTTGTGACTAGTTTTGTTTTGTTTTCACTTCAGATAGTGTTTTAAAGGATCATCTGTACTGAACATATATCAGGACTTCAAGTCTATTTGTAACTTGCACATGTGTATCATTTCAGTCATGTCCCACTCTTTCTGACACTATGGACTGTAGCCCACAAGGCTTCTCTGTCCATAGGACTTTCCAGGCAAGAATACTGGAGTGAGTTGCCATGTCCTCTTCCAGCAGGTCTTCCTGACTCAGGGATTGAACTCACATCTCCTGCATTGCAGGCAGATTCTTTACTCACTGGACCACCTAGGAAGCCCTTTTATAACAATGATGTTTAATTCAATGCATGTACTATATTTGTTTATCCATCATTGGATGGATATTTGAGTTGTTTCTACTTTGGAGTTGTGACTGATATTGCTGTGAACATAACTGCACACACTTTGGTATATACCTATTTTAAAAAAAAATTGCTTTAGAATGTGTTAGTTTCTTCTATACAAAGAAGTGAATCAACTTATATACATATACCCCTGCCTCTTCAACCTCCCTGCCACCCCCCATTCTACCTACCTATGTCTTCACAGAGCACTGAGATGAGCTTCCTGTGCTATACAGTAGGTTCCGAATGTCTATTTTATGCACCATAGTGTGTATTTGTCAATCCTAATCTCCCAATTTTCCCACTATTCCCTTCACCTCCAATGTCTGCATGTCCATTCTCTATGTCTGCATCTTTATTCCTGCCCTGCAAAAAGTTTAAACTTTACTGTTTTTTTCCTAGATTCCATATTTATGCATGAATATATAATATGTTTTTCTTTCTGACTTATTTCACTCTAAATGACAGATTCCAGGTCCATCCACATCTCCACAAATCACCCAGTTTCATTCCTTTCTAGGGCTGAGCAATATTTCATTGTATGTATGCACTACCTCTTATTTATCTATTCATGTGTAGACGGACATTTAGGTTGCTTCCATGTCCCGGTGATTTCAAGCAGTAATGCAATGAACATTGGGATACACGTGTCTCTTTGAATTACAGTTTTCTCAGGGTATATGCCTAGTAGAGGGATTGCTGGGTCATATGGGGGTTCAATTTTCATTTTTTAAAGGAACCTCCATACTCTTATTTGTAGTGGCTGTATCAATTTACATTGTTACCAGAAGTTCAAGAGGTTTCCCTTCTCTCCACACCCTCTCCATCATTTATTGATGGTAGATTCTGACCAATTGGAGGTGGTATGCCATTGTAGTTTTCATTTGCATTTCTCTAATATTTAGAAAAGTTGAGCATATTTTCATGTGCCTCTTGGCCATCTATATGTATGGTTTCTTTGGGGAAATGCCTATTTAGGTCTTATGTCCATTTTTTAATTGGGTTTTTCACATGGAAGCAATCTAAATGTTCATCAACAGATGAATAGATAAATAAGAGGTGGTAAATACATAAAATTGAATATTACTCAGCCTTAAAAAGGAATGAAACTGGGTCATCTATGGAAATGTGGATGGACCTAGAGTCTGCCATTCAGAGTGAAATAAGTCAGCTCCTTTGAAATAAGTCAGAGACAAATAGCACTATGTGCTATTTGTATATTTTGAAGATTAATTTTTTTTGTCAGTTGCTTCCTTTGCAAATATTTTATTTCATTCTGATGGTTGTCTTTTTGTCTTGTTTATGGTTTCCTTTGCTGTACAGAAGCTTTTAAGTTTAATTATGTTTGCTTTGTTTATATTTGTTTCATTTTTTATTTTTAATATTCTAGGAGGTGGCTTAAAACAGATCTTGCTGTGAGTTATGTGAAAGAGTGTTTTTCCTATGTTTTTCTCTAAGAAGTTTATAGTATTGAGTCTTATATTTAGATCTTTAATCCATTTTGAATTTATTTTTGTGTATGATGTAAGATAGTGTTCTAAATTCATTCTTTTACACTTACCTGTCCAGTTTTGTCAGCACCACTTATTGAGGACAGAGAGTTACAAAAAACAATGTCAAATAGGAGTGTTTCAGTAAACAAATCACCATGTATAAATCTTCCATACAGGATAAAGCAGAGAGCAAAAAATGAAATGAAACACCATCATCTATTAAGTGTGCAGTTGGAAGGTCAGGGTTGTTAGATGTAGCTTGGATAGTTAAAGAGGCAAAACACCATAGACAACTTTATGAGACAGTAAAAGAATTAAAGATTTAACACAGAAAATCATGTCTAATTGAATAATTCTCAGTGACAGCCTGATCACCAATGTGGTCTTTGAGATAACCTTCTCGCTTCTAAGAGGAAATTGAGGTGGAGAGGAGAGGACTTGAAGTTCAATAGTCTGTTCTTGTCCTGGTGAGAAATGGATTGGACTATGCTGTCTGTAGCTCTAGAAACATAGATAAAAAGGTGACTATATCATAAAGGTATGTGAAGATAAATTTAATAGCCAGTCATGATGAATAAAATTAAAGATATGGAAGGAAAGGGAGGAAACCAGTATGACTCTGCTCTTCTTATCTAAAAACTAGGAGTGAATGGGAAATATTGCAGGAGACATTTAAGGGCACTCAGTATGAACTCAATTTGGAGTATGCTGAGTTGGGGTACTTTCTGGGTACCTATGTAACAATATTAGTGAAAGTTGAGTATACCTTGTTAAATCCCAGGAAATAAGTGAGCAACAAGATTGGGGTGAGTCATCAGCATATATATTGCAATTAAAGTCTCTGGAATTGAACTCATAATGAAAGAATGAAAGAAAGTAATATAGGAAAGAATTCTATTAAATGCTGATATAGAAAACAATATATTATATACATATTAAATGCCAATAAATAAATAATGTATATTTATTAAATATAAATATATATCTATTAAATGCTAATATAGAACATATATAGATATCAGGCTTCCCTTGTGGTTCAGCTGGTAAATAATCCACCTACAATGCGGAAGACCTGGACTTGATCCCTGGGTTGGTAAGATCCCCTGGAGAAAGGAAAGTTTACCCACTTCAGTGTTCTGGCCTAGAGAATTCCATGGACTGTATAGTCCATGAGGTTACAAAGAGTCAGACATGACTGAGCGACTTTCACTAGCTAGAAGGAAAAAGAAAAAACTCTTAAAGTTGATTCAGAAATAATACCAAGAGAAGCAGGAGGAAAATTAGAGTATACTTAGTTACTTAACTTACTTACTTAAGTCACTTCAGTCATGTTCCACTCTGTGTGACCCCATAGACGGCAGCCCACCAGGGTCCCCCATCCCTGGGATTCTTCAGGCAAGAATACTGGAGTGGGTTGCCATTTCCTTCTCCAATGCATGAAAGTGAAATGTGAAAGTGAAGTCGCTAAGTCGTGTCCAACCCTCAGCAACCCCATGGATTGCAGCCTACCAGGCTCCTCTGTCCATGGGATTTTCCAGGCAGGAGTACTGGAGTGGGCTGCTACTGGTCACCGTGCGCCGTCCTCCAATGGATACCATGGCCATGCAGTATCACATAGGAAGACCAGGTGTGTCTTCTTTTAAGCCCTGGGGATCAAATCTATCCCAGTTGTTCAGGATACAGTTCAAAGGAGTGAGGCTGGAATTATTAGCGCCCATCTTGTCCTGAAGGATCCCGGACAAGCCCCCAAGATGAAAGGTTGTTGTTGAATCACAAGAAGACACCGGGATTCTTGGCCCCCAGAGGAGAAGAATTCAATCTGGGGCCAGAGACAAGGCTTGATCACTCAGAGCTTTTGTGTAATAAAGTTTTATTAAAGTATAAAGGAGATAGAGAAAGCTTCTGACATAGGCATCAGAGGGGGGGCAGAAAGAGTACCTGAGAATTTATTAGTTTGATTTGTTTAACCTGTAGCATCTACATTGTATTTAAATGAATAATATTATTCTTGTCCTGGGGTATGAAAATTTATGACAAGAAAGAAACATAAAAGCCAATTGTCTATTTCTGTTTTTTGTTACTGAGAATGAATGAAAGGCCATCAAGACAGACATATTATATGGAAGAAGAATAGAAAATATGAAAGGAATAATATTACTCCCATAAAGTTTGTGTTTATTGACTATATAACTATATGAAACTTCCAGTTTATCTCTTCTTAAGAATTTCAAACTGTTATAACCATGGAAAGATCTTTGAACCAAGAGTTGTTATAGTCAGCTAAAAGACTGTATGGATCTACTAATATCTGAAGAAATCAAAAGGAAAATAATTTTCACATATGGAATAAATAAGAGAGGGCTTAACTTGAGATAAGTCTTGTCTGTGTTGAGTGTCAGAACATAGCTAATTGCATGATGACCAGACTGTAGCCATGACAAAAGCTGATCTGTCTTGAGCAGTACTGGGTCTATGGCTAGCATCATTCTAAGAACTAGCCTTAAGGGAATGGGAGTGATACTACTGCTCATAATAATCCATATCTCTGTGGGCATCAAAATAATTGTAGCTTGTTCTGCCTGACATATGTAAATGTGCAACTACAACTGGAAGCAAAGAGATACTACAAGTTGACATACTCCACTGTGAGAACAGAGCACCTTCATGTCATCATGAAGAAGATACAGAAAATGGATCTTCAACCATAATTCCATAGAAATGGAATGATTCTCTGACAACTGGGGATTTGTAATTAGCTTTTGGCAAGAAAGAGGTCTTTGCAGGAAAGAGTTCTCTACAGGATCCCCTTAGTCTTATCACTAACCTTAAATGAGGCACCCCATGGTCTACTCATTCTCAGCCCTTTCAAATCTTTTCATCATACAATAATGTGTTTAACCTGTTGGTTCTGTCTATAGACCAAAGAAGTAGAAATAAAGAATAAGTAATTAACAGGTGACCAGATCTCTTCTCTAGCTTCCCCTTCAGATACTTCATGAACAAACTATGTACACAAGATGTGTATGTCTTTGTGTGTGTGTGTGTGTGTGTGTGTGTGTGTATGTGTTAGTTTCTCAGTTGTGTCTGACTCTATGTAACCTCATGAACTGTAGTTTTCCAGTCTCCTCTGTCCATGGATTTCTCCAGGCAGAATACTGGAATGGGTTGCAATTCCCTTCTACAGGGGAATCTTCCTGACCGAGGGATCAAACCCGACTCTTTAACCACTGAGCCACCAGTGAGTCATGAACAAGATAGCCTCTAAGTTAAAATCATAAGAGGTTAATAAGCTTGAACATAAGCCTGCATATAGTGCGAGGTGGTGATGACTTTGATCCCTCATCTTCGTGGTCAACTGAGATTGTTTACTTTTTCCTTTTTAAACATTTTCATGGCTGAGCAGAATCTTGGGAGGTAGCTTCTGGAGGACCTTGAGACTACCATCACCCTAGACTTATGGCAGTTTGTTGGAAGCAACTTTCCTTTCTAGCAAATTCATTTCCCTGGAATATTGATTTTTGAGCAATGAGCAGATGGAATTGATTCAGTAACAGAATCATGTGCTCATCCTCTTGCTCTCAGCTCTATTTGCATTTATGTGCTATCTATAGCATTAAAGGAAGCTGACCTTTGTTAGTTATAGCACAATACACATACAAATGTATTAACATTGAGTGTGGTATAAAAACACAAATAATTGGATTTGGGAGAAAGCATCCAAGGGGTAAGAATAAAGTGTCTCAAAAGATCACCCCCCCCTCACTTAATATACAGAAGAAATTAATGTACAAGGCAAGGGATGTATCCAATGCCAAGGGGATGATATAATCCTAAAGTGTATGGTTTCTTTTAATAGATCTAGCTGCTTCCAAAACAAACAAAAAAATGTGTGCACTTGTATTATAGAAAATGAACCATTATTTGCTTCAGTGCCCTCAATAAGCAATAATGCTGTCCTTGGTAGGATTTTTCTTAGAACTTGGTTGTTAAACTCTCTGGTCTATGAATGCTGTTCCCAGTCTTCATCCCAGGTAAATCTCCTTCATATAATCTGCCTCTCCACCTGAGGTCCGTGTCTCTCTGGCCTGTGACTAGATTTTATCAGCCAATCGCACAAAAGTTATCCCACCATATTTGCTCCTAACTCTTGACATGTCTAGTTTCCTAGATCACAGTCAGCATATCTTAACAAAGGGTCATATCGGCCCCACCTCTAGTCTACTGTCTTATAGCCAGGAATGAGTTACAAGAAGTTTCTGGAAGGTGAAACATTCATTTTTGTCTCTTGGAAAATACACAAGGTGAGGCAGAGAAAATGATCTGATTGTCAATCATGTAATTGAACTTAAGATAGATAGCCACTATTGAAACAACTGTGCTGCCTATAAATTCCATAGAGTACCTGTTCTCCTTTGTACCAAGTGCAGTGAAAGACAAGATTATTAATCTCTTGCTGTGGCAAAAGAAGTGGATGGGAGTAGAGGGTTTAGTAACTTCCCAAACTAAAAGGTGCTTGGATTCAGATTCCTGTCTTGTTTCTTTAAATGTTGGAATGCAATTATTTCATGGCCCTCTTAGACATTTAAGTGACTATGTGGATATGATTTATATTCTATGATAATTGAATAACTAATACTGTTTTAACTCACATAATGAGAACATAATTGATATTATATTATTTCAAAATGATGTTATAACTTATATTCTGTAACCTCCTATCTTGTTAGATTGCCCCAAAAAGAAAGTATATACAAGAAAGCAAACTCTCCATCATGACTGTTACCACTGGAAGAAAAGCAATAGCTGTGATGCATGACCCTATACCGAATGCCACAGCCCATAGTCTTTTTCTTGCCTTGTTTTATTTTACTTTTTCTTTTTTTAGTTCTTAACAATTTATAAGATTATTTTTTCTCATTCTGTGTTCATATGATAAATATGTTCTGTGAAAGCAATTTGGTTAGGTGAACTTCCTTCTGGATATATATTAACCTCAATCATAAACATTAGTGGGTATAATAGTGTGTCTGGCAACTCATTCCTATTGCTTTCTACTTATTTTAGTGAAAAAGCAGAAATGATAAATGATAATAGACAAAGAGTTGAAGTTAAATTTGACATAAATTGTTACCAACATTGAGATTTTCCTCATAATTTAGAGGAAAAAAAGGTAATAAATACTCAATATGCAAATATCTTATTTTTCTCAATATCTTTTTCTTAGAATGTATTAATTTAAAAATTAAATCTCTAAGTATACTCATAAATTATTCTGCCTTAAAAAATATCCACCTTTGATCCAATATTCTCCATGCCCTTTATGAATGATTCAACATAATGCTGATTATCTTAAAGGCAGCAGGAAAGATGAGGAGGTTCTCTTATATCCATGAGACAGGATTTATAGCTCTGATGTCCTGTAACTGTCAGAGTCGTTTTCTTGAGGGATATAACAAATAAGATAGTGTCCCTGGCATTTTTCCATAATATGCATACTATTATAAATTTATCCATCTCAAGATCCAGATTTTCGATTTTATGACTGATACAAAAAAAAAAATGGAGAGTTTAAGGAACATACTCTATAGATAATGTCTCATTTATTCTAGACAAGTCTCATTACTCTTGGTTTTCCCATAGATCTGATCAAAGACACAAAACAGCAAACAACATCAACTTTATATTTACATATCAAACACCTTAGTGACTCCACTGGGTTGTTATCAACAAAGGTGTTTCCTTGGACCTTATTTTGATCATCTTTGTGTAATATACTAATCACATTATTTTATTTTCAGAATATTTAAAGCGACAATGTTAAAGAATGTTCAAACTATGGCACAATTGAACTCATCTCACATGCTAGTAAAGTAATGCTCAAAATTCTCCAAGCCAGGCTTCAGAAATACATGAACTGTGAACTTCCAGGTCTTCAAGCATGTTTTAGAAAAGGCAGAAGAACCAAAGATCAAATTGCCAACATCTTTTGGATCATCAAGAAAGCAAGGGAGTTCCAGAAAAACATCTATGTCTGCTTTACTGACTATGCCAAAGCCTTCGACTGTGTGGATCACAATAAACTGGGGAAAATTCTGAAAGACATGGGAATACTATACCACCTGACCTGCCTCTTGAGAAACCTGTATGCAGGTCAGGAAGCAACAGTTAGAACTGGACACGGAACAACAGACTGGTTCCAGATAGGAAAAGGAGTACATCAAGACTGTATATTGCCACCCTGCTTATTTAACTTATATGCAGAGTACATCATGAGAAACATTGGGCTGGATGAAGCACAAGCAGGAATGAAGATTGCCAGGAGAAATATCAATATCTTCAGATATGCAGATGACACCACCCTTATGGCAGAAAGTGAAGAGGAACTAAAGAGCCTCTTGATGAAAGTGAAAGAGGAGAGTGAAAAAGGCTGGCTTAAAGCTCAACATTCAGAAGTCTAAGATCATGCATCCAGTCCCATCGCTTTACAACAAATAGATAGGGAAAGAGTAGAAACAGTGACAGACTTTATTTCTGGGGGGCTCCAAAATCACTGCAGATGGTGACTGCAGCCAAGAAATTAAAAGATGCTTACTCCTTGGAAGGAAAATTATGACCAATCTAGACAGTGTATCAAAAAGCAAAGACATTACTTTGTCAACAAAGGTCCGTCTAGTCAAGGCTATAATTTTTCCAGTAGTCATGAATGGATGTGAGAATTGGACTATAAAGAAAGCTGAGCATAGAAGAATTGATGCTTTTGAACTGTGATGTGGAGAAGTCTTTTGAAAGTCCCTTGGACTGCAAGGAGATCCAATCAGTACATCCTAAAGATCAGTCCTGGGTGTTCATTGGAAGGACTGATGCTGAAGCTGAAACTCCAATTCTTTGGCCATGTGATGCAAAGAACTGACTCATTTGAGAAGTCCCTAATGCTGGTAAAGTTTGAAGGCGGAGGAGAAGGGGATGACAGAGGATAAGATGTTGGATGGCATCACCGACCCAATAGACATGAGTTTGGGTAAACTCCAGGGGTTGATGATAGACAGGGAAGACTGGAGTGTTGCATTCCATGGGATCACAAAAATGCGGACACAGCTGAGTGACTAAACTGAACTGAACAGCTTATAGCTAATATTTGGAATGTGTCTACATTTAACTGACCAATTTGAAATACTAATAGAGATAGGAATTGAAAGTTTCTGGAATATATTTTAAACCCTATAAACAAGAAATTACCTCGGATTGGCCAGACTTCATTTTATTTATTTATGTGATTCTTCATGATAATTGGCTTCCCTGGTGGTTCAGATGGTAAAGATCTGCCTGCAATGCTGGAGACCCAAGTTTGATTCCTGGGTGAAGAAGTTACCTTGAAGAAGGGAATGGTTTCCCACTCCAGTATTCTTGCCTGGAGAATTCCATAGTCAGGGGATCCTGGAGTATCAAAAAGTCGGACACGACTTAGCAACTAACACTTTTACTTTATGAAAATTGAAGTATAGTTGATATACAATATTATATTCATTTCAGGTATAAAATACAGTGCTTCAATATTTTTACAGATTATGCTTCATATAAAGGTATTACAAAATAATGCCTATATCCCTTGTGCTGTACAATATTTCCTTCTAGATTATCTATTACATGCATAGTAGTTCATATCTATTAATTTCATACCCCTATCTTTCTTCTCCTTCTCACCCTGGCAAATGCTAGCTTATTTTCTATATCTGTGATCTTGTTTCTGTTTGTTGTTTATGCCCATTTATTTTATTTTTAGATTTCACATATAGGTAATAGCAAAGCACTTATCTTTCTCTCTCTGAATTCTTTCACTAAACATAATACTTTCTAGGTCTATCCATGTTGCTGCACAGGATAGAATTTAATTTTTTTTGTCTGAATAATATTCCACTATATATATTCAGTTCAGTTCAGTCACTCAGTTGTGTCTGATTCTTTGCAACCCCGTGGATTTCAGCACCAAAAAATACTAGCTTATATTTGTTATAATTTAGCAAATAAAGCTTGTTTTTCAATTATTATTCTACTGAAAGATATAAAATATATACATATCATATAACATATTTTATATAGTACATTTACTATATTTTAAAGAGCTTACTTTTCTATGCTTAGTCTCCTGGTAAGCATAGACATATGTTATTAATATATAACATTTCAGTCAGTTCAGTCACTTAGTCATGTCTGACTCTTTGTGATCCCATGACCTGCAGCACACCAGGCTTCCCTGTCCATCACCAATTCCTGGAGCTTGCTCAAACACATGTCCATTGAGTCAGTGATGCCATCCAACATCTCACCCTCTGTTGTCCTCTTCTCCTCCTGCCTTCAATCTTTCCCAGCATCAGAGTCTTTTCAAATGAGTCAGCTCTTCGCATCAGGTGGCCAAAGTACTGAATTTTCGGCTTCAGAATCAGTCCTTCCAACGAATATTCAGGACTGATTTCCTTTAGGATTGACTGGTTTGATCCCTTTGCAGTCCAAGGGACTCTGAAGAGTTTTCTCCAACACCACAGTTCAAATGTATCCATTCTTCAGGACTCAACTTTCTTTTTGGTCCAACTCTCATAATCATTCATGACACTGGGAAAACCATAGCTTTGTCTAGATGGACCTTTGTTGGCAAAGTAATATATCATTTATTTTTCCTAAATATAATTTAGGAAATTATAAATTTTTCCTAAATTATAACCTTCCCCTAAATTAATTTAGGAGAATTAGAGCTCAATTTTTGATGGACATATAGTAAAGGATTAATCAAGAATTATCTCCTGTTGAGTGGTCATGCAGCTAGTATCATGGTTAAACAGACAGGAGGAATGCACTCAGCCATCCAGTATAGGAAGACTTGGATTATTAACAGACACATCTTGAAAACAGTAAAAAGACCTTCCATCTGTCCATTGAAGTGATAACTAGAATACCAAATTCTTTAAAATGCCCATGAGTAGATGGGCAGTTTAATATTGTAGCCTGTATTTTAGGTAAGGCATTCATTTACTTTTAAACTAAATGAATAAGACACTATTTAAGAATGCGGAAAACACATGTTCCATTATACTATGTGAAGATGTAAAGTTGTAAAAATATTATTAAAACTATTAAACTGGGGAATATAGAAGGGTGAACAGAAAGCAATTGATTTTAATGATTGCATTAGGACAATGAGTCCATGGTCATTCATTTTTCTGTCTCTTTTGAATAAAGTTGTTATAAGTGAACTTTGGGTAGTCATTGGGGTTGTGATCATTCTAATGTCACACCTGGCCCAACTAACCCAACACCAGATTTAAATACACATACCCACATTCATAAATAGCATTGCAGTGAGACTCTTGACCAAAACTGAGACTTCATATGTTTGTCCCGAATACATAAACCATATGTATTTGGCTTACACTCTGAAATCAGTGTAAACTGATTTGGAGACATTCAGCAGTTAGCATGGGCTTCTTTGGTCACTCAGATGGTAAGACTCAAAGTGCAATGTGGGATCCAATTCAAACCCTAAGTCTGATCCCTGGATTTGGAAGATCCCCTAGAAAAGGGAATGGCTACCCACACCAGTTCTCTTGCTTGGATAATCCCATGGGCAAAAGAGTCTGACAGAGTACTGTCCATTGGGTTGCAAAGTGTTGGATATGACTGAGCAAAGAAGCACACATGCACATTAGGAGGCTAGCATGGGATGGGGGTGAAGGTCACAGGAAATTGAGGATTACATCAGATTGATAGTCATAATGTAGAAAGAAGTGACATGAACTCATCCACTGAGATCCTTGAGGACCCCTACCTTTTGTCCTTCATTTTCATTGACCATCCATTTATCACTTTGTTTCTTTAATCTACAGCAATATCACCACATAACCTGAAAACTGAGTTTTCTAAGGCTTCCATAAAAACAGTAGCACCCTGGGTATCTTACATCACACAATCTTTATTCCTACAGAAATTCAAGATCAATGTGTATACAAAGTTTGTGTATACAAAGTTGATTTTTCTGAGATTTCTCTCTGTCCACTTCTCTCTATGTTTCATATGGTTTTCTTTCTGTACAAATCTGGGTCATATTTTCCTCTTTTTCTAAATTGCTATTCACATTAAATTAAGGACCAATCTAGAGGCCTCACTTTAACTTAATTATATTTTAAAGACCCAAGAAAATTAGAGGTAACAAGGGAACATTTCATGCAAAGATGAGCACAATAAAGTACAGGAATGGTATGGACCTAATAGAAGCACACGATATTAAAAACTGGTGTCAAGAATACACAGAAGAAATGTACAAAAAAGATCTTCATGACTCAGATAATCACAATGGTCTGATCACTCACTTAGAGCCAGACATTTTGGAACGTGAAGTCAAGTGAACCTTAGGAAGCACCACTATGAGCAAAGCTAATGGAGGTGATGGAATTCCAGTTGAGCTATTTCAAATCCTAAAAAATGATGCTTTGAGAATGCTGCAATCAGTATACCAGCAAAGTTGGAAAACTCAGCAGTGGCCACAGGACAGGAGAAGGTCAGTTTTCATCCCCATCCCAAAGAAAAGCAATGCCAAAGAATGTTCAAACTACTGCACAATTGCACTCATCTCACACACTATCAAAATAATGTTCAAAATTCTCCAAGCCAGGCTTCAACAGTACTTGAATCGTGAACTTCCAGATGTTCAAGTGGATATAGAAAAGGCAGAGGAACCAGAGATCAAGTTGACAACATCTGCTGGATCATTGGAAAATCAAGAGAGTTCCAGAAAAGCATCTACTTTTGTTTTATTGCCTATGCCAAAGTGTTGACTGTGTGGATCAAAACAAACTGGAAAATTCTTAAAGAGATAGAAATACCAGACCACGTGACCTGCTTCCTGAGAAATATGTATGTAGGTCAAGAAGCAACAGTTTGAACTGGACATGGAACACCAGACTGGTTCCAAATAGGGAAAAGAGTATGTCAAGGCTGAATATTGTCACCTTGCTTATTTAACGTATATGCAGAGTACATCATGAGAAACTCTGGGCTGGATGAAGCATAAGCTTGAATCAAGATCACTGGGAAAAATATCAATAATGTCAGATACGTAGATGATACTACCCCTATGGTAGAAAGTGAATAACTAGAAGAGCCTCTTGACAAAATGAAAGAGGAGAGTGAAAAAAGTCGGCTTAAAAATTAATATTCAGAAAGCTAAGATCATGGCATCTGGTCCCGTCACTTCATGGCAAACAGAAGGGTAAACAATGGAAACAGTAAGAGACTTTATTTATTTATTTTTTTTTTGGGGGGGGGGGCTCCAAAATCAATGCAGATGGTGACTGCAGCCATAAAATTAAAAGATGCTTGTTATTTGGAATAAAAGCTATGACCAACCTAGACAGCATATTAAAAAGCAGAGAATTGCTTTACCAGCAAAGGTCCATCTAGTCAAAGCTATGGTTTTTCCAGTAGTCATGTATGGATGTGAGAGTTGGACTATAAAGAAAGCTGAGGGCTGAAGAATTGATGCTTTTGAACTGTGGTGTTGGAGAAGACTCTTGAGAGTCTCAGAGTTTGGGTAAACTCTGGGAGTTGGTGATGGACAGGGAGGCCTGGTAATGGACAGGGAGGCCTGCTTCCATGGAATTGCAGAGTCAGACACAACTGAGTGACTGAACTGAACTGAACTGAATCAAGAAACTGATGCCTTCAAATTGTAGTGTTAGAGAAGACCCTTGAGAGTTCCTTGGAGAGCAAGGTGATGCCTGTTAATTCTAAAGGAAATCAAACCTGAGTATTCATTGGAAGGACTGATGCTGACATTGAAGCTCCAATACTTTGGCCACCTGATGTAAAGAGCTGACTCATTGAAAAAGACCCTGATTTTAAGAAAACTGAAGGCAGGAAGAGAAGGGGGTGACAAAGTATGAAGTGATTGGATGACATCAGTGACTCAATGGACATGAGTTTGAGCAAACTCCAGGACATAGTGAAAGAGAGGGATGCCTGATGTGCTGTAGTCCATGGAGTCACAAAGAGTCAGATACAACTGAGGGACTGAACAGCAACAAGTGTTGATTAGGACTCTAACAGATCAATTTGAAGAGAAACACAGTTCAACCTGCAACAGAAACCAAAGTTCTTTAGCTATCATGGTGTGTAAAAATGTTATAACTAAAAGAAAAATAAAGTTTGGTTTAAGAAAACCAAGGGTGTCTTCTATATAATCTACATAACAAATTGAATCTAACATGATACCTAAATACAGTAAGAGCCATATTCAGTTAAATTGCTCAGTCGTATCTGACTCTGCTACCCTGTGCACTGCAGCACGTCAGGCTTCCTTGTGCATTACCAACTTCCAACTGATGTCCACCAAGTCCATGATGCCATCCAACCATTTCATCCTCTGTTGTCCTCTTCTCCTCCCACCTTCAATCTTTCCCAGCACCAGGGTCTTTTTCAATGAGTCAGCTCTTTGCATGAGGTGGCCAAAAAGTATTGCAGTTCCAGCTTCAGCATCAGTCCTTCCAATGAACACCCAGGACTGATCTGCTTTAGGATGGACTGGTTGGATCTCCTTGCAGTCCAAGGGACTCTCAAGGGTCTTCTCCAGCACCAGAGTTCAAAAGCATCAATTCTTTGGTGCTCAGCTTGCTTTATGGTCCAACTCTCACATTCATACATGACCACTGGAAAAACCATAGCCTTGAATAGATGGACCTTTGTGAAAAAGTAATGTCTCTGCTTTTTAATATGCTGTCTATGTTGGTCATAACTTTCCTTCCAAGGAGTAACGGTCTTTTAATTTCATGGCTGCAATCACCATCTGCAGTGATTTTGGAGCCCCCCAAAATAAAGTCAGCCACTGTTTCCACTTTTTGCCCATCTATTTGCCATGAAGTGATGGGACCACATGGCATGAACCTAGTTTTCTGAATGTTGAGGTTTAAGCCAACTTTTTCACTCTCCTCTTTCACTTTCATCAAGAGGCTTCTTAGTTCCTCTTCACTTTCTGCCATAAGGGTGGTGTCATCTGCATATCTGAGGTTTTTTTTAATATGTCTCCTGGCAATCTTGATTAAAGCTTGTTCTTCATTCAGCCCAGCGTTTCTCATGATGTACTCTGCATATAAGTTAAATAAGCAGGGTGACAATATACAGCCTTGACATACTCCTTTTCCTATTTGGAACCAGTCTGTTGTTCCATGTCCAGTCTAATTTTTGTTTCTTGACATGCCAATAGATTTCTCAGGAGGCAAGTGAGGTGCTCCAGTATTCTCATCTCTTGCAGAATTTTCCAGTTTGTTGTGATCCACACAGTCAAAGGCTTTGGCATAGTCAGTAAAACAGAACTAGATGTTTTTTCTGGAATTCTCTTGCTTTTTCTATGATCCAACGGATGTTTGCAATTTGATCTCTTCCTCTTCTGCCTTTTCTAAATCCAGCTTGAGCATCTGGAAGTTTGCAGTTCACATCCTGTGGAAGCGTGTCTTAGAGAATCTTGGGCATTACTTTGCTAGGGTGTGAGATGAGTGCAGTTGTGCAGTAGTTTAAACATTCTTTGGCATTGCCTTTCTTTGGGATTGGAATGAAAACTGACATTTTCCAGTCCTGTGGTCACTTCTGAGTTTTCCAGCTTTGCTGGCATACTGAGTGTAGCACTTTCACAGCATCATCTCTCAGGATTTTAAATAGCTCAACTGGAATTCCATCACCTCCACTAGCTTTGTTCGTAGTGATACTTTCTAAGGCCCACTTGACTTCACATTCCAGGATGTCTGGCTCTAGGAGAGTGATCACACCATTGTGATTATCTTTCTCATGAAGATCTTTTTTGTATAGTTTTTCTGTGTATAGTTGCCACCTCTTTTTAATATACTGCTTCTTTTATGTCTATAACTTTCCTGTCATTTATTGTGCTCATCTTTGCATGAAATGTTCCCTTGGTATCGCTAATTTTCTTGAAGAGACCTCTAATTTTTCCCATTCCATTTTTTTTTCCTTTATATCTTTGTATTAATCCCTGAGGAAGGCTTTCTTATCTCTCCTTGCTATTCTTTGGATCTCTGCATTCAAATGGGTGTATCTTTCTTTTTCTTGTTTGACTTTTGCTTCTCTTCTTTTGTCAGCTATTTGTAAAAGCCATATTGCAATTAAAAAAAAAAATGGGAGTGGGACTGGTATATGCAAATAGCTTTTCATTATACACATACACCCCACACATACACACATGACAATTTTAATTAAATTGAGTTAGTTATAAAATGGCATAGAAAAAGCATTTACAGCATTTAGAGCATATGCCCTGGAGACTGAAAAATGCTTTCTTCTTTTCTCTAAGGCACTATTTTAATAACTTAACCTAATGTATTTTCATATTTCAAGCCCTTATTTTTTAAATAAATTTATTTATTTTAAGAGGAGGTTAATTACTTTACAATATTGCATTGGTTTTGACACACATCAACATGAATCTGCCACGGGTATACACATGTTCCCCATCCTGAACCCCCCTCCCAACTTCCTCCCTGTACCATTCCTCTGGGTCATCCCAGTGCACCAGCCCCAAGCATTCTGTATCATGCATCAAACCTGGACTGGCGATTCATTTCATATATGATATTATACATGTTTCAATGTCATTCTCCAAAATCATCCCACCCTCTCCCTCTCCCACAGAGTCCAAAAGACTTCTATATATCTGTGTCTCTTTTGCTATCTCGCATACAGGGTTATCATTACCATCTTTCTAAATTCCATATATATCAAGCCCTTATTTTTAAAGAAAATAAATTTGTGAATTTCAGACTATTTACTTAGAAAAATAAAGAAAATTTTATAGATAAAGTGCTATAATACATTTGCTTCTTTTTGCTTATTTTTAATACAAATTGCTACATAATATTAATATTCAAAGCTGCCTGATCTGTCTTAGGTATCTTTTAAGGATTTGATAATCTTAATCTTTTTCATTGCTTAAAACATATTCCAGTGATAATTACATAACATATATCTATCAGTTCAATTCAGTTGCTCAGTCGTGTCCAACTCTTTACGAGCCCATGAATTGCAGCACGCCAGGCCTCCTTGTCCATCACGAACTCCCGGAGTTCACTGAGACTCACGTCCATCGAGTCAGTGATGCCATCCAGCCATCTCATCCTCTGTCGTCCCCTTCTCCTCCTGCCCTCAATCCCTCCCAGCATCAGAGTCTTTTCCAATGAGTCAATTCTTTGCATGAGGTGGCCAAAGTACTGGAGTTTCAGCTTCAGCATAATTCCCTCCAAAGAAATCCCAGGGCTGATCTCTTTCAGAATGGACTGCTTAGATCTCCTTGCAGTCCAAGGGACTCTCAAGAGTCTTCTCCAACACCACAGTTCAAAAGCATCAATTCTTCGGTGTGCAGCCTTTTTCACAGTTCAACTCTCACATCCATAAATGACCACTGGAAAAACCATAGCCTTGACTAGACGGATCTTATAGAATAATATAAATTAGTGATATACATACCCTTTACCTCCTCTTTTCCTTGGAAGGAAAGTTATGACCAACATAGATAGCATATTCAAAAGCAGAGACATTACTTTGCTAACAAAGATCCGTCTAGTCAAGGCTATGGTTTTTCCTGTGGTCATGTATGGATCTGAGAGTTTGTCTGTGAAGAAGGCTAAGCGCTGAAGAATTGATGCTTTTGAACTGTGGTGTTGGAGAAGACTCTTGAGAGTCCCTTGGACTGCAAGGAGATCCAACCAGTCCATTCTGAAGGAGATCAGCCCTGGGATTTCTTTGGAAGGAATGATGCTAAAGCTGCAACGCCAGTACTTTGGCCACCTCATGCAAAGAGTTGACTCATTGGAAAAGACTCTGATGCTGGGAGGGATTGAGGGCAGGAGGAGAAGGGGACGACAGAGGATGAGATGCTGGATGGCATCACTGACTCGATGGACGTGAGTCTCAGTGAACTCCGGGAGTTGGAGTTGGACAGGGAGGCCTGGCGTGCTGCGATTCATGGGGTCGCAAAGAGTCGGACAGGACTGAGTGACTGATCTGATCTGATCTGATCTGATACCTCCCCTTGAGAGTAATACAATTTTTTCATCAAATACATAGAATATGATGGTTTACCATGGGACATCTTTTACAATGCTATAGCACAGTTAGTCTGCCTCTCTGTATCTGTATAGATAGACTGATAGATGTATATAGATAGATAAAATACAGTCTATAATCCATTTGAGATGTACAATTGAAGAAATCATTCTAATAGTTATTTATTGATAGATGATAATATAGAATTCAGCAAGAATTTCTAACTAATATAAAACAGATATTTCAGATTTATGGTTTACACATTCTCTTAAATTCATCATTTACACTTTCAACTACTGATAATTCTTTAAGAACAAAGAAGAAAGGCATCATACTCCTATTTTTAGAATACAAAAGAACTTGAAACTTCTTACACATCAAATAAGGGTACAGATGGGCACAGTTAAGAGGGGTTATGTAGGAAGAACTTGAGAGGACATACATTTCAGATGGAGAAAAGTAAGTGGTGAGAATATTAAGTGGTGAAGAAGCCAGTGTAAATATTCTCCCTAAAATTGAAAGCCCTAACTTGAGGTTAAAACCCTGCATCTGTTTGCAACAGGATGCTCAAAAGTGCATGGGATGAAAAATAAATAATAATAAAAATGTATCTATGGCCTGGTAGTAGACTGGCACCAGAACTTATTTACGTATTACTATTTTTTTTTACCTGTGAGGAGAACATGGTAGCATTTCAGAAAGCAAAATAAGAAAGGAAAGCAGATTGCTTTATTAAAATTCTACAGCCTGCAATAATAGTCTGGATTTCTCCTTTCTTTCAACTCCAAAGATTTGAATCCTGAAAAATCCCTTTATTTTAAAAATAATGTTTAAAAAGCTACTAATATAGCATCTACATAACAATATGAAGTAAGGGACAAAGTACAGAAAAACTCATCAAAAGAGCACAGTAAAGAAAAATTATATGACATTAAAACATTGTCTCAAGTTTAATAATGGTGCATCAATCACATATATAGATAAAACAACAAATCAGTTAGGAAAATCCATCACAATATATACATGTATATATGCAGTAGAAGCCAGTAGAACTGAGAAAAAAATGGAAAACTAACTGTTTAAGTAATATGAAAATTATGTAGGAAAATAATCACTATGAAATGCTGGAAAACAGATGCTAAAAGATGGACCCAAGGAAAGCATTAATAGAAAGCAAAGAATTTAAAATAATTTTAGAGGAAAAAAAAGAAAAAGACAAGTTAAAGACATCATATAAATTTTGGAGACTGTAATAGAGAAAAGCACAAATTTTAAAAATGAGACAATTATTCAATTAGATAGCTCACGATATTTTTCAAACATAAATCTAATATTAAAAGGTACATCGTAAAGTTAAAAAATAAAATTAAAAATAAAAAAAGGTTCATTGTATCCTAGAATAAACTGCTCCAGGTTAGTATAAGCTCAGTGTTGAGATTATATATAATTGAAATATTACTACACATACAGAAGGTTTCCTGACACAAAATTATCACTTTGTGAACACTTATGCAATTTCTATCTGGACTGAGAAACCAAACAGCCAACACTCCACACCACTTTCCAGTTATTAATGCTTTTTTTGTGTGTGTCTCCATTACTGTGGAGACCACTTATTTTAACATCTGAGCTTAGTTCTGCTTATTTTTAAATTTGCATAAATGGACTCACATAGTATATACATATCATTGTTTGTCTGGCACTCTATCTCAACAATATTTGTGAGATTTGTACTTATTGTTATAAGATATCCCAATTCAGTTAGTTTTATAGCTGTACATTATTCCTATCAGTAATTCTATCAGCTTCCCAGGTGGCACTAGTGACAAGGAACCCACCTGCAAATGCAGGAGACATAAGAGACACAGGTTTGATCCCTGAGTTTGGAAGAACCCCTGGAGAAGGAAATGGCAACCAACTCCAGTCTTCTTGGCTGAAGAATCCCATGGACAGAAGAACCTGGTGGGCTACAGTCCATGGGGTTGCAAAGAGCCAGACATGACTAAAGTGACATTGCATGGTAATGTATATATTTGTTCTATTGTTGACAGCCATTTGGATAATTTTCATTACATGTTACTCTAAATACTGCAGCCTTGAACATTCATGTGCATATATTCTTTTGCATGGAAATATAGATTTTGTCAATGATTTAACTAGGAATGAAGTTGCTGACTCATGTGATTTGTATATACTCAAGGATGCATTTAACTTATTAGATTCACTTAGTTTTCCAAAGTATCAGTTTATTTATCAAACTCCTTCCAACATAATATGAGCATTCATTTATTCATGATTGTGTCAAAACATGGTTTTTCACTACTGTCAATATTTGGTATCAATACATTTTAATGATTCGTATTAATCTTTTTTTTTTATGTGTGTGTGTGTTTTCTTGATGACTGAGATTAGGCACCCTGTTACATATTTTTCTCATCATTTGAACATGCTTTTCTTTGAACACCAGATCAAATGTCCTGCTCATTCTTTTCAATTGAGTTGTCTGTTCTTCCTGAAACATGTTCTAGATAGAAATGCTTGTATTCTTCCAATCTATAACTCACCTTTTTTCTCTTTATGATATTGTAATAATCAGAAGATACTAAACTTGATTTATATTTGTCTATCTTTTGATTAAATATTAATATGCTTATAGTTGGGATTTCTTTCCCTACATCAAGTGAAATAGTTATCCTTTGATATCTAACATGATAAAATTTAATACTCAGCCCAAACTTCACCATTAAGTGTAATGGAATAACAATTATGTTATTGTGTGTGTAATGTTTATGTGCTATAATGAAAACTACTAAAAAAAAAAATCACTGATTATCAAACACTGTGCTAGGGGTATTTCCAAAATAAACAGAATAATAAAATTAAAATACAGAAACTGAAAAGGAAGAAGTAAATGCATGATTATTTACACATGACATATATTTTTACCAAAAAAAAAAAAGAAAACTAAGAGAAAAAGAAACCTGAAAACTCATTTCAAACAATAAATATATAATGCACAAAATTAATAGAAATCAATACTATTTATATATGTAATCAACACATACTTAAGATATTTAGTAAAATAAATACCATTTATATGGTTCCAAAAATTATAAAATGTTAATATATACACTTAATAAACTATGGGAAGTTTAAAACTCCCAGGGATACTTAAAAAAAGCCATTGTAGTACTTGTACCTCAACAGGGATCAATGGAAACAAAATCAAAGACTTATAACTGGCAAAAATAAATATAAACTCCTGGAGTATAATAAAATTTGCATCTGAATCAGGACAAAAATTTTGTTTCCTTTAATATAAACACGTTTGTATAGTCAAGAAACATTTGAAACAAAAGAAAATTTTAAGCAAATTTCTTAACTTAAAAATGCTAAGAGAACAATTGTATGAAATAATAAAAATTGAAGGCTAACATACTATAGTTTCAATTTTATAATTAGGCTCAAATCAATAACATATCAAATAAAATTTTGATTAATTTACATTACAGATATAAAACTGGAAAAATATTTATCATAAATGAAGCAGAAAAACAAAACTAATTGAGAAAAAAATATTGAAACCCTATTATATAAAAAGTCATAGCTTCTGTAATTCATAATGTACTCATACAAATTAATTTGTAAAATATCCAACAGAAAAATGGGCAAAGATATGAACCATAATAGAAATGATCATAGTATGCCATTTTTCTCTGGTTAGTTTGATAGAGACCCTAAAATTTAACAATATGCTATTATCAGAAATGTGCAAGAAAAAGTGTGGAGTAAACACTATTTGTAGCAGGGAGGAACATGTTTTAGAACAATTTCTATGGAAAACTATGTAGTAAAATGTAAGAAAAATAATATTCAGTAACTAAATTTCTAAAATTATCAGTAATAAAAACTCCATCATTCTCCTGAAAAATTTAAAATGAAATTTGTCTAAGAGATATATGTACACAATTGTAAATGGCATATATTAAAAGTAATATATTATAATATTGTTTATAACACCAAAATTCTAGCTACAAATTAAATTATTTTGAACAAGAATCCAGTAATATGAGGATATTCGGTATCTTACACTGAAGTAAACTTAACGAATCTTGTTACATCCTGATATAAATATATACTCAAAATATTTATCATTGGTGAAAAAATAAAAATTATTGGATATTTTATATAGTGTGCTATCACTTTTTGTAGGAAAGACATAAAAGATTATCACTCTGAATTTGTTAATCCACCATATAAATAAATATTTCTGAAAGGAGAAACTAAAAACTAGTAACAATGTGGTTTGTGCAGAAGTCATTAGTGACAAATAAAGGCGCTTAAGTACAGTTCTGGAGAAGGAAATGGCAACCTACTCCAGTGTTCTTGTCTGGAGAATCCCAGGGACGGCGGAACCTGGTAGGCTGCCGTCTATGGAGTCGCACACAGTCGGGCATGACTGAAGCGACTTAGCAGCAGCAGCAGCAAGTACAGTTCAATTCAGCCTCTCAGTCGTGTCTGACTCTTTGTGACCCCATGGACTGCAGCATGCCTCCCTGTCCATCACCAATTCCTAGAGTTTACCCAAACTCATGTCCATTGAGTCGGTGATGCCATCCAACGATCTCATCCTCTGTCGTCTGCTTTTCCTCCCACATTCAATCTTTCCCAGCATCAGGGTCTTTTCAAATGAGTCAGCTCTTCTTCGCATCAGGTGGTCAAAGTATTGGAGTTTCAGCTTCAACATTAGTCTTCGAATGAAGACTCAGGATTGATATTCTTTAGGATAGACTAGTTGTATCTCCTTGCAGTCCAAGGGAATCTCAAGAGTCTTCTCCAACACCACATTTCAAAAGCATCAGTTCTTCCATGCTCAGCTTAATTTATAGTCCAACTCTCACATCCATACAAGACTACTGGAAAATAGTTTTGAGTAGCCTTACCATAGCCTTGAGTAGAGAGACCTTTGTTGGCAAAGTAATGTCTCTGCTTTTTAATATGTTGTCTATGTTGGCTATAACTTTCCTTCCAAAGAATAAGCATCTTTTAAATTCATGGCTGCAGTCAACATCTGCAGTGATTTTGGAGCCCCCACCAAAAAAAGTGTGTCACTGATTCCATTGTTTCCCCATCTATTTGCCATGAAGTGATAGAAATGGCTGCCATCATCTTAGTTTTTCTGAATGTTGAGCTTTAAGCCAACTTCCCACCCTCCAGTTTCACTGTTATCATGAGGCTCTTTAGTTCTTCTTCACTTTCTGCCATAAGGGTGGTGTCATTTGCATATCTGAAGTTGTTGATATTTCTCCTGGTAATCTTGATTCCAGCTTGTGCTTCCTCCAGCCCAGTGTTTCTCATGATGTACTCTGCATAGAATTTAAATAAGCAGGGTGACAGTATACAGTCTTGATGTACTCCTTTTCCTATTAGGAATCAGTCTGTTGTTCCATGTCCAGTTCTAACTGTTGCTTCCTGACCTGCATAAAGATTTCTCAAGAGGCAGGTTAGGTGATCCACACAGTCAAAGGCTTTGGCATAGTCAATAAAGCAGAAGTAGATGTTTTTCTGGAACTTTCTTGCTTATTTGATGATCCAGCAGATGTTGGCAATTTGGTCTCTGGTTCCTCTGCCTTTTCTAAAACCAGCTTGAACATCTGGAGCTCATGATTCATGTATTGCTGAAGCTTGGCTTTTAGAATTATAAGCATTACTTTACTAGCCTGTTAGATGAGTGCAATTGTGCAGTAGTGTGAGCATTCTTGGGCATTGCCTTTCCTTGGGATTGGCATGAAAACTGATCTTTTTCCAGTCCTGTGGCTACTGCTGAGTTTTCCAAATTTGCTGGTATATTGAGTGCAGTGTTTTCACAGCATCATCTTTTAAGATTTGAAATAGCTCAACAGGAATTCCATCACCTCCACTAGCTTTGTTCATAGTGATGCTTCCTAAGGCCTACTTGACTTCACATTCCAGCATGTCTGTCTCTAGGTGAGTGATCACATCATCATGATTGTCTGGGTCATGAAGATCATTTTGTATAGTTCTTCTCTGTATTATTTCCACTTCTTCTTAATGACTTCTGCTTCTGTTAGGCCCATACCATTTCTGTCCTTTATTGTGCCCATCTTTGCATGAAATGTTCCCCTGGTGTCTCTAATTTTCTTGAAGAGATTTCTAGTCTCTCCCACTCTATTGTTTTCCTCTATTTCTTTGCATTGATTGCTGAGGAAGGCTTTCTTATCTCTCCTTGTTATTTTTTGGATCTCTTCATTCAAATGGGTTTATCTTTTCTTTTCTCTTTTGCTTTTTGCTTCTCTTCTTTTCATAGCTATTTGTAAGGCCTCCTCAGAGAGCCATTTTGCATTTCTTTTTCTTGGGGAAGTTCTTGATCCCTGTATCCTGTACAATGTCACGAACCTCTGTCCATATTTCATTAGGAACTCTATCAGATCTAGTCCCTTAAATCTATTTATCAGTTCCACTGTATAAATCATAAGGGATTTGATTTAGGTTGTAACTGAATGCCATAGTGATTTTGCCTAGTTTCTTCAATTTAAGTCTGAATTTGGCATCATCTGAGCCACAGTCAGCTGTTGGTCTTGTTTTTGATTAAGCTTCTCCATCTTTGTCTGCAAAGAATATAATCAGTCTGATGGTGGTGTTGACTATCTGGTGATGTCCATGTGTAGTCTTCTCTTGTGTTTTTGGAAGAGGGTGTTTGCTATGACAGCATGTTCTCTTGACAAAATTCTATTACCCTTTGCCCTCTTTCATTCTGTACTCCAAGGCCAAATTTGCCTGTTGCTCCAGGTTTTTCTTGACTTCCTACTTTTGCATTCCAGTCCCCTATAATGAAAAGGACATCTTTTTTGGGTGTTAGTTCTAAAAGGTCTTTTAGGTCTTCATAGAACCATTAAACTTCAGGTTTTTCAGTATTACTGGTTGGGACAAAAACTTGGATTGCTGTGATATTTAATGGTTTTCCTTTGAAACAAACAAATCATTCTGTCGCTTTTGAGATTGCATCCAAGTACTGCATTTTGGACTCTTTTATTGACTATGATGATGACGGGTACTCCATGTCTTCTAACAGATTCTTGCCCACAGTAGTAGATATAAAGGTCATCTGAGTTAAATTCACTCCTTCCTTTCAATTTTAGTTTGATGATTCCTAAAATGTTGATGTTCCCTCTTGCCATCTCCTGTTTGACCACTTCCAATTTGTCTTGATTCATGGACCTAACATTCCAGGTTCCTATGCAATATTGCTCTCTACAACATTGGAACTTGCTTTCATCACCAGTCATATCCACAGCTGGGTGTTGTTTTTGCTTTGGCTCCATCTCTACATACTTCCTGGAGTTATTTCTCCACTGATCTCCGGTATCATATTGAGCACCTACCGACTTGGGGAGTTCATCTTTCAGTGTCCTATCTTTTTTTCTTTTCACACTGTTCATGGGGTTCTCAAGGCAAGAATACTGAAGTGGTTTGCCATTCCTTCTCCTTGTATATTTTATACCTTTGAATAATGTGATATTGAAAAGTGAATAAATGTTTTAAGAGAACTATGTATGTCACATTTAAATTCTTTCCTTGTGTTTGATAGCTTGATAAGGAATATTTCTTTCAATCAGCAGTTTAACCATTTGATACATAGGGCTACTCACAATTATATAATTTTTTAATATAACTCCATGATCATACAGTCTTTAAAAAATATAAAAAGATTATATAGCTAATAAGAATATTGATAATACCAAGTTATGACATCAATTATGAGTAACTCCAGAGCAATAGGAAAGCAGGAAACATTGAGCACATTCAACTTAACTTCATAAGGAGAACTTTGATGATTGTGAAACTTAGCGACCATTTCTTTAAAATTATTACAGCACTAATTTATAGACACCTTCCACATACATTCTCTTGTTATCTCTTTTTGAACATATATGAAAGTAGATAGAGATACCAAACCCAAAAAGATTCAGAAGAATGCATAATTTTTCAGGAAAAAAAAAAAATTTTAACTGAGCTAAAGGTCAGTAAAGTTCAAATTATAAAATACTTTGTTCTAATTAGAAATAGTGTATATGTTAATTATAAGCATTTCATGAAATATAGAAATATAAATAAGAAAATAATATTTTTAGAAACACTGTCTATGAAAAAGTAGTATTACAAATTCATAAAATTTAAAAGTATAGTATTACCTTTTATACTTAAAATTATATAAAAATTATTTTCTGATGCAGCTAAATATTTTTAACTTATAATGTTAATATGTGTATAAGGCTAATTAAAATAGCCTATCTCCCATTTTTGGTACTCACATAATTTTTTATTTTTCCTATTATATATTTATTTGTCAGGATAACTCTTTACAATTGCATTCATGGAAATCTAATTGTTATGCTCAAATAATATAAATGCTTCTAAAGGTTTTTATATAAGCAAGGAAATGTTGATTTTTTAAAGTTTTACTTTAATATAGAGTTTATTTTTTATTTTTTATGTATTTTATTTTATTTTTTAACTTTACAATATTGTATTGGTTTTGCCGTATATCATCATGAATCTGTCACAGGTATACACATGTTCCCCATCCTGAACCCTTTTCCTTCCTCCCTCCCCATACCATCCCTCTGGGTCGTCCCAAGAGCAGTTTCAGGTTCACAGCAAAATTAAGCCAGAAAGTACACAATTACCATATATTTCTTTCCCCATATCTGTATGGTTTCCTCCATTTTTAACATCCCACACCATAGTGATACTTTTGTTACAGTTGATGGATCACAAATAACACATAATTATCACCCAAAGTCCATTAGGGTCCACTCATGCTGTAAATTCTATGGGTTTTGACAAATGTATAATGACACATATCAACCATTTTAGTACTATCCTTAAAGCTTTCACTGCCCCCCTAAAAGTTCAGTGCTCTTGAAATAATTTTTTGTCAAACAGAACTTATTATGTCAATGAAGTCAGGCTTATCAGTTATCAATTCAATGGATTGTGCCTTTAGTGTTCTATCTAAAATATCATTACTAAACATAAGTTCATATCGATTTTTTTCCTATGTTATTTTCTGTTTTATAGTTTTGCTTTTACACATATGTCTGTGATCCATTTTGAATTCATTTTTATGGAGGATATAAGATCTGTGTCTAGATTCACATTTTGTATGCAGTTGTCCAGTTGTCCCAGGCCTCCCAGGTGGCTCAGTGGTAGAGAATTCACCAGCCAATGCAGGAGACATAGGAGATGCATGTTCGATCCTTGGGTTGAGACTATTCCCTGAAAGAGGAAATGGTAACTCACTCTATTATTCTTTCCTGGAAAACCCCATGGACAGAGGAGTTTGGTGGGTTACAGTCAATGGGGTTGTAAAAGAGTCAGACATGACTTAGTACACACACATCCAGTTGTCCCAGTATACTTTGTTGAAAAGATTATCATTTCCCCATTAAATTGCCTTTGTTACTTTGTCAAGTATCAAATGCCTTTATTAGTGTGGGTCCATTTCTAAACTCTTTGTTCTGTTTTACTAATCATTCGTTTGTTCACCAACACCATAGGGTCCTGATTATTGTAGCTTTATTATAAGTCTTGAAGTCAAGTAATCTCAGTTCAACTTTGTTCTTTTCCTTCAATTTTATGTTAACTATTTTGTGTCTTTTGACTCTCCATAGAAATTTTAGAGTCAAATGTCTATATCTACACAACAGCAACCTGAGATTTGGGTTGAGATTAACTTTGATCTATAGATCAATTTGTGAAAAACAGATTGTGACAATGTCGTCTTCCTATCCATGAACATAGATTATCTCTCCATTTACTTATTTTCCTTTGATTCATTTTATTAAAGTTTTAAAATTTTACTCATATGGCTTTTGTATATATTTTGTTTGATTTATAGCTCAGTGTTTGAATTTTAGGATGCTGAAAGAAACAGTATTAGGTTTTTAAGTTCAAATTTCACTTGTTCATTGTTATTGTATAAGAAAGTTATTGACTTTTTACATTAATCTTATATACTGTGACCTTGCTCTAATTTCTTATTGGTTGTAGTACTTTGTATCAATTCCTTTGAATTTCCACATAAAAAATCATACCATCTGTGAAGAAAAATAGTTTTGTTTCATCTTTCTCAGTCTCTGTACCCTTTAACTATTTTCTTATTATATTGCGTTATCTAGGGTTTCTAGCTGGATGTTCAAAAGATGTAATAAAAGACAGCATTTTGCCTTTTTCCTGAGAAAAAATTGTTTTAATTTCCCCAAAATTCTTTCTTATAGTTGATCATTTTTTTTAAGTCCCTAGTTAGATACATGAACATTTTGTTGTAATCCACTTTCATTTTCTGAATTATCTATAAACTTAAGCATTTTTGTATATTTATATTACAACTTTTTTGGTAAATTTCCTTTTATTCATCTGTCCATTTTTCAAACTACAACCATTGGGTTTCTTGTGCAGTAAAAATAATTTTTAAAAACAAATAAATAAAAAAATAATAAAACAAATTAAACTCTGTTGGATAATTTTAATAAACATAAGCTTTTAAAAGTTGAAAACAAATTATAATTCTACTGCTTAGGGTAACTACCATTGTACATGATTTATGTTGATTTATGGTATTTTATAATACTTATATATTATACATATTCAATGTAGAATGTATATATTTATATGTATATTACATGTATTCAATGTAATCTAAGTTTATATACAAATATATGAAAGTGGTGGTGGTTTAGTCATAGGTTTGTGTCCAAAATTTGTGACCCCATGGACTGTAACTTGCCAGGCTCCTCTGTCTATGGGTTTCTCCAGGCAAGAATACTGGAGTGGGTTGCCATTTCTTTCCTCAGGGATTCTTCCCAATGCAGGAATTTAACCCAGGTCTCCTGCAATGCAGACAGATTCTTTACTGACTGAGCTACAATGTTGGTATATATTCACAGTATTTTATAATACTTATACATATTCAATATGATGTAGTTTATATAAAAATATGTAACAAATTTACTAGCATGTGAAGTGAAGTCACTCAGTCGTGTCCGACTCTTTCTGACCCCATGGACTGTAGTCTGCCAGGCTCCTTTGTCCATGGGATTTTCCAGGCAATAGTACTGGAGTGGATTGCCATTTTCTTCTCCAGGGGATCTTCCCGACCCAGGGATCGAACCCAGGTTTCCCACATTGTAGACAGACGCTTTACCATCTAAGCCACCAAGGAAGTCCTGTGTGAGATAAATGCAATTTTTAGGTAGTTTGAACATTCTTTGGCGTTGCTTTTCTTTGGGATTGGAATAAAAAACTGACCTTTTCCAGGCCTGTGGCCACGGCTGAGTTTTCCAAATTTGCTGACATATTGAGTGCAGCACTTTCAAGGTGTCACCTTTTAGGATTTGAAAAAGCTCAAATGGAATTTCATCAACTCCACTAGCTTTGTTCGTATTGATGCTTCCTAAGGCCCATTTGACTTCACATTCCAGGATGTCTGGCTCTAGGTGAGTGATCACATCATCGTGATTATCTCGGTCATGAAGCTCTTTTTTGTGGAGTTCTTCTGTGTATTCTTGCCACCTCTTCTTAATATTTCCCTCTTCTATTAGCGCTATATAATTTCTGTTCTTTATTGAGCCCATCTTTGCATGAAATGTTGCCTTGATATCTCTAATTTTCCTGAACATATCTCTAGTTTTTCCCATTCTATTGTTTTCCTCTATTTCTTTGGAATGATGGCCGAGGAAGGCTTCCTTATCTCTCCTTGCTATTCTTTGGAACTCTACATTCAAATGTATATACCTTTTCTTCTCTCCTTTGCTTTTCACTTCTCTTCTTTTCACAGCTCTTTGTAAGGCCTCCTCAGACAGCCATTTTGTTTTTGTGCATTTCTTTTTCTTGGGGTTGGTCTTGATCCCTGTCTCCTGTACAATGCCATGAACCTCCATCATGAGTTCATCAGGCACTCTATCTATCAGATCTAGTCCCTTAAATCTATTTCTCACTTCTACTGTATAATCATAAGGGATTTGATTTAGGTCATATCTTAATGGCCTAGTGGTTTTCCCCACTTTCTTCAATTTAAGTTTGAATTTGGCAATAAGGAGTTCATGATCTGAGTCACAGTCAGCTCCTGGTCTTGTTTTTGCTGACTGTATAGAGCTTCTCCAACTTTGGCTGCAAAAAATGTAATCAGTCTGATTTTGGTGTTGGCCATCTGGTGAAGTCCATGTATAGAGTCTTCTCTTGTGTTTTTGGGAAAGGGTGTTTGCTATGACAGCACATTCTCCTGATAAAATTCTATTAGCCTTTGCCCTGCTTTATTCCATATTCCAAGGCCAAATTTGCCTGTTACTCTAGGTGTTTCTTGACTTCCTGCTTTTGCATTCCAGTCCCCTTTAATTAAAAGGACATCTTTTGGGGGTGTTAGTTCTAAAAGTTCTTGTAGGCCTTCATAGAATGGTTCAACGTCAGCTTCTTCAGCATTGCTGGTTGGGTCATAGACTTGTATTACCGTGATATTGAATAGTTTGCCTTGGACACAAACAGAGATCATTCTGTCATTTTTGAGATTGCATCTCACGCACTAGTAAAGTAATGCTCAAAATTCTCCAAGACAGGTTTCAACAATACATGAACGGTGAAATTATACAGTTCAAGCTGGTTTTAGAAAAGGCAGAGGAACCAGAGATCACATTGCCAACATCTGCTGGATCATTGAAAAAGCAAAAGATTCCAGAAAAACATATATTTCTGCTTTATTGACTATGCCAAAGCCTTTGACTATGTGGATAACAATAAACTATAGAAAATTCTGAAAGTGATGGGAATACCAGAACACCTGACCTGCCTCTTGAGAAATCTATATGCAGGTCAGGAAGCAACAGTTAGAACTGGACATGGAACAACAGACTGGTTCCAAATAGGAAAAGGAGTACGTCAAGGCTGTATATTGTCACCCTGCTTATTTAATTTCTATGCAGAGTACATCATGAGAAACGCTGGGCTGGAAGAAGCACAAGCTGGAATCAAGATCACTGGGTGAAATATCAATAACCTCAGATATGCAGAGGACACCACCCTTATGGCAGAAAGTGAAGAAGAACTAAAAAGCCTCTTGATGAAAGTGAAAGAGGAGAGTGAAAAATTTGTCTTAAGGGTAAACATTCAGAAAACTAAGATCATGGTATCCAGTCCATAAATTCATGGTCAATAGATGGGGAAACAGTGGAAACAGTGGCTGACTTTATTTTGGGGGGCTCCAAATTACTGCAGATGGTGACTATAGCCATGAAGTTAAAAGATGCTTACTCCTTTAAAGGAAAGCTATGACCAACCTAGACCACATATTGAAAAGCAGAGACATTACTTTGTCAACAAAGGTCCATCTAGTCAAGGCTATTGTTTTTCCAGTGGTCATGTAAGAACATGAAAGTTGGACTATAAAGTAAGCTGCACACTGACGAATTGATGCTTTTAAACTGTTATGTTGGAGAAGACTTATGAAAGTCCTTTGGACTGCAAGGAGATCCAAGAAGTCCATGCTAAAGGAGATCAGTCCTGGGTGTTCATTCGAAGGACTGATGTTGAACCTGAAACTCCAATACTTAGGCCACCTGATGCAAAGATCCGGGAAAGATTGAGGGTGCGAGGAGAAGGGGATGACAGAGGATGAGATGGTTTAATGGCATCACTGACTCAATGGACTTGAATTTGTGTAAGCTCCGGGAGTTGGTGATGGACAGGGAGACCTGGGGCGCTGTGATTCATGGGTTCGCAGAGTCGGACACCACTGAGCAATTGAACTGAACTGAACTGATGTAACAACTAAACAACTAGCTATTTGTCTTTTAAATTCTATAGTAAGGAAAAAAACTCTAGCTAACTCATAAATTATATTTGATAAATTTTGTTATAAAAATGTAGTAATATTTCAGCATTACTTTGGTGTAATTATAAATGCATGGCTAGGATTAAAAGAAACAATCACTCCAGTTATGAATAATTTTGATCAATGGCCAAACATTATATTCATTATCTATTACTATTCAAAAATCTATGGTAGATGTGAAATAGAAGCACAATTCTTCTCTTCATTAAAGAATATAGATTTCTAAAAATGATTCAAATTAAGTCTCATCAATTCCACATATAATATATGGCACTTAAAAAGCATATAATAAATTGACAGTTGCTTGAACAAGCAATAAATTAATTGCAGGAAAGCTGACATATTTTGTTAAAATTCATACATTACTCCACTGATAAACTTTATTTTTAATGTTTATCCAATAAAATAAGTTGAGGAAAACATGGAGGCAAAATTATCATTATTTTTTTAAGTTAAATTTGTTAATGGAAAAACTAGAATAACTGACAACCTATTAGAATTAGTTATATCTTTTATATTTGAAAGTTATATGAATAAATCAATAAGTATAAAATTAATCAACTAAGAAAATAGAAATACTTTTTAAAATGAATGATTAAAATTATAAAATACTTAAAATGAATGTAACAAGAAATAGTTAGAGCCAAATAAATGTTTTTATAAGATGGCTTAGAAAAATATAAAGGTGTATATATTTTTCCCTAGATACATAGAGAAAAAGTAATTTGCTGTGTAGTGGGTCCTGATTGTGTATGTTTTGAACTATTAACTAGTTGTTATTTACCCTGTATCTCCTAAGATATAAATAAGCATAATTGACAGTGCCACAAAAACAAATATTCTTTATTATTTTGAGACTTTAACTCAGAAAATAAAGGGGTCTCCTATTAAATTCTGAACTAAAACATTTTTGTGTACAACAAGCTGTCATAGGTTTTTTATCTTATTAAATAAAGTCAAGACCACATTTCTATCCATCTTTCACTACCAGATTCATACCTCATAGCTGCTGTCAATTAGCCAGAAAGAAAAATATGTTATTATAGGAGCAAGCTTTTGGAGTATTAGCATTTGGCATTAAGAACAATTCATGCTTCACATATCATTTATTTAAAAATGTATTTTACCTTTTTCATCCCCCTAAATATAACACTTGAACCATGCCATTCTCTAATTTATCTCTCTGTGGTACCAGTTGGAATCCATCAAAAAGTGTTGCCTTTAACTTGGTATTCCAGAAGGAAAGGGAGGCAGTAATACCTTCACTTTATTTGCATCCACAGAGATAAATCTCAGTTGAGCTAAATCAAATTCTGAAAGATGATGCTGTGAAAGCACTGCTCTACATATGCCAGCAAATTTGGAAATCTGAGCAGTGGCCACTGGACTGGAAAAGGTCAGTTTTCATTCCAATCCCAAAGAAAGGCAAGGCCAAAGAATGCTCAAACTACTGCACAACTGCAATCATCTCACACGCTATGCTTAAAATTCTCCAAGCCAGGCTTCACCAATACGTGAGTTCCCAGATGTTCAAGCTGGTTTTAGAAAAGGCAGAGCAACCAGAGATCAAATTGCCAACATCTGCTGCCTCATCAAATAAGCAAGAAAGTTCCAGAAAAAACATCTACTTCTCCTTTATTGACTATGCCAAAGCCTTGAACTGTGTGGATCACAATAAACTGTGGAGAATTCTGAAAGACATGGGAATACCAGACAACCTGACCTGTCTCTTGAAAAACCTGTATGCAGGTCAGGAAGCAACAGTTAGAACTGGACATGGAACAACAGACTGGTTCCAAATAGGAAAAGGAGTATGTCAAGGCTGTATATTGTCACTTGGCTTATTTATCTTATATGCTAAGTACATCATGAGAAACGCTGGGCTGGATGAAGCACAAGCTGTAATCAAGATTGCCAGGAGAAATATTAATAACCTCAGATATGCAGATGACACCACCCTTATAGCAGAAAGTGAAGAAGAACTAGAGCCTCTTGATGAAAGTGAAAGAGGAGAGTGAAAGTTAGCTTAAAGCTCAACATTCAGAAAACGAAGATCATGGCATTCAGTTCCAACACTCTATGGCAAATAGATGGGGAAACAGTGGCTGACTATTTTGGGGGGTTTCCAAAATCACTGCAGATAGTGACTACAGCCATAAAATTAAAAGACGCTTACTCCTTGAAAGGAAAGTTATGACCAACCTAGACAGAATATTGAAAAGCAGAGACATTACTTTGTCAACAAAGGTCCATCTAGTCAAGGCTATGGTTTTTCCCGTGGTCATGTATGAATGTCAGAGTTGGACTATAAAGAAAGCTGAGTACCAAGGAATTGAGGCTTTTGAACTGTTGTGTTGGAGAAGACTCTTGAGAGTCCCTTGGACTGCAAGGAGATCTGATAAGTCCATCCTAAAGAAAATCAGTCCTGAATATTCATTGGAAGCCTGATACTGAAGCTGAAACTCCAATACTTTGGCCACCTCATGAGAAGAGCTGACTCATTTGAAAAGAGCCTGATGTTGGGAAGAATTGAGGCCAGGAGGAGAAGGGGATGACAGAGAATGAGATGGTTGGACAGTATCATCAACTCAATGGACATTAATTTGTGTGGACTCCTAGAGTTATGATGAACAGTGATGCCTGGCGTGCTGCAGTTCATGGGGTCACAAAGAGTCGGACATGACTGAGCTACTGAACTGAACTGAACAGAGAGAAATATCCTTTGTGGCAAAATTAGTGCAGAGCAACTTATTAAAATTTTAACTCTATGATGAGATACAGGAGACATTCAATAAATGTATAACAATGTAAAATGTTATATTTGAAATATTTTCAATGGTTATTCTTGTTTGCTGCCCTAACATAAATATTTGTGTAAAAACTAAACATCCAGCAAAGCAATATTCAAAATGACAGTATTAAAAATCTTGCCTGCTTTATATTGTTTTTATAAATATTAAGCAGTTGCTATTATCATTATTAAGGAAAGGAAGGGATATCCTCATCTACAAAGACACAGTTTTTCCTTCTTATACTCTACAAAGAAGGAACAAGTTCAAAAATGAAGAAAGAAAGGATATTTAGCTGTCAGTGCAGAGACAGAGCAAAGTTACACATTCAGTAGTACAAAGACCTTCAAACATTTTGTTTGGTTTATGATTCCAACAAAGGAGTGATTCTTACACCAGTGCATACACGGAGAGCAGGGAATAAATGAGAAAGTAATTGTACGATTATATATCATTTTTGAGATAAAGAGATGCCAAGTAATCTTGTATTATCAGAAAAGCATTTTCAAGCAAAATAATCTATCTAAATTAAAGACTTTCCAAGTTTCAAGATAGTAGTGCAGGTAATAGCAACAATAACTGAGTCTTAAAAGATTCTTTCTATAAATAAAATTCCCCAGTCTAATTTTATGGACACTCACACATACACACACACAGACAACACTATTAGCATCAGTAGTTGTTAGTAAGGTTCTGTCATGATTTAAATTCTCAATATATATCCCCCTTTCTCTCTCTCTCCATCTGTCAATATTTTTCCATCCTCGACGTTTTCCTAGCTATCTTCCCTGGGTGGTTTGTCAATTTTGAAGAAATAACTTATAATAATTATTTAGTATCCCCCTCCCCAAAATAGTTTTGGTTTTTGAATGTAAAGTGTTTTACATTGATAAGTTAATTTTGGAAAATTTTTCATTTTTTTTAAATTTCAACTTCACTGAGGTATAATTGACAAATATAACATCAATGCTTATTATGACTCTCAAGAAAGGTTAATTTCTAGAAACCTTGCATATTTCTTGTTAAACTCATTTCTGATATTTTTTTCCACGTATGACAAAAATAAATAAATAATTTACTCTTTTATTTTCTACCTAAATGTTCTAGTTATAAACAAGCTATTGGCTTTCATATGTTAACTTTTAATTTACACTTAAATCATGAAGGCACTTCATATGTTTTATTGCCTTTGAAAATAATTTACTTACTAGTTATAAGAAGATATCCCTGGTGACTTAGAGGTTAAAGCATCTGCCTGCAATGTGGGAGACCTGGGTTAGATCCCTGGGTTGGGAAGATCCCCTGGAGAAGGAAATGGCAACCCACTCCAGTATTCTTGCCTGGAGAATCCCATGGATGGAGGAGCCTGGTGGATTACAGTCCATGGGGTTGCAAAGAGTTGGACACGACTGAGCGACTTAACTTTAGAAGAACACAATGGTAGACAAATTTTCAAAAAGAAAAAAAAAAGTGCCATTTGTTTGATAGAAACCCTTATTAAATTAGAATCTGTTTTTTGCTTTTTTAAACTTGAATAATTTTGAAAACAGGTTGAATGAATCTTGTTTTTGATTTAACTTATCATTGCTTAGTTTAACAATCAGAGTAAGTTGGTTTTGTTAAATTAATTTCAATATGTGTTTTCATTTCTAAACTCTGAATTAGTTTGCATAATTCAAGAACTATCTGTATCTTTAAATTCTATCAAATTCACACTCAATATATTCACAGTCTGTTGGTCAGTCCTGTCTGACTCTTTGCAACCCCCTGAACTGTAGCCCACCAGTCTCCTCTGTCTGTAGAATTTTCCCAGGCAAGAATACTGGAGTGGGTTGCTATTTCCTGCTCCAGGGAATCCTCCTGACCCAAGGATTGAAGTCATCTCTTTTGCATCTCATGCATTGACAGGTGGATTCTTTACCACCTAGAAAAGTTATCAAAGTCACAATAAGTTGGAGTTCTCAAATTTTTCAAATAAGTTTTTAATTTTCAAAACAATTTATCATATTTTTTGATCATTTATACTTTTCCAGCATCATAGATGTGGGCTTAATTGTGGTTCCCTGAAATCAGTATCTTGAATCGTTTTTTAATCAGGAATATAGAAATTTAATTTTATGTGTATTTTCATGAATAAAGAACAAAAATAATTTTGAAAATGTAGCATTCATAAAAGCAATTTAAAAAATTAAGGAATAAAACCGATGAAAGATAAAGCCCATCTATTAATGAAAATTTTTTTCCATTTAAGTGGAAAATAATAACATAGCAAACCAGAGCTTGGGATTAAATTATAACATATAGGAATGTGAGACCATTATTTAATAATTATTTCCTAAAATAATGTCTGGTGGCCCTTAATGCTGTTAAAAACAGTAATGAAATTCCTAAACTTTTAAAGCATGTCCTTTGGGTTTTATTTTTTATCTTGATATTGTAAAATGTTTGCTCATCTCATTTTTGCTATTTGTCACATGCTTGACTTATTTCTAATACTATTTAGCTTGATTTTTCTATAACCTTGTTCCAAAATGAATGTTTCTGAAACACTTGTATCCCTTATAAAAGAAAAGCCAATGATAGAGTTGTTTATCAGTCAGCTTTAAGAAAAAGCGCAAATTATATATTTTGACAAAAACTAAACCATGTTTTATTCTGAAGTTCTATAATGTGAACTTTTACCATCACCCTTTATACTTTATCTGCATTAAATAACACATAATTTGTTCTGTTTCCTTTCAGTGTTTTTTTCTTTGTGTGTGTGTGTGTGTGTGTGTGTTGTTGTTGTTTCTTCTCCTTTAATAAGTAGGAGAAAAGCAATATTTTGAAATTCAGTGCAAGTAGAGAGACAGAGGTGATGGTGGTGTTCTCTGAGGGATGTCCAGAAGATTGTGGTTTTTAGCTTTGAAAGTCCAAAGATGTCCTTCTGTTTCTTAGAATCCTCAAGGCCACAATCCTGACTCATTAAATTGTGCCAAAGCTGGGGTTGTCATCAATCTGACAGACATGTTGATTTACAACAATCACACAGTGCCTTAGGAATTTAAAGATGTGAAGTCAGAGCTCTGTCTGTTATTTTCTGTAGGGAGACAAGTTAAAAATCACTCAGAAATAGAAAATGGTGTTTTGAAAATAGTTGTAAAACCAGGACTGTTGAGTGTCCAAAATATTTAATGCCCACCTTGTAACTGCTCATTAATAGGAGATGGAGGGAGCTGGGTAGTATTCTTTTCATCTTTTCTTTATGGGAATAACTTGAAGTTGGATTGATTAGAATTCTAAGTCTCACTTCTGTGTGTATTATATATTGAATTATAACTTTATAGAGTTTGTTTCAAAACACTTACCAGTTTCTTTAATTTACATTTTAATATGATTTAATTTTATTTGAATAACAGCCACAAATAATAAATTATAGTACCTTATTAAGGCAATTCACTGTAACACATCTTATGCTACTTTTACTACAATACACAATGTTCAGTCTATGGATGTTGCTCCTGTAGTTATTATACATCAAGTACATGTTCCAATAGTTCAAAGAACAAAAAATATCTTTGATACCAGGACATGGGTCACAGATTAATTTGCCTGTAGGTTTTAACTTAATCAGGTGTGCAGGGCTAACAAGGAAGCTTCCATGTCAAAGTTTCCCCAAATCAGAGGGTTATATTGACTGTTATTTCTATGACAATTTACTTTTTAGTAGAGCAGAACCTACTTGAAAATTCTAACTTGATTCCTTTAATTCACTGATTATATCAAATCTTCTCTGTCTCAATGCAGATTTCATGAATTTTATAACAAAACTTCAATTTTTAATGTGATATTTTTCTAAAACACGTTATAGACTTGAACAAAAACACACCAACATCTGTGCTAGCGTTCACTTTATTCTTCCTTGATTCTCATATCCTAATGTTATCTATTCTAAATAACAATTAAGTGCAACATATATTAAATTAAAACAATATTAAATATAAATAACAATGTCTATAAATTGTTTAGATGAGTATTCAGTTCAGTTCAGTTCAGTTGCTGAGTCATGTCTGACCCTTTGCTACTGCATGGACTGCACCATGCCAGGCCTCCCTGTCCATCACAAACTCCCGGAGCTTACCCAAACTCATGTCCATTGAGTGGGTAACACCATCCAACCATCACATCCTCTGTCATCCCCTTCTCCTGCCTTCAAACTTTCCCACCATCAGGGTCTTTACAAATGAGTCAGCTCTTCACATTAGGTGGCCAAAGTATTGGAGTTTCAGCTTCAGTATCAGTCCTTCCAATGAATACTCAGGACTGGCATTCTTTAGCAAGGACTGGTTGCATCTCCTTGCAGTTGAAGGGACTCTCAAGAGTCTTCTCCAACACAACAGTTCAAAAGCATCAATTCTTCAGCATTCATCTTACTTTATAGTCCAACTCTCACATCCATACATGACTACTGAAAAAACCATAGCCTTGACCGGATGGACCATAGTTGGCAAAGTAATGTCTCTGCTTTTTAATAAGGCTTCCCTGGTGGCTCAGACGGTAAAGCATCTGCCTGCAGTGCGTTAGACCCGGATTCAATCCCTGGGTTGGGAAGATCCCCTGGAGAAGGAAATGGCAACCCACTCCAGTACTCTTGACTGGAAAATTCTATGGACTGAGGATCCTGGTAGGCTACAGTCCATGACGTAGCAAAGAGTCAGACATGACTGAGTGACTTCACTTTCTTTCACTTTTTAATATGCTGTCTAGGTTGGTCATAAATTTCCTTCCAAGGAGTAAGCGTCTTTTAATTTCATGGCTGCAATCACCATCTGTAGTGATTTTGGAGCCCAGAAAAATAAAGTCAGCCACTTTTTCCGCTGTTTCCCCATCTATTTGCCATGAAGTGATGGGACCAGATGCCAATATCTTAGTTTTATGAATTTTGAGCTTTAAGTCAACTTTTTTACTCTCCTCTTTCACTTTCATAAAGAGGCTTTTTAGTTCTTCTTCACTTTCTGCCGTAAGGGTATTGTCATCTGCGTATCTGAAGTTATTGATAGTTCTCTTAGTGATCTTGCTTCCAGCTTGTGCTTCTTCCAGCCCAGGGTTTCTCATGAGGTACTCTGCATATAAGTTAAATATGCAGGGTGACAATATACAGCCTTCACGTACTCCTTTTTGTATTTGTAACCAGCCTGTTGTTCCATGTCTAGTTCTAACTGTTGTAGTAGACAGCAACTAAAATTACACAGAGCAATAAAGATCGCTAGTAAGCACAGTTATTTTGCTGTCTTTGTAGTTGTTTAGTGGATAAGTTGTGTCTGACTCTTTGCCACCTCATAAACTGCAGCACACCAGGCTTGTCTGTCCATCATTATTTCCCTGAGTGTCCACAGACTCATGTCCATTGAGTCAGTGATGCCATCCAACCATCTCTGTTGCTCTCTTCTCCTGCTCTCAATTTTTCTCAACATCAGGGTCTTTTATGTAGTTAAGGATAAAAGAGAGTGTAATTGTGTATCTACTTGTATCCATTTTTTTTCTTCTTTGTCATACAGTAGGTCCTGGTTGGTTATCCATTTTAATAGCCATGTGGACATATCCATCTTGAACTCTACAACAATTCCTTCTTATCCCTGCCCCCAGCAACCATACGTTCATTCTGCAAGTCTGTGAGTCTTGCTTTGTAAGTAAGTTCATTTGTATCATGTTTCTAGATTCACATATAAGAGATGCCATACAATATTTATTCTTCTCTGTCTAACTTACTTCACTCAGTATGGCAATCTTTAGGCCCATCATGTTGTTGCAAGTAGCATTATTTCATTCTTTTCAATGGCGGAATAATATTACATTGTATATATGTACCACAGAGGCATAAAGCAGGAATGATACCAAGATGATGGGCTTATGATAATACAAAGATATAACTTAGATGAAACTAATGTCACAAAGGAAAGAGGTAGTGAACTAAGATCTGTATAAATTTTAAATAAAGTTGATAATCTGAATTATACTGGTTTAGTTTAAGATATTAATCTTAATCTTCAGGGCAACCACTAAGAAATTATGTAAGAAAATATAGAAAATGAAGCAAAAAAAAACAAAAACAGAAGCAATTAAAATTGCACAATAGAAAGTATTTATCATAAAAGCAGGAAGTGGTAGGAGAGAGGTAAATAAAAGACATAAAAGAAGTCAATAAAATATATTTTTAAACAAAAACATAGTAAATGATAAACCTAAGTCCTCCCTTATTAATTACATGAAATGCAAATTTATTAAACCACAATAAGATACTATTTTATATCCATTTGTTGGGTGTAATCAAAACAGATAAAGAAAAATAATATGTGTTGGTAAATATTTAGAGAAATTAGAACCTACATACATTGCTGATGGGAATGTAAAATACTATAGCCACCATGCAATACAATTTATAAGATTCTTAAAAGAGTTTAATTGAATTATCACATGATACAGCAGTTACATTTAAATGATCTAAAAACGTATTTTCAAACTTGTATATGAGTGTTCATAGTATTGTTCCTTACAATAGTTGAAATGGAAAGTAACCAGAGGTGTATCATCTGATGAATAAATAAGTAAAATGTGATGTATCCATACAATGAAATATTTTTCAGAGATAAAAAATGAATGATATACTAATAAGTGGTACAGCAGGGATAAACCTGGAAAAAATGCTAAGTGAAAAAGCAAACAATAAAAGCCATGTATTATTAATAAGGTCCCATTGACACAAAATATCCAGCATACACAAATCAAAAGAAACAGAAAGCAAATTTGTGATTGGCAAATACTATGGGAAGAATAAATGGTGAGTGACTATTTAATGGGCATGGAGTTTTGTGTTTGTGTGTTTACTAAAAATATTCTAGAACTAGATGCTCATAATGATTCCATAGCTTTGTTAATTTACTAAATGCAACTGGAATATGCATTTTAAGATAATAAATTTTATAACTGTGTTATAACAATAAAAATAATATAGATAGGTTAAAAACTCCAACCAAAAGACAGAGATTTTCAGAATGTATTAAACAACATAATGCAACCATATGCCTTTTAAAGAAAAATACATTTAAAATTCAAAGCCACAAATGGGGTTTATATTAAAAGAATGAGTAAAATATACTATGCAAACAACATTTAAAAATTTTAGTATAACCATTAGTATGGTTAAACTAATATCAGACAAAATAGAGCTTAAGTCAAATGTTACCAATAAGAAAGCGGCATATTTTATAATGATAAAGTTAACAACCCATCAAGGAGACATAAGAAATATAAACATAATGCACCTAAAAATAGAGTCCTAAAATGCATGAAGCAAAAGGCAACAAAGTTGAAAAGAGAAACTGGCAATAAAGGTATAATTGTTGGATACATTTTAAATAGCATTCAATAATGGATAGAAAAAATAAGTATAATATCAACAGATTTGTTAATACCTGAATGACAAGCAACAATAAAGTAATTAGACCTAAGAGATACCCAGAAACACTTATTCAAGAACAGTGGATGATACATTCTTCACAAGCACACATAAAACATTTCTTGGATAAACTATGTGTAAGGCCATTAAATATGTGGGCTTCCCTGATATCTCAGTTGGTAAAGAATTCACCTGCAATGCATGAAACCCCGGTTCAATTCCTGGGTCAGGGAAGATCCACTGGAGAAAGGATAGGCTACCCACTACAGTATTCTTGGCCTTCCCTTGTGGCTCAGCTGGTAAAGAATCCATCTGCAATGTGGGAGACCTGGGTTTGATCCTTGGGTTAGGAAGATCCCCTGGAGAAAGGAAAGGCTACCCACTCCAATATTCTAGCCTGGAGAATTCCATGAACTGTATAGTCCATGGAGTCGCAAAGAGTTGGACACGACCTTGAATTTGACTTTCACTTCTTTCATTAACTATGTGCCCATAACATATTCGAGAATGTATAAACCAATGCTGATTTAAAATGAAAGAAAATTGAACTTCAAGAAGATGAAATTATGTAAAGTATGCATCTTCTTTCCCTGCAATGAATTTAAAAAAAGAATGAATTTAGGAGATTCAAAAATATGTAAAATTGAATAAACATATTTCTAAATATCCAGAGAGTAAAACTGAAAGTTACAAGAAAATATTGAAAATATTTGATACAGTTGAAAACAAAAATGCATTATATAAAAATTTTGGAGATACCACAAAATTAATGCTTAGAGGAAAATGACTGCCTTGAAAATTTGTTGTTGTTCAATTGCTAAATTGTGTCTGACTCTTTGTGACTCCATGAAATGCAACATGCCACACTTCCCTGTCCTTCACTATCAAATAAAACGCCTATTTTCCACCTAGCTTTCCACCTTAATGAACCAGTAAGAGAAGAGCAACTTAATTCTCCCCATAAAAGTAGAAGAAAGGGATATAACATGACAGAATAAATCAGTGAAATATACAACAGGAAAACAAGAGAAAAATCAGTGAACCCAACTGTAAATTCTTTGAAATTAATAACAAATCCACAAATTTTAGCTAGACTGATCTAGAAAGAGAGAGAGAAAGGTACAGCTTTAAAATCAAGAAGCATGAAAGAGGAGACATTACTATTAACCTTTTAGAAATTAAAAAAAAAAAGAATTATAAGAGAGTAGATGAGTAGTCCCATGCCACCAAGTTAAACAACCTATAAAATGGATACATTTTTATAAAGATACAAACTACTGAATGTGACTCAAGAAATAGAGAATCAGAATAGACATATAACAAGAAATGATAAACTATTAGCAAGTTTAAAATTAATAGGTGTGATTGTGTGGTGCTGGAGAAGACTCTGCAAAGTTCCTTGGTCAACAAGGAGCTCAAACCAGTCAATGTTAAAGGAAATCAACACTGAATATTCACTGAAGGACTGATGTTGAAGCTCAGCTTCAAGCTCCAATATTTTTAGCCAACTGATTCAAAGAGCTGATTCATTCGAAAAGACCCTGATGCTGGGAAACATTGAGGGCAAGAGGAGAAGAGAGTGACAGAGGACAAGAAGGTTGGATGGCATTACTGACTCAATAAACATGAATTTGAGCAAACTCAGGGAGATAGTGAAGGAAGTCTGGTGTGCTGTTAATTCATGGAGTCACAAAGAGTTTGACATGACTTAGCTATTGAACAACAGTGTTAAAATACCCCCAAAGTAAAACTAAACCCAGATTTATTCATTTGTGAATTTTATCAAATATTCAATTAATAAATTAACACCAATCTTTCAGACACTATTTCCTAAATAGTCGTTGAGTGAATATTTCCCAGTTCACTCTATTAAGCCCATGTTCCCCTAATACAAAAAGTCACAAAAACTATACTGAAAGTTACACAAAGAGAAACAGACCATATGAATATCCCTATATACTGAATAAACTAAATCACTAATTAATAACTTCCCAAACAGAAAATGTCAGCCCAGATCAGTTAATGTAAATTTTACTAAACATTTAAGGGGATACTTATACCAAAATTTAAAATCCCTCATTGAAAATAGAAGCAGAGGAAACACTTCATAATTCATTCAATAGTGCCAGTTTTTAACTAGTAATGGAAACTTAGCAAAGATATTACAAGAAAAAATATATGTAAATCAGTATGTCACATGAACACACATAGAAAACACTCAAAAATACAGGTAAATCACTCATTATCAGAGAAATGCAAATCAAAACCACTATGAGGTACCATTTCACGCCAGTCAGAATGGCTGCAATCCAAAAGTCTACAAGTAATAAATGCTGGAGAGGGTGTGGAGAAAAGGGAACCCTCTTACACTGTTGGTGGGAATGCAAACTAGTACAGCCACTATGGAGAACAGTGTGGAGATTCCTTAAAAAACTGGAAATAGACATGCCTTATGATCCAGCAATCCCACTGCTGGGCATACACACTGAAAAAACCAGAAGGGAAAGAGACACGAGTACCCCAATGTTCATCGCAGCACTGTTTATAATAGCCAGGACATGGAAGCAACCTAGATGTCCATCAGCAGATGAATGGATAAGCAAGCTGTGGTACATATACACAATGGAGTATTATTCAGCCATTAAAAAGAATACATTTGAATCAGTTCTAATGAGGTGGATGAAACTGGAGCCTATTATACAGAGTGAAGTAAGCCAGAAAGAAAAACACCAATACAGTATACTAACGCATATATATGGAATTTAGAAAGATGGTAACAATAACCCTGTGTACGAGACAGCAAAAGAGACACTGATGTATAGAACAGTCTTATGGACTCTGTGGGAGAGGGAGAGGGTGGGAAGATTTGGGAGAATGGCATTGAAACATGTAAAATATCATGTATGAAATGAGTTGCCAGTCCAGGTTCGATGCACGATACTGGATGCTTGGGGCTGGTGCACTGGGACGACCCAGAGGGATGGAATGGGGAGGGAGGAGGGAGGAGGGTTCAGGATGGGGAACACATGTAAACCTGTGGCGGATTCATTTTGATATTTGGCAAATCTAATACAGTTATGTAAAGTTTAAAAATAAAATAAAATTAAAAAAAAAAAAAAATACAGGTAAATCAAATCCAACAATCCATGTAAAGTATTATACAACATATTCAAGGTGGATTTGTTCAACATTGACAGATCAATCACATATTCTATTTTTTAACTGACTAAAGAAGAAAAATAAAACAATCATATCAATAGATTGATATAAATACATAAAAAAAAAATTGACAAAATTAAACTCCAAGTGATTTTTTAAACTCTCAGTAAACTAGGAAGGGAGAATTCCCTCAACTTGAACAATGATATTTACAAAGAAACAACAGCTAGTTTTGAGAAACTGGACAATCCTCAGACACCTCACCAAAGGTTTATACACATGGCAAATAAGCATATGAAATGATCCTCAACCTCATTTGTCACCAGGGTGTTGGAAAAATAAACCACAATGAGATCTCATTAGATACTTATTAGAATGGATAAAATTCAAAACCTAGCAGTAGCAATTACTGACAAGGATCCAGAGTAATAAGTTATTTTTTGCTGCTGGAGTGCAATATGGCAGAGTCACTTTGAAAGAGATTTGGGAATTTATTGCAAAGCTGAATGTAGACTGACCATGTGATTAGTAAATTGATTTCTTAGACATTTGTCCAACTGATTAAAAAATTTATGTTCACCCAAAAATTTGCATGTAAATATTTATGTCAACATTATGCATAATTATAAATTTTGTGAGCAATGGAGATGTCTTTCAGAAGATGAATGAATTAAACTTTAGCACTATCAAAGAACAATTATTTAGTGATTAAAAAAAAGCTATCAATCAAAGAAAATACAAAATTTTAAATTCACATTGCTGGTGTTCGAGAAGATTCTCGTGAGTCCCTCGGACTACAAGGAGATCCAACCAGTCCATTCAGAAGGAGATCAGCCCTGGGATTTCTTTGGAAGGAATGATGCTAAAGCTGCAATGCCAGTACTTTGGACACCTCATGCGAAGAGTTGACTCGTTGGAAAAGACTCTGATGCTGGGAGGGATTGGGGGCAGGAGGAGAAGGGGACGACAGAGGATGAGATGGCTGGATGGCATCACTGACTCAATGGACGTGAGTTTGGGTGAACTCCGGGAGTTGGTGATGGACAGGGAGGCCTGGCATGCTGCGATTCATGGGGTGGCAGAGTCAGACATGACTGAGCAACTGAACTGAACTGAACTGAAGGTTCAAGGAGATGAGGCAAGGGTTAAATGGATGAAGTGACTTTCTATAAAATATTTGATCAACTCTCTTCAAAACTGTCAAGCTCATCAAAGAAAAGTTAAGTGTAAGAAGCTATAACAGCTAAGAAGAGCCTAAGGAGACAAGACTACTCACTGTAATATAGTATTATGAACGGAATACTGTAGTAACAACAACAGCAAAAATAAAGGTTAACTATAAAGAAATCTGAATGGGTTTCATATAACAGTAGTGTATCAGTATCGCTTTATTAATTGTAACCATGTACCACACTGATATAAAATTATTAATAATAGAGGAAACTATTGTTAAAGACCATCATTATCTCTTCTCCTCTCATTGATGGTTCATTCCTACAGTCTATGAATTTTGGGTCCATTCTTCATAAAGAAGCTTTCTATGCTACCTTTGAGATTTTTAAGTATGGCACTGTCCTTAAATAAGAAGATTATTTAAAAATATATAGATAAATATCTGACATTTAAAGTCAATTGTAAATAAATTACATGCAGGTGAAGATAGTTTAGCAAACCTGGTCCTTGAGAGAAATAGTCGTGTGTTTTAATGACTGGAAATAAAATAAAAGGATGTGACAGATATGGCTACACTATGCAATGTCCATTGGAGGGCAAATTTTGACCCAACTGTGAGGAATACTCGGAGAGGGCAACGGCACCCCACTCCAGTACTCTTGCCTGGAAAATCCCATGGATGGAGGAACCTGTTAGGCTGCAATCCATAGGGTCGCTAAGAGTGGGACATGACTTCACTTTCACTTTCACTTTTCACTTTCATGCATTGGAGAAGGAAATGGCAACCCACTCCAGTGTTCTTGCCTGGAGAATCCCAGGGATGGGGGAGCCTGGGGGGCTGCCATCTATGGGGTCGCACAGAGTTGGACATGGCTGAAGTGACTTAGCGTACCGTAGCATGAGGAATACTTTCAGAAAGCATCTTGTAGTTGTCATCTCTCCAGGAATGGCCTCATCAGGGAGCTGCCTTGCTCAAGGCCATGCCCTTTTCTGATATGACACTTATACAATGACTAATGGGTCTAGGAATATTGAACCACCTTGACCCAACTCAGGGCAACTCTGAGGGGCTATTTTAGTTCCTGAAACCCATATTATAATTGGACAATTGTATTATCAAACTGTATAGCATATCAGTTTCCTCCCTCAGTCTAATTCTGTACTTTTCATTCCTTTGGCAGGTGTAGTATATCCCAAGGAACACTCACATACATATTTTGCACATTAAATTCAGCTATAGGGTGTGATTTGTAAGGCTATTTGTAAGGCCTCCCCAGACAGCCATTTTGCTTTTTTGCATTTCTTTTCCATCGGGATGGTCTTGATCCCTGTCTCCTGTACAATGTCATGAAACGGATACCATCTTATTTGGGTTTCTCTTACCTTGGGCATGTGATATTTTAAAGAAGAGAAGCGAAAAGCAAAGGAGAAAAGGAAAGATATAAGCATCTGAATGCAGAGTTCCAAAGAAGAGCAAGAAGAGATAAGAAGTCCTTCTTCAGCGATCAATGCAAAGAAATAGAGGAAAACAACAGAATGGGAAAGACTAGAGATCTCTTCAAGAAAATCAGAGATACCAAAGGAACATTTCATGCAAAGATGGGCTCGATAAAGGACAGAAATGGTATTGACCTAACAGAAGCAGAAGATATTAAGACGAGATGGCAAGAATACACAGAAGAACTGTACAAAAAAGAGCTTCAGGACCCAGATAATAACGATGGTGTGATCACTGACCTAGAGCCAGACATCCTGGAATGTGAAGTCAAGTGGGCCTTAGAAAGCACCACTACGGACAAAGCTAGTAGAGGTGATGGAATTCCAGTTGAGCTATTTCAAATTGTGAAAGATGATGCTGTGAAAGTGCTGCGCTCAATATGCCAGCAAATTTGGAAACTCAGCACTGGCCACATGACTGGAAAAGGTCAGTTTTCACTCCAATCCCTAAGAAAGGCAATGCCAAAGAATGCTCAAACTACCGCACAATTGCACTCATCTCACATGCTAGTAAAGTAATGCTCAAAATTATCCAAGCCAGGCTTCAGCAATATGTGAACCATGAACTTCCTGATGTTCAAGCTGGATTTAGAAAAGGCAGAGGAAACAGAGATCAAAATGCCAACATCCGCTGGAACATAGAAAAAGCAAAAGAGTTCCAGAAAAATATCTATTTCTGCTTTATTGAGTATGCCAAAGCTTTTGACTATTTGGATCACAATAAACTGTGGAAAATTCTGAAAGAGATGGGAATACCAGACCACCTGACCTTCCTCTTGAGAAATTTGTATGCAGGTCAGGAAGCAACAGTTAGAACTGGACATGGAACAACAGACTGGTTCCAAATAGGAAAAGGAGTACGTCAAGGCTGTATATTGTCACCCTGCTTATTTAACTTTTATGCAGAGTACATCATGAGAAATGCTGGACTGGAAGAAACACAAGCTGGAGTCAAGATTGCTGAGAGAAATTTCAATAACCTCAGATATGCAGATGACACCACTCTTATGGCAGAAAGTGAAGAGGATCTAAAAAGCCTCTTGATGAAAGTGCAAGTGGAGAATAAAAAAGTTGGCTTAAAGCTCAACATTCAGAAAATGAAGATCATGGCATCCGGTCCCACCACTTCATGGGAAATAGTTAGGGAAATAGTGGAAACAGTGGCTGACTTTATTTTGGGGGGCTCCAAAATCACTGCAGATGGTGACTGCAGCCATGAAATTAAAAGACGCTTACTCCTTGGAAGGAAAGTCATGACCAACCTAGATAGCATATTCAAAAGCAGAGACATTACTGTGCCAACAAAGGTCCGTCTAGTCAAGGCTATGGTTTTTCCTGTGGTCATGTATGGATGTGAGAGTTGAACTGTGATGAAGGCTAGACTCCGAAGAATTGATGCTTTTGAACTGTGGTGTTGGAGAAGACTCTTGAGAGTCCCTTGGACTGCAAGGAGATCCAACCAGTCCATTGTGAAGGAGATCAGCCCTGGGATTTCTTTGGACAGAATGATGCTAAAGCTGCGACTCCAGTACTTTGGCCACCTCATGCAAAGAGTTGACTCATTGGAAAAGACTCTGATTCTGGGAGGGATTGGGGGCAGGAGGAGAAGGGGACAACAGAGGATGAGATGCCTGGATGACATTACTGGCTCGATGGACGTGAGTCTTGGTGAACTCCAGGAGTTGGTGATGGACAGGGAGGCCTGGCGTGCTGCGATTCATTTGGTTTCAAACAGTTGAACACGACTGAGTGACTGAACTGAACTGAACTGAACTGAACTGAACAAACAGAGGAAAAGATGCTCAACATCACTCATTATCAGATAAATGCAAATCAAAACCACAATGACACATCATTTCATGCCAGTCAGAATGGATGTGATCCAAAAGTCTACAAGCAATAAATGCTGGAGAGGGTGTGGAGAAAAGGGAACTCTCTTACACTGTTGGTGGGCATGCAAACTAGTACAGCCACTTTGGAGAACAGTGTGGACATTCCTTAAAAAAACTGGTACTAGAACTGTCTTATGACCCAGCAATCCCACTGCTGGGCATACACACCGAGGGAACCAGTTTTGAAAGAGACATATGTACCCCAATGTTCATCGCAGCACTGTTTATAATAGCGAGGACATGGAAGCAACCTAGATGTCCATCAGCAGATGAATGGATAAGAAATTTGTGGTACATATACACAATGGAGTATTGTGCAGCCATTAAAAATAATAGATTTGCATCAGTTCTAATGAGGTGGATGAAACTGGAGCCAATTATACAGAGTGAAGAAAGCCAGAAAGAAAAATACCACATATACATGGAATTTAGAAAGATGGTAATGATAACCCTGTATGCGAGACAGCAAAAGAGACACAGATGTATAGAACAGTCTTTTAGACTCTGTGGGAGAGTGAGAGGGTGGGATAATTTGGGAGAATGACATTGAAATATGTATAATATCATATATGAAACGAATCGCCAGTCCAGGTTCGATGCATGATACTGGATGCTTGGGGCTGGTGCACTGAGATGACCCAGAGCGATAGTACGGGGAGGGAGGAGGGAGGAGGGTTCAGGATGGGGCATACGTGTATACCTGAGGCAGATTCATGTTGATGTATGGCAAAACCAATACAATATTGTAAAGTAATTAGCCTCCAATTAAAATAAATAAATTTATATATGTATATATAAAAAAGAAAATGATGAGCTGGCAATAGTGGACATTTTCCCTTGTGTTCCAGTTTCTGGACAGGCAATTGTTTTCTCCAATGAGCTTCAAATTGCTTACAGTCAATGAAGATTCAAATTCTTGTCTCTGTAAACCTAGCTTAAAAAATAATCTAGCTACTCATGAGAGTGGAAGCTAAAATTAAAAGCTTTACATTTGAAGCAAATTCCACTCAAATGTTCATCTGAATTTTAAAATTCATGATATTTTCATGAAATGGCAATAATTTCAGTGGTTAAAATAGAAAGTTTTATATTTTCCAGAGCTAATGACTTTATTTTATAAAAGAAAATGTCTTTTATCCATTTAGAATATTTTAATATTTTTCATTAATGTTGAGATATATGAGATATAACCTCTGATTAATGGCCATTCATTGTATTCTACCTAATAATGAATTAAAGTGAATTTATTTTCTAGTGTCATATTAATTGCAATGTTATTAAGCTATTCTGCTGCACTGTTTTAGGAATAAATTTGATGGTTTCCCCATAACATTCTTAGAAATATACGTTATAAGTAGATGCATAAAGTATTTACCAAAAAGAGTTTCCTAATGGCATTTTTAACCTTCTTGTGCCATTGTATTCATTGTGCCATGATGCATTTAATGTCTTTTTTACACTGTCAATTGATGATCATGAATCTTTTATAACTGTGTCATTTATTTCAGACATATAAAGTAACATTAAAAGAGAGTACTGTTGATGCAATTTATTTTCACAGTTATTTCTTAAGATATAATTCAATGAAAGATAATATCTGGTTTAGAAAATAACCTGAAATTTACATAGCTGAAGACTAAATACTCTTTCTCAATATCCCTCAAAGTTTTATTCATATTATATTTAATATCATCAATTACAAAAAGTTTTGTAGAATTCAAATATGGCCATCAAATAAATAAATAAGTGACATTATTGAAATACCTTTTTGTGGTTTTCATATGTTATTAGTTTGGACATATATGAATTCTCTGGACCGTTTCTTCTTGATTATTTATGTATTTAATGATATTTACTGTTGCAGAATGAATATCTAAAGTTGATCCTTTCACTCCTCTGCAATTAGGTTCTTATTTTGATAAGAATATTCATTTTTTTCTTGATATTTTAAAATGAATTTCCTGGTGGCAATTTCTGAATAGTTACCTAAAGCCTATGATTTTTTTCTCAGTGTAAAATATTCCTTTTGTTTTTACCATTTTCCACCTAATTATTGAAATGTTTCATCATACTATGTGTAATAAGGGTTCCATTTTTACCAAATCTTTGTTCCTTAGAATATGTAAGATATGTTTGTTTCTGGGAAAATTGGAAACTTGAATTAGGGGTGTTTTGACATTCCGTGACCAAGAACCTATGCAAAAGAGTTAATACCAAAAGTATGAGATAGGGTTTAGATGAACTGATTTACTTAAAGGTCAGAGGGAAGAGGAACATTGTATTTCTGAATATAGCATCAAATATTTAATTGAGATACCCTGTGGTGTAGTCACATGGATTCAAGCCTGCATCAGAGTGAGACATCTGAAATACAACTCAGGTGAAAATTAAAAGGAAGCCTATTACCTTTATTATGTTTATTCTTAATATTAAAATTAAATTTAACTTCATTAAATTAAAAGCTGAACTTTAAGTCTGATTTTCATAGCCTTAGGTGCTACAGAATTTGCTCTCAAAAGACCTTATCTATTAAATGTACTACTTTTGCCTAAAGCCAAAATAGGTTGGTGAATTCTTCACAAATGTGTGTTATATTAATGTTATATTAATTGATAAATCACTGATTTAGTTCATTATATGAGTGATAAAGACAAAAGCACTTTAGATTGCATGATCTGGACAGTAGGAGCAGTGTGGCGCCTCCAGTGGCCTCAGGCACTGTCGCAGCATCTTCTTGGCCGTCACAGTGATGGAGTGTGCCTTCATTGAACCGCTGGGGCCTCCTTGTCCCTTTCTCAGCTCATGGTAAAAATAAATAATACAAATAATTGAATCAAAAGAGGAAATGATGGGGAAGGAGGTGGGAGTGGGGTTCAGGATGGGAAACACATGTACACCCGTGGCGAATTCATGTCAATGTATCACAAAACCAATACAATATTGTAAAGTGATTAGCCTCCAAATAAAATAAATAAATGTATATTTAAAAAAAGGAAATGAAATAACTGGTGCAATGAATTAGCGAAGAGAAAGAGTTCATTCAAGAAACTTTAAATAATTCTCAGAATAACGGGCAAGGGGTGGTTGATCAATTCTATGTTATGATTATCCTGTTTTTAATGTCAGATACATTGTAGCAGAGGACACATTGAGTCATTCCACTACTTTCTTTCTGTTCTAGTATTTGGATGCTCCAAACATTCACAAGATGGAGATTTATAATCTCCTTTTAATGCGTTTTAATCACATATGCTCATTTTGTCCATATTTTACTTCTTTCTTCTGCTTATTCAATATGTTTATAAGTTTATATTCAGTATTAAGCTAACTTTAGGTTTGTCTTCTACATTATGAATTAAATTTAATTTTTGCTGCATTTAGTTTATTTAATACTATATGATCTGTGGCTGTTTTCATTTTGTTGACATGTGGAAAACAACGAGCAAAAAAAGCTTAATCTACAGACCTTTCATAATTGTTATTGATTTTGTCATTACAGCTTTAATTTTGATTTGTACCATTTTCTATGAATGAAAACTGTATAACAGCTCTTTGTTTTATGTTTTATTCTACAATATGGTTGTTTTCTTTCCTATTTGTCTTGAATACAATGAACTACTCATAGAGTAATTTTTAATCATACAATTATAACTTACTGAAAATAATGCTTCAGATTTCCAGGCTACTATATTTTTTCCCTAATCTTCCTTTGTTCTTCAGATATGTTTTGTTGTTTTCAGCTTTTCCTGATATAGTTGTATTTTTTAACTTTTAAAATAAACTTTACTGAATAATTATTTACAAAGCATATATGATTAATGAGTTTTGATGAAAGCATATAACTACAAAATTACTATCCCATTTAAAAAGTGGAACACTCTAATCACGACAAAAAGTATACTCCTATCTTTTGCAATCAGTGTATTTCTCAACTCTCAGGTGGGAGAAAATATATCTCTGTATTATCTCAATCTATATTAATATTTTTCTGGAATAGTTTATATATGAATTTAACATCAGTAATGTTTTTTCTCTACTTCATTTCTGTCAGCATATTTTTTTTCAGATTTGCTTATGTTGGTAAATAAATTAGCAATGCATTTTTAATACAGTTGAGTAATATTTCATTTATGAAAATACCACAATTTATTTTCCCATCCCAGTGTTGATAGACTTTGAGATTGTTGTAAATTTAGGGATACTATGACTAAATCATGAATATTCATAAATATTTGTATAGACATTATTTCCATTTTCTTATGTAAATACCCAGCTTAGAATTTCAGGGCCTTGTAAAGGCAAAGTTATATTTATTTCCTGTGGTCATGTATGGATGTGAGAGTTGGACTGTGAAGAAGGCTGAGCACCAAAGAATTGATGCTTTTGAACTGTGGTGTTGGAGAAGACTTTTGAGAGTCCTTTGGACTACAAGGAGATGCAACCAGTCTATTCTGAAGGAGATCAGCCCTGGGATTTCTTTGGAAGGGATGATGCTAAAGCTGAAACTCCAATACTTTGGCCACCTCATGCGAAGAGTTGACTCATTGGAAAAGACTGTGATGCTGGGAGGGATTGGGAGCAGGAGGAGAAGGGAATTACAAAGGATGAGATGGCTGGATGGCATCACTGACTCAATGGACCTGAGTCTTGGTGAACTCTGGGAGTTGGTGATGGACAGGGAGGCCTGGCATGCTGCAATTCATGGGGTCACAAAGAGTCGGACACCACTGAGTGACTGAACTGAACTGAGCTGATTGAACAGTTTATCCAAGATGACTATACCACTTTTTACTCCAGATAACATTATTTGAGAGTCGGGGTTTTTTTTTTTTAGCATTTTCAATTATACCTAATAATATTATATGTATACCAATGTAGCTTAATACATATTTTTCTGATGACTAATGATGTTTAACATGTTTTCAGGAAAATTAGAGATAGCAGGGAGTGTTTTATGCAAAGATGGGCATAATAAAGGACAAATATGATATGCACCTAACAGAAGCAGAAGTTATTAAGAAGAGGTGGCAAAAATACACAGAAGAACTATATGAAAAGATCTTTCAGATAAGATCACATCAGTCACTCAGTCGTGTCGAACTCTTTGTGACCCCATGAATCTCAGCACACCAGGCCTCCCTGTCCATCACCAACTCCCAGAGTTCACACAGACTCACGTCCATCGAATCAGTGATGCCATCCAGCCATCTCATCCTCTGTCGTCCCCTTCTCCTCCTGCCTCCAATCCCTCCCAGCATCAGATTCTTTTCCAATGAGTCAACTCTTCGCATGAGGTGGCCAAAGTACTAGAGTTTCAGCTTTAGCATAATCCTTCCAAAGAAATCCCAGGGCTGATCTTCAGAATGGACTGGTTGGATCTCCTTGCAGTCCAAGGGACTCTCAAGAGTCTTCTCCAACACCACAGTTCAAAAGCATCAATTCTTCGGTGCTCAGCCTTCATCACAGTCCAACTCTCACATCCATACATGACCACAGGAAAAACCATAGCCTTGACTAGAGGAACCTTTGTTGGCAAAGTAATGTCTCTGCTTTTCAATATGCTATCTAGGTTGGTCATAACTTTACTTCCAAGGAGTAAGCATCTTTTAATTTCATGGCTGCAGCCACCATCTGCAGTGATTTGGGAGCCCAGAAAAATAAAGTCTGACACTGTTTCCACTGTTTCCCCATCTATTTCCCATGAAGTGGTGGGACCAGATGCCATGATCTTCATTTTCTGAATGTTGAGCTTTAAGCCAACTTTTTCACTCTCCACTTTCACTTTCATCAAGAGGCTTTTCAGTTCCTCTTCACTTTCTGCCATAAGGGTGGTGTCATCTGCATATACAAGGTTATTGATATTTCTCCCGGCAATCTTGATTCCAGCTTGAGTTTCTTCCAGTCCAGCATTTCTCATGATGTACTCTGCATATAAGTTAAATAAACAGGGTGACAATATACAGCCTTGATGTACTCCTTTTCCTATTTGGAACCAGTCTGTTATTTCATGGCCAGTTCTAACTGTTGCTTCCTGACCTGCATACACATTTCTCTAGAGGCAGATCTGGTGGTCTGGTATTCCCATCTCTTGAAGAATTTTCCACAGTTTATTGTGATCCACTCAGTCAACGGCTTTGGCATAGTCAATAAACCAGAAATAGATGTTTTTCTGGAACTCTCTTGCTTTTTCTATGATTACGACTCAGATAATCATGATGATGTAATCACTCACCTAGAGCCACACATCCTGGAATGCAAAGTCAGCGGGCTTCAGGAAGCATCACTACAAACAAAGATAATGGAGGTGATGGAATTCCAGTTGGGCTGTTTCAAATCCTAAAAGATGATGCTGTGAAAGTGTTGAAAGCAGTATGTAGGTTTTCATTCCAATCCCAAAGAAAGGCAATGCCAAAGAATGTTCAAACTTCAGCACACTTACACTCATCTCACACACTAGTAAAGTAATGCTCAAAATTCTCCATGCCAGGCTTCAACAGTATATGAACCATGAACTTCCAGATGTTCAAGCTGGATTTAGAAAAGGCAGAGGAACCAGAGATCAAATTGTCAACATTTGCCGGATCATAGAAAAAGCAAGAGAGTTCCAGAAAAGCATCTGTTTCTGCTTTACTTACTATGTTAAAGTTTTTGACTGTTTAGATCACAATAAACTGTGGAAAATTCTGAAAGAGATGGGAATACCAGACCACCTGACCTGCCTCTTGAGAAACTTATATGCAGGTCATGATGCAACAGTTAGAACTGGACATGGAACCACAGACTGGTTCCAAATAGGAAAAGGAGTATGTCAATGCTGTATATTGTCACCCTGCTTATTTAACTTCTATGCAGAGTGCATCATGAGAAATGCTGGGCTAGAGGAAGTACAAGCCAGAATCAAGATCGCTGGGAAGAATATCAATAACTTCAGATATGCAGATGACACCACCCTTATGGCAGAACGTGAAGAAGAACTAAAGAGCCTCTTGATGAAAGTGAAAGAGGAGAGTGAAAAAGTTGGCTTAAAGCTCAAGATTCAGAAAACAAAGATCATGGAATCTGGTCCCACCACTTCATGGGAAATAGATGGGGAAACAGTGGAAACAGTGGCTGACTTTATTTTGGGGGCTCCAAAATCACTGCAGATGGTGGCTGCAGCCATGAAATTAAAAGATGCTTGCTCCTTGCAAGAAAAGTTATAACCTAGATCGTGTATTGAAAAGCAGAGACATTACTTTGCCAACAAAGGTCCGTCTAGTAAAGGCTGTAGTTTTTCCAGTGGTCATGTATGGATGGGAGAGTTGGATGGTGAAGAAAGCTGAATGACGAAGAATTGATGCTTTTGAACTGTGGTGTTGGAGAAGACTCTTGAGAGTCCCTTGGACTACAAGGAGATCCAACCAGTCCATTCTGAAGGAGATCAGCCCTGGGATTTCTTTGGAAGGATTGATGCTGAAGCTGAAACTCCAGTACTTTGGCCACCTCATGTGAAGAATTGACTCATTGGAAAAAGACTCTGATGCTTGGAGGGATTGGGGGCAGGAGGAAAAGGGGATGTCAGAGGATGACGTGGCTGGATGGCATCACTGACTCGATGGACGTGAGTTTGAGTGACTCTGGATGTTGGTGATGGACAGGGAGGCCTGGCATGCTGCAATTCATGGGGTCATAAATAGTTGGACACGACTGAGTGCCTGAACTGAACTGATGCTTGAAGATTTGCCTACATCACCATTTATTCTATTATTTTTCTGCTTCATTTTGAAACTCTGATTAGGAATGTAATCTTATTATCCTGATTATTGACCCTTTCACAGCTATTAAAATAACCCGTTTTATGAGTATGACCTTCTTATAAAATTCTACTTGCTTGGTTTTATATTATTATGATATGTCAGATTTCCTTTCTCACAATGCATCTCATATATCTTTCTTTTTCTCAACTTTTACCTCTCTGCATCTCTTATGTGGAATCTAAAAATAAATTATGCAAATGACCTTATTTACAAAATAGAAGGAAGTCTACAGACTTAGAGAACTAACTTATGGTTGCCAGTGGGAGGATGGGGGAAGGGATAGTTACCGATTTTAGAATGGACAGGTACACATTGCTATATCTAAAATGGATAATCAACAAAGCACTACTGTTTGGCATATGGAACTCTGCTTAATGTTATGTGGTAACCTGGATGGAAAAGGAGTTTGGGGGAGAATGGGTGCATGTATATGTATGGCAGAGTCCCTTTTCTATTCACCTGAAACTATCACAACATTGTTACACATCTAAACCCCAATACAAAGTAAAAAGTTAAAAAAAGATAAAAAAGTGCCTTTCTTGAACATAACATATATATTTGCTTAATCCTTTCTGATAATTTCTGTTCTTTCAATTACAGTGTTTTGCTAGTTTACATATAATGCAATCATTTATGTAGTTAAGTATAACATTTTACTATTTTCTATTTATCCCATTTTTCCTTCAGTTTATACTTTCTGGTTATTGTAAGCTGAATAACTTCCTCCCAATATGTGTTAACTTCTTCATCCTCAGAACCCGTGAATACTACCTTATATGGAAAAGAGGATTTTGCAAATGGAGTTCATTAAGAATATTGCTGTGAGTATATTGCTACAGACTATCAAGATAAATCGAAAGCTGTGATAGGTCTTTATGCAATGTATGTAGGAAGAGTCACAGTCAGAGTAAGAAGGCTGTGTGAGGACAGAGGCTGATCTGCAGGGATGTGCCCAAGAGCCCAGGAATTCTGCAGCCTCAAAAAGCTAGAGAAATGAAGAAATCCTCCAGAGGAAGGTAGCCCTGGTAATGCTTCGATTTTAAAAACTCCTTCATATCTTACTTTGGATCTCTGAGTTCCAGAACTATAAGAGAATGCATGCATGCAAAGTCGCTTCAATCTTGTCCAACTCTTTATGTCTCTATGGACTGTAAAATGCCAGGCTCTTCTGTCCATGGGATTCTCCATGTAAGAATACTGGAGTGGGTTGCCATGCCCTTCTCCAGAGAATCTTCCTGACCCTGGGATTGAACGTGTGCCTCTTATGTCTCCTGCATTTGTAGGCAGGTTTTTAGCCACTAGCACTTCCTATAAAATAGTGTGTGTGTGTTCAGTTGTGTCCAGTTCTTTGCAACCTCATGGACAGTAGCCTGTCAGTCTCCCCTGTCCATGGGATTTCCCAGGCAAGAATACTGGAATGGGTTGCCATTTAATCCTCCAGGGAATCTTCTCAACCCATGAATCAAACCCACCTATTCCTGCATTGGCAGTCAGATTTTTTACCACTAGGACCACCTGGGAAGCCACAGAGGAGCTTGGTGGGCTACAGTACATGAAATTGCAAAGAGTTGGACACTACTTTCACTTATAAGCAAGTAAGCTGTATTATTGAGGCCACTAAGTCTGTAGCAATTTGTTACAAGAAACAAACATGTTTCTCTTCATTTTTTGTTTATTGAGCATTTTTAGTATTCTAAATAAATTCATTCTTGATTTTTCAGCTGTATTTCTTCTACTTTTAAGATATTTTCTCTATGTTAATATGGTTTTATTTAACTTATTATAGCCTGCTGGTGTGTGCTTATTCAGTCATGTCTGACTCTTTGTGACCCATGGAGTGTAGCCTACCAAGTTCTGCCCGTGAGATTCTCCAGGCAGGAATACTGGAGTGGAAAGCCATTCCCTTCTTCAGGGTATCTTCCCAACCCAGATATTGGATCCAGGGATCAAACCCAGGTGTCCTGCATTGAAGGCAGATTCTTTACCATCTGAGCCATGAGGGAAATCCATATAGTCTGCTTAGGCCTAATACTTCACCACTGCATTTAAATATAAGAAAATTATAGCTAATTCCTTTCATGCCCCATGTTTATAATCATATATTTAAAATTGACATATGTTGTGCATCCCACAGTGTTATTTTATTTTTTTTTGCTTTAAACTGTTAGCTGTATTTTCTAAAGACTACAAAAAGGAAAAAAAAAAAAACTTGCTTTGTTTACATCATATTTGTCATTTCATGTTTTCATTTATTCAGATCTAAATCTTACTGACAGTCATTTTCTTTATGTTTAAAAAAATTCTTATATATACTTAGATTTATGGATTTTAATACAGGTAACAGATTCCATCAGTTTTGGTTTATCTAAAATGTCTACCATACCTTTCTTTTTCATAAAGACAAAGGATTTGGGGATGACCTTTTTTTTTTCTCTTTCAGCTATTTAACTATTTCACAACATTATTTTCTGGCTCCCACTGTTTCTGAGTAGAATATACATGAATTCTATATATATACTAGTGTTCCTGTAAATAATTAGGCTTTTTTTTAATGGTTTTTAATAATTTCTGAACAGTTGAAAGATAGAAATTTGACTATTATGTGGCTAGTGGAGTCTTTTATCTTAGTGTTTACTGAATTTCTTGTATTTTTATGTTGCCATTTTTACCAGGTTGAAAAATTGAAATATTCAGTCATTATTTCTTTATTAAGCTTCCTTCCCCATTCCCTCACTCTCTGGTTTCTGGGACTAAAATTAGAGCCACAAAAAAAATGTGTATGCCTCTCACACATTAGAAGGCAGTAAATTCTTAGAAAATGGTTATCTGGTCAAGCTGTATTTGATTGCCTGAATTAATATTCAAACAAATTCTCAGTATAAATGCAGGTATATTGTTACAGTGGTCTTTTTCAGCAAACAGGGTGGTGGTGGTTTAGTCACTAAATCGTATCCTACTCTTGGACCCCATGGACTGTAGCCTGCCAGGCTCCACTGTCCATGGGATTTTTCAGGCAAGAATACAGGGATCTTCATGAACAGGATTGAAGCTATGTCTCCTGATTTGCAGGAAGATTCCTTACCACTTAGCCACCAGGGAAGCCCCTCAACAAAGACAAACAATATTTAATAAATAAGAATAACTTTGAACAATATTTTTTTTTGTTAATATTTTTGATGGTGGCAGTTGCTGTAGAAATTTCTTTTAGTCTTTCTTTCTTGACCTTGTTTGTATCCAGTAAGAAATGATATTAAAAGTGCTATGAAGGTTTATTCTAATGTAATAGCCATTTTAGGTATATATATATATATATATATATATATATATATATATAAATTTCCAATTAGCAGTGGCATAAGGATTACAAACTAGTGCAATTAATGTAAAGCATTGAGCCCTTGGGAGCATTTTTTAAATGATAAATTTTGCCTAATTCCCTTTATATTTAAAAAATAATAATGTTAAAAATATTTTTAGGTTTATTTTCACTAACCCTAAAGCATGCAACTCAAACTGCATAATATCCATCCCTGTGATGTCATAATCATGGCATCCAACATGTTAAAATAAAACATATCACCATCTACCCATGTAAATGATTCAATTTATTTATACATTTCCAGAAATCTATTGAACAATCAGTGTGATATGGAAACAAGGTGAAGCAGACATATGATTTTAATGTCATAACATAGTGAAAAAACACAAAAGAATATCACAAATAATAAATAAGTCAATAGATAATGCTAAATTTACATTATTCTAGTCCCAGTTTTGCCATCATTCAGTGGCTTCTCACTGATGCCATGAAAAGACTCAAAACATCTTAATGGGAGATACTGCACATGAGCACACAAGCATGGCCTAGAGGAGCTAACCTGAATCAGAGGTAAGGAAAAGCAGCTGCGCTTTGCTGGAGCAGCCTTGAAGAGAGACCCCCACAACCAAGGTAAGAGAAACCCAAGTAAGATGATAGGCGCTGAGAGAGGGGATCAAAGGGCAGACAGACTGAAACTACAGTCACAGACAACTAGCCAATTTGATCACATGAAACACATCCCTGTCTAACTCAATGAAAATAAGCCATGCCGTATGGGGCCACCCACAATGGCCAGGTCATGGTGGAGAAGTCTGACAGAATGTGGTCCACTGGATAAGGGAATGGCAAGCTACTTCAGTATGCTTGCCTTGAGAACCCCATGAACAGTATGAAAAGGCAGAAAGAGAGGACACCGAAAGATGAACTCCCCAGGTCAGTAGGTGCCCAATATGATGCTGGAGATCAGTGGAGAAATAACGTTGGAAAGAATAAAAGGACACTGCCAAAGCCAAAACAACACCCAGTTGCAGAAGTGACTGGTGAGAGAAGCAAGGTTCAATGCTGTAGTGAGCAATATTGCATAAGAACCTGGAATGTTAGGTCCATGAATCAAGGCAAATTGGAAGTGGTCAAACAGGAGATGGCAAGAGTGAACGTCAACATTCTAGGAATCAGCGAGCTAAAAGACTGGAATGGGTGAATTTAATTCAGATGGTCATTATATCTACTGCTGTAGGCAGGAATCCCTTAGAAGGAATGGAGTAGCTATCATGGTCAACAAAACAGTCTGAAATGCAGTACTTGGATACAATCTAAAAAACGACAGAATGATCTCTGTTCATTTCAAAGGCAAACCATTCAATATCATGGTAATCCAAGTTTATGTCCCGACCAGAAATGCTGAAGAAGCTGAAGCTGAACGGTTCTATGAAGACCTACATGACCTTTTAGAACTAACAACAAAAAAAGACGTCCTTTTCATTATAGGGGACAGGAATGCAGAAGTAGGAAGTCAAGAAACACCTGGAGTAACAGGCAAATTTGGCCTTGGAATACAGAATGAAGCAGGGCAAAGGCTAATAGAGTTTTGCCAAGAGAACTCACTGGTCATAAATACCCTCTTCCAACAACACAAGAGAAAAATCAACACATGGACATCACCAGATGGTTGACTCCGAAATCAGGTTGATTATATTCTTTGCAGCCAAAGATGGAGAAGCTGAATACACTCAGCAAAAACAAGACTGGGAGCTGACTGTGGCTCTGATCATGAACTCCTTATTGCCAAATTCAGACTTAAATTGAAGAAAGTAAGGAAAACCACCAGACCATTCAGGTATGACCTAAATCAAATCCCTTATGATTATACAGTGGAAGTGAGAAATAGATTTAAGAGACTAGATCTGACAGAGTGCCTGATGAACTATGGATGGAGGTTCATGACATTGCACAGGACACAGGAATAAAGAACATCCCTAAGAAAAAGAAATGCACAAAATCAAAATGGCTGTCTGAGGAGACCTTAAAAATAGCTGTGAAGAAAGGAAGCAAAAAGCAAAGGAGAAAGGGAAAGATATAAGCATCTGAATGCAGAGTTCCAAAGAATAGCAAGGAGAGATAAGAAAGCCTTCCTCAGCCATCAATGCAAACAAATAGAGGAGAACAATAAAATTGGAAAGACTAAAGATCTCTTCAAGAAAATTAGAGATACCAAGGGAATATTTCATGCAAGAATGGGCACAATAAAGGACAGAAATGGTAAGGACCTAAAGAAGCAGATGATATTAAGAAGAGGTGGCACAAATACACAGAAGAACTGTACAAAAAAGAGCCCATGATCCAGATAATCATGATGTTGTGATCACTCACCTGGAGTCAGACATCCTGGAATGTGAAGTCAAGTGGGCCTTAGAAAGCATCACTACAAACAAAACTAGTGGAGGTGATGGAATACCAGTTGAGCTATTTCAAATCCTGAAAGATGATGCTGCAAAATTGCTGCTCTCAATATGCCAGAAAATTTGGAAAACTCAGCAGTGGCCACAGGACTGGACAAGGTCAGTTTTCATTCCAATCCCAAAGAAAGGCAATGCAAAGGTATACTCAAACTACCGCACAATTACACTCATCTCTCATGCTTGTAAAGTAATGTTCAAAATTCTCTAAGCCAGGCTTCAGCAATAAGTGAACTGTGAACTCCAGATGTTCAAGATGGTTTTAGAAAAAGCAGAAGAACCAGAGACCTGGTTGTTTAGATCTGGACCTAACATTCCAGATCAAATTGCCAACATCTGTTGTATCATGGAAAAAGCAAGAGAGTTCCAGAAAAACATCTATTTCTGCTTTATTGACTATGCCAAAACATTTGACCATGTGAATCGCAATAAACTGTGGAAAATTCTGAAAGAGATGGGAATACCAGACTACCTGACCTGCCTCTTGGGAAACCTGTATGCACGTCAGGAAGCAGCAGTTAGAACTGGACATGGAACAACAGACTGGTTCCATATAGGAAAAGGAGTACGTCAAGGCTGTATATTGTCACCCTGCTTATTTAACTTATATGCAGAGTGCATCATGAGAAATGCTGGGCTAGAGGAAGTACAAGCCAGAATCAAGATTGCTGGGAAGAATATCAATAACTTCAGATATGCAGATGACACCACCCTTATGGCAGAACGTGAAGAAGAACTAAAGAGCCTCTTGATGAAAGTGAAAGAGGAGAGTGAAAAAGTTGGCTTAAAGCTCAACATTCACAACACTAAGATCAAGGCATCTGGTCACATCACTTTATGGCAGATAGATGGGGAAACAGTGGAAATAGTGGCTGACTATTTTTTTAGGCTCCAAAATCACTGCAGATGGTGATTGCAGCCATGAAATTAAAAGACGCTTACTACTTGGAAGGAAATTTATGATCAACCTAGACAGGATATTAAAAAAAAAAAAAAACAGAGACATTACTTTGCCAAAAAAGGTCCATCTAGTCAAGGCTATGGTTTTTCCAGTGGTCATGTATGTATGTGAGAGTTGTACTATAAAGAAAGCTGAGCACTGAAGAATTGATGCTTTTTAATTGTGGCATTGGAGAGGACTTTGAGAGTACCTTGGACTCCAAGGAGATCCAACCTGTCCATCCTAAGGGAGATCAGTCCTGGGTGTTCATTGGAAGGACTGATTTGAAGCTGAAACCCCAATACTTTGGCCACCTGATGCGAAGAGCTGACTCATTTGTGAAGACCCTGATGTTGGGAAAGATTGAGGGCTGGAGGAGAAAGAGCATTAGATAGTTGGAAAGCATCGCCGACTGGATGAACATGGGTTTGGGTCACAACCTAGATAACATATTTAAAAGCAGAGACATTACTTTGCCAACAAAGGTCCATCTAGTCAAGGCTATAGTTTTTCCTGTGGTCATGTATGGATGTGAGAGTTGGACTGTAAAGAAGGCTGAGCACTGAAGAATTGATGCTTTTGAACTGTGGTGTTGGAGAAGACTCTTGAGAGTCACTTGGACTGCAAGGAGATCCAACCAGTCCATTCTGAAGGAGATCAGTCTTGGGATTTCTTTGGAGGGAATGATGCTGAAGCTGAAACTCCAGTACTTTGGTCACCTCATGCAAAGAGTTGACTCATTGGAAAAGATTCTGATGCTGGGAGGGATTGGGGGCAGGAGGAGAAGGGGACAACAGAGGATGAGATGGCTGGATGGTATCACTGACTCGATGGACATGAGTCTGAGTGCACTCCGGGAGTTGGTGATGGACAGGGAGGCCTGGCATGCTGCGATTCATGGGGTCGCGAAGAGTCAGACACGACTGAGCGACTGAACTGAACTGAACTGGTTCACTAGATCTCCATCAGGAGAGAAGGTCACATCCCCCCGGTACTGGGAGCACTTCTAGCAGGAATCCTTTACCATCAGCCCTCAGGATTGCCTTGTTTGAGAAACTAAACCTCCTCCTTATAGGATGGCCCATCTTTCATGGCTGCACTTTGTGGCTCTGTTCCTACAGGGAGGGGTTTCTCTTTGCAGTTCCCTACCTGCAAATGCTCATTAGGGAAAGCACAACACATCATTTTATTCTTTTGTTTTTAATTTAAAAAATATTTAATTTATTTTAATTGGAGGCTAATTACCGTACAATATTGTGGTGGCTTTTGCCATACATTGACATGAATTAGCCATGGATATGTATGTGTCCCTTCATCCTTAACCCTCATCCCACCTTCCTCCCCACCCCATCCCTCTGGGTTGTCCCATAGCACTGGCTTGGAGTGCCCTGCTTCATGCATTTAACTTTCACTGGCCATTTATTTTACATATGATAATATACATGTCAAAGCTATTCTCTCAAATCATCCCACCCTTGCCTTCTCCCACAAAATCCAAAAGTCTGTTCTTTGTATATGTGTCTCTTTTGCTATCTTGCATATAGGGTCATTGTTACTGTCTTTCCAAATTCCATATATATTCATTAATGCACTCTATTGGTGTTTCTCTTTCTGACTTACTTCACTCTGTGTAATAGGTTCCAGTTTCATGAACCTCATTAGAACTGACTCAAGTGCATTCTTTTTCATAACTGAGTAATATTCCATTGTATATATGTACCACACTTCCTCATCCATTCATCTGCTGATGGACATCTGGGTTGCTACCATGTCCTAGCTATTGTAAACAATGCTGCAATGAACATTGGAGTATGCATGTCTCTGTCATTTCTGGTTTCCTCAGAATGCATCCCCAAGAGTGGGATTGCTGGGACATATGACAGTTCTATTTCCAGTTTTTTAAAGAATGTCCACACTGTTCTCAATAGTGGCTGTACTATTTTTCATCATCACTAACAGTGTAAGAGTGTTCCCTTTTCTCCACATGCTGTCCAGAATTTATTGTTTGTAGACGTTTTGATGGGAGCCATTCTGATCGGTTTGAGATGGTTCTCACTGTGGTTTTGATTTGCATTTCTTTGGTAATGAATGATGAGCATTTTTTTACCTGTTTGTTAGAAATCTGTATGTCTTCCTTGGAGAAATGTCTGTTTACTTCTTTGGCCCACTTTAAGATTGGGCCAAAGAATCTGATGAAAGGTATGAAAAGGCAAAATGATAGGATACTGAAAGGGGAACTCCTTGGGTCAGTAGGTGCCCAATAAACTACTATAGATCAGTGCAGAAATAACTCCAGAAAACATGAACGGATGGAGCCAAAGCAAAAGCATACCAGTTGTGGATCTGACTGGTGATAGAAGCAAGGTCCAATGCTATAAAGAGCAGTATTGCATAGGAACCTGGAATGTCAGGTCCATAAATCAAGGCAAATTGGAAGTGGCCAAACAGGAGATGTCAAGAGTGAATGTCAACATTCTAGGAATCAGTGAACTAAAATGGACTGGAATGGGTGAATTTAACTCAGATGACGATTATATCTACTCCTGTGGAAAGGAATCCCTTAGAAGAAATGGAGTAGTCATCATGGTCAACAAAAGAGTATGAAATGCAGTACTTGGATGCAATTTCAAAAACGACAGAATGATCTCTGTTCATTTCCAAGGCAAACCATTCTATATCACGGTAATCCAAGCCTATGCCCCAACCAGTAACGCTGAAGAAAATGAAGCTGAATGGTTCTATGAAGACCTACAAGACTTTTTAGAACTAACACCCCACCCCACAAAAAAAATGTTATTTTCATTTTATGGGACTGGAATGCAAAAGTAGGAAGTCAAGAAACACCTGGAGTAAAAGGCAAATTTGGCCTTGGAATATGGAATGAAGCAGAGCAAAGGCTAACAGAGTTTTGCAAGAGAACTCACTGGTCATAGCAAACACCCACTCCAACAGCAAAAGAGAAGACTCTACACATGGACATCACCAGATGGTCAACACCAAAATCAGATTGGTTATATTCTTTGCAGCCAAAGATGGAGAAGCTCTATACAGTCAGCAATAACAAGACCAGGAGCTGACTGTGGCTCTGATCATGAACTCCTTATTGCCAAATTCAGACTTAAATTGAAGAAAGTGGGGAAAACAACTGGACCATGCAGGTATGACCTAAATCAAGTCGCTTATCATTTTACAGTGGAAGTAAGAAATAGATTTAAGGGCCTAGATCTGATAGACAGAGTACGTGATGAACTATGGACGGAGGTTCATGACATTATACAGGAGACAGGGATCAGGACCATCGCAATGGAAAAGAAATGTAAAAAGGCAAAATGGTTGTCTGAAAAGGCCTTACAAATAGCTGTGAAAAGAAGAGAAGCAAAAGCAAAGGATAAAGGGAAAGATATAAGCATCTGAATGCAGAGTTCCAAAGAATAGCAAGGAGAGATAAGAAAGCCTTCCTCAGTGATCAATGCAAAGAAATAGCAGAAAACAACAGAATGGGAAAGACTAGAGATCTCTTCAAGAAAATTACAGATACCAGGTAGCATTTCATGCAAGGATGGGCAAAATAAAGGACAGAAATGGTATGGACCTAACAGAAGCAGAAGATATTAAGAAGAGATAGCAAGAATACACAGACGAACTGTATAAAAAAGAGCTTCAAGACCCAGATAATCACAATGGTGTGATCACTCACCTAGAGCAATACATCCTGGAATGTGAAGTCAAGTGGGCCTTAGAAAGCACCACTATGAACAAAGCTATAGGAGGTGATGGAATTCCAGTTGAGCTATTTCAAATCCTGAAATATGATGCTATGAAAATGCTGCACTCAATATCCCAGCAAATTTGGAAAACTCAGCAGTGGCCACAGGACTGGAAAAGGTCAGTTGTCATTCCAATCCCAAAGAAAGGCAATGCCAAAGAATGCCCAAACTACCACACAATTGTACTCATCTCACATGCTAGGAAAGTAATGCTCAAAATTCTCCAAGCCAGGCTTCAGCAATATGTGAACTGTGACCTGCCAGATGTTCAAGCTGGTTTTAGAAAAGGCAGAGGAACCAGAGATCAAATTGCCAACATCCGAGGTATCATGGAAAACAGAAGAGAGTTCCAGAAAAATGTCTATTTCTGCTTTATTGACTATGCCAAAGCCTTTGTGTGGATTACAATAAACTGGAAAATCTGAAAGAGATGGGAATACCAGACCACCTGACCTGCCTCTTGGGAAACCTATATGCAGGTCAGGAAGCAAAGTTAGAACTGGACATGGAACAACAAACTGGTTTCATATAGGAAAAGGAGTACATCAAGGCTGTATATTGTCACCCTGCTTATTTAACTTATATGCAGAGTACATCATGAGAAGTGCTGGACTGGAAGAAGCACAAGCTGGAATCAAGATTGCCTGGAGAAATATCAGTAACCTCAGATATCCAGATGACACCACCATTATGACAGAAAGTGAATAGGAACTAAAAAGGCTCGATGAAAGTGAAATTGGAGAGTGCAAAAGTTGGCTTAAAGTTCAACATTCAGAAGACTAAGATCATGGCATCTGGTCCCATCACTTCATGGCAGATAGACGGGGAAACTTTGGAAACTGTGTCAGACTTTACTTTTTTGGGCTCCAAAATCACTGCAGATGGTGACTGCAGCCATGAAATTAAAAGATGCTTACTGCTTGCAAGGAAAGTTATGACCAATCTAGATATCATATTGAAAAACAGAGATAGTACTTAGTCAACAAATGTCCATCTATTCCAGGCTATGTTTTTTCCAGTGGTTATTATGGATGTGAGTGTTGGAGCGCCAAAGAATTGATGTTTTTGAACTGCAGTATTGGAGGAGAGACTCTTGAAAGTCCTTTGGACTGCATTGAGATCCAACCAGTCCATCCTAGAGATCAGTCCTAGGTGTTCATTGGAAGGACTGATGCTGAAGCTGAAACTCCAATACTTTAGCCACCTCGTGAGAAGAGTTAACCTATAGGAAAAAAAAAAAAAAAAAACAACCTGATGCAAAGAGGGATTGGGGGCAGGAGGAGAAGGGGACAACAGAGGATGATATGGCTGGATGGCATCACCGACTCGAAGGACATGAGTTGAGTGAACTCTGGGAAGTGGTGATGTAAAAGGAGGCCTGGCGTGCTGTGATTCATGGGGTCGCAAAGAGTTGGACACGAGTGAGGGACTGAACTGAAGATTGGGTCATTTATTTTTCTGATATTGAGCTATATCAGTTGCTTGTATATTTTGGCAATCGATTCTTTGTCAGTTGTTTCATTTGCTTTGTCTTCTCCATTTCTGAAGGCTGCTTTTCCACCTAGCTTATAGTTTCCTTCATTCTGCAAAAGTTTCTAAGTTTAATTAGGTCCCGTTTGTTTATTTTTGCTTTCATTTCCATTAGTCCAGGAGGTGGGTCATAGAGGATCTTGCTCTGATTTATGTCAGATTGTTCTGCCTGTGTTTTCCTCTAAGAACTTTAGAGTTTTTGATCTTACATTTAGATCTTTAATCCATTTTAAGTTTATTTTTGTGTATGGTGTTAGAAAGTGTTCTAGTTTCATTCTTTTACACGTGGTTGACCAATTTTCCCAGCACCACGTGCTCAAGGGATTATCTTTTTCCATTGTATATTTTTGCCTCCTTTGTCAAAGATAAGTTTTCCATAGGTGTGTGGGTTTATCTCTGGGCTTTCTATTTTTTCCTATTGAGATATATTTCTGTCTTTGTGCCAGATCATATTGTCTTAAAGACTGTAGCTTTGTAGTATAGTCTGAAGTCAGGCAGGTTGATTGCTCCAGGTCCACTCTTCCTTTTCAAGATTATTTGAGGTTTTTTTGTTTATCCATACAAATTGTGAAATTATTTGTTCTAATTCCATGAAAAATATATTGGTAGCTTGATAGGGATTGCATTGAAGCTATAGATTGTTTTGGGCAATATACTCATTTTCACTATATTGCTTCTTCTGATCAGTAAACATGGTATCATATTTCTGTCATCTTTGATGTCTTCCATAAGTGTTTTATAGTTTTCTATGTATAGGTCTTTTGTTTCTTTAGGTGAATTTATTCCTAAGTATTTTATTCTTTTCATTGCAATGTGAATGCATTTGCTTGCTTAATTTCTCTGTTTTGTCATTGTTAGTGTATAGGAATGCAAGGTATTTCTGCATAACAATTTTATTTATTTATTTAAATAATTTTATATCCTGCAACTCTACTATATTTGTTGATTAGCTCTAATAATTTTCTGATGGTGTCTTTTGGGTTTTGTATATAGATTATCCTCTCATATGCAAAGAGTGAGAGTTTTACTTCTCTTTTCCAATCTGGATTCTTTTTATTTCTTTTTCTTCTCTGATTGTTGTGGCTAGGACTTCCAAAACTATATTGAATAGTAGTTGTGAGAGTGGGCACTCTTGTCTTTTTCCTAATTTTAGAGGAAATGCTTTCAATTTTTCTCCATTGAGGATTATGTTTGCTGTGTGCTTGTCATATATGGGTTTTATTATGTTGAGGTATGTTCCTTCTCTGCCTGCTTTCTGGAGAGTTTTGATCATAAATGTGTCTTGAACTCTTTCAAATGCTTTCTCTGCATCTATTGAGATAATCATATGGTTTTTATCTTTCAATTTGTTAATGTGGTGTGTATCACATAGACTGATTTGCAAATATTGAAAAATTCTTGCATTCCTGGGATAAAGCCCACTTGGTCATGATGTATGATCTTTTTAATATGTTGTTTGATTCTGATTGCTAGAATTTTGTTGAGGATTTTTTCATCTATGTTCATCATTGATATTGGCCTGTAATTTTCTTTTCCGTGTGGCATCTTTGTCTAGTTTTGGTATTAGGGTGATGGTGGCTTCATAGAATGAGTTTGGGAGTTTACCTTCCTCTGCAATCTTCTGGAAGAATTTGAGTAGGATAGGTGTTAACTCTTCTCTAACTTTTTGGTAGAATTCACTTGTAAAGTCACCTGATCCTGGACTTTTGTTTGTTGGAAGATTTTTTATTATAGTTTCTATTTCTGTTCCTGTCATAGGTCTGTTAAGATTTTCTATTTTTTCCTTATTCAGTTTTGGAAGGTTATACCTTTCCAAGAATTTGTCCATTTCTTCCAAGTGTTGCTGATAGCAGTCTCTTATGATCCTTTGTAATTTCTGTGTTATCTGTTGTGTTTCCTCCATTTTCATTTCTAATTTTATTGATTTGATTCTTCTCCTTTTTTTCTCTTGATGAGTCTGGCTAACAGCTTGTCTATTTTATTTGTCTTCTCAAATAACCAAGTTTTACTTTTATTGATTTTTCCTGTAGTCTTCTTCATTTATTTTTCAATTATTTCTGCTCTGATTTTTTTTTTTTCCTTCTACTAACTTTGGGGTTCTTCTGTTCATCTTTTTCTAATTTTAGTTACCTGAAGGCTTAAAGTTATTATTATTATTTTTAATGTTTTTCTTGTTTCTAGAGGTAGGCTTGCATTGCTATGAACCTCATTATTAGTTCTGCTTTTACTGAATCTCATAGGTTTTGGGTTGTCATGTTTTTATTTTCATTTGTTTCTATATATATTTTGATTTCTTCTGTGATCTTCTGGTTATTCAGAGTGTGTTGCTTAGTCTCCATATGTTAGTATTTTTAATAGATTTTTTTTCCTGTAGTTGACATCTAATCTTCCCATATTGTGATCAGAAAAGATGCTTGAAATGAATTTCTTTTCTTTTCTTTCTTTCTTTTATTTCTTTATTTATTTAATTTACCAAGGCTAGATTTATGGTCCAGGATGTGATCTACCCTGGAGATGTTCCCTGTGCACCTGAGAAAAATGTGAAATTAATTATTTGGGGTGAAATGCCCTATAGCTATTAATTAGGTCTAACTGGTCCATTGTATCATTTAAAGTTTGTGTTCCCTTGCTACTTTTCTTTTTAGTTGATACATCCATAGGTGTGAGTGGGGTATTAAAGTCTCCCACTATTATTGTGTTACTGTTAATTTCCCCTTTCATACTTGTTAGCATTTGTCTTACATATTGCGGTGCTCCTATGTTGGGTGCATACATGGTTATAATTGTTATATCTTCTTGAATTGATCATTATGTAGTGTCCTTCTTTGTCTCTTTTCAAGGCCTTTATTTCAAAGTCTATTTTATCTGATATGAGTATTGCTACTCCTGCTTCTTTTGGTCTCCATTTGCATGAAATATCTTTTTCCAGACCTCCTCTTTCAGTCTTTATGTGTCCCTAGATTTGAGGTGGGTCTCTTGTAGACAGCATATATAGGGGTCTTGTTTTTGTATCAATTCAGCCAGACTTTGTCATTTCATTGGAGCATTTAATCCATTTTCATTCAGGGAAATTATTGATAACTATGATCCCATTATTATTTACTTTGTTTTGAGGTCGTTTTTATTTTTTTATTTTTTTTAAATTTTATTTTATTTTTAAACTTTACATAATTGTATTAGTTTTGCCAAATATCAAAATGAATCCGCCACAGGTATACATGTGTTCCCCATCCTGAACCCTCCTCCCTCCTCCCTCGCCATTCCCTCCCTCTGGGTCATCCCAGTGCACCAGCCCCAAGCATCCAGTATCATGCATCGAACCTGGACTGGCAACTCGTTTCATACATGATATTTTACATGTTTCAATGCCATTCTCCCAAATCTTCCCACCCTCTCCCTCTCCTACGGAGTGTATGAGGTCGTTTTTATAAACCTTTTCTGTGTTTCCTGTCTGAAGAAGATCCTTTAGCCTTTGTTGAAGAGCTGGTTTGATGGTGCTGAATTCTCTCAGTTTTTGCTTGTCTGTAAAGCTTTTGATTTCTCATATCTGAATGAGATCCTTGCTGCTGCTACTGCTAAGTCACTTCAGTCGTGTCCGACTCTGTGTGACCCCATGGACGGCAGCCCACCAGGCTCCCCCATCCCTGGGATTCTCCAGGCAAGAACACTGGAGTGGGTTGCCATTTCCTTCTCCAGTACATGAAAGTGAAAAGTGAAAGTGAGGTCGCTCAGTCATGTCCTACTCTTAGCTACCCCATGGACTGCAGCCCACCAGGCTCCTCTGTCCATGGAACTCTCCAGGCAAGAGTACTGGAGTTGGGTGCCATTGCCTTCTCCAGAGATCCTTGGTAGGTAGAGTAATCTTGGCTGTAGGTTTTTCTCTGTCAACACTTTAAGTATGTCCTGCAATTCCCTTCTGGACTGCAGAGATTCTATTGAAATTTCAGCTGTTATCCTTATGGGAATCCCCTTGTGTGTTATTTTTTTTTTTTTTCCCTGTTGCTTTTAATATTTGCTCTTTGTATTTGATTTTTGTTACTTTGATTAATATGTGTCTTGGGATGTTTTGCCTTGGGTTTATCCTGTTTATATCTCTCTGGTTTTCTCTGATTTGGGTGGCTATTTCTTCCCTATTTTAGGGAAATGTTTTACTATTATCTTCTCAATTATTCTCTCATGTCCTTTCTTTTTGTCTTCGTCTTCTGGGACACCTATGATTCCAATGTTGGGGCATTTAACATTGATCCAGAAATCTCTGAGGTTGTCCTCTCTTTTATTTATTTATTTATTTTTTTCCTTTTGGCTTCATTTATTCCCACCATTCTATCTGCCTCCTCACTTATCCTCTCTTTTGATCAATTATTCTACTGTTGATTCCCTCCAGAGTGCTTTTAATCTCAGTTATTGCATGTTCATTATTGACTGACTCTTTTCTATTTCTTCTATGTCCTTGTTAAACATTTCTTTCATATTTTAAGTCCTTGTCTAGTCTATTTATTTGTAAATATATTTTGTTTTCAAGATTTTAGATCACATTTGCTATCATTATTCTGAATTCTTTTCAGATAGACTCCCCATCTCCTCTTCTTTTGTTTGGTTTAGTGGGTTTTTATCATGTTACTTCACCTGAATATTTCTCTGCCTTTTCATTTTGTTTAGGTTGCTGTGTTTGGGTTCCCCTTTGCAGGCTGAAAGTGTGTGGTTCCTCTTAATTGTGGAGTCTGCTGCCTGTGGGTGGGGTTGGACCAATGATTGTCAAGGTTTCCTGGTTGGGGGAGCTTGAGTCTGTGTTCTGGTTGGTGGAGATGGATTTCTTCTCTCTGGAGTGCAAAGAAGTGTCCTGTTGTGAGTTTTTTTGGTGTCTATGGGTTTGGCATGGCTGGGAAGCCCATCTTTTAATGCTAAGTGTTGTGTTCCTGTTTTGCTGGAGAATTAGCATGGCGTGTCCTGCAATGGAGCTTGTTGGCTCTTCTGTGGAGCTTGGTTTCAGTGAAAAATGGAGACTTTTGTGTGAACTCTTGTCTATCAGTGTTTCCTGGACTCAGGAGCTCTCTTATGTTCTAACGTTTTGGAGTTAAGCCTCAGGCCTATGGCTTTCATTCCTTCTCTTACAATAGCCTCCAGACTTCTCTATCCATATAGCACAGAAGATACAACTCCTAGGTTAATGGTGAAACACTTCTCCACAGGAAGGAACACCCAGAGAGATTCACAGAGTTATACAGAGAAGAGAAGAGGGAGGTGGGAGATAGAGGTGGCCAGGAGGAGAAAACCGGGAGCCAAAATGGGAGAGAGCGATCTGCCAGTAATTAAATCCCTAAGTGCTTTTTCCTACTGTGTGTTTTCCTCCTCTGACATTTAGGCTACTCATGAAGACCTATTCTACTAGCCACGAGAGTATGTACTGCTAAATACTATCCATGCCTGTGGTGGCCCAAAGGGATATCACTCTTCTCTTTATGTCAATTGTCCTTGAAGTTCGCTAGTGGAGTTAAAAATCAGAACACTATCCAAACCTCAGCCTACCCTCCTAAACTTGAAATTATTTATTCTTAGTGCTCGCAAATACTAGTTAGTTGCCCCATTTCATGTTACAGATATGGTTGAATCCTGCTCAGACTGCATGTGGCCCAGCTGCAACTGAGCCCTCCTGAAACAAACTATACTCTTACACGTTCTTCAACCCAGACCTGAGGGTCCATTTTATTCCCTGTTCCAATGCAAATCATGGAACATAGATTGCTTTTTTTTTTTTTTTTTTAAGATGAAATGGATTCCCATCAACAAGATGAAGTTTAATCAGTGGCCTCACTAAGCAATCATAAACCAGTCAGTTGTAACGCATTGCCTGTTTCAAGCTGTTATGTAACTTCTGTATAGATTGGAATGTGGATGAAGAATGATTGGTTCAATTATTCCAAACCTACTTTTTCATGACATCTGCATACATAATTGAGTTGCCAATGAACCTGAGAATCTATTTGAGTTGGCCTTTAATACCAAGCAAAACTTACTGAAGTTTTATATACAATGAACCGTGTATACTAACCAGTTAAGTGTTAGATTAATAAAGAAATGCAACAAAGACATTTACAGATGGGTAAAAATACATTTTTCCCAAGATACACTGTTTAATAAATGGTGAACTAATAACATACATAAATAATGAAATTAGAAACTCAAATGTTTGAATTGAAAACAAGGACAAAAACAACTAAAATACAGTTGAATTTTCATGAAAACTGAGTGTTTTTTATATTCACTAAAATTGTACAAACTTGAAAAAGTAATCCCTCAACTTAAGACAAACTAAAATAATTCACCATCTTTATATGAATTCTGTTATCTGTTTTTAGATAAAATTATTTATTTTTAATGATTTTAACAATATTTGCACTCTACATCCTTAGTGAGATATTCCCTAAAAATCAAAAGAAATACAAATAGATACTTAATGTAATTCAATAGCTGTGTACTCTAAAGTTCCTAACATTTCCATAATTTATTTTTGTTTTAAATAGGGTATGGATTAATTTTACTTTGTTCACTTTTCAGGTTTAATTCTATGGCATGGGAAATCCCATGGACAGAGGAGCCTTGAGGGCTTCAGTATGAGGGGTCGCAAAACCGTTGGATACAACTTGATGGCTGAAAAACAATATTTCTTACTATTTTTTAAAATCTATTTCTCCAGTGTTTTTGTTGCTTTTTCTATTTCTAAATAGGCATACTGCTTGAGGTTTTAAGTTTATTCTTTTAATCCTATGGTTTTATTTACTTCATTAATATGTTATTTGAATGTATTCAGCTATCACCTCTAAATTAAGATGACCAATGTCTCCAGCCTTCCTTCTCACTGATTGCTCACGTCTATAATTTATGAATCCAGAGCACACTTTTTAGATGGGAATTTTAATTTTGCCCATCACTGGTTGCCTCTGCAACTCTGGTGTTTTGCCATTGATGTTCTCCCAGTATCACCACTGGAAACCAGTAGTTACCTTTGGTTATTTCCAATATCAACTCTCAAGAGGACCAGTAAGTATTTATTCACTCTAGATATCACTGCTACTACTGTCGCCTTAGGTATATCCCTCTCAAATGTGATTTTCAACATCTACTGTAAATTTTCTTTGTATCTATTTATATTTTCCATCACTAATCATTACAAACATTTTCTTGAGTTCAGATTATTTCTTGCACTCTAAATGCATTTTGCAATCTTTTTCTTTAGGTTCCCTTGTGCTCTGCACTCCTTTTCAAAGATATTCATTTTAATCTATTTTGAATACATTATTTTGTTTCTATCCTAGCCCATTATAAAAATGTATTTCTCTTTTTTCTCACTCTAAACAACATTATAACCATCCATTTTGTGTCATTATTTTTCTTTTCATAGTTTCATCACTGCTCAACTTTAAGGTGCTTTAACAAAATATGTTAGATTTGCCTCATCTAAGTGATTAGAGGTCAGGTTATTGCTTTTCTCTAGCAACTAACACAATTATGGGATGATAAAAGTAGCTTGATAGCCAAGTTTAATTTTACTGCTTAATTCCAACTATCTCAAGACCAAGCCTAGAAATCTAAATGAGCTAGTCTAAATTAGGCATTGAATTCAAGTGTTTTGTTGTGTTTTCTCAGTAATAACTTCTCTAGAACTACTGGCATTCTAGAATTTCATCATGTTCTGCACAAAATTTTCCATTTTCCATTATCTGAAAGTTTTACAGTAGCTCTTTCCTACCCCCTCCCCACATTTCTTGTTTTGTGTTTTAATTCAGACAAATGATATTATTTCATTTCACTACTAATTTGGATGAGAATATTTAATCTTTAAATTAAAATATTTAACCTTACTATTTTAGACTTTAGTAAGAATTTTCAAAAAGTTTAACTTAACTTTTGTCAGTTTTCTTTTTCTTAGGATGAAGGGCACCTACTGAATTTTACACCAAAAATGATTGCATTGCCTGGCAATTTATTGGAAGCAAGGATAAATAATGTATTCCCTTAACTTCGAGGAATTTATAGTCTGGAAGGAGAAACAGACACATAAGCCATTACATTCACTTTAAAACAAGTATGTATGTGTTTCCAGACAAACATGAACTTTGATTTTATTATTTTTAGTTTTTAAATGTATTTGTTATGCAGCATCTCATTCCAAAAAATATTTGATAGCTCTTACAATAAAAGAAAATCAGTAACAAGAAACAATTGGACATGCAATATATTAAAAATCTTAGTATCATTTTTCTTGATATGTGGCAATTTATTAAAAACAAAAATAACATATAGTGCACACTGTTAAGTATAAAGGCAAGCAAATTAAAGCACATATTTTGAGTAGTAATTAGTGCCCTCTGAAATCTGAACCTCAAACATGGACTTGGGATCATATGGGTTATTTGTGAGGTGATACCATGAAGCAGAGGAATGACAGAAAAGATGAAAATCAAGGTAAAGATAAATTACTGAGTTTGCTGCAGTAGTCAATGGAGTCATTATCTGACCAGGACTTCTGACATACTTACAAGATGCTCCTCGAAGGTCTCAGTCTAAAGAAGGGAGACTGGGAAACTACCCACCAGCTCCTATCTCTGTTCTTTGTGATGTTATATCCTCTGTCCTCTGGGCTTTGCTTTTGCACAGAATAACTGACTTACTAGGACTTCAGAGAAAACTCTAAGGCAGAAAAGGAAATAAAATGCATAATATACTCTTGAACGGAAGGCTGTTAGCATGAATCCAACTTCCCAAAATTTTACCTGGAATAACAGGAAAGTTTGGCATTGGACTGCAAAATGAAGAGGGACAAAGGCTAACAGAGTTTTGCCAAGAGAAAGCACTGGTCATAGCAAACACCCAAAGAGACATGTGTACCCCAATGTTCATCGCAGCACTGTTTATAATAGCCAGGACATGGAAGCAACCTAGATATCCATCAGCAGATGAGTGAATAAGAAAGCTGTGGTACATATACACAATGGAGTATTACTCAGCCATTAAAAAGAATACATTTGAATCAGTTCTAATGAGGTGGATGACACTGGAGCCTATTATACAGAGTGAAGTAAGCCAGAAAGAAAAATACCAATACAGTATATTAATGCATATACATGCAATTTAGAAGTATGGTAATAATGACCCTCTCCTACTCCCTCCCCATCCCATCCCTCAAGTTCATCCCAGTGCACCCGCCCTGAGTTTTTGCTGTCTCACATATATATGGAATTTAGAAAGATGATAGCAATAATCCTGTATACGAGACAACAAAAGAGACACTGATGTATAGAACAGTCTTTTGGACTCTGTGGGAGAGGGAGAGGGTGGGATGATTTGGGAGAATTACATTGAAACATGTATAATATCATATATGAAACGAATCGCCAGTCCAGGTTTGATGCACGATACTGGATGCTTGTGGCTGGTGCACTGGGACGACCCAGAGGGATGGTACAGGGAGGGAGGATGGAGGAGGGTTCAGGATGGGGAACACATGTATACCTGTGGTGGATTCATGTTGATATATGGCAAACCAATACAATATTGTAAATTTAAAAAATAAAATTAAAAAAAAATAAAAATTAATAAATAAAAACACAAGAGACAATTCTACACATAGACATTGCCAGATGGTTAATATCAAAATCAGATTGATTATATTTTTTGCAGCCAAAGATGGAGAAGCTCTATACAGTCAGAAAAAAAACAAGACTGGGACCTGACTGTGGCCCAGATTATGAACTCCTTATTGCCAAATTCAGACTTAAACTGAAGAAAAAGTAGGGAAAACCACTAGACCTTTCAGGAGTGGCAAAAATCAAATCCTTTACGATTATACAGTGAAAGTGACAAATAAAGGCAAAGGATTAGATCTGATAGGCAGAGTGGCTGAAGAACTGTGGATGGAGATTCATGACATTTTACAGGTGGCAGTGATCAAGACCAGCCCCATTAAATATAAATTCAGAAAGGCAAGATGGTGTTTGAGGAGGCCTTACAAATAGCTGACAAAAGCAGAGAAGAGAAAAGCAAAGGGGAAAAGGAACGATATACCTATCTGAATGCAAAGTTCCAATGAATAGAAAGGAGAGATAAGAAAGCCTTCCTAAATGAACAATGCAAAGAAACAAAGGAAAACAATAGAATGGGAAAGACTAGAGATCTCTTCAAGAAAATTGGAAATACCAAGGGAACATTTCATGCAAAGATGGGCACAATAAAGGAAAGAAATGGTATGGCCCTAACAGAAACAGAAGATATTAAGAAGAGGTGGCAAGAGTACACAAAAGAACTATACAAAAAAAAAAAAAAAAAAAAAAAAAGATCTTAGTGACCCAGATAATCATGATGGTGTTATCACTCACCTAGAGCCATACTTCTTGGAGTGCAAAGTCAAATGGGCCTTGGGAAGCATCACTATGAACAAAGCTAGTGGAGGTGATGGAATTCCAGTCGAGCTATTTCAAATCTTAATATATAATGGTGTGAAAGTGCTGCACTCAATATCCCAGCAAATTTGGAAAACTCAGCAGTGGCCACAGGATTGGAAAAGTTCAGTTTTCATTCCAATCGCAAAGAAAGTCAATGCCAAAGAATGTGAAAACTACCACATTTCACACGCAAGCAAAATAATGCTCAAAATTCTTCATACTATGCTTCAGCAGTACATGAACCATAAACTTTCGGATGTTCAATCTGCATTTAGAAAAGGCAGAGGAACCACAGATCAATTTTCAACATGCACTGGATCATAATAAAAGCAAGAGAATTCCATAAAAATATCTAATTTTGTTTCATTGACTATGCTAAAGTATTTTACTGTGTGGATCACAACAAACTGTGGAAAATTCTTAAAGATATGGGAATACCAGACTGCCTTACCTGCCTCCTATAAAACCTGTATGCAGGTCTAGAAGCAACAGTTAGAACCAGGCATGGAACAACAGACTATTTCCAAATTGGGGGAAGATTAAGTTAAGGCTCTATATTGTCACTCTGCTTATTTAACTTCTATTCAGTGTACATCATGTGAAGTGACAGACTGGATGAAGAACAAACCAGACTCAAAATTTCTGGGAGAAATATCAATAACCTCATATATGCAGATGACACCACCATTATGGCAAAAAGCAAAGAGGAACTAAAAAACCTCTGATGAAGGTGAAAGAAGAGAGTGAAAAAGCAGCTTTAAAATTCAACATTCAAAAAACGAAGATTATGGCATCTGGTCCCATCACTTCATGGCAAGTAGATGGGGAAACTGTCAGACTTTATTTATTTATTTATTTTTGAGCTATAAAATCACTGCAGATGGTGACTGTAGACATGAAATTAAAAGACACTTGCTCCTTGGAAGTAAAGCTATGACAAACTTAGACAGCATTGTAAAAAGCAGTGGCATTACTTTGCCAAAAAGGTCTGTATAGTCTAAGCTATGGTTTTTCCAATAGTTACACATGAATGTGAGAGTTGGATCATAACTGTTGAGCACCAAAGAATTGTTGCTTTTGAACTGTAGTGTTGAAGAAGGCTCTTGAGAGTCGATTGGACTGCAAGGAGATCAAACCAGTCAATCCTCATGGAAATAAACCCTGACTATTCATTGGAAAAACTGAGGCTGAAGCTCCAATGCTTTGGGCACCTATGCAAAGAGCCAACTCCATTAGAAAAGACCTAGATGCTGGGTATGTTTGATGGCAGGAGGAGAAGGGAACAAGAGAAGATGAGATGGCATCACTGGCTCAATGGAAGGAGTTTTATCAAGCTCCAGGGGATGGTGAAGGACAGGAAGCTTGGCATGCTGCAGTACATGGGGTTAAAAAGAGTTGGACATGACTGAGTGACTGAAGAACAGCAAACGTCCCAGAAATGGTGTACCATAGCTGCAGTTGAAATCAGAGCTGGACAAGAGCAACATCATATACAAGAAACCAAACATCTGTAGGTCAGTCCATACTTACAAGGCTCATATCTGTATTATTTATGTTCACAATATCACTTTCTATTTGAGATAGTGATTCGCTGATTTCTTTTTAAATGTTGGGAGATTTATTGAGATTATCTAATTTATATTGCTTAAAAGGGCCCAAGCTATAGTGAAGTCTATCATCTCACTCATTAAAATTCTCTCAGCTTTTCAACTGGTCTATATTTTTAGTGGGGTTAAACTGGTGTTTCTTCATAAATAATAAAATCTTTGGTTGCCTTGCTCTCATCAAACCATGGTTGAGAAAGATTACCTTCACAATGATTGTCAGATTTGGAATCACAAGAAATGCCGAAGTGAATGCCCTGCGTTCTGAACATACTTCTCTCAGACCATACTAAGTAGCAGAAACTCTGGTTCCACATAGTAATCAGAGTTAATTGTAACCATTATCAAGTTAAGGCTTTACTGAACTCAACTAATTATTATCATTTGCTTACAATTCCACTATCCAGATAAGACCTGATTACCTACATAGATGTTATAACTTCAGATTCAGTGGAAAATTTCTTGATTACCCTTCTCTACATTTCCTCCCCTGGAAGCAAGTACAACAGAAATTAAAGCTATGGCGGGGGGGGGGGGGGGGGGGGGGGGGCAAAAAAATTGTATACAAATTAATTCCTGGAATGATGTTGAAACTGGTCACCTTGACTTCCACTTCTTCATCCTTAGTTGTCATGTATTCTTACTTTTGAGAATCATAAAAGCATATTTAGGATATTGGTTCAATGCAGATACCATCTTCTGAAAGCATTACCTCAACATGAAGGGTGTGGTGGTACCTTAGCTGGGCTTTTTATAGATCTTTCCAATGTTCCCTTAGGTTACCTGCTTCCACTGGATCCTATCCATGGAGGGGGCCAGTGGCTGCCATGGTCATACAAGCAGCACTGAATCTCCTTCAGCATAAAGAGTATCTCTTGGACTGAAGCAGTATTGTGTAAAATATTATATCGAACTTTCCTAAGACCTACAGATAAAGGTAAAATCAGAGAAAAATCACAAATAAAACCTAACTTACACTTATGGGACAGATATGAAGTACACTGTATATAAATCCAGAGTTGAAAGATTCCAATCTACTACTAGTTTCCACAGGGGTCAATTCTTATAATGAATAAATCAGCCTTAGTAAGATAAAGTTTTTTCAGGGCCTGTGTGTCATCTCTTTAACTATGGCCACTCCATTTATGAGTCCATTTGCAAGCTCTGGGGTAGCCAAAGACAGAGTTTAATATTCTCTGGACAGGATGATCATTTAGTGGTTGAACTCCTTCTCAGCAGTATTTTCCTATGGGCATCGACATGGCACCTAGCAACTAAGTTCCATGTATGTACCTTCCAGGTCTGTCCACAGGCTTTTTCATTTTATCTCAGACTATCATTAATTTTGCTCATTCCAGGACCCTGAGTAAACAGCCAGACTATTGCCACAGCCCAGAAGTCCATGTGTATACTTATTTCAATCTATTTGTTACTCCATACAAAGAAGGTGACTGCTATATACCATTCATCCTTTTACCTGTTTTGAGTTTTCCCCTCACCACTGACATTTACTACTTACCTTCTTATTAAGCATTAGTACAGGTAGGCATATCATCAGATCACCTGACACTTATTGAACTGATCCATCTATGAGCCAGGCTGAGGTTTATTTCTCCTCTCCCTCCTGGCAATCACCAGAAACAATATGTGTGGCTTTAGGGCACCTCAGTGATGCAATAGATGTAGATGATCTGACAATATGGATCATATGGTGACAGAATTAATTATACTAGACATTATGCTTCTTAGAATTATGATTGTGAAGAAAAGAAGACTGACACATTTATCTACAAATAGTTGTATTCAAAGTTTTGCCTCTTCCATTTTCTGAATAGTTTTCTGCAATGTGCTGAGCATGTTTCATGGAAGATTGGAGGTGATTCATATGCAGAAATGATTGTCCATGAGTTACGATGCTCATAGCCTGGGTTTGCACTATAGAAAATTGTTCACTAAACTTCAACCAAGCTCAGAACTGAACGGAGGGGATTTCATTCAGGGAATCAAATGTGCATGATATAACTCACCCTCTTCCTCCTGAAAAATCTATTCGAAATACAGTAGCTAAATAGATGCATGTAAATTAATAAAGTGTGGAGTGTAGGATATTAGCAAGTTAAAGATTTGAGATGAATTTCAGGAAGAAAGGCAAGACCTGGAAAATACAAAGGGGTTTAACCAGCAAAGAAAGTGCACACCTGAACATCAAAATGGCATGAGAATCCCATCATCCTGCAAGAGAAGCCTCCAAAAGCCTAAAATTGCACAGAGTGAAATTTCCCAGATGTTGGAATCACCAGGTGTTTGAAGAATGTCTGTGAGAGTCATCCTACACTAGTAGAAGCAACCAAGTGTATGTCAGTGTTGAAGCAAAAAAAATGTCATTTAGGAAAACACTGTTATCTACATTGAAGAGAATGCAGCTCTGGAATTAGAAGTTGATATGATATTACTCTGCCATTTGTTTATTCTTATGAGTATTCAAGCATCCCTTTCTATGATGCTTTATCATTAAAGCATGCTTTATCTTTCTTTATCATTATTTTTAAACGTGTTTATATATATGACTTCTCTGGTGGCTCAGACAGTAAAAGCATCTGCCTACAATGTGGGAGACCTGGGTTCAGTCCTTGGGTGGGGAAGATCCCCTGGAGAAAGAAATGACAACCCACTCCAGTACTTTTGCCTGGAAGATCCCATGTATGGAGGAGTCTCGTATGCTACAGTCCATGGGGTCGCAAATAGTCGGACACAACTGAGTGACTTCACTACACTACTACATTACTATATACTTGATTATATCCATACTGTACACCTAATCTACTTTTAAATACAAAGATACTTTTTTTAGTGCTAAATTTGTTGGGAGTCTTGGCTAACCTGTGTTTGTTTTTACACTTCACATTTCCATAGCTCTGTAGATATTGTCTTGGAAAGCATCACAGCAATAAAATTATAAGATAAAAAAATATCTATGTGAATTAAACTTTCCTAAGCCTGGCTACTTGACTCTAATTTGTACAAAAGCTTTGTAATCTGTCAGTTCGAAGGAAAGCCACTGTTTATAACAGGTAGCATTCATAACAGCACATTTTTCTGAGAAATGAGAGCACATGCCTCTCTGTCTTGGAGAACTTATTACCTTGGAGGCTATGATGTTGTGTCCACAGATGGGAGTTGGACTCAAACTTCTGAAGTGTAAGAAGAGAGTTTTTTTTTTTTTTTTTTTTTTTTTTTAACAGAATGGCAAACTGGAGCAAAAATCCTGCCTGGGTTGCACATTTGACTTTGACCTATAAGTTAATGTATCATTTAATTTCCACAAATTATTCCCAAGAGGTAATGGACTGAAAAAGTGGTTGGGCACTTGAAATTTAATCAGTTAGTATTTCACAGGAAGTTACAGGAATGCACCTTATCCAGACAAATTCTGGTTTATTTGTATTCATAAGAGACAGCCCAAGGTTTTTCAGCCTCACAGATGAGGATGGGAGCAACAGAGAGGAAATGGTTGGGTTCTCATAAGCAAAAATAATTTACAGCAAAGACAACTAAAGGTTATTTTTTTAATGAAATTTTAGAAACAAGCTCAAGAACCTAAAGTTTATCAACTTCTCCACCTGGGAAATTACTTTATGTAACTGAATAACCTTCTATAAATATGAAATAGCAAACACCACAGGTGCAATTAAGACACTGTTCCTGTGAAATAACATCGCTAAGAAACACAAGCCAGAGAAACAGCCTAGGATCACAGTATAAAAGTACCACAAATGTCTCCAGGGTCTTTGGCTAAAAGACTGATTAAAACAGATATATTTTATATATTTATTATCTTGTCAAATTCAAGCATGAAAATAGCCCATATTTCTGATTCTTTATTTCCTCACAGAGTCTATCGTTATATAACATATTCAGACTCCCCATTTGTCTTTCCAAAATTATTAATTTGAAACTGTGTTTCATTATACCCAAAAGGTAGCATTTGGATATCTAATCACATCTACGCATATCATTAACCTGCCCCCATTGACTTAGAAGCTACTTTTTAAATGAATATGTTCTTGGCTTCTAGACAGTGTGGCTACCCAATTTGCAGGCCTAGTGCTAAATGAAAAATTTGGACCCAGGCTGGGGACAGGAAGTTAATATTCCCTTCCCAAAAGTCTATTATTCAACACATGATGAAGAGCTGACCTCAAGCATTGCAATCTCCCTGCTTGAGACTCTTAGTACTTGCATCCTGAATGGGTGAGGGGTCCATGCATCACGGCCCCGTCAGCCACTACCACTGGCATCACACCTGATCCCCAATGCCTCCAGAAGACCATATCTTCACAGAGGGACAGAGGGTGGCATCAGACTGTGCCCACCCCATACTACCTGGTCACTGTTCCTGGTGGAGTGCAGTAGTAGCCACAGAGCAGGGCAGGAAGAGGACAGTAAGGGCTAGGACTACACAAAAGCTGAGGCTCTGAGTGCCTAACACACGCTCTACTGTTCTATTAGATTTAAGATACAAAACACAAACTCAAAGATAAACCACTAAAATTTCAAGACAACAACCAAACAGCATTCCAATCCTAAGCATGAAACCCTCTCAGCCTACACTGCTGTGTGACTGCTTTGGCCACAACCTATGAATTTTATCCTGCCTTGAGTATATATCCTCCATTGCCTTGGAAAAGCTGAAACACTTTCGTTAAAAATAATCTCCCTAACATAGAGATCACAATTCAATTGTGGATGTTTGGGTGATATATCAGTACAGACTTAATTGTATAAGTGTTTACATTCCCAGTAGTTCCATCATAGTCTGAAATTTTGGGGCACCACTATTAATGTAAACCAACAGATAATCTGACAGTTTTTCTTTAAACATATATATTAAGATCATGCTGTTGCATTTCACAAAACCGAATGAAGATTTGGAATAATGTTATATAAATCACTCTATATCTTTCTTGCATCTCCAAACCATTCACAATGCAGCATAATTTTGTGAAATCTTCATGAGACTGAATACAAGAATGAATTGCTTCTACACTGTTCCTCCACTGTCATAATCCATCCTTTAATTTGGGTGGCTACTCTCCCCTGAATTCAAACATTCTATTTTGAGACACATTTGACCATGAAGAAAGTACTTCAATGAATTTAAGTGAATTAATTTTCTTCATAAGTTTTTCTTTCTGATTTTGATTCTATACTATAAAACCATACAATAAATTTGTTTTTCTGAAATGAATTATTTCAGAAAGTTATTTGAATATTTAGTAGACTTCAATATCTCCTTAGGATTAATATGTTTTATGTACACTAGCTGAAGAAATAAATCAGTTAACTCATCCTATTTATAATTATTGAGTGTCTCCTTTCTGTCAGTGTGTAAAGATAAACATGATGCATAAAATAGGCATTGCTCCTGCTCTCAAGAAGATTACAACATTGTCAGTTAAACAGATAATTCTTCTAGCAAAACAAGTATAAAAATGGGTAGAGGATATACTAAGTATTAGAGAGACACAGAACAAGAGAATGTAACCCACATCTACCCTAATATCATGAGGTAAACACACATCCAGATATGATCGAGGATTGTTGAAAAGGAGGGATAGAAATATTTTAGGTTGATATAAAGTGTCACATTGGTGGTATAGTGGTGATCATAGATGCCTTCCAAGCAGTTGAGCAGGGTTTGATTCTCAGCCAAGGCAACAGGCCAACCTTTGTGGCTTCCCTGGTAGTTCAGATGGTAGAGTTTGCCTGCAGTATAGGAGGCTGAGTTGGGAAGGACCCCTGGAGAAGAGAATGGCAACCCACTCCAGTATTCTGGAGAATTCCATGGACAGAAGAGCCAGATGAACTGCAGTCCATGGGGTTGCAAAGAGTTGGACATGACTGAGGGACAAACAAGGTGTATTAGAAATTCCCAAAACAAATGACAGTAAGATAAACCTAAGAACTTATAAATTAAGAACTTAATTTATAGTTAGGTGTATCTGGGAATAGTGTGTAGAGAGAACAATGGTGAATCAGAATCTATGTGATAAGAAGAAGCAGGGCTGCACAGACCATTGTCAACCATGTCATGTTTGCATCTGAAGGCTAAAGAGACAATTATAGTGTTTTAAAAGTGAAGGTCACATATTGTGTTTAAGTATAGACATCTCTGTATGTATTAGGAGTCAGTGACAGAATGAGGGAAAAAAATACTTGAGACCATAGGTTAGTGATGAGTATGTTGAAGAAAGTTAAGTGAGAGATGGCAGTGCCTGTTGTAAGTAAATAAAGGGGATGGATATAAAAATCACATTCAAATTTAGGATATAGAAACTGCAGAGCAGGTTATTTAGATGTGGAAAATGAGAGGAAAGAGATAAAATCATTTATTTGTTGCTAACTGGGCAAACATGCAGATGATGATGCCATTCATTACAGTAGGAATCAGAAAAGTAGTTTTTAGAGAGAAGGTGAATCAGTTTTGGACAGGTTGAGGTGCATGCAAATCATCCAGGTATGGAAATATAAAAGGCAATTTTAATATATAGATGAAGAGAATGGCTAGAGAAATGTAAGAGAGATATGTATCTATAGGTGGTAATTGAAGATAAGGATATGGGTGAAGTTGCTCAAGGAGAAAATTAAGGACAAAGCAGGAGAGCATGAAGCAGAGACTGGAGAAACCATTGAGACACAAGCTGAGGACAACTGAAGGACAAGCTGAGGATAAAGTAACCTGAAAAGAAGCAGCATGAGGTAGAATTTACACCTGACACAGGAGGCCTGATTATCACAAAACTTAGGAAGGCATTAGGTACAAAGAGTAAAAGAAAGGATTACCTTGCATAAGAGACACGTCTACTTGTATCAAGGAAGAAGATGGTTTTCAGGTGATAGTGAAATTTTGGAAGATAATGCTCATTAGCTAAGAGTAAAGAGAGAATGTGTGGATTTGAAAAATAGAGATATGATTAGACAATGAGGGAGACAAATGACTTGCCAAATAAAGGTCTCTAAGTGACAGGATGGCCTAGAAGAAACTGTCATCCTAAATTTACAAAAGCATAAAGTGGGGTTTATAGTGAAGTTTTCCAAGGAAACTTGGTAGCCTGACTTGAGAAGTCAATCAGGTTCACAAGAATAGAGTCTTCTCAGCACTTAGCAGAAATATGACCAAAGAGTTTAATTTAGAGGAAAAGATGGAGAATCAAATGTTTAATTTTTTCTTGATAATATAGGTCTGGAAAATAAAAATAAAAGTTATATATAAACTAATAATTTACTATTTTTGTTGTTATTCAGTAGCTTAAACTTGTCTATCTCTTTGATACCTCATAGACTACAGCACACCAGGCACATCTGTCCTCCACTAGCTTCTGGAATTTGCTCAGATTTCTGTACATTGAGTCGGTGATGCTATCTAACCATTTCATTCTCTGCTGCCCCCTTCTCCTTTTTGCCATTAATCTTTCCAAACATCAGGGCCTTTCCAATGAGTTGGATGTTCATATCAGTGGTCAAAATATCGTAGCTTCAGCTTCAGTATTAGTCTTATAATTCAGGTTTGATCTTCCTGCAGTCCAAGGGGCTCTCAAGAGCCTTCTCCAGCATCACAATTCAAAAGCATTAATTCTTCGGTTCTCAGCCTTCTTTAGGGTCTTACTCTCAAATCTGTCAATGGTACATGACTACTGGAAAAACCATAGATTTGACTACACAGACCTTAGCTGGCAAAGTGATTTTTCTGCTTTTTTTTAAATTGATTTATTTTAATTGGAGGCTAATTACTTTACAATATTTTAGTTGTTTTTGCCATACATTGACAAAATCAGCCACAGGTGTACATGTGTTCCCCATCCTGAACTCCTCTTCTGCCTCCCTCCCCATCCTATCCCTCTGGCTCATCCCAGTGCACCAGCCCTGAGCACCCTGAATCATACATTGAACCTGGGCTGGTGATCTGTTTCACATATGATAATATACACGTTTCAATGCTATTCTCTCATATCATCCCACCATTGACTTCTCCCACAAAGTCCAAAAGACTGTTCTACACATCTGTGTCTCTTTGGCTGTCTTGCATATAGGATCATTGTTACCATCTTTCTAAATTTGATATATATGTGTTATTATACTCTATTGGTGTTTTTCTTTCTGACTTACTTCACTCTGTATAATAGGCTCCAGTTTCATCCACATCATTAGAACTAATTCAAATTCATTCTTTTTAATGGCTGAGGAATATTCCATTGTGTATATGTATCACAGCTTTCTTATTCATTAATCTGGCAATGGACATCTAGGTTACTTCCATGCCCTGGTTAACTGTGCTGTGATGAACATTGGGGTACATGTGTCTCTTTCAATTCTGGTTTCCTTGGTATATATGCCCAGCAGTGGGATTTCTGGATTATATGGTAGTTCTATTTCCAGCTTTTTAAGGAATCTCCACACTGTTCTCCATGGTAGCTGTACTAGTTTGCATTCCCACCAACAGTGTGAGAGGGTTCCCTTTTCTCTGCACCCTCTCCAGCATTTATTGTTTGTAGACTTTTTGATAGCATCCATTCTGACTGGCATGAGATGGTACCTCATTGTGGTTTTGATTTGCATTTCTCTGATAATGAGTGCTGTTGAACATCTTTCTTGTGTTTGTTAGCCATCTGTAAGTCTTCTTTGGAGAAATGTCTGTTTAGTTATTTGGCCCATTTTTTGATTGGGTCATCTATTTTTCTGGAATTGAGCTGCAGAAACTGCTTGTATATTTTTGAGATAAATTCCTTGTCAATTGTTTCATTTGCTATTATTTTCTGCCACCCTGAAGGCTGTATTTTAACACTGCTTATAGTTTCCTTCGTTGTGCAAAGCTTTTAAGTTTAATTAGGTCCCATTTGTTTATTTTTGCTTTTATTTCCAATATTCGGGGAGGTGGGTCATAGAGGATCCTGCTGTGGTTTATGTCGGAGAGTGTTTTGCCTATGTTTTTCTCTAGGAGTTTTATAGTTTCTGGTCTTATGTTTAGATATTTAATCCATTTTGAGTTTATTTTTGTGTATGGTGTTAGAAGGTCTAGTTTCATTCTTTTATAAGTGGTTGACCAGTTTTCCCAGAACCACTTGTTAAAGAGATTGTCTTTTCTCCATTGTATATTCTTGCCTCCTTTGTCAAAGATAAGGTATCCATAGGTGCATGGATTTATCTCTGGGCTTTCTATTTTCTTCCATTGATCTACATTTCTGTCTTTGTGCCAGTACCATACTGTGTTGATGACTGTAGTTTTGTAGAGTAGTCTGAAGTCAGGCAGGTTGTCCTCCAGTTCCATTCTTCTTTCTCAATATTACTTTGGCTATTCAATGTTTTTTTTTTGTATTTCCATACAAACTGTGAAATTATTTGTCCTAGTTCTCTGAAAAAATACAATTGGTACCTTGATAGGGATTGCATTGAATCTATAGATTGCTTTGTGTGGTGTTCTCATTTTCACTATATTGTTTCTTCTGATCCATGAACATGGTGTATTTATCCATCTATTTGTGTCAACTTTGATTTCTTTCTTGAGTGTTTTATAGTTTTCTATAGATAGAACTTTTGTTTCTTTAGGTAGATTTATTCCTAAGTATTTTATTCTTTTCATTGCAATGGTGAATGGGATTTTTTCCTTAATTTCTTTTTCTATTTTCTCATTGTTACTGTATAGAAATGCAAGGGATTTCTGTATTAATTTTATATCCTGAAACATTACTATATTTAATGATTAGCTCTAGTAATTTTCTTGTGTAGTCTTTAGGGTTTTTTTGTTTGTTTGTTTGTTTTTTATTTTTTATGTAGAGGATCATGTCGTCTGCAAACAGTGAGAGTTTTAATTCTTCTTTTCCAATCTGGATTCCTTTTATTTCATTTTCTTCTCTGATGGCTGTGCCTAAAACTTCCAAAACTATGCTTAATAGTAGTGGTGAGACTGGGCACCCTTGTCTTCTTCCTGATTTTAGGGGAAACACTTCCAATTTTTCACCATTGAGGATAATGTTTGCTGTGGGTTTATCATATATGGCTTTTCTTATGTTGAGATATGTTTCTTCTATGCCTGATTTCTGGAGGGTTTTTATCATAAATGGATGTTGAATTTTGTCAAAGGTTTTCTATGCATCTATTGAGATTTTTTTAATGTGGTGTATCACACAGATTGTTTTGTGAATATTGAAGAATCCCTGCATCCCTGGGATAAAGCCCACTTGGTAATGATTTATGATATTTTTAATACATTGTTTAATTCTGTTTGCTAGAATTTTGTTAAGGATTCTATGTTCATCTATGTTCATCAGTGATATTGGCCTGTAGTTTTCTTTCTTTTTTTTTTTTTTTTTTTTTTTGTGGTTTCTTTGGTTTTGGTATTAGGCTAATGGTAGACTCATAGAATGAATTTGGAAGTTTATCTTCTTCTGCAATTTTCTGGAAGAGTTTAAGTAGGATAGGTATTAACTCTTCTCTAAATTTTTCATAGAATTCAGCTGTGAAGCCATCTGGTCCTGGGCTTTTGTTTGCTAGAATATTTCTGATTACAGTTTTGATTTCTGTGCTTGTGATGCATCTGTTAAGATTTTCAATTTCTTCCTGTTTCGGAGAGTTATACTTTTCTATGGATGTGTCCATTTGTTACAAGTTGTCCAATTTATTGGCATATAGTTGCTGATGATCCTTTGTATTTCTGTGTTGTGTGTTGTGATTTCTCCAATTTCATTTCCAATTTTGTTGATTTTATTCTTCTCCCATTTTTTCTTGATGAGTCTGACTAATGGTTTGTCTATTTTGTTTATCTTCTCCAAGAACCAGCTTTAACTTTGTTCATTTTTGCTATGTTCTCCTTTGTTTCTTTTTCATTAATTTCTGCCCTAATTTTTATGATTTCTTTCCTTCTACTAACTCTAGAGTTCTTAATTTCTTCTTTTTCTACTTGCTTTAGGTGTAGAGTTATGTTACTTATTTGATTTTTGTCTTGTATCTTGAGGTAAGCTTGAACTGCTATGAACCTTCCCATTAACACTGCTTTTATTGAGTCCCATAGGTTTGGGGTTGGTGTGTTTTCATTTTCATTAGTTTCTATGAATATTTTGAATTTTTTTAATTTCATGTGTGATTTGTTGGTTATTCATAAGCATGTTGTTTGGCCTCCATACATTTATATTTTTATTTTTTATTTTTTTCTCTGTAGTTGGCATCTAATCTTACTGCATTGTGATCAGAAAAGATGCTTGGGATGATTTCAATTTTTTTGAATTTAAAAGGCTAGATTTATGGTCCAGGATGTGATCTATCCTGGAGAACATTCTGTGTGCACTTGAGAAAAAGGTGAAATATATTGCTTTGGGGGAAAATATCCTATAGATATCAATTATGTCTAACTGGTCCATTGTATCATTTAAACTTTGTGTTTCCTTGCTATATTTCTGTTTAGCTAATTTATCCATAGGTGTGAGAGGGGTATTAAAGTCTCCTACTCTTAATTTCCCCTTTCATACTTGTTCAGTTCAGTTCTGTTCAGTTGCTCAGAGGTGTCCGACTCTTTGTGATCCCATGAACCGAAGCACACCAGGCTTCCCTGTCCATCACCAACTAGCGGAGTTTACCCAAACTCATGTTCACTGAGTCAGTGATGCAAACCAAACATCTCATAATCTGTAGCCAGGTTCTCCTACTGCCCTCAATCTTTCCCAAAATCAGGGTCTTTTGAATAAGCTAGTCCTTTGATAGTGGACACAATATTAGAGTTTCAGCTTCAAAGTGAGTCCTTCCAATGAACACCCAGGACTGATCTCCATTAGGATGGACTGGTTGGATCTCCTTGCAGTCCAAGGGACTCTCAAGAGTCTTCTCCAACACCACAGTTCAAAAGCATCAATTCTTCAGCCCTCAACTTTCTTTATAGTCCAACCCTCACATCCATTCATGACCACGGAAAAACCATAGCCTTGAATAGATGGACTTTGTTGACAAACTAATGTATCTGCTTTTTACTACGCTGGCTAGGTTGGTCATAACTTTCCTTCCAAGGAGTAAGCGTCTTTTAATTTAATGGCTGCAGTCGCCATCTGCAGTGATTTTGGAGCCCCCAAAAAATAAAGTCAGCCACTGTCTCCACTATATCCCCATCTACTTGCCATGAAGTGATAGGACCAGAAGACACGATCTTACTTTTCTAAATGTTGAGCCTTAAGCCAACTTTTTCACTCTCCTCTTTAACCTTCATCAAGAGTCTCTTTAGTTCCTCTTCACTTTCTGCCATAAGTGTGGTGTCGTCTGCATATCTGAGGTTACTGACATTTCTCCCAACAATCTTGATTCCAGCTTCTGCTTCTTCCAGCCCAGCGTTTCTCATGATGTACTCTGCATAGAAGTTAAATAAGCAGGGTGACAATATACAGCCTTGACGTACTCCTTTTCCTATTTGGAACCAGTCTGTTGTTCCATGTCAAGTTCTAATTGTTGCTTCCTGACCTGCATATAGGTTTCTCAAGAGGCAGATCAGGTGGTCTGGTATTCTCTTCTCTTTCAAAATTTTCCACAGTTATTGTGATCCACACTGTCAAAAGCTTTGGCATAGTCAATAAAGCAGAAATAGATGTTTTTCTGGAACTCTCTTGCTTTTTCCATGATCCTGCGGATGTTGGCAATTTGATCTCTGGTTCCTCTGCCTTTTCTAAAACCAGCTTGAACATCTGGAAGTTCACAGTTCACGTATTGCTGAAGCCTGGCTTGGAGAATTTTGAGCATTATTTTACTAGCGTGTGAGATGAGTACAATTGTGCGGTAGTTTGAGCATTCTTTGGCATTTGCTTTCTTTGAGACTGGAATGAAAAATGACCTTTTCCAGTCCTGTTGCCACTGCTGACTTTTCCAAATTTGCTGGCATATTGAGTGCAGCACTTTCACAGCATCATCTCTCAGGATTTGAAATAGCTCAATTGGAATTCCATAATCTCCACTAGCTTTGTTCATAGTGATGCTTTCTAAGGCCCACTTTACTTCACATTCCAGGATGTATGACACTAGATGAGTGATCACACCATCGTTATTATCTGGGTCATGAAGATCTACTTTTTACAGTTTTCTGGATATTCTTGCTACTTCTTAATATCTTCTGCTTCTGTTAGGTCAATACCATTTCTGTCCTTTATCGAGCCCATCTTCGCATGAAATGTTCCCTTGGTATCTCTAATTTTCTTGAAGAGATCTCTAGTCTTTCCCATTCTGTTGTTTTCCCCTATTTCTTTGCATTGATCGCTGAGGAAGACTTCTTATCTTTTCTTGCTATTCTAAGGAACTCTGCATTCAGATGCTTATATCTTTCCTTTTCTCCTTTGCTTTTTGCTTCTCTTCTTTTCACAGCTATTTGTAAGGTCTCCCCAGACAGCCATTTTGATTTTTTGCATTTCTTTTCCATGGGGATGGTCTTAATCCCTGTCTCGTGTACAATGTCGTGAACCTCCGTCCATAGTTCATCAGGTACTCTGTCAGATCTAGTCCCTTAAATCTATTTCTCACTTCCACTGTATAATCATAAGGGATTTGATTTAGGTCATACCTGAATGGTCTAGTGGTTTTCCATACTTTCTTCAATTTAAGTCTGAATTTGGCAACAAGGAGTTCATTATCTGAGCCACAGTGAGCTCCCAGTCTTGTTTTTGCTGACTGTATAGAGCTTCTCCATCTTTGGCTGCAAAGAATATAATTAATCTGATTTTGGTATTGACCATCTGGTGATGTCCATGTGTAGAGACTTCTCTTGTGATGTTAGAAGAGGGTGTTTGATATGACCAGTGCATAACTCTATTAGCCTTTGCCCTGCTTTATTCCATATTCCAAGGCCAAATTTGCCTGTTACTCCAGGTGTTTCTTGACTTCCTACTTTTGCATTCCAGTCCCCTATAATGAAAAGGACATCTTTTTTGGGTGTTAGTTCTAAAAGATCTTGTAGGTCTTCATAGAACTGTTCAACTTCAGCTTCTTTAGCATTACTGGTTAGGGCATAAACTTGGATTACTGTAATATTGAATGGTTTGCCTTCAAAACAAACAGAGATCATTCTGTTTTGTTTTTGTTTTTGTTTTTTTTGTTTTTTTTTTTTTTTGAGATTGCATCCAAGTACTTCATTTTGGACTCTTTTGTTGACCATGATGGCTACTCCATTTCTTCTAAGGGATTCCTGCCCACAGTAGTAGATATAATGGTCATTTGACTTAAATTCACCCATTCCAGTCCATTTTAGTTCTCTGATTCCAAGAATGTCGATGATCACTCTTTCCATCTCCTTTTTGACCACTTCCAATTTGCCTCGATTCATGGACCTAACATTCCAGGTTCCTATGCAATATTGCTCTTTACAGCATCAGACCTTGCATCTATCACCATTCACATCCATAGTTGGGTATTGTTTTTGCTTTGGCTCCATCCCTTCATTCTTTCTGGAGTTATTTCTCTACTGATCTCCAGTAGCATATTGGGCACCTACTGACGTGGGGAGTTCCTCTTTCAGTATCCTATCATTTTGCCTTTTCATACTGTTCATGGGGTTTTCAAGGCAAGAATACTGAAGTGGTTTCCATTCCCTTCTCCAGTTGACCACATTCTGTCTGACCTCTAACTGACTGGTTCCAAATAGGGAAAGGATTATGTCATGGCTGTATATTTTCACCCTGTTTATTTAACATAAATACAGAGTACATCGTGAGACCTGAAGAAGCAAAAGCTGGAACCAGACCTCATCAGACCTGATGAGGCTGAATGAGGCAAAAGCTGGAATCAAGATTTCAGGGAGAAATATCAATAACCTCAGATATTCAGATGACACCACTCTTATGACAGAAAACAAAGAACTAAAGAGCCTCTTAATGAAAGTGAAAGAGGAGAGTGAAAGAGCTGGCTTAAAACTCAACTTTCAGAAAACTAAGCTCATGGCATCTTGTCCCATCACTTCATGGCATATATATGGGGAAACAATGGAAACAGTAACATACTTTATTTTGGGGGGCTCCAAAATCACTGCACATTGTGACTACAGCCATGAAATTAAAAGATACTTGCTCCTTGGAGGAAGAGTTATGACCAATCTACACAGTATAATAAAATGCAGAGACATTACTTTGCCAACAAAGGTCCACCTAATACAAGCTTTGTTTTTTCCAGTAGTCAGGTATGCATGTGAGATTTGGACTAGAAAGAAATCTGAGTGCCAAAGTATTGATGGTTTTGAACTGTGGTATTGAAGGAGACTCTTGAGAGTCCCTTGGACTTCAAGGAGATCCAACCAGTCCATCCTAAAGGTAATCAGTTCTGAATATTCATTGGAAGGATTGATGCTGAAACTGAAACTACAGTACTTTGGTCACCTGATGGGACGAACTGACTCATTTGAAAAGACTCTCATGCTGGGAAAGATTGAAGATGAAAGTAGAAGGGGTCGACAGAGGATGAGATGGTTGGATATCATCACTGACTTAATGGGATAATGTATACTCCGGGAGTTGGTGATTGACAGGGAGGCCTGGTGTGCTGCAGTCCATGGGGTCACAAAGAGTAGGCCATGACTGAGCGACTGAAATAAACTGAACTGGGAGATAAATTAGGAGTTTATGTTTAATATCCATACTTCTATATACAAAATAGGCAAACAGTAAAGACTTACTATATAGCATAGGGAACTATACTCAATATCTTTTAATAACATATAGTGGAAAAAAATATTAAAACAAATGTATTTAACTGAATCAGTTTGTTGTGCACTCAGAAACTTACACAACATTGTAAATTAACTATCCTTCTATTAAAAAGAAAGTGAAAGGTTATTCATGTGCATATATAAAGACCATCACCAGTTCAGAGCTAGATTCCTCAGCTGACTTCAGCTCTTTTCAGAACCTGCAGGGCACTGACTGTGCACCAAGTTAGGTGTGGGGCATACAGTCTTCCAATGAGCCTTGCTGGGAAAAGTCTGGAATTACCTATGGCTGAACCTGAAAAATCTCACAAAGACTTAAAACTAGGTGGAAACCTCTTTTCAGATAGTTTTGCTTTTTTAAAAAATATATTTTTATATTAATTGGAGACTAATTACTTTACAATATTGCAGGTATGTTTGCCATTCATCGACATGAATCAGCCACAGGTGTACATATGTGCTCCCATCCTGACCCCCGCTGCCACTTCCCTCCACACCCCCATCCCTCTGGGTTGTCCCAGAGCACTGGTTTTGAGGGCCTTGCTTCATGCATCAAACTTGCACCAGTCATCTATTTTATGTAGGGTAGTATACATATTTCATTTCTATTCTCTCAAATCATCCCACCCTTGTCTTCTCCCACAGAATCCAAAAGTCTGTTTTTTACATCTGTGTCTCTTCTGCTATTTGACATATAGGATCATCATTACCATATTTTAAAATACCATATATGTGTGTTAATATACTGTATTGGTGTTAAGTGAAGAGGAACTCAAAAACCTCTTGATGAAAGTGAAAGTGGAGGGTGAAAAAGTTGGCTTAAAGCTCAACATTCAGAAAACAAAGACCATGGCATCCGGTCCCACCACTTCATGGGAAATAGATGGGGAAACAGTGGAAACAGTGTCAGACTTTATTTTTCTGGGCTCCAAAATCACTACAGATGGTGACTGCAGCCATGAAATTAAAAGATGCTTACTCCTTGGAAGGAAAGTTATGACCAACCTAGATAGCGTATTCAAAAGCAGAGACATTACTTTGCCAACAAAGGTTTGTCTAGTCAAGGCTATGGTTTTTCCAGTGGTCATGTATGGAGGTGAGAGTTGGACTGTGAAGAAGGCTGAGCGCTGAAGAATTGATGCTTTTGAACTGTGGTGTTGGAGAAGACTCTAGAGAGTCACTTGGACTGCAAGGAGATCTAACCAGTCCATTCTGAAGGAGATCAGCCCTGGGATTTCTTTGGAAGGAATGATGCTAAAGCTGAAACTCCAGTACTTTGGCCACCTCACGCGAAGAGTTGACTCACTGGAAAAGACTCTGATGCTGGGAGGGATTGGGGGCAGGAGGAGAAGGGGATGACAGAGGATGAGATGGCTGGATGGCATTGCTGACTTGATGGACGTGAGTCTGAGTGAACTCCAGGAGTTGGTGATGGACAGGGAGGCCTGGCGTGCTGCGATTCATGGGGTCGCAAAGAGTCGGACACGACTGAGTGGCTGATCTGATCTGATCTTATCTGACCGGTGTTTCTCTTTCCAACTTACTTCACTCTGTAAAATCGGCTCCAGTTTCACCCATCTCATTAGAACTAACTCAAATGCATTCTTTTTTATAAGTAGCTTTTAATGTCTGTTTGATCACTCACAAAGATCTTTTGAATAATGTTATACAAAATGTTTCTATGTTTTATGTTATCATGTTATGATCATAGACTCTATGGTTGTGAATATAAACCAGTGAAACATGAAAAACATAATGTCTCTTTGAATCCATATGACTGCTGAGAATACTTGAATGAACTTTGAATGCTCTGCAGGTTTATTAATAGGAAAATATGGAAATAGAAATGTAGGCAATTTGGTCTTACCTGGCCACAGGAAAATCAATGCTGCTGTAAATATTATCATCTTATATGTAGAGGAGATGGGAACTAGATGTCATATGGTTCTTGTTGATGGTTTCCTATAGGTTAGGTTTCTGGTTCCAACCCGTTATGAGAATCAATGGTTATCCAGCACTAGAATTTGCATAATTAATGATAGAAGAATAGCAGAGGAGCTGGTCTTAGGGATGATGGAATCGTAAAGAGAAAGAAGTCACACCTTTGCAACATAGACTCCACATAACTTGCCTATACCCGTACTGCTAGACATGAGTTTCTATGGCATCAGACACTTATATGAATTAGAAATTGGCACTGGTGTGCATTGCAAACCCAGGGCTACATGTCCATTTTGCTCTGATAAGACCTGAATCTTAGTGGAAAATATACTCCATATCCTACAAAAATATTAATTAGGCTCTTCATAATGTAAAATTTAACATAAGCTTCTGTATTGCACCACAGTGTTTAATTCAAAGGCCTGTGAAGGCAGGTTCTATTTCTACTTTTACCCAGGAAGAAACAGGGGCTTAGAGATAAATTAGCAGTTCCAAGCTCCAAGCAGAATCCACTGGGCACCAAGGGAACACTTTTATAAATATAAAATTGGTGAGCCAGCTTCATTTGAACTTGAAATACCCCAAAGAGAGTTACATCTTGCATTTTTTCCATTACTGGAAAAAATGAACCACAATAAACCCTTGAATACTGCACTATTTTTTATTTAAGAACTGTAAGAATGGTAAAAGTTAATAGTTTGCAAAAATAGTTTCCTAAAAAACAAGAATATTTCTTATAGTAAATATTCACCACTTTATTTCATATTACAAGGTTATCACAAAATTTTTGTTCTTTATAATAACGATTATCATTTTGGTTTTCTCTTAGCATGTGTATGCGTATGTGTTTGTCACTTAGTCGTGTCCAACTCTTTGTGACCCCATGGACTGTAGCCCACCAGCCACCTCTGTCCATGGGATTCTCCAGGCAGAATACTGGAGTTAGTGGAGTGGATGGCCATTTCTTTCTCTCTCTCTCACTCTCTCTCTATATATATATCTATATATATATATAGATATAGATATAGATAGATAGATAAATATAGATATATATTATATCTTAGCATTAGAATAATGAATTTTCCATAGGTTAAAATTATAACCCAATCATCTTGGAAGAGTAAACTATATTCTAATGGCTAGTTTTATTAGGTATAGTCCAAATGGGAGTGATTATGTTTTCTTTGAATAAGTATATTTTATACATTAAAAAATGGAGAAGGCAATGGCACCCCACTCCAGTACTCTTGCCTGGAAAATCCCATGGGCAGAGGAGCCTGGTGGGCTGAGGTCCATGGGGTCACGAAGAGTTGGACACGAGAAACTTCACTTTCACTTTTCACTTTCATGCATTGGAGAAGGAAATGGCAACCCACTCCAGTGTTCTTGCCTGGAGAAACCCAGGGATGGGGGAGCCTGGTGGGCTGCCATCTATGGGGTCGCACAGAGTCGGACATGACTGAAGCAACTTAGCAGCAGCAGCAGCATACATAAAAAACATAAATATTTGAAGGAAAAACTAACCCAGGCTCAGAATATCCAGTTACTGGGTACTCTTAATGAGAAGTGATGAGTGAAGACTGTTTCCAGGTGCTTTTTCTTTATCTACTGCCAGTTACATGAGTGATCTCAGTTTTAGCAAATGTATCTGGGTTCATGAAATGACATGTGATTTGTGACTTTTCAATATGCATATAGCTTCGATTTTGAAAGTTTAAAAAAGTAAATGTTGCAAAATAAAATACTTTGTTAAAAAGGTTGCCAATGATAGTTTGGCAAATTCTAAAGAAAAATATGAGATTCACTGAGAGGGAAATCTATCAGCTGTTTGGTACTTAGTAAATTATTTGATAGATAGGTAGAGATTATTTTTTTTAATCTAAATATAGACAGTGAATGACTCAATTTAATTTCCCCAAATTCATATGTTTGAACCTAGATCATTGGTCTCATTTTAAAGTCTCTATATTAATAGATTTATCATTAAAATAACTTTAAAATATTAAAATTATGTTCCAAAGTTTTTAGTTAGAAATGAATAATTAATATTAGCAGCAAGTTCACTATACCAGTGATAGACCACATGGAGGAAGGTGAGAACATCCCTTCCTGGGGGACCACATCAACACTGTTCTAACAACCCCTGTCCTACCTCCAGATTGCGTGTCCTGTAGACCTCTAGACCTCTCTTCTGAGATCTAGAACCCTGTGTCTAAGTGCTTCCCTGCTAACTACACTTGAGTAGCTTACATATTTTTTGCATAAAATATAACCTTCAGTTCAGTTCAGTTCAGTTCAGTCTCTCAGTCGTGTCCGACTCTTTGCAACCCCATGAATTGCAGCATGCCAGGCCTCCCTGTCCATCACCAACTCCCGGAGTTCACCCAAACTTACATCCATCGAGTCAGTGATGCCATCCTGCCATCTCATCCTCTGTCATCCCTTTCTCCTCCTGCCCTCAATCCCTCCCAGCATCAGAGTCTTTTCCAGTGAGTCACCTCTTCGCATGAGGTGACCAAAATATTGGAGTTTCACCTTTAGCATCAGTCCTTCCAAAGAACACCAAGGACCAATCTTCTTCTTAGGAGTTCCAATATGGTCCCTCCCAACCTATTTTTGTTGTCCACATTTCAGTAGACAAACCTTATCTTTCTCATGTTAGTAAACAGAGCTAACCATACAGGTACTAATTCCAGATACCTGCAGTGACTCATGTCTCATTCACATGACCAATTCTGCTCAGCTGTCATTCACTGGCTTCCCTATCATCCTATATCTAAACCTGTAACTCTTTCCATGCCTTCATACTTCAAGCTCTTTTTCATCTTACAATTTTCAATATGAAATTATCTCGAATTGCTTTATTTCCATTCTCAGTAAGTTTGGCCTAGTCTCATCCTTTCTAACTCCCAGAAGTTTTTGCATAAAGACATACCCTTAGACCACCCAGATCAAAATTAATTTCCTGTTTCTCCTTCAGCACTGTTATTCATCCTTACAACATCCTGTTATATTTCCCCTTTAGCATTGTGCTTAGAGAAGGCAATGGCAACCCACTCCAGTACTCTTGCCTGGCAAATCCCATGGATGGAGGATCCTGGAAGGCTGCAGTCCATGGGGTCGCAAAGAGTGGGACACAATTGAGGGACTTTACTTTCACTTTTCACTTTCTTGCATTGGAGAAGGAAATGGCAACCCACTCCAGTGTTCTTGCCTGGAGAATCCCAGGGACAGGGGAGCCTGGTGGGCTGCCGTCTATGGGGTCGCACAGAGTCCAGCACGATTGAAGCGACTTAGCAGCAGCAGCATTGTGCTTAGTTGCTAAGTTGTTTCCAGCTCTCTGTAAACCCAGGGACTCAAGCCTGCCAGGCTCTTCTGTCCATGAGATTATTCAGGCAAGAATATTCAAGTGTGTGGCCATTCCTTTCTACAGGAGATCTTTCCAACCCAGGAATCAAACCCAGGTCTCCCACATTACTGGTAAATCCTTTACCTTCTGAACCACCAGGGAAGCCTATTTAGCAGTAAGCATAGTTAAATTATAAATGTATTCATTTTCTTGATATTTCCCCAAAACACAAGAGACAATTCTCTTAAAATAAATGATGGTATTTATCTATAAATGGAAATTATCATTAAATTGCATATAAATTACAATTAAATTATTTATAAATATAAATTATATTTGCATATATACTTATGAATATATACAATTGGTTCTGTTTCTTTGAAGAATCCTAATAGAATAGCCATATTCAAAACTTGTTGACTTGGGGTTTCAAGCTCACCTTAAGGTTTTACTCATATTGTAAAAGCTGTGGAAAAAGGCACTGTTTCTCAAGAAAAAAAGAACAAGAGAAATATTTTGGCTGAAAGGAAATGAACTTCTTAAACATCACACCATGGAATGAGATGGCTCTGGAGGCTGCCTGGAGTTCATAACCATATTGTTAATGTGCCAACCAACTCTTCAGTGGAAGATCAACAAAGGTAGCCTGACTGTGGATGACCAGCCCTCTGAAGCAGACGTGCAGTAAATGAGACAGAACATGGCACAGCGGATACTTGTGGGCTGAGCCTTCAAGCACACTGTGCGTGCTTAAATGTGCTTCAGGATGATCTGGCCATGTGTGCTGGTTTCCTATGACAAACATTAAAATTAATTTATTAATCCATCCCACATTCTAACATATGAAGACAATAGCAGTGATACATCAAATTCAAATGTAATATTTTCCATGATATGACTATTAGAGTTTTTGGAATATATAATCATTTTATTCACAAATTAGAATATAAAGATGTGGTAGTACATATACACAGCATTATTTAAGGAGTTCTAATACTTTTATAACCACTTTTAAAGTACTTATAATTCATTTTTAGATGTTAGAGAAGGTGACAAAGAATTGCTGGCAGGGATGTATTTTCCCCCATGGGGAAAATATTAAAGTACAAATATTAAAATTTCATTTTTTCTGTCATACCTTGTAAAGCAAGTGGCAAAGATGAATCTTTTCTTCTTGCAAATAAAGATATAAAAATACAGAAAAGTTCAAGTTCCTTATCCAATGTGAACCAGTATATCAGTTCAGGAGCTGAGGAACAAAGTACACATTTCCCCCTATCCATCCCCCCCACCCCCCCACCCCCCTACCCCTCCACCCCCCCCACCTCTGCCCAAGAAAAAAAAGAGTCTGGTGTTCCCCAAGTCATCCAATCACAAGAGCAAGGACAATGACTACAACAGGCTGGGAAACCAAGGGCAGTGATGTTACGTAAAGACAGTGTCCTGAGCCTGTCATTTTCATAGATGTGCTTGAACTGGCAACTGGGCTGCTCCACACAGACAGGTGACATCTGTCCAGAATGATTTTACCTGTTCAAGTGAATTAAGCAAATAGCTCTTATTGTCCATCCTGTCAAGGTCTAAGCTCTACATTAGTAATTATTTGATGGGAAAACAAAATGGAATCTGAAAGTCATAGTCCTTTTACAGGCACTAATTCCATCTACCTCATTGGAAAACATATGTACATCTTGGAATGATTTACAAGGACAGTTAAAATAATCTACAAAAGTAAAAACTTACAGAAGTAAGTCAGGGTATGCTACATGAATTGGACTTTCCATTTAATTTGACTCTTTCTGTAACTAATAAGTCATGGCAAGAGTGAACAGAAAGAGTTCTGAAAAATCTTTTCCTGAAGTAGCTTAAGGATTTACCGAAATGAAGGTATTCTAGACAAGGCTGTCTCCATTAGCAGAATGAAAACCTGACTGCCATAAAGAGAATGGGCAGTGCTGGTCCAGGTGCACAGCTTTAAAATGTGACAAGAATAATGGAGTGACAGTCATAATAAAATAATAAAATAATGCCATATTCAGCAACAGGGAGGGATCTAGATCTTATAATGCAGAGGGAAGTAAGTCAGAGAAAGAAAGACAAACATCATATGATACTTATACTTGGAATCTAAACATATATGATACATATGAACTTATTTACAAAACATAAATAGACTCAAACACAAAAAACAAGTTTATGGTTACCAAAGGGGAAGATGGGGGATAAATTAGACGTTTGGGATTAAAACATATGCACTACTATATGTAAAAGAGATAGCCAACAAGGACCTACTGTATAGCACAGGGAACTATACTCAATATCTTGTTATAATCTAAAATGGAAGAGAATGTAAAAAAAAAAACAAAATATATATATATATATATGTTATAATTGTACTCATATGTGTAATTGACACTTTGCTATACATCTGAAACTAACACAACATTGTAATCACCTATACTTCAATTTAAAAATGTTTAAAAAGGATAATAGAATCAATTCTGAGGAGAGTTGAGTAGCTCTGGAGGTGTTCTATATAAGTACTTTTTTTTCTGACATTAAAAAAAAAAAAAAAACAAAGATTAGGGGAATTTATCCCATTTCTTTTTTCATTCCTATGTTGAATTTTTTTCTTTTTTTTTCAATTCCAGAAAAATAATTTTGGTCCTCTCTGCATTTTGTTTTCTTTTGATTTTTTTCTATTATGCTATTTTTGAAACTAATGAAATTTCACAAATAATTTATGCTCAGCCAATTGTTTAATATTTATAGCATGAACTAGCCCTATGACTAGTTTTTTCTTGATATTTCTAATAAGGGGTAGCATTCGGGAAGAGACCAGGCTTAAAGACCCAAGGATGTTCAGGCAAGCACGCAGACTATGGGATAGAGAATAGACTGAATAATAAGCTCCAGAGTCCCTATATCAGTGGAGGAGGATGCAGAGGACAGCTCAAGCAATCCACAGAGGAGGACATCCCCAGCAGTAACATGTCTCTTTAGAGAAGCTTTGGTTGTGCACCAGGGTCAGGATTGTGGGGAAGAGGGGTGGCAAAAGTAAATAAGTTTGAAACTATTATGATAAGGAAAGCAGCTTCTTGAACCCAGCCTACACATGGCACTTAATACAAGCATAGACAAAGGAAACAGAACACTGGTGGGCTGGTATCAGAAGACAGAAGGTCTAATATAGAAACTGATCTTCGCTAGTCCTGTCACTTGTGTACATCTCTGTACATGAATCAAAGCCAGGCCAGGGGCACTATATTCTTGCTCAGTCATCTCAGAATTTGTGGCGAAGTTGTTATCACAAGAGATGCTGGTAGGGCAAAGCTCAGGGGCTGACATAGGAACTGTGTGATCATGCTCCAGACATTTTACTGAGATCAGGCAATTGAATGCTTTATTTTTTTAATTTAATTTAATTTTATTTTTTAACTTTACAATATTGTATTGATTTTGCCATATATCAACATGAATCTGCCACAGGTATACACGTGTTCCCCATCCTGAACCCTCCTCCCTTCTCCCTCCCTGTACCATCCCTCTGAGTCATCCCAGTGCACCAGCCCCAAGCATCCAGAATGCTTTGATTTAAAATCAGGATTATTTGGGGACCATTTTGGGAAGCTTAGAAGATTCCTATATATAGATATGGCATGCATGCTAAGTCACTTCAGTCATGTCTGATCTGGGACCCCATGGACAGTAGCCTGACAGACTCCTCTGTCCATGGTATTATCCAGGCAAGAATATTGGAATGGGCTGCCATTTCCTCCTCCTGGGGATATTGCCCAGTCAATCATTTCAGTAGCTCAGTCGCATATGACTCTTTGCAACCTCATGGACTGAAGCATGACAGGCTTCCCTGTTCATCACCAACTCCCAGAGCTTGCTCACACTCATGTCCATTGAGTCGGTGATGCCATCCAACCATCTCATTCTCTGTCGTCCCCGTCTCCTCCTGCCTTCAATTTTTCCCAGCACCAGCATCTTCTCCAATGAGTCAGTACTTCACATCAAGTGGCCAAAGTTTTGGAGTTTCAGCCTCAGCATCAGTCCTTCCAATGAACATTCAGGACGGATTTCCTTTAGGATGAACTGGTTCGATCTCCTTGCAGTCCAAGGGACTCTCAAGAGTGTTCTCCAACACCACATTTCAAACCATCAATTCTCTGGCACTCAGCTTTCTTTATGGTCCCACTCTCACATCCATACATGACTACTGGAAAGACCATAGCTTTGACTAGATGGACCTTTGTTGACAAAGTAATGTCTCTGCTTTCTAACATGCTGTCTAGGTTGATCATAGATTTTCTTCCAAGGAGAAAGCATCTTTTTATTTCATGTATGCAGTCACCATCTGCAGTGATTTTGGAGCCCCCAAAAATAAAGTATGTCACTGTTTCCATTGTTACCTCATCTCTTTGCCATGAAGTGATGGAACCAGATGCCATGATCTTAGTTTTCTGAATGTTGAATTTTAAGCCAACTTTTTCACTTTTTTCTTTCACTTTCATCAATAGGCTTTTTAGTTCTTCTTCACTTTCTACCATCAGGGTGATGTCATCTGCATATCTGAAGTTATTGATATTTCTCCCAGCAAAACTGATTCCACCTTGTGCTTCATCCAGTCCAGCATTTCACATGATGTACTCTGCATAGAAGTTAAATAAGCAGGGTGACAATATTCAGCCTTGATGTACTCCTTTCCCAATTTGAAACCAATCTGTTGTTCCATGTCCAGTTCTAACTGTTGCTTCCTGACCTGCATACAGATTTTTCAAGAAGAAGTTCAGGTGGTCTGGCATTCCCATCTATTTAAGAATTTTTCACAGATTGTTGTGATCCACACGGTCAAAATCTTTGGCATAGTCAATAAAGCAGAAATAGATGTTTTTCTGAAACTCTCTTGGCTTATCAATGACTCGATGGATGTTGGCAATTTGATCTCTGGCTCCTTTGCCTTTTTAAAATCCAGCTTGAACATCTGGAAGTTCATGGTTCACGTACTGTTGAAGCCTGGCTGCAGAATTTTGAGCATTACTTTGCTAGAGTGTGAGATGAGCGCAATTGTGTGGTAGTTTGAACATCCTTTGGCATTGCCTTTCTTTGGGATTGGAATGAAACTGAACTTTTTCAGTCCTGAAGCCACTGCTGAGTTTTCCAAACTTGCTGGCATATTAAGTGCAGAACTTTAACAGCATCATATTTTAGGATTTAAAATAGTTCAACTGGAATTCCATCACCTCCACCAGCTTTTTTCATAGTGATGCTTCCTAATGTCCACTTGACTTCCCATTCCAGGATGTCTGGTTCTAGGTGAATGATCACTAAAAACTGAGGAAGACTTGGGTACGACAGTTATCTGAAACAAGTATAATGTCATCTAACCAGCACCAAGGCAGCATGTGAATATGGATCCTGAATAAGAGGACTTTACTTACTCAGAGAACTCAGGGCACTGGCAGATCTATCAAATCTTTCTCAACTATTTTGAGGGTTTTTCAAGTTTCTTCTTTGGCTTAATTACTTGGGAAAAAATTTGTTATAACTAATTCTAAGTTAACTTATTGGTCATTATCCCCCTTGGAGAAGAAAATGGCAACTCATTCCAGTATTCTTGCCTAGAGAATCACATAGACAGGGAGCCTGGTAGGCTACAGTATATAGGGTCACAAAGAGTTGTAAAGGACTAAGTGACTGAGCACATTATTCCCTTAATTTGGATAAAAATGTTCATAATCTGAACATAGGACATAAGTCTCTAGAGTTGAGTCTGATGAGAGACAACAGACACTGGCATACATTATTCCAAGTTTTACATATTTTACCGATGATTATTACCTTTGTAGCTCCTCCTCTTTGTGTTAGCCTTATGTGAAATTCTAATATAAAGATTTCAGCAACCTACTGGAAAACTTAAACTCCTTAAGCTTAGCCCAGGTACTTACTTTACTCAATGTGCTGTATTGTCTTCTGTTGAATCTAAAAAGCAAAGGAGCAGGTTGTTTTATCAACAAAATGAGTTTGTTTTGGAATACCTGATAATTTCAGTTCTGAACAAACTATGGAGAATACTACACAAGTCTGGAGAAGAGAGGAGAGGGGCATGCTCTTATCGAGGAAAGGAGGAAACTGGAGAGGACTGTGGGGATTTTCATTGGCTGCAGTCATTGGGTGGCTTTTTATTGGGTCAGAGTGCTGGGAGCCGGCATATTGCATATTGAGTGAGGATCTGTAATAGCTCAACTGGAATTCTATCACTGCCAGGAGCCAGCGTGAGGCACTCCGCCCATGACAAAGGTCATGAGGAAGGAGGCTCGGCATACGCAAAGGCGGGATCGAGCCTCAGGAGTCCCCCTGGAAATTCTTGAGCATCTACCCCCCAAACCAGAGTCTGCCTATTTTCTGCTTTGTGCTTTCACCTACACCTCTGACTTTACAGGGGGCTGTCCCCCACTACCTCTCTCTGGAAAAAGAGTTAGCTTACAGCTCCAGTTAATAATTCCTGGGTGTGACAGTGTTTAACCTACAAACTCCTTTGGAAATCCTCTAGCCTGCCTGAATAGGTTTTTCCGGCCACATGTGATTGTTCAGAGCCTCCCAACTGTGAGAGGCAGGAGATGTTCTAAACTTCCTAAACACAGATTCCTTTGAGTAGTTAAAAGATTGATTAGAAAATGTATTGGTGAAGGGTTTTTCACTTGTTGGGCCAATGTTTGCTGCTAAGTCTCCATACTCCTTACCTACTGTGTCTTTGGCAGTGTATTGATTGATATAATGGGTGTATAGAAATGTAAAATGCAGCATTGTCCAATGCTTTTTGGAAGGCTGGTGCCTGACTTTGGAATAATCACCTTTAGAGAAAAATAAGTTTCTTAAAATGTTAACAGGCCTCCAGGCCAGAAGATGATGTCAATCACCTGAACTTTTGCATATGATAAGTTTGAAAGCCTGGCTTAGATTAGAACCAGGAACTGCTGTCCTTGCATGACTCCACCCCTTCCCCCATTATCCTCTATGCATACCTTAAGGTATAAAAACTACTTTGGAAAATAAAGTGCGGGCCTTGTTCACTGAAACTTGGTCTCCCCATGTCACTCTCTCTCCCAAATTCCAGCTGAGTGTCCATCTGGAGCGTGGATATCCTCTGCGACCATTTATTTGCCTGGGCTTCTAAGACCCACTCGAGAAGGTGTCTAAGGTGGGGCACCTTCCGCTATTCGAGAGGGCGCCTGCGGCCTCCGTGGTCAGAGCTAACCTGGTGTCACGGGTTATATTGATTTTCCGCGTAAACCAAGCCACTCAGCTTCTTTTCTCCACTGAATTTTCCTACTGAGCTATCCTTATTTCAGCCGCTTTTCTCCACTGAATTTCCTCACTGAGCTATCCTTATTCTATTACTCTTTGTATCCTTAATTAAAGTGTAATTAAGCAGTTATTCCCTGACCCTCGCCTAGCCGTCTCTCCTTCGAATACCCTGGATCAGCCGGGGCTGGTCCCCGGCATCAGAGGAAATCATTCTTCCTACTGAGCTCTGTAGGCTGTGGTGAGTGGTATATTAATGAGAGCCCCTTTCTCTCCCAACACACACTGGGCTTCCTTACTCTATTTAAATGAGTTTTCCTTTATTCATTTTCACACTCTCCTCAGGAAATGGAGTATTTCCACGGTGTTTTTTTTTTGTTTTTAAATTCTACTTTACCAGGATATAAATGCAGATAAAAAAAGAATGATGAACATCTTATTGGTTTTAGTTTAATAATGGTTACTGAATCAGTGTAGTATTTCTAGAGTGTACACAGAACTCCAGTAGAGTTCATGACTAAAAGTTTTTCCTTAAGAAACCAATAAGATAAGTTCAGGCAAACAATCAATCAAGGGTATATGAGAAGCATACATCAGAACATACTCAGGGCAGCATCCCTTGCTGACTTGGTCCAGTAAGTTTAGCCACTAATGGATTCTAAAGAGCAAGTGTTCTTTTTTCAGGGTCTACTTCCATTCAAATTCAAGTCTGGGACAAGACTGATGGGTACTGGTTATTACTATTCCTATAGATGCTAGATTAACTTGACAATATTCTAGGAAAATATTTGCCATCAAAATTATATTGATTACAAGGGGAGAAAATATATGTCCCATCTTATTTCATTTCTAAGAATATATGTAGACTACAAATTTTAGGCCTGCAGTTAATTTTGCACCACTTTCAAAGCTCACCCTGCCCATCCACCCATTCCTCTCTGAGCTCTTCTCCTTCCTCAATTCTGATGCAGGATTCTGTCATGACCTTGCAAGTCATATGTTGGAAGTGTTGGAGTCCCTAAATGTAAAAAGGTCTGTGTTCTTAATCTATTACTCAAAGAAAAGCTTCTCACTACTCTGAAATCCTGATTATGTAACTAGAAAACAAATAAATTTCTGTTGTATCAAGTCACTGTGTTTTAGGATTTGTTGGTTAAGTGCTAATAAACCCCTAACTAATTCACTGGAATACTACTTCCTCACCAAGGGAACAACAAAATTTACAATGCTGTAGTGAACTATGTAGGTGGGGAGGATATTAATATGTGCAGGTGTTATAAAAGATCATTAAAGCCACAGAAGTTTTGTTTTTGTTTTTTTACTGGATATTTGTCTTATTTTTCATGGAGCTGCCATGTCTGCTTAGATCTTTCAGTTATAAATGTATTACGACTGGTGGACCCAGATGTAATCTCCAAGTATATTTATTCACAGCAAGTAAGCTCTGTGGCTATTTTGTTTCCTAAATTTTACAAAGAACCATACAAAATTATTCACAGTTACCCTCTAACTGGTATCTCTGGTGTATCTAAATTCAGAATGATTGGTTACTTGGATATATATACACATATATATATATAATGTGTGTGTACATATGTGTGTATAAAAGTACACAGTTACATTACAAACTTATGTACAAACTTACAAAGCATCTAGTGATGCTTTATGGTCTATATTGTCCAACTAACCAGAAAATAAATAAAAGAAACCAATATATTATTTATTCTTAATGATTCCCCAGTCCAGTGTAAGTTCTGGTGGTTCTTTGGTGGGGTTAATGGCAACCTCCTCCAAGAGGGCTTATGCCATACCCAGGTCTGCTGTATCCAGATCCTCTGTCCCTGCAGCAGGCCACTGCTTACCCATTACTCTGCAGGAGACACTCAAACACTCAAAGGCAAGTCTGGCTCAGTTTTTATGGTTTCCTGGTGTGCACCACATTTTATTTGAGCCCTCTGAGCGCCTCTGGTGGGTTTGGGGTTAGAGTCTAAATGCAATTTCACCCTCATACCATTTTCCTGGGGTTTCTCCTTTGCCCTTGGATGTGAGGCTCTTTTTTTTTTTTTTTTTTTTTTGGTGGAATCCAACATTCTCCTGTTGACAACTGTTCAACAGCGAGTTGTAATTTTGGAGTTCCCAGAGGAGAAGATGTTTGTTTCATTATAGGGGACTGGAATGCATAAGTAGGAAGTCAAGAGACACCTGCAGTAACAGTCAAATTTGGCTTGGGCACAAAATAAAGCAAGACAGTGCTAATAGACTTTTGCCAAGATAACACAGTGGTCATAGAAAACACCCTCTTCCAACAACAAAAGACATCATCAGATGGTCAATACTGAAATTAGATTGATTATTCCTTTTCCACCAAAGATGGAGAAGCTCCATACAGTCAGCAAAAACCAGACTGGGAGCTAACTATGGCTCAGATCATGAACTCCTTATTGCAAAATTAAGACTTAAATTGAAGTAGGGAAAACCACTACACTATTCAAGTGTGACCTAAGTCAAATCCCTTAGGATTATACAATGCAAGTGACAAATAGGTTCAAGGGATTAGATCTGATAGACAGAGTGCCTATAGAACTATGGATGGAGGTTCATGCCACTGTACAGGAGACAGGGATCAAGACCATACCCATGAAAAAGGAGTGCAAAAAAGCAAAATGGTTGTCTGAGGAGGCCTTACAAACAGATGAGAAAAGAAGAGAAGCTAAAGGCAAAAGAGAAAAAGAAAGATATATCCATCTGAATCCAGAGATCCAAAGAATAGGAAGGAGAGATAAGAAAACCTTCCTCAGTGATCAATCCAAATAAATAGAGAAAAACAGTAGAATGGGAAAGACTAGAGATCTCTTCAGGAAAATTAGAGATACCAAGGGAACATTCCATGCAAGATAGGCACAATAAAGGACAGAAACGTTATGGACCTAACAGAAGCAGAAGATATTAAAAAGATGTGGCAAGAATCCACAGAAGAACTATACAAAGAATATCTTCATGACTCAGATAACCACGATGGTGTGATCACTGGAGGCAGACATTTTGGAATGCAAAGTCAAGTGGGCCTTAGGAAGCATCACTATGAACAAAGCTAATGGAGGTGATAGAATTCCAGTTGAGCTATTTCAAATCATAAAATATGATGCTGTTAAACTGCTGCATTTAATATACCAGCAAATCTGGAAAACTCAGTAATGGCCACAGGATGGAAAAGTTCAGTTGTCATTCCAACCCCAAAAAATGAAATGCCAAAGTAGGTTTAAACTACCACACAATTGCACTTATCTCACATTCTAGCAAAGTAAGGCTCAAAATTCTCCAAGCCAGGCTTCAATAGTACATGAACCATAAACTTCCAGATGTTCAAGCTGTATTTAGAAAACACAAAGGAACCAGAGATCAAATTGCCAACTGGATCATCAAAAAGGCAAGAGAGTTCCAGAAAGACATCTATTTCTGCTTCATTGCGTCTGCCAAAGCTTTTGACTGTGTGGATCACAATAAACTGGAAAATTCTGAAAGAGATGGGAATGCTAGACTGCCTTACCTGTCTCCTGAGAAATCTGTATGCAGGTCAAGAAGCAACATTTAGAACAGGACATGGAACTGCAAACTGGTTCCAACTCGGGAAAGGAGTCTGTCAAGGCTGTACTGCTAATTGTCACCCTACTTATTTAACTTCTATCAGAGTACATCACACAAATTTCCAGGCTGGATGAAGCACAGCTGGAGTCAGGATTGCCAGGAGTAAGATCATTAACTTCAGATATGCTGATGACACCACCCTTATGGCAGAAAGTGAAGAAGATCTAAAGTGCCTCTTTATGAAAGTGAAAGAGGAGAGTGAAAAAGCTGACTTAAAACTCAACATTCAGAAAACTAAGATCATGACATCTGGTTCCATCACTTCATGGCAAACAGATGGGGAAACAATGGAAAGAGTGGCAAACTATTTTTCTGGGCTCCAAAATCACTGCAGATGGTGACTGTAACCATGAAATCAAAAGACACTTGCTCCTTGGAGGAAAAGCTATGACCATTATAGACAGCATACTAAAAAGCAGAGACATTAATTTGCCATCAAAGGCCCATCTAGTCAAAACTATGGCTTTTCCAGTAGTCATGTATGGATGTGAGAATTGGACTAGAAAAAAAGCTGAGCGCTGAAGTACTGATGCTTTTGAAGTGTGGCTTTGGAGAAGACTTTTGAGAGTCTCATAAGCTTCAAGGAGATCCAACCAATTGATCCTAAAGGACATCAATCCTGAATATTCATTGGAATGACTGATGCTGAAGTCAAAACTCCAATACTTTGGCCACCTAATGTGAAGAACTGACTCATTGGAAAATACGCTGATGCTAGGAAAAATTGAAGGCTGGAGGAGAAGGGGATGACAGAGAATGAGATGGTTGGATGACATCAATGGCTCAATGGGCAGGAGTTTGTGTAAATTCTGGGAGTTGGTGATGGAAAGGTAAGCCTGGCTTGCTGCAATCCATGGGATCACAAACAGTCTGACATGACTGAGTGATGGAACTGAACTAACTGAAGGGATTGATTTACAGATCAGTAAATCATGATATGAAAACATGCATCAAATTTATATATTAATACTCAAGTTTAACATTTTGAAAATTATCGTCTCTCAGTTGTGTCCCACTGTTTGCAACCCCATGAATTATACAGTCCATGAAATTCTCTGGGCCAGAATGCTGAAGTGGGTAGCCTTTCCCTTCTCCAGAGCATCTTCCCAACCTAGGGATCAAACCCAGTCTCCCTCATCACAGGCAGATTCTTAATCAACTGAGCCAAGAATTGACTTCCTAAGTATTCTTGGGAAGCCAAGAATACTGGAGTGGGTATCCTTCCCTTCTTCAGTGGATCTTCCTGACCCAGGAATAAAACCTGGGTCTCCTGCATTGCAGATGGTTTCTTTACCAACTGAACTATTAGAGAAGCCCTAGATTAACATTGAGTTGTATGTACTCCAATTCTTTTGATCAGCACATAAATAACTGGGTATCCCCCATGGCTCAGCGGGTAAAGAATCCACCTGCAGTGTAAGAAACATAAGAGACACAGGTTCGATCTCTGAGTCAGGAGTATCCGCTGGAGGAATAAATGGCAACCCACTCCAGTATTATTGCCTGAAAAATAGCCCATGGACAGAGTAACCTGCTCGGTTACAAACCCTGCTCTGGTTGCAAAGTGTCAAACATGACTGACTAAGCACACAATCATAAAAATAACTAACTATGACATTTCACTGGGTCTGTATATTCAGAGAGAACTGAAACATAAATTAGTAAGTGTTTATAAAGCATTTAACAGATGCAAAGTGATACCATTATTTTTAAAATATATAATGTTGACAAACAATAGTTTCTCAGTGTTTTAATATTTAATAGAAAAATCAAATTATATGTGGGAATAAGAGGAAATCTAATGCATTGCTAGTAAGAAAGCAAAATTGTATACCTTGCAAGACTATTTTAAAATGTATTATAAAGTATAACATGTACTTACAATAAATCCCAGCAATTTTCTTTCTAATATTTACCCTATTCACTTGAAAACTTTTTTTGTTGTTAAGTTGCTAAATCACATTCGACTCTTTGCAATCCCAGGAGCTGTAGCCCACCAGACTCCTCTGTCCATGGGATTTCCCAAGCAAGAATACTGGAGTGGATTGCCATTTCCCTCTTCAAAATTGAAAACTTTTGTTTCATCAGAAGCCTGAACATAGATGTTTAAAGAAGGTTGATTCACAAGAACCAAGGTATCCTTCATAGATGGATAGTCTAACAAACTCTCATGTATCCATACAATGGAATACTATTCAGAAATAAATAGCTATTGACACAAGCAACAACATGGGTGAATATTCAACACATTTTCCTAAGTGAAAAAAGCTAAACCCAAAAAGTTACCTATGGTTTAATTACATTTGGGTAACAATAAGAAAAAGTCAAAATGAGAGAGGCAGAATCTGTACTAAATCACTTACCACAGTTCTCACAAGTTTCTGTCCACATGGCCATTTCTTCTGTTATAATGTGAATTCCTTAAAAGCAGTATAGCATAACTGTTAAGATAATAGATTTGCAACTAAACATGAGTTCTTTCCCCTACCATAATATTGAGTTGTATTACTTTGAGCATCTGATAACCTTTCTGAGACTGATTTTCTACGTTAGTAAAATAGGTATGATAATACTATAATCAGCAGTAGTTTTTAAGATATAAGTGATAGAAACCAATCTCAAACTAGCTTAAGCAAGAATATATATATATATATAAACAGTATATAATATAGTGAATGCAGCCTTTAGCATGCAGCCGTTTCTGTGTGTACCTACCCTGCACCTTACAGGAAAAAGGTCCTGCTTGGTTATTGGTTGATGTCACAGTGGGCCCCACCCAAAAGCAACCAACTGTCAATGAGGTATAGTTAACGAGGTGACTCAGCCAATAGCAGTGGAAAGGTCGTTGTGAGGTGGAGAGGGATGTAAGAGCTGGATCCTGGCCTTCTGCTGGGCGCCCCCCCCCCCCCAGCCTGTTCCTTGGCCTTAGGCCAATGGGTGAGCTGGGAGGACCACGGAACAGACTGGGGCCTGTGTCCTGCAGAGTTTCAGAGCCCTCACCAAGGTCACTGACTAGCATTGGCCCAGGATTTGAGGCAGTAGTGAACCTCTCCCTCATCCCTGTCTCTGTGGCAAAATGGCAGCTGCAGTCTTCCTGGGTCCCAGTCTGTGGGACCTGACTCCTCCCCCATCCCTATTTGGGTGGTCTGAAGAGCCTGAGGGCCAGTTGGGTTGAGCTTCTGGCTCACTCAGAGATGACAATGGGTCAGGGTCTGAGAACCTGCCCCTGAGGGTGTTGCCAACTGCGATCTGCCTCCTCTTAGCCAGGACCAGGACACTGGAGGGTGAAAGTTGTACCTTGAAACTTGTCAGAACAGAGAATAACATTTGTTTGGTAGAGATTTACAGAGACATCCTTACCTGACCATAACTCATCCTTAAGAACAAAGGATCTGAAATCAAGAAATTTGCAACAACTAACCACATCCCTCCCTCATCTTTACTATAAAAGGGTTTTGTGACAAGTTTTAGGGGAGTTTGTGGCTTTTAAGGCATGAGCCATTCATCTCATTGCATGACCCTGTAATAAACCTTTCTCTGTTCCAAACTTCAACCTTCTGGTATTTTTCTTTTTTGTTTCACTGCTCATCATTGGGCAGACAGACTTGCACTTTGGTCACAAATATAAATGGATTAACTTAATAAAGAGTCACAGGGAAATGTTTAGGGTAAGAAAAATTATATTGTGCTGAAGTATTAGAAACAAGGTTATGTGTTTGTCAAAGCACATAGAGATGTACATCACAAAGAGTGAAACTTATGACATGTAAATTAAAAAAAAATCAATATCAGTATTCTAGGATGGAATGGATTCTACAAGAAATGAATCTAAATGAATTAAAAAAGTCACCAAAAAAAGTGGGAGAAAAGAAGATGACCTAAGGACTTTGGAAATCTGTATTTTAACTTAATAAAATGCTAATAATAAAATGGGGGAGTAATATTCAAAATTATCCAAGCTAGGCTTCAAAAGTACATGAACTGAGAACTTCCCAGTGTTCAAGCTGAATTTAGAAAAGGCAGAGGAACTCAAGATGAAAAGATCATAGTGCCAACATCCTCTGGATCACAGAAAAGGCAAGAGGAGTCCAGAAAAATATCCACTGCTTCTTCATTAACTACACTAAAGCCTTTGACTGTGTGGATCTCAGCAAACTATGAGAATTCTGAAAGAGATGGGAATACCAGATCACCTCACCTGCCTCCTGAGAAACGTATATGCAAATCAAGAAGAAACAGTTAGAACTGGACATGCTCAAACAATGGACTGGCTCAAAATTGGGAAAGGAGTACGTCAAGACTGAATCCCATCACCCTGCTTATCTAACTCTTATTCAGAGTACATCACACAAAATGCTGGGTTGGATGAAGCACAAGCTGGATTCAAGATTGCTGGGAGAAATATCAATCACCTCAGAAATGCAGATGGAACCACCCTTATAGCAGAAAATGAAGAGGAACTAAAGAGCTTCTTGATGAAGGTGGAAGAGGAGAGTGAAAAAGTAGCTTAAAACTCAACCTTCAAAAAACTAAGATCCTGTCCCATCACTTCATGGCAAATACATTGGGAAACTATGAAAACACGTGACAGACTTTATTTTCTTGGACTCCAAAATCACTGCAGATGTTGACTGCAGCCATGAAATTAAAAGACACTTACTCTTTGAAAGAAAAGCCTAGCCAGTGTATTAAAAAGCAGAGATATTATTTTACTGACCAAGGTCCGTTTAGTCAAAGCTTGATTTTTCCAAGTCATGTATGGATGTGAGAGTTGGACTATAAAGAAAGCTGAGCACTGAAGAATTGATACTTTTGAGCTGTGGTGTCGGAGAAGACTCTTGAGCGTCCCTTGGACTGCAGAGAGATCAAACCAATCAATCCCAAAGGAAATAAATCCTGCTTAATCCTTGGAAGGACTGATGCTGAGGCTAAATCTCCAATACTTTGGTCACCTGATGCGAAGAGCCAACTCATTGGAAAAGACCCTGATGCCGGGAAAGATTGAAGGCAGGAGGATAAGGGGACAGAGAGGATGAAATGATTTGATGGCATCACTGACTAAATGGACATGAGTTTGAGCAAGCTCCAGGAGATGATGGACAGGGAAGCCTACTGCACTTCATGGAGTCCCAAAGAGTTTGATACTACTGAGGGATTGAACAACAAAGAATAAAATTACTTGCATGTAAACGCTGCAAGCTAGTTAGTAATTTTTTTTTTCGAAGAGATATAGGCTGCAAGTTATGAAATTGTTTTGCATATATGTTAGTGTTGAATAAATAAATGCATTATAAAGAACAGGAGGCAGGTTTCTTACTGTCAGAGAAAAGATTTACTGGAAAATATGCAGGAAAGAATAGGGTGAATCCTGTGGTTCTGGATTAACTATGCAAGTATCAGTATAAACTCATTCATCTTAAAATATACTCAGATAGACACATACATATGTAAATGTAGATTTAAATGCATGCATGGATACAGATAAATACAGACGTCTCTTAATTCTGCCTGTTTAGAGGACCTGGAAGCAGTGAGTCCTCATAGCCATTGTTTCCAGTCACAATGAGCACACAGTGCTCAGATCTTGGTTTCTAAATCCCACCCTCCAACAAATGGTATAAGGAATTTTGAAGAAATGGTGAAGACAAGGTACATGCAAAATGAGTCTGGGGCATCTTATATGCCAGAAAATAAGGGAATGTTTCAACCCATCACCAAAAAAAAAAAAAAAAAAAAAAGAAGAAGAAGAAGAAGAATAAGCATGGAGTTAGACTCACATATAAAGGACATAGAAACCAACCTGAAAGATTTCTCAATGGTCAAAACTGAAATAATTTGAGCAAATAAATAAATATTAGAAGACAATCACTAAGTCAAACTCACCTGTAAGGGGAGAGGGACTAAGCTCTGGCTCATAGGGGGGGAATAACTTTTCCATATATTATTTGGAATTTTTCAGTGAGAAAGTTTCATGCTTTTCCTCACTTATTCATTTACTCAATCATTTATTTATAGCAATATATACATGTGGATATTTATTTTATTATATAAGATTTATATACATATTTACTTTATTGTTTGGATTCTAATACAATTGATTCATTCTAATACAATGAATTCAAAATATATGATTGAGTAACAATAAATAAGGAAAAACACAGATCTTTCTTACTGAAAAATTCCAAATAACATATGGAAAAGTTATTTCCCTTCCATGAGCTGGGGCTTAATTTCTCTCCCCTTAAGTGTGCGTTTGACTTCGTGATTGTCTTCCAAGGAGCAGAATTTGAAGTGAATAAGAGTAACTTTATGATGGGGACAACTAGCAGACAACACTCTAACAGAGCAAAGTAACTTCATGTTATGTCATGTCACGTCATGGTAATATCATGCATTCCACAATAAGTGATAAGGACACTTATCACTTGTGGCTTTCTTTCCAACATCCATAACCCCAATGTAGCCATAGTAAAATTCCAAGGAGGCCCAAATTGAAAAACACTCTATAACATGCCTCTTCAACATTCTCAAGGTCATAAAAATATAGATGGAGAAACTTTCACAGACTGAAGGAGATTAAAGAAACTTGATGACTGAATTCATTGTGTTATCTTGATAGATTCTAGTATAATAAAAAAAAATTTAAAAACTGTTATATGGGAAAACTGGTAAAATCCAAAACATTTGTGATTTTGATGAGAGTGTTGTATCAAGGCTAATTTATTTGTCTATAAAGAATGCAATAGTTTTGGCATGGCTATGTAAAAAGTTAACACTAAAAGAAGCTGGGTGAAAGTTACATGGGAACTCTGTGTCCTGTATTTGTATTTCTTCTACAAATCTAACATTATTTAAAAATTAATAAATAAAATACTTAATGCTTTAAAAATATATGATAATTATACTACAAGTACAGTATATTTATTATTTCAAACTTTAACTATGTTTAGAAACGGCTGAGTGTTGATTATCATTCTGCAAATCCAGGGTTTTAACCTGAGTTTAATGCATTAAGTATAGAGAAACCAATTATTAAATATTAATCCAAACCCCCCTCTGATTTATATCATAATTTAAAATTTTATGTTTAGATGGGAAATTAAATGCAATGTTATCAATCAGTGTCTGAATTTATTTTACAATATTGTAAATATCTGCTTCTAGAACATTCCCAGTCATGGTTATATTTCATTACAGACACTTAATATGTAAAATGTTGTTATTGAATTAACATATACATCAATTTCATTTTTTTTACCCAGCATACCATTTTTAGCCTTTTATTTTGAAAATAAAACTAATTAAATATCTGTAGCTCTTGTACCATCATATTACCAGAGTAAATAATCATAAATTTTCTTCTCTTTCAGGAAAACCTATTGCTTTTCTAACAGTATTTGTAAGTGTTTATATATTGCTTTTAATTATTTCTAATATATTAGCAGCTAAAAGCTTAAAATATTATATGTGTTATGGTCTGGTCAGCAAAGATGAAAGATTCTACCTTTCAAAGCCACTTTGGATACTTACACACCATTCTTTTTATGCTCTTTAAGGAAAGACTATCATCAATGCTCTCAACTGAATCACTGATAAAAGTAGATGAAGGGCACAATTCAAAGATATAATTTGTATAATTCACTTCCAGTTTAATATGTATTGTGTTAGTTTATCTGAGCATATACCAATCTAATGACACATATATCATAACGTCTAAATCTTATTTGAAGGTAAATTTTATCTAATTCCTTGACAAAACTTAAATTTTGTCTACCACATTTCAGAAATATATTCCTATGATATTACTTCTTTCTAAACTTTAAAAAATACATAGAAGAGTCTTGAATTTTTCAAGATGAAAGTATATGCATCATATAGACAGAGAAAGTAAAAGACATTTGCACCTTGGAAGAAAAGCTATGGCAAAACTAGATAGCATATTAAAAAGCAGAGACATTACTTTGTCAACAATGGTCCATTTAATCAAAGTAGTCATGTGTGGATGTGAGAGTTGAACCATAAAGAAGACTGAAGAGCTGGATACCTTTGAAAGGTGGTGTTGGAAGACTCTTGAGAGTCCCTTGGACAGCAAGGATATCAAACCAGTTAATCTTAAAGGAAATAAATCCTGAATATTCATTGGAAGGACTGGTACTGAAACTGATACTCCAATACTTTGGCCACCTGATGAGAATAGCCGACTCATTGGAAAAGATGCTGGTGCTGGGAAGGATTGAAAGCAGGGGGAGAAGTGGATGACAGAGGATGAGATGCTTGGATGGCATCATGAGTTTGAGCAAGCTCTGGGAGATGATGAAGGACAGGGAAGCCTGGCATGCTCCAGTTGGTGGGTCACAAAAAATTGCACATTACTGAGTGACTGAACAACATAGACAAAGTTATCAATAGAGATAGATACTGGTGGATTATAAAAGAGAGTATAAAATAAATTATATATAAACAATATGTGTGTGTGTGTGTGTGTGTGTGTGTGTGTGTGTAATCTACCTGCATATGTTACACAGAGATCTACTATTGCTATGGGTTGAATGGTACCCTCTCCTCAAATTAATATGTTGAAGCCCTATCACACCCATTATCTTAGAATAAGATTGTATTTGAAAATAGGGTCTCTAAAATGTTGCTCAAATTAGGCTCTTTAGGGCCCTAATCCAATTAAAAAGATATCCTTTTAGCAAAAAGAGATTAAGACACAGACACACGGAGAAGACAGCAATCTACACCCCAAGGAGAGAAGGTCTCAGAGGACATCAACCTTACTGACATCTTGATCTTGCATTTCTGCCTGAAGAAATAAAAGAAATAAAATTCTGTTTTTCTTTAAACGTTGCTGCCTTGTACTTTGTTATGATAGTCTTAGGAAACTAACACAATCATATAAAACTAAAGATTACTTAGTACTTGTTTTGGCAAAGGCAAAATTTTGTTGAGAATTACCATGCACGTCTCACATATACAGTTTAGGATAAGTGCTGCTGCTGCTGCTAAGTCACTTCAGTCGTGTCCGACTCTGTGCGACCCCATAGATGGCAGCCCACCAGGCTCCCCTGTCCCTGGGATTCTCCAGGCAAGAACACTGGAATGGGTTGCCATTTCCTTCTCCCATGCATGAAAGTGAAGAGTGAAAGTGGGTAAGTGCAACTATGTGTATATACACAAAATACTATGGGGAACACTCAACAACACTTATATAAATTTATAGCTTCTACACAATGAGGGTCACAACATGAAACTCACCATGATATCAAGGGGTGGCCCATTTCATCAAACTGAATCATGACTTTCAGCTCCACATTTCTCTTGCCCTCCATCCACTTCTTCCTGCTGCAGGGCCCCTATTACCAATCCAAGACAGCACACAAGAGTTAAAAGCACTTTCTAAAATACATCTTTTAATAATTAGTTTTGGGATGTCTTTATTTCCAACATATTTTTCAAAGTGTTGTCTCTAGACCACTTGCTATTTAAAATAATGAAAATAAGAGAATGAGTTTTGTTTCCCTTATTCTCAATATCTGTTTTAACTTTTAACTTGTCCTCTCTCTCATGCCTTTGCTCCACATTAATCAGTGTTCTGATACTACAATGACACAAAGGTTATCTTGCACCTTTATGCAGTGTAATTTGTGTTTGAAGTTGAAGCTGGAAATGAATATGCCATCACCTATACCAAGAAATATTCTTGTGACATCAAGGATCAATAAAAGTTTCTTAAGAGATGTAGACTATCTAATCTCCTAAAAATCTTTTAGTTTATTTTTTCAAGTATTAGTTTAATATCCATGTAGTAAAACCAAAGAAAAACTCCTTTTTGTTAATAAAAATTGTGTATTTTCAACATAAGGAATTTAAAGCATTTGTCAATTGCCTGCCATCTTCAAAATCACAGAACATATTTGAAAGATTATGAAATCATTTAATATTTTAATAATTCAAATAATAAAGCATACAGCTTGTCCTCTATTAAAAGGATCAGGCTTTGAATTAGTGTTTTTAAAACTTCACCTGAATGTTTGCTACTATAGAGCTCAGACAACCACCATCCAATATATCTTAATGGCAAAAATTATAAACAGTATCAACTGCATTCCATTGGTGGCAATGAGAAAGCTGTGTGTGTGTGTGTTCTTTTAATTTTTAAACAATAACTAATGACAATATATTCCATCTCAGTAGAAGCAGTCTATTTTTCCTCAGTTGCATATAGAAATACATGTAGAAAATCTGAATATCTGGAATTATAAACTCATTTACTTCAGAGATGTTGAAACCTTAGAGTTGTGCCCTGTGGGTAGTTGTCACCTAACCGGTCCTCTGTCTAGTCTGGTAACACATCAACAACCGTTTCAATGTCAGTGGATTTTTGTTCTCAATCTTGTTCTTCACAAGTCTTCTTTCATTGTATCTTAGCAGAAGATAAGAGTTGAAAGAACCCAATACCCTCCCTTGAGACTTTTAAATCACATAATTATATGTACACAAATATAAGTATACATTTCCATGATTTTGAAGGAACCAGTTTATAGTTGCACCTTACAGAAAAAGATGCTTCTCCAAGTAGAACAGTGTTACAACCTATAGTTTTGTCTAGAAGGGTTCCAAGTTTACAAGGATACAATACTTCCTCAGAATCTGTTATTATCAGTAAGAGCTTTCACTGGAAGGTAGGGACATTATTTGCCTCCGTTCAGTTGATTTGGTTTAGTTCTTATCCAAAAGGACCACATGGGACATAGGAGTGCACATAGTAAGAGTTTTGAAACTCAATCAGCTATAACTGATAGCCTCTTTTTGAGGGTGTTTTGGAAAGCCTTGCTTTAGTCTTGATTTAGATAGGAATTAATAACTGATGGAGGAATCAAATTCCTCACTTCAATTTTTTTTTTCTTTTTTTGCAAAACTGTAAGTGTAGTTGGGAGAAATCAAGAACTTTTGTGGAGTTTTTTTTTTTTTTTTTTTTTTTTTTTGTTGTTTTTTTACTTTTTAGATTTTAGCAAGCCTTATTTTGATATCCCAAGACACAAGAGGGTCTTCACTGAGAATCCCATCAAAATTGACAGTACCTCATAAACTATGCCACAATGTACAGCTTATTTTTTGATGCTCTAGTGCTTCTTTAATTCACAAACTATATCTGCTTCAAAGCATGTATTACTTAGCTTGCACTGTTTGGGTAAAATATGGGTAAATTATGATCCCCAATTACATTCAAGTGTTCCTTTTTTAATTAATTAATGTGTCTCAACATTTTCTATCTTAAATCATGGGTTCAATACATTTATCATTGATCATGAACATTGTACACAATTCAAAGTTTATTATAGGCTGGGATCAAATCAACTTATCTATGAAAACTGTGCCTGTGTGTGTGAGGAGAAGATAAAAATGCTTTCTGTTTAAAAGTGACCTATATCCTTTACAGTAGAAACTAACACAACATTGCAAAACAATTATATTCCAATTTAAAAAATATACAAAGACAGAAAAACATTGATCTGATACTTGGAACTGGATGAGGGGAAATCAGTAGGTCTGCAATAATTTGCATTTGAATGGAATTCCATTTATTTGCATGTGACTCTGGGACATTGATAGCATGCTTACTCCTTGGAAGAAAAGTTATGACCAACATAGACAGCATATTAAAAAGCAGAGACATTACTTTGCCAACAGAGGTCCTTCTAGTCAAGTCTATGGTTTTTCCAGTAGTCATGTATGGATGTGAAAGTTGGACTATAAAGAAAGCTGAGTGCCAAAGAATTGATGCTTTTGAACTGTGGTGTTGGAAAAGACTCTTGAGAGTCCCTTGAATTGCAAGGAGATACAACCAGTCCATCCTAAAGGAAATCAATCCTGAATGTTAATTGTAAGCTCTGATGTTGAAGCTGAAACTCCAGTACTTTGGCCACCTACTACAAAGAGCTGACTCATTTTAAGATACCCTGATGCTGGGAAAGATTGAAAGCAGGAGGAGAAGGTGATGACAGAGGATGAGATGGTTGGATGGCATCACTGACTCAATGGACATGAGTGTGAGCAAGCTCTGGGAGCTGGTGATGGACAGGGAAGCCTGGCATGATGCAGTCCATGGGGTCACAAAGAGTCGGACATGACTGAGCGACTGAACTGAACTGAACTGAATAATCCTAATACTTAACATTTATTGTATCTGCACAGTGTGTCAGGGAATGTTTTTGCATTTTACATTATGTGTGTGTGTCTATATCTTTACAACCATGCCTCAAAAGAGGTACTTCCTTTTAGACCATTTTCAGCTGAGAAACAGAGTTTCAAAAGCCTGTTTGTTCTAGGTTTTCCCAGCAGAAAATACAAAACCTCAGACTTGAACCCTGGGCCTTCTGATTCAAACTCAATGCACTTTATGTATCTATAAAAGTATGTCATTCATAATCCCTACTATGGAAAAGGCAAGTTGAATGATGACCACAACTGCTATGCTCTGGCTCCATGAAAGCTAACTCAAGCACATTCCTGTGAGCCCTGGTACCACTCTGACTTTGCCCATCAGTCTTGGCAAACTCTCATGGAACTGCACTGCCACCTAGGACTCTTTCTACCCAACCTTCTTTCTATTCCTTCTCTACTTTGAAAGATTTAGTCTTTTATCCAGAAAGACTCTCAGCCTTGCCTAACTCTGTCCCATTTTCTCTCACAAGCTATCTTATTTAGCTAGAGCTGCTATAACAGAACACCATAGTCAAACAGACATTTATTTCTGTCTATTTCTATTTATTTAGTAGACCCCAGACAGTTTGTGGAGGCTGAAAGTCCAAGTTCAAGGTGCCACCAGATTATATATCTAGTGAGACTCCTCTTCCTTTATTACAGAAGCCTCCCTTGTCTCTGTGTGCATGCACGGACCTTCCTTTGTATGAGTGTATGGAGCACACACTCTCTTTTCATTAGGACACTAATCCCATCCTGAGGATCTCACCTCATGATCTGGTCTAAACATAATTAACTTTCCCAATCATCATTTTCAAATATCCTCTCATTTGGGATTAGGTCTTCACCATATGAAGTTTGAAAGACACAAATATTCAGTCCATTGCACTCTGTACCTGGCCTTCCAAAATGCCTCTCTTTATCACATGCAAAATATATACTTTCAATCCCACAGTCCCAGGAATTTTTAACTCATTCAGCATCAACTCTAATGTCCAAAGTCAAAAGGAACATCTAAATATCATCTAAATCAGATTTGCATGAGATACAGGGTATGATTCCTCCTGAGCTAAAGTTTGTCTTCAGCTGTGACTCTGTGAAACCAGAAAGGCTATCCACCTAAAAAATAAAATGGTGGGCAAGTGTAAGATAGACATTCTTATTCCTAAAGGGAAAAGTGGGAAAGAAAGAAAGAGTGATGTGACCAAGTAAGTCCAAAACCTGGCATGGTCTATTCCATTAGAACTTAAAGCTTGAGAATGATCCTATTTAGTCTGATGCTCTTCCCTGCAGGTACACTGGGGTGGCAATCTTACCCCCACAGCTCATAGTCACTACTTCCAACTGAGGCCTCATCAAAGTAGTCTTCAACGTTCATATTTCTACCAAGATTCTGTACATGATTTTAGCCTCTTCTAAGAAGATGGAAGGTCTCTCCACAGCTCTTCTGAGCTCCCCAGTATCACCTTTCACATCTGTCTTTCTTCTGACAGTCTGTATACAGAAATCTAAGCATTTTTCTAACATGCAGCTCGAACCTCCTTTAGCTTCTACCCATAACCCAATTACAAAGCTGTTTTCACATTTTTAGGTATTTTTTTTAAAGCAATACCCAACTTATCAAAACCAACTATTGTGTTAATCAGTTTAGGTTTCTATACCAAAGTTCCATAGATCGTGGCTTAAAAAAACAAACATTTGTCATCATTATAAAAACCGGAAGTTTAAGGTCAATGTGCCAGCAGATTCAGTTCATGGTGAGATCTCTCTTCCTAATTTACAGATGACCAGCATCTCACATTACTGTGAGAGAGAGTGAGACAGTGCAAGATGTCTAGTCTCTTCTTCCTAAAATGGCACTACTCCCATTATGAGGACTGCACTGTCATCATCTCATTTAAATCTAACTGCCACCCAAAGGCCCCATATCCAAATACAATCACACCAAATGTTAGGGCTTCAGTACAGGCATTAGTGGTGGGGGGGGGCACATTTCAGCTATAACAAGGCATATTACCAATTAAATTTATTGGAAATATAATCCCATCATAGTTTTTGCTTCTCAAAAGAACACAGCAGGGGGAGAAGTTGAAACACATGTGACATAGGGTACAAAGGGAGGAGTTAATGAGTCATATTTCCAAATGCAGAGTTCTGAGAAGTCAGTGCCATGATGCCTCTAGTGGTGCTGGACTATCTTGATGGTCATATTGCAGGTGCTGGCATATCACTGGCCATCAATAAGTCCGTGCCTTAATGCCTTGATGGAAAGGGCAATAGTGAAATTCTCTGGGGGGTTCAGGGTTCAATACTAGTAACTGTGAGTAGTGAGATAGCTCTAGTTAATTCTGTTTTCTTCACTGGGTAGCTAGAGAAAAAATGAAAGTATAAAAAATGAAAGTAGAGTTCACCCAGGGTGAACATACCTGCTTCACAGGAACCTCTTGAGGATTCTTAGACACCAAAAAATAAGGAAGCAACATAAAAAGTTGTTCACAGGAGCATAAACTGTTTTCTTTATTTTGTACACCTCACTGTACAAGTATGCCTGTTATTTTTATCTATGGATTATTTCCCTAGGAGATAAAAAGACTAAGTTGACTCCATAAGACTAGTTATGACACTGTCCTCTGATAATCAAGAAACATTAAGCTCAGACTACCCTAAGTCGAATAGCATCTTCATTACAATGATCTGTATCTGCTCAACAAAGTAAAAAGTGTGTTGATAGTTTGTCTAGTGTCCCTACAAACAAGGGGTCCTTAGTACCAGAAACATCCCATTAATTTTTAACATGGAGTGTTTTTTTTTTAGTTTTTAATCTTTGAGGAAAGTTAGTCAAAGTTAGATCTCTTTTATTTTTGCTGCTAATTGTGTGTGTGCATGTGTGTGTGTGTGTGTGTGTAATTTAATTCAAATCATAATTATAGCTTAACAGAACAAATATAACATCTGTGGTTGAAAACGGTTCTGTGGTTCTGTAAAATCACACTTACAGTAAAGACAGAATTTGAACTCCACTCTGTCTCACATATATGTCATGAGTAAGTGAATGAGTTAAAGTTGCTCAGTCGTGTCTGACTCTTTGCAACTCCATGGACTATACAGTTCATGGAATTCTCCATGTGAGAATACTGGAGTGGGTAGTCTTTCCCTTCTCCAAGGGATCTTCCCAAACCAGGGATCAAACCCAGTTCTCCTGCATTGCAAGTAGATTCTTTACCAGCTGAGCTATCAGGAAACTGCCTTTTTATGACAATGAAATTAATTTTAATTGGCAAAGATAAATAAGAAAAATGAGAATACGGTTATTCTCAAATCAGTAGTCTTCCACCAGAAAGAAGGTTAGTCTACCAGGACTGCCATAAGGGAAATTCATAGCTAGAGTGACTTAAAAAAGAGAAATCTATCTTCTCATGGTCATGGATGCTAAGAGTTTAAGATCAAGGTCCAACAGTGTTTCTAGTAACATTATCTTCCTGGATTATAGAATTCTTGGTGTCCTCAGATGGCCTATTTTTTTTGCATGCATAAGAAGAGAGAACTCTTTGGTTCTTCTTCCTCTTCCCAGTCCTATAAGACTAAGGACCCATTTAAAAATTTTATTGCAGTATAGTTGACTTACAAATTGTGATAATTTCTACTGTACAGCAAAGTATAGTTATCCCTAATCTTTTCTATTAACATGGGATGTCCGTTTCAATCTCTCTACTTTCAGTTTATGTGCGTCCTTAAAACATAAGTGAGTTCATTGTAGACAGCATAAAATTGGATATTTTAAATTCATTCAAGAGCTAATTTTATTTTAGTTGAAGAATGTAAACGATTTATATTTAGAATAATTATTGATAGCTAAGGACTTACTATCACCACTTTGTCCATTACTTTGTGAGTTTTTTAATAGTTTCCTTTCTCCTTTTTTTTTTTTTTTTTCTCTCTTACTGTATTTCTTTGTGAGTTGAGGTTTGATAAGTTCAGTTCGGTCACTCATTCATGTCCAACTCTTTGCGACCCCATGGACTGCAGAATGCCACCAACTCCTGAAGCTTGCTCAAACGCATGTCCATTGAGTCAGTGATGCCATCCAACCATCTCATTCACTGTTGTGTCCTTCTCCTCCTGCCTTCAATCTTTCCCAGCATCAAGGTCTTTTCCAATGAGTCAGTTCTTTGCATCAGGTGGCTAAAGTGTTGGAGCTCCAACTTCAGCATCAGTTTTTCCAATGAATATTCAGAACTGATTTCCCTTAGGATTGACTGGTTTGCTCTCCTTGATGTTCAGGGGAGTTCAAGAGTTTTTAAAGTTGAAACAGCTTAACTTGCTTACAAACTTTCTACATACTTAGATGCCTCTCCACAATATATGTTGTTAATATACAAAATTACATCTTTTTGTGCTATGTATCCATAACACAATATTGCAGCTATAGGTACTCTTAACATTTATTTTACCTATATTCTAGAGTTAAAAGTGATTTATATACTATCATTCCAGTATTAGAACATTTTGAATTTGACTGTACATTTACCTTGACCAGTGAATTGTATACTTTCCTATGTTTTCACATTGTTCAGCTTCAAAAATTTCCTGTATCATCTCTTAGTAATAAAAATTCTCAGCTTCTGTTTCTTTGATAAAATCTTTATCTCTTCTTCATTTATGAAGGAAAAGTTTGCTGTGGAAAGTTTACTTGGTTGACAGCTTTTTTTTTTCCTCCTTTGCATACTTTGAAAATATTATTCTACTCTCAACTGGCCTCCAAGGTGCCTGTTCAGAAATCTATTTATGAATTTATCAGTATTCCCAAAATATAATGAGTTTTTTTTTTCTCTTATTGACTTCAAAATTCACTGTCTTTGATTTTCAAGAGCTTGATTGTACTGTGTTTACTATATAAATAACTGGAGCTGAACTTCAGCCAAAGTCTAATCATTGTTCCTCTGATTCTAGTGTGAATCATGATGATTTATGATGCCAAAGGATTTTGAATTCTAAAAGACTTCCAATTCTCTGGTACATTATCATAGCAAGTCTAGGAATACATGCTGATATAGGTGTGTGAAACTGCATCAATACATAAAAATTGATTAATTTCACCCTCCTAAACAAAGCCATCAAAGTTTGAAATCATTCTTAGCAACATCTTAGATACCCAAATGCCCTCTAACATGTACAAGCCTTAAATACTGCCTTTAAAAATTACATATCCTATAATAATATTATATATTTTTTACCATTTTTCCTAATCTGTTTTTATATTTTAGTTAGTTAAAACTATACTTGAAATTGCTGCCCCCTTAGATATTTGATGCATTGACAGTAAAACTCATTTTACCCCCAATAAAAATTATACTTCAAGGCTGAAAAGGAACTTAACATTCATATAGTGTTACTGTTCATCAGTAGCTTAATATTTTATCCATTACATCATTTTTACTTACTCTGTGATAAGTTCTGATAATAATGTTGACAGAATCATCAGAGCAGGAAGAAAGAAAATCACAAGAGAATAATAGAAAAGTGAAATTGTGTGGGTGTTGAATATGGCACACTGATTTAATGGTGCTTTATAGATGGAGTTGTGGATTTTTAATTTTATGCTAATATGAATGATGCCCAAAAATATGAATATATTTGTACATGTGTCATTTTACATATTGATTTGTTAGTGGCCATTAACAACTAGCACTATTATTTCTATCAAATTTATCTTAATACAGATTGTACAAGTATATATTATTTATCTATCCATCTCAGTCGGTATTCTTTTTGTCATCTATCTATCTACGTAGTATAAACACATATGCAAATAAAATATGTATAATTTTCTGAATCTTGCCTAATATGGAAAATTTTATGTTAGAGTTTTAAGTTGTGTTTCCTATATTATGCAAAAAGTTTAAACTAATGTTACTCATATTTAAGAGTCATGTTGGGATGACATCAGCATCATGTAGGGATGAGATGCTCTCTTTGTCTCCCTTCTTCAATTTACACAAAGGCTTCCCTTGTGACTCAGCTGGTAAAGAATCCGCCTGCAATGCTGGAGACCTGGGTTCAATCCCTGGGTTGGAAAGATCCCCTGGAGAAGGGAAAGCCTGCCCACTCCAGTATTCTAGCCTGGATAATTCCATGGATTGTATAGCCCAGGGGGTTGCAAAGAGTCTGACATGACTGAGTGACTTTCACTTTCACTTCCCTTCAATTCAATTTACAACTAGTAAAACATCCATAATACAAGTTTTCTCTGACCAACACATCAGGATTCTAGAGAGATCCATACCCATGGGTCTCAAAAAGTTGGACACGACTAAGCCACTTTCACTAAGTACTGTCAGCTAAGAATACTCAACCAAGCAAAATTATTTTTCAAGTATGAAGGGGAAATAAAACCTGCTCCAGACATAAAAGGGAAAGGAGTTCTCCATGAGTCAACCTGCATTGCAAGAAATGTTGAAAGAAGCTCTTCCAAAAGAAATAAAAAGGCAAAATGTTGAGAAAGGTAGTAAATAGAGTAAAAAAATGAAACTATATCAGAAGAAGTTGTTAAACACTTAACAAGCAAAATTAATGAAACACCATAAAGTTTAAGATAAAAGAACACTGAAATAGCTAAAACTGCTCTAATTTGGTAACAAATACAATATAAAAGGGGATGATTTGTGACGGCAAAAATATAAAAGGAAAGAGAAAAAGGACAAACCCTGAATAGACAAATGAAGTTAAGATATCGTCAGCAGAAAAAATTCTATTTTATCTATGAGATAGTTTATAAAAACCTTATAGTAACCACAAAACAAAAGTCTATAGCACAAACACACAACCAAAAAAAAAAAAAGAAGAAGAAGAAGAAAGAAGGATAGAAAACTGGTTAAAGAAGATATCATAGGAACCATTAGACTATGAGAGCATACAGAAATAAAAGAAAAAGAAAACATAGAAAATTCAAACCCAAAAGATAAAATGGCATTATTAAGTCCTCATGTATGAAATTATCACATAAAATGTAAATGAATTGTATTCACCAATCAAAAAACAGCTAGATGGATGGAAAAACAATACCAAGATATATGCTGCCTCTTGGAGACTTACTTCAGCTCTAGAGAAAATATAGGCTCAAAGTGAAACAATGGGATGATGTAACCATAATCATGTCGGACAAAGTAGACTTCATACCAAAAAAAGTAACAAGAGAAAGTAATAAACATTATATATTGATAAAAAGGAGAATATTCATCAGTAAGATATAAGTTATTAATATATATTCACCCAATGTAGGATACCAAATATATTGTTTAGTTTTAAACAGATTTAAAGGAGAAATTGACAGCAACCCAGTGAAAGTGGAGAAACTTAACCTCTCAGTTAGCAGACAGAAACTCAAAAAGGAAATAGTGGCCTTAAGTGAAACATACTATTGACTAGCTGTTGGATTAACAAATAAATCAAGTTATAAATGAATGTTACCTGAAAACATATGAAAATCTATAGAGTATAGCAGAAACAGTCCTAAAGGGAAGTTCATAGGGATATAAACCTACTTGCAAAAACAAGAAAAAACTCAAATAAACATGCTAACTTTATACATAAAATAATTAATGAAAAGAAAAACCAGACAAATCCCAAAATTAGTTAAAGAAAAGTAATAATAAAGATCAGATAAGAAATAAGTGAAATAGAGAATGAAATGGTAATAACAAGATCAGTTAAACTAAGAGCTGGTCCTTTTGTCAAATAAACAAGACTGACAAAATCTTAACCTAGACTTACTAAGCAAAAAGAAAAAGAGGACCAAATAAATACACTCAGAAATGAAAGAAAAGTTACAGTGAATAACATTGAAATGCAAAAGATTATAGAACATTATGAACAGTTGCTAAGTCACTTCAGTCGTGTCCGACTCTGTGCGACCCCATAGACGGCAGCCCACCAGGCTCTGCCATCCCTTGGATTCTCCAGGCAAGAACACTGGAGTGGGTTGCCATTTCCTTCTCCAATGCATGAAAGTGAAAAGTGAAAGGGAAGTCGCTCATTCGTGTCTGACTCTTCGTGATCCCATGGACTGAAGCCTACCAGGCTCCTCCTTCCATGGGATTTTCCAGGCAAGAGTACTGGAGTGGGTTGCCATTGCCTTCTCCAGCTATGACCAGTATCTGCCAACAAATAGGACAACCTGGATAAAATCTGAGAATCATAAAATTTTCCAAGACTGAATCATGAAATATAAAAAATATAGAAAATCTGAATACATGACTACTAGTAAGGATGTTGTTGTTATTTAGTAAATAAGTTGTTCCCAACTCTTTTGTGACTCCACGGGCTGTGTCCCACCACGCTCCCCTGTCCATGGGATTTCCCAGGCAAGAATAGTGAAGTGGATTGCCATTTCCTTCTCCAGGGGATCTTCCTGACCCAGGTATAAACCTGAATCTCTTGAATTAGCAGATGGATTCTAATAAGCATACTTAAACAGTAAAAAACAAACAAACAAACAAAAAAAAAACCCTGCTGCAAAACAAAATCCCATGATCAGGTATCTTCACTGATAAGTTCTACCAAACTTTTAAAGAAGATTTAATACTTATTTTTCTCAAAGTCTTCCAAAGAACTAAAGAGGAGTCACTCCTACAAAGTCATTTTACCAAGATATCACCCCCTTACCAAAACCAGACTAGCAAAACAAACAAAAAAGAAAAATACAGGCCAGTACACCTGATGAACATAATTTAAAATATGCTCAACAAAATATTGGCTAATTTAACATGACAATAAGTAATTTTATATCCTGACCAAGTAAGATTTATTCCAGGGGTTCAAGGATGGTTCAACATTTGCAAATCAATCAATATGCTATACTACATTAACAAAATAAAGAACAAAAATCATATGATCACCTCAACAGATGCAGATAAAGTGTTTAACAACACTCAACATCTATTTATGATAAAAACTTTCAATTAAAGAAAAAAGGTATAGAAGGAACATAGCTCAACATAATAAAGGTCATATATGAGAAATGCACAGCTAAGTTTATACCCAAATTCAGTTCAGTTCAGTCATTCAGTCCTGTACGACTCTTTGCAATCCAATGGACTGCAGCACGCCAGGCTTCCCTGTCCATCACTAACTCCGGAGCTTGCTCAAATTCATGTTCACCGAGTCGTTAATGCCATCCAACCATCTCATTTTCTTCTGTCCTTCTCCCCCTGCCTTCAATCTTTGGCAGCACCAGTGTCTTTTCCAATGAGTCAGTTATTCAAATCAGGTGGCCAAAATATTGGAGTTTCAGCTTCAGCATCAGTCCTTCCAATGAATATTCAGGACTGATTTCCATTAGGATTGACTGGTTGGATCTGCTTGCAATCCAAGGGACTCTCAAGAGTCTTCTCCAAAACCACAGTTCAAAAACATCAATTCTTTGACATTCAACTTTCTTTATAGTCCAACTCTCACATCCATATACGACAACTGGAAAAACCATACTTTGACTAGAGGGATCTTTGCCGGTAAAATAACATCTCTGCTTTTTAATATGCTGTTTATGTTGGTTATACATTTTTCTCCAATGAGCAAGCATCTTTTAATTTTAATTCACACTCAATGGTAAAAAGCTAATCACCCTAAGACCAGGAAGAATTGATGCTTTCGAACTGTGGTGCTGGAGAAGAATCTTGAGAGTTCCTTGGACTTCAAGGAGACCAAATGTGTCAGTCCAAAAGGAAATCAAGCCCAAATATCAATTGGAGGGACTGATGCTGAAACTGAAGCTCCAATATTTTGGCCACTTGATGCAAATAGTCTACTTATTGGAAAAGGCTTAATCTGGAAAAGATTGAAGGCAAAAGGAGAAGTGGTTGGCAGAGGATGAGATGGCTAGATAGATGCATGCATGTCCAACTCAGTGGGCATGCATGCATACATACAAAGTTGTTTCAGTCATGTCTGGTTCTTTGCAACTCTATGTCCTGTAGCCCTTCAGGCTCCCTCTATCCATGGGATTCTCCAGATAAGAAAACTGGAGTGAATTTCCATGCCCTCCTCCAGGTGATCTTCCCGACTCAGGGATATAACCTGTATGTTTTATCTCTTGCATTTGGCAGAAAGGTTCTTTCTTGTGCCACCTGAGAAGCTCCAAACTGTGGAAGATAGTGAAAGACAGGGGAACCTAATGTATTACAGTCCATGGGATTACAAAGAGATGGACATAACTTAGTGTTTAAACAACAACAATAAAGAAATAGGAAAATTATTCTGTTCTCATTGATTGTAGGAATTAATAATGTTAAAAATCTCCATACTATCCAAAGCAATCTACAGATTCAGTGCAATTCCTGTCAAAATTTTAATGACATTTTTTTGCACAAATAGGACAAAAATTGTACAATATGTATGGAGCCACAAAAGACCCCAAGTAGCCAACATAATCTTGAGAAATACATGGCTGTTAGCATAACTGATATCATCTTGAGCATGCACATTTTCTCCTATCCTTCTACCAACCTTACCCAGGACTGTGTGGTGCAGTAAATCACTTATCTGTAATCCAGGGCTTTGTAGTTAATGTGCATGTGTGTGTTCTCAGTCGTGTCTGACAGTTTGGGGCCATATGGACTGTAGCCCAAAAGGTTTCTCTCTATATAGAATTTTCCAAGTGAGAATACTGGAGTGGATTGACATTTCCTTCTCCAGGGGATCTTCCTAACCCAGGGATTGAACTCACATCTCTGGTATCTCCTGCATTTGCAGGCAGATTCTTTATCACTGAGCCACCTGGGAAACCCATACATGACATATACATAAAATCATATTACATATATCACACACATATATACTTAAATATTATTCAGTCATAAAAAAGAATAAAATATTGGCATTTGTGACAACATGATGTGCCTTATGGGCATTATGTTCATGAAATAAGTCAGATAAGATAAAAAGAGATATACTATATAATTTCACTCATATGAATAATATAAAGAAAGCCAAATAAAAGCAAAGCAAAACAAAAATAATTGCAGATACAGAGAAGTCTGGTGGTTACCAGTGGAAAAATGTAGCTGAAAAGGAGGGTGAAATAGATTTTTGTTGTTGTTGTTTTTCAGTCACTAAGTTGTGTCTGACACTTTGAGACCTCATGTACTGTAGCAGGCCAGACTCATCTGTCCTCCAGTATCTCCCAGGGTTTACTTAAATTTATGTCCAGTTAGTCAGTGATGCTATCTAGATATCTCATCCCCTGTTACCCTCTTCTCCTTTTGTCTTCAATCATTCGCAGCCTCTGGTCTTTTACAATGAGTCAGCTCTTCCCATTAAGTGGTCAAAGAATTGGATCTTCAGCTTCAGCAACTGTCCTTCCATTCAGTGTTGATTTCACTTAGAATTGACTAATTTGATTTTCTTGCAGTAAAAAGAACTCTTAAGTGTCTTCTTTGGCACCATAATTCAAAAGCATCAATTCTTTGACTACTGGAAAAACTGTAGCTTTGATGATATGGACTTATTGGTAAAGTGATGTCTATCCTGTCTAGATTTGTCATAGCTTCCCTTCCCAGAAGCAAATGCCTTTTAATTTCATGGCTGCAGTTATTATTCACAGTGATTTTTGGAACCCAAGAAAATAAAATTGGTTAGAGCTTCCTCTTTTCCTCTTCTATGTGCCATGAAGTGATGGGACAAGATGTCATGATCTTAGCTTTTTAATGTTGAGCTTCAATCCAGATTTTTCACTCTTCTCTTTCATCCTCATCAAGAGTCTGTTTAGTTCCTCTTCATTTTCTGTCATCAGAGTGGTACCAGCTGCTATCTGAAGCTGTTGATATTTCTCCAGGCAATCTTGATTCCAGCTTGTGATTCATCTAGCTGGGCATTTCACATGATGTACTCTACGTACAAGATATATAAGCAGGATGAAAATGTATAACCTTCTCATTCTTCTTTATAAATTTTGAACCAGTCAATTGTTGCATGTAAAGATCTAAGTATTGCTCTTTTACTCACATATAGGTTTCTCAGGTGACAGGTAAAGTGTTCTAGTACTCCCAACTCCTTAAGAACTTTCCACAATTTGTTGTGATGCACAAACTCAAAGTCTTTAGCATATTCAATGAGGCAGATGTTTTTCAGGAACTCCCTTGCTTTCTCCATGATCCGATGAGTGTTGGCAATTTGACATCTGGTTCCTCTGCCTCTTTGAGACCCAGCTTGTACTTCTGGAAGTTCTCAGCTCACATACTGCTGAAGACTATCTTGAAGGTTTTTGAGCAGAAACATGGTAGCTTGAGAAATAAGCATAATTGATGATAGTTTGAAAATCTTTGAGCATTGCCCTTCTTTGGGATTGGAATGAAAACTGACTTTTTCCAGTCCTGTAGTTACTGATGAGTTTTCCAAATTTATTGACATATTGAGTGCAACACTTAAACATCATCATTTTTTTTTTTTTTTAGGATTTTAAGTAGCTCAGCTTTTGAATTCCATCACCTCTACTATCTTTTTTATATAAATTTATTATTTTAATTGTAAGCTAATTACTTTACAATATTATATTGGTTTTGCCATACATTGACATGAAACCACCTCGGGTGTACATGTGTTCCCCATTCTGCTCCCTCTCCCACCTCCCTCCCCATTCCATCCCTCTGGGTCATCCCAGTGCACCAGCCCCAAGCATCCTGTATCATGCATCGAATCTGGACTGGCAATTCATTTCACACATGATAATCTACAAGTTTCAATGCCATTCTAAATCATCTCACCCTCACCCTCTCCCACAGAGTCCAAAAGACTGTTCTATACATCTGTGTCTCTTTTGCTGTCTCACATACAGGGTTATTGTTACCACTAGTGCCACCTAGAAGCCCGTGTTTCAGGTATACACAGGAAATAACTACGGGAAAGCAACAATACATGTATAGCATTTGACAAAATAGTATTGCGGATGGAGATTGTAGGAGCATTTGGAGAACAAAATATGGCATTAAATGGTTAAGTTGCTATAAATGTAAATAGTTCCAAAAGGAAATAAGAAGGGAAAGTTTTAGGCTAATTTTATGTACGAACTTAAAAATAGAAATAAACATAAAATAATAGCAAACATGATTAATCAATAGCTACACATATTGACTGTATGATTCATCATCTCTATTTTGTGATTCTATTTCTTTCCATAGAGAAACAAACATACTTCTCCTTTCTGTAAACAAATTTGATCCTAAGGTAATATTCATATATGTCACTAAGTCACAGATCTCCCAAAAACAAATTCCCAAACTTTTAAAGTAAATTTAAAGTAATATTTACAAAAATATTTGATATAGTACCTTTAAATAACTGAATAAATTTCCAAAATGTTATTTTCATCTGATAAATTGGACAAACATATTTCAATTATATTTTGAAGTTACCTATTTTTTTTTTAATTTGAAGCATTGGATTAAAAGCTGGCATCACTTAACTATCAGTATTAGTGAAATTCTTATTTTACTAAGAAAAATAAGATAATAGAGAGGGCAGAATGTCAAACCAGATTCACAGATTAGACTTTTTACTCACTATCAAATTTTACTAACAATTCAAAGGATACAGATAGCTATAAGATACAGAGTAAGTTTGGAGTAGTCTAAAACCACCTTAGACAGCTCTGTGTTTGGGGACCATGATAGTGCACAGCTCAGATTTATTATGGAAGCCAAGATTGACCTAGGCATCCTCCCTTCTGACTTTGTCACTATGTTTATATTGAATCCACTTTTCTTTTATTGACTCTTCTCAACCAATGATTGAGTGTGTCAGCGATGCTCATAAAGGCCTTCCATCTTGGCAAGATGGAAGACATTTCTCGGCAGTAATTACCCAGTGAGCCCCCCATCAGCATAAGTGAGCATTTTGCCTGTGGCTTAAGACAGTTTCCAATTAATCTCCCTGTCCATCTTGTTTTCATAAATGTTAGATCTGCATAAGGAGTAGGAAGTCTTTCACTTCTCTGACTCCCTCCTCTTATTCTTAGGCATGACTTCTATAAAATCCTTGCATACTTAATTTGGTGTTAGTGCCTGCTTTTCAGAAAACTCTGACTAACACATATAAGAGATGTCAGTAGTTATCTAAGAAATTGTAAGATGGGCTTGTGGCTCATTCACTTCCTGTCCAGGGGACAAAGTAGATACCTCCTAGCAGTGTAAGTGAAGCATGAAGATCTCCTGTTCTAGGCAACAGGACAATTGGTGTTATTTCACCACTAGTAACTTAGGAAAAAGCCTGCTGTAAAGCATAATACACTGGATGATGTGATGATTCAAACATTTGACCAAATGAGGCAACAGCATAGGGATATTGGTCATTGATTTCAGGTATGCACTACAGACAGCTAATGAGAAACTAGTGACCATGGACAGTTAAAGACAAGCACAAGAGCTGTAGATCCCCTTTGTTGTTTAGAAAAGGAATCACTTATATCTGACACAGTTCAGAAGAAAATTGGAGACCTGATAGTGTCAGAGAGCTCCACAGGTATAACACTGAGACAAGAAACATTAGGCACTTGAGGTCCTACTTGGAAAAAACTCACTAGGTTGGGACATGTGATACATAGGATGAGAACACCTGAATAGATTTTTGTGATGGCATTGACTACACAAACCAGTAGATAGATCATGCAGACTGAAAACTAATAATAAAACATTGGAATCAACCTAAGTTTTAGACTAGATGGACTTGACAGACATACACAGACTATTTCACCAATAAAGCAACAGAAAACACCTTCTTATCAAGAGCACATGGGACATTTTTCTGAATAAATTATATGTTGCCACAAAAAAGTTTGATAAAAATTAAGAAGAAATTGAAACTGTATAAAATATCTGTTGTGACCAGAAGAGTATAAAACTAGAAAGGGAGAAAGAGAGGGAAACTGAAAATATCACAGATATGGAGATATTAAAATAACATGTTTAAGAACAGTCAGTGATATGAAGAAGAATTCAAAAAGAGAAATAAAAAATATTCTGGGATAAGTGAAAATTAAAACACAACATCTGAAAACAAAATGCAACATAAATAGTTCTAATAGAAAGTGTAAAGTGATAAATGTTTAGATTTTAAAATATCTCAAATAAACAATTTAACTTTACACCTCAAGAAGTAGAAAGAAGAATAACAAACTAAGCTTGAATTTAAAAGAAGGAAGAAAATAACAAAGATCAGAATGGAAGTAAATGAAATGGAGACTAACAACAATAAAAAAGATCAGGGAAAAGTAAGAAGTAATTTTTTGAGAGAAAAATAAACTTAACAAATATATAGTTAGACTAACTAAGAAAAAAGACTCAAAAAAAAAAAAATCAGAAATGAAAGAGGAGACAATACAACCAATAACAAATAAATACTAAGGATCATAAGAAAATACTATGAACAATTATATACCAACAAATCAGATAACCTAAAAGAAATGAATAAATTCTTAAAAACATGCAACCTACCAAGACTGAAGAAACAGAACATCTGGACATATCAACTACTAGCAAAGATACTGAATCAGTGATTGAAAACTTCCAACAAAGAAAGGTTCAGGGCCAAATGGCTTTATTGGTGAATTCTAAACATTTAAGGAGTTAGCACTGACACTTTTTAACTTATTTTTAAAAAAATAAGAGATAACGGACTAATTCCAAATTAATTTTACAAAACCAGCATTACTCTGATTCCAAAGTCAGACAAGGATGCTACAAGAAAGGAAAATATCAGGCCAATGTCTTTGACAAACTTAGTTGCACAAATCTATAACCAAATATTAGCAAAGGTAATTCAGCAATTCATTAAAAGGATACACCACGATGAAGAAGAATATACTTCTGAGATTTAAAGATGATTCAAAACACACAAATCAATAAATGCACTGTATTAACAAAATGAAGTTGATAAAAATCATATGATCATCTCAATAGACACAAAAATGACAAAATTCACCATTTATGATACAAATTATAAAAAAAAAATATGATATAGAAAATTTGAACCTCAATACACCAAAGACAATCTGTAATAAGACCAGTCTAATATCAAACTTAATGGTGAAACATTGAAAGGTTTTCCACTAAAATTAAAAACAAGACAAGGATGTCTATTCTTACCATTTTTAATCAAAATAGTATTGAAAGTCTGTCTGAGCAATTAGGCAAGAAAAACAATAATAAAAGGCAACCAAATCAGAAGAGAAGCAATAAAATTACTCTTTGTTTACAGATAATATGATCACATATGTACAATACTCTAGTGATCTAAGAAAAAATTTAACGGGTAAACAAATTTAATAATGTTGCACAATAAAAAGTCCACATAAAAATATCAGTCATAATCAATGAACTCTCTGAAAGAGGAATTAAGTAAACTATGTCAATCACAATTGTAACTTAAAAAAAAAAAAAAAAAGAAAAAAAATCAGGGACAAATGTAACCAAAGAAATATGCTGAAAATTTTAAACCATCTGAAAGGGATTATACAAGACATGGACAAGTGAAAAGGCATTCCATGTTTATGGATTGATGGATTGGAATGATTAATATTAAAATATCCATAGGACCCAGAGAATTAGAAAAGGCTATGGTGCTAGTGTGATTAGATTGACTAGTTTTCTGTGAGTATGGTTTCAGTGTGTCTACCCTCTGCTGCCCTCTGGCAACACCTACCATCTTACATGGGTTTCTCTTACCTTGGACTTGGGGTATCTCTTCACGGCTGCTCCAGCAAAGTGCAGCCACTGCTCCCTACCTTGGATGAGGAGTATCTCCTCACTGCCAACCCTCCTGACCTTGAACAGGGAGTAGCTCCTCTCGGCCCTCCTGCGCCAGCGAGAGGGCCAAAACTCAATGAAACTAAGCCATAGCCTGTGGGGCCACCCAAGATGGGCGGGTCATGGTGGAGAGGTCTGACAGAAGGTGGTCCGCTGGAGAAGGGAATGGCAAACCATTTCAGTATTCTTGCCATGAGAACCCCATGAACAGTATGAAAAGGCAAAATGATAGGACACTGAAAGAGGAACTCCCCAGGTGAGTAGGGACCCAATATGCTACTGGAGATCAGTGGTGATATAATTCCAGAAAGAACGAAGGGATGGAGCCAAAGGAAAAACAATACCCAGTTGTGGATGTGACTGGTGACAGAAGCAAGGTCTGATGCTGTAAAGAGCAATATTGCATAGGAACCTGGAATGTCAGGTCCATGAATCAAGGCAAATTGGAAGTGGTCAAACAGGCGATGGCAAAAGTGAACGTCAGCATTCTAGGAATCAGCGAACTAAAATGAACTGGAATGGGTGAATTTAAATCAGATGACCATTATATCTACTACTGTGGGCAGGATTCCCTTAGAAGAAATTGAGTAGCCATCATAATCAACAAGAGTCTGAAAGGCAGTACTTGGATGCAATCTCAAAAACGACAGAATGATCTCTGTTCGTTTCCAAGGCAAACCATTCAATATCACAGTAATCCAAGTCTATGCCCCAACCAGTAACGCTGAAGAAGCTGAAGTTGAATGGTTCTATGAAGAACTACAAAACCTTTTAGAACTAACCCCCTAAAAATATGTCCTTTTCATTATAGGGGACTGGAATGCAAAAGTAGGAAGTCAAGAAACACTTGCAGTAACAGGTAAATTTGGCCTTGGGATATGGAATGAAGCAGGACAAAGGCTAATAGAATTTTGCCAAGAGAATGCACTAGTCATAGCAAACACCCTCTTACAGAAATACAAGAGAAGACTCTACACATGGACATCATCAGATGATCAACACCGAAATCAGATTGATTATATTCTTTGCAGCCAAGGATGGAGAAACTTTATACAGTCAGCAAAAACAAGACCAGGAGCTGACTGTGGCTCAGATCATGAGCTCCTTATTGCCAAATTCAGACTTAAATTTAAGAAAGTAAGGAAAACCACTAGACCATTCAGGTATGATGTAAATCAAATCCCTTATGATTATACAGTGGAAGTGAGAAATATATTTAAGGGACTAGATCTGAAAGATAGAGTGCCTGATGAACTATGGAAGGAGGTTCATGACATTGTACAGGAGACAAGGATCAAGACCATCCCCATGGAAAAGAAATGCAAAAAAGCAAAATGGCTGTCTGGGGAGCCCTTACAAATAGCTGTGAAAAGAAGAGAAATGAAAAGCAAAGGAGAAAGGTAAGATATAAGCATCTGAATGCAGAGTTCCAAAGAATAGCAAGAAAAGATAAGAAAGTCTTCCTTAGCAATCAATGCAAAGAAATAGAGGAAAACAACAGAATGGGAAAGACTAGAGATCTCTTCAAGAAAATTAGAGATACCAAGGGAACATTTCATGCAAAGATGGGCTTGATAAAGGACAGAAATGGTATGGACCTAACAGAAGCAGAAGATATTAAGAAGAAGTGGTAAGAATCCACAGAACAACTGTACAAAAAAGATTTTCACGACCCAGATAATCACAATGGTGTGATCACTCACCTAGAGCCAGACATCCTGGAATGTGAAGTCAAGTGGGCCTTAGAAATCATCACTATGAACAAAGCTAGTGGAGGTAATTGAATTCCAGTTGAGCTCTTTCAAATCATGAAAGATGATCCTGTGAAAGTGCTTCACTCAATATGCCAGGAAATTTGGAAAACTCAGCAGTGGCCACAGGACTGGAAAAGGTCAGTTTTCATTCCAATCCCTAAGAAAGGCCATGCCAAAGAATGCTGAAACTACCACACAATTGCACTCATCTCACATGCTAGTAAAGTAATGCTCAAAATTCTCCAAGCCAGGCTTCAGTAATATGTGAACCGTGAACTTCCAGATGTTCAAGCTGGTTTTAGAAAAGGCAGAGGAACCAGAGATCAAATTGCCAACATCTGCTGGATCATGGAAAAAGCAAGAGAGTTACAAAAGACATCTATTTCTGCTTTATTGACTACACCAAAGCCTTTGACTCTGTGGATCACAATAAACTGTGGAAAATTCTTCAAGAGATGGGAATACCAGACTACCTGACCTGCCTCTTGAGAAAACTGTATGCAGGTCAGGAAGCAACAGTGAGAACTGGACATGGAACAACAGACTGGTTCCTAATAGGAAAAGGAGTACGTCAAGACTGTATATTGTCACCCTTCTTATTTAACCTCTATGCAGAGTACATCATGAGAAACGCTGGGCTGGAAGAAGCACAAGCGGGAATCAAGATTGCCGGGAGAAATTTCAAGAACCTCAGATATGCAGATGACATCACCCTTATGGCAGAAACTGAAGAGGAACTAAAAAGCCTCTTGAGGAATGTTAAAGAGGAGAGTGAAAAAGTTGGCTTAAAGATCAACATTCAGAAAATGAAGATCATGGCATCTGATCCCATCACTTCATGGGAAATAGATGAGGAAACATTGGAAACAGTATCAGGCTTTATCTTTTTGGGCTGCAAAAATCTGCCAAAATCACTGCAGATGGTGACTGCAGCCATGAAATTAAAAGACACTTACTCCTTGGAAGAAAAGTTATGACCAACCTAGATAGCATATTCAAAAGCAGAGACATTACTTTGCCAGCAAAAGTCCGTTTAGTCAAGGCTATTGTTTTTCCAGTGGTCATGTTTGGATGTGAAAGTTGGACTGTGAAGAAAGCTGAGCACTGAATAATTGATACTTTTGAACTGTGGTGTTGGTGAAGACTCGTGAGAGTCCGTTGGACCTCAAGGAGATCCAACCAGTCCATTCTAAAGGGGATCAGCCCTGTGTGTTCTTTGGAAGGAATGATGCTAAAGCTGAAACTCCAGTACTTTGGCCACCTCATGCAAAGAGTTAACTCATTGGAAAAGACTCTGATGCTGGGAGGGATTGGGGGCAGAAGGAGAAGGGGACGACAGAGGATGAGATGGCTGGATGGCATCACCGACCTGATGGAGATGAGTTTGAGTGAACTCCAGGAGATGATGATGGACAGGGAGACCTGGCATGCTGTGATTCATGGAGTCGCAAAGAGTCAGACAAGATTGAGTGACTGAACTGAACTGAACTAAGGACCCAAAGAGATATACAAATCCAATGCAATTCCTATCAATATCCTAACTGCAATTTTTCACAGAAATAAAAAAAAATAATAATAACCTTTAAATTCACAAATCTGCAGAAGATCCTGAATAGCTAAAGCTATCTTTAAAAGAGACATCATACGTCCTAATTTCAAAACATTATGCAAAGCTTTAGTTATTAAAACAGTATGTATTTGGCATAAAGATGAATGTATAGACCAATGATACACAGTAATAGTAGTTTAGTCACTAAATTGTGTCAGACTCTTGTGACCCTATGGACTGTAGCCTGCCAGACTCCTCTGTCCATGGAATTCTCCAGGCAGGAATACTGGAGTGGGTTGCCATTTCCTTCTTCAATGATACAGAATAGAGACCGTCAAAGTAAATCCATGAATCTGCAGCCAATTGATCTTCAATATTTGTGCCAGTAATACATAATGGTGAATAAATTGTCTCTTCAATAAATGATGTTGAAAAAATAGATATCCATATGAAGAAGAATGAGACTGGATTCTTGTTTCATACTATATACAAAAATCAACTCAAAATATTCAATAGATTAAAATCTTATGCATTAGGCATGAAATTCTAAATAACTAGAAGAAAACATAGAGAAAAATTTCTTGGCGTTGATCTTAGCAATTTTTTTTTCACTTGATATTAATAGCAAGTAAAAACAGACAAGTGAAATCACATCAAATTAAAACCCTCCACACAGCAAAGAAAACAATTAACAGAATGAAAATGCAACCTATGGATTGGGAGAAAGTATCTGAAAACCATACATTTGAAAATAGTTTACAAATTCAAAGTATGTAGGGAACTCAAATGACTCAGTAGAAAACAAACAAGAAAATGATTTCTTTTTAAAAGGGGATAAAGAACTTGAATAGGCATTTCTCAGAAGAAGACATTAAGTTTTATTTAATGCAAACTTTTAATTTTACTTTAAAAAATTTTATAAAGAATTTAATTTCTGAAAATAGATGTGAAAGGAGCAATTTTATAGGTCTATCAATAAAAATCCCTTATGGAATACAGCCTTATACTGGTGAAGGTGTTTGCATAATTCAATGAAGCTATGAAAGATGCCATACCAGGGTGCCCAAGATGAATGAGTCATAGAGAAGAGTTCTGACAAGTTGTGGTCCACATGAGGAAGAAATGGTAACCCACTCCAGTATTTGTGCCACAAGAAACCCATAAACAGTATAAAAAGGCAAAATGATATGGCACAGGAAGATGAGTTGCTCATATTAGAAGGTGTCTGATATGTTACTGGGGAAGAGCAAGTGCAATTACAAATAGCTGCAGAAAGACTGAAGTGGCTGGGCCAAAGTGAGAACAATGCCCAGCTATGGATGTGTCTGGTGCTGAAAGTAAACTCCAATCTCAAAAAGAACAATATTGCACAGGAACACGGTCCATGAATCAGGGTAAGCTAGACATGGTCAAGCAGGAGATGGCAAGATTAAACAGTCACATTTTAAGAATCATTATGTTCTTTGAAGCTGAAAATGGAGAAGTTCTACACAGTCAACAAAAACAAAAAAGACTTGAAAACGACTGTGGCTGAGATCATCAGCCCCTAACTGCAAAATTCAGGCTTAGATTGAAGAAAGTAGGGGAAATCATTAGTCCATTCAGGTATGACCTAAACCAAATCCCTTATGATTATACAGTGGAGGTGACAAATAGATTCAAGGGACTAGATCTGGCAGACAGAGTACTTGCAGATCTATGGACTGAAATTCATAATATTGTACTGGAGGCATTGAGCAAAACCATCCCAAAGTGGGGTAAAAAATAAAAGAAGGCAAAGTGGCTGTCTGAGGAGGCTTTACCAATAACCGAACAAAGAAGAGAAGAGAAAGGAAAGGGAGAAAAAGAAATATACACCCAACTGAATGCAGAGCTCCAGAGAAGAGCAAGGAGAGATAGGAAGGTTTCTTAAATGAACAATGCAAAGAAACAGAAGAAAACAGTAAAATAAAAGACTAGAGATCTCAAGAAAATTGGCAATATCAAGGGAATATTAAATGCAAGAATGAGCAAGAAAAAGGACAGAAACTGTAAGGACCTAAGAGAAGCAGAAGGGATTAAGAAGACGTGGCAAGAATACACAGAACTATACAAAAAAATTCTTAAGATCCAGATAACCATGATGGTGTGGTCACTCACCGAGACCCAGATATCCTGGGTGTGAAGTCCAATGTGCCATAGGAAGCATTACTAGGAACAAAGGTAATAGAGTTGATGGAATTCTAGCTAAACCATTTAAAATCCTAGAAGACGATCCTGTTAAAATGCTGCAGTCAATATGCCAGCAAATCAGCAGTGGCCACATGATTGGAAAAGGACAGTCTTCATTCAAATCACAAAGAAGGGCAATGCTAAAGAATGTTCAAACTACCATACTATTGTGTTCATTTCACATGCTATCAAAGTTATGTTCAAAATCCTTCAAGCTAGGATTCAACCATATTTGAATCAATAACTTCCAAATATAAAAGAAGGGTTTAGAAAAGGCAGAGGAGTCAGACGTAAAATATCCAATATTCATTGGATCATGGAGAAAGCAAAGGGATTCCTGAAAAATTCTAGTTCTACTTCATTGACCTGCATGGTCAATGCAGTCTAAGGGTCAAACCCTTAGACTCTGTGGATCACAACTGTGGAAAATTCTTAATGAAATGGGAGTACCAGACCACATTAGTGCCTCCTGAGAGATGCAACAGTTAGACGTGAACATGGAACAATCAACTGGTTCAAAATTGGGAAAGACATACAATAAGGCTGTATATTTTCACCCTGCTTATTTAACTTTTATATATATATGTATATATATATATATATATATATATATATACACACACACATACTAGATTATGCAAAATGCCAAGTTGGATGAATCCCAAGCTAGAATCAAGATTACCTGGAGAAATATCAACAACCTCAGATAAACGTATGATACCGCTCTAACAGCAGCATATAAGGAGGAACTAAAGAGCCTCTTAATAAGGATGAAAGAGGAAAGTGAAAAAGCTGGGTTAAAACTCAACATCCAAAAAACAAAGATCATGGCATCCAATCCCAACACTTCACGACAAATATAAGGGGGGAAAGTGGAATCAATGACAGATTTTCTTGGACTCCAAAATCACTGTGGATGGTGACTGCAGCTATGAAGTTAAAAGATGCTTGCTCCTTGGAAGGAATGTTATGACGAACCTAGACAGTGTCTTAAAAAGCAGAGATATCACTTTGCCAACAAACGTCTACATAGTCAAAACTATGGGGCTTCCTGGATCACTCAAAGGGTTAAGAATCCACTTGCCTTAAAGGAGACACAGGTTTGATCCCTGGGTAGGAAAGATCCCCTGGAGAAGGAAATAGAAACCTACTCTAGTATTCTTGCCTGAAAAATCTCATGGACAGAGGAGCCTGGCAGGCTATAGTCCTAAGGGTGGTAAAGAGTCAGACATGACTTAGCAACTAAGCAGAAGCACAAGCATGGTTTTTCCAGGAGTCATGTACAGATGTGAGAGTTGGTCCATAAAGAAGACTGAGCATCAGAAAATTGATGCTTTTGGATTGTGGTGCTGGAGAAGACTCTTGCGAGTCGCTTGGACTGCAAGAAGTTCAAACCAGTCAATGTTAAAGGAAATCAACCCTGAATATTAATTGGAAGAACTGTTGCTGAAGCAGAAGTTCCAATACTTTTCACATCTGATGCAAACAGCCAGCTCTTTGGAAAATACCCTGATGCTGGAAATTATTGAAGACAAAAGAAGAAGGGAGTGGCAGAGAAGTTAGATAGCATCATTAGAGCAAACTTGGGAGATAGTGGAAGACAGGGGAGCCTGGCATGCTACAATTCATGGGGTCCAACGAGTGGGACATGACTTAGTGAATACACAACAACTATTTTATATAATACTTTTAAAAATGACATTCAGAAGACAATGTTAGCATATCTGTGGCACTTTTTTTAGAATCAAAACTTTTTAAAGTTCATGTAATATTTATCTGTTTAACTTTAAGTAATTTTATAATAAGCTGACACTGTATGCAGGCTATCCAGTAACCAGAAAGAAATTAAATTTCAGGAGAAAACATATGTTGTTCAAATTCACTGTCAAAGCCCTCAGGTAACTTTGTCTGATTGTGGCCATCTGGTCGGCTGAAGAAAAAAGATGAGAACAGCGGTGTTTTCAGTACTGTTCCTCCAACCTAAACACCCACTGCTGAAATCACATTATATTCTCTGTCCTAATTACTATAACACACTGTTCTCTCTCCACATCTATGGTCTTAACATATTAGATCTCATATAAAAGAGTGAATATTATTTGTATGCATTTACTTATAAGGCTAGAATAAACTCCAGCCAACCAGTGACCAGAAGATGGTGAATGCACTTTGTTTAGGGGGATAAAATTAAAAAAAAAAAAAAAAATGGGCCATTTACTTTGCCAATATTCTCAACTTAGCTTCAAAATACATATGTAAGCCTTTTCACAAGAATTTTCTAGTTTAACATCATTTTAGAATACAATACACATACACAGCTTCCCTGATAGCTAAGTTGGTAAAGAATTGCCTGCAATGTAGAAGATCCTGGATCGATTCCTGTGTCAGGAAGATTCCCTGGAGAAGGGATAAAACACCCATCCCAGTGTTCTTGGGTTTTCCTAGTGGCTAAGCTTGTAAAGAGTCCCCCTGCAATGGGGGAGACCTGAGTTCAATCCCTGGGTTGGGGACTTATAGATGACCTAGAACTATATTTTATAATATGTATAATATACATATATAAGTATGAATATTCATGTATACATATATAAATATTAAACAAAATAGTTATATTTTATTCTATATTTCTGGAAGACAAATATATTTTATAAATGTAATTATGTAATGAGAAGCATATTTGAAGTCATGGGGTATATTTTCAAATTTCAAAGTAAATATAAATATTAAATTTATTATTTTATCAGCTGAATATTTTAGATCATAGGAAAGAAAAAGAAACAAACACACATTTATTTGTGGAGAGTTTTAAACAATGTCCACCAAGTCTTTGTCATTTGTCCCTTTGACAGGTGGAGTCTGTGGTTACTTGACCAATAGAACATGGTAAATATTACACTGAAATTTTGTGCTTGTGGCCTAAAGAACTAGTCATCTTTAGCTTCCTCTTTCTTGGTATGCTTTCTTGTGTCCTAGTGATCATAACCAGGAGAAGGCAATGGCACCCCACTCCAGTACTCTTGTCTGGCAAATCCCATGGATGGAGGAGCCTGGTAGGCTGCAGTCCATGGGGTCCCAAAGTCACACACAACTGAACAACTTCACTTTCACGTTTCACTTTCATGCATTGGAGAAGGAAATGGCAACCCACTCCAGTATTCTTGCCTGGAGAATCCCAGGGACAGGGGAGCCTGGTGGGCTGCCATCTCTGGGGTCACACAGAGTCAGATACAACTGAAGCTACTTAGCAGCAGCAGCAGTGATCATAACCAGAGGAACCCCAAGCAGCCATGGAGATCGTGCCAGATATGTTCCAGGCCCTTTCTCAAAATCCATCAACATTAACTTTTAGCAGAAGCTAACACACATAAGAGTGAACTCCGGGAGTTGGTGATGGACAGGGAGGCCTGGCATGTTGCAATTCATGACTCGCAAAGAGTCAGACATGACTGAGCGACCCAACTGAACTGAACTGAACACATATCTTTAAGTTAAAGGGTCTAGAATAAAAAAGAAAATGGAACAAACTTGGATCGAGATAGCAAAGAATCTTACCACCAACAGACCGAGTCTAATTATACATTGATTTTCCTACAATAGCATAATGAACAACACATTTACAGGTGGCCTGCTTATTTAACTTACATGAAGAGTACATCATGAGAAATGCCAGGCTGGATGAACCACAAGCTTGCAATCAAGATTGCTAGGAGGAATATCAATAACTTCAGATACACACATAGCACCACCCTTATGGCAGAAAGCATCGGTTCAGTTCAGTCACTCAGTCATGTCCGACTCTGCGACCCCATGAATTCGCAGCACGCCAGGCCTCCCTGTTCCATCACCAACTTCCGGAGTTCACTCAGACTCATGCCCATCAAGTTAGTGATGTGATCCAGCCATCTCATCCTCTGTTGTTCCCTTCTCCTCCTGCCCCCAAATCCCTCCCAGCATCAGAGTCATTTCCAATGAGTCAACTCTTCGTGTGAGGTGGCCAAAGTACTGGAGTTTCAGCTTTAGTATCATTCCTTCCAAACAAATCCCAGGGCTGATCTCCTTCAGAATGGACTGGTTGGATCTCCTTGCAGTCCAAAGGACTCTCAAGAGTCTTCTCCAACACCACAGTTCAAAAGCATCAATTCTTCAGCACTCTGCTTTCTTCACAGACCAATTCTCACATCCATACATGACCACTGGAAAAACCAGAGCCTTGACTAGATGGACCTTTGTTGGCAAAGTAATGTCTCTGCTTTTGAATATGCTATCTAGGTTGGTCATAACTTTCCTTCCAAGGAGCAAGCCTCTTTAAATTTCATGGCTGCAGTCACCATCTGCAATGATTTTGGAGCACAAAAAAAATAAAGTCTGACACTGTTTCCCCATCTATTTCCTATGAAGTGATGGGACTGGATACCATGATCTTCATTTTCTGAATGTTAAGCTTTAAGCCAATTTTTTCACTCTCCTCTTTCACTCTCATCAAGAGGGTTTTTAGTTTCTCTTCACTTTCTGCCATAAGGGTGGTGTCATCTGCATATCTGAGGTTATTGATATTTCTCCTGGAAATCTTGATTCCAGCTTGTGCTTCTTCCAGCCCAGCATTACTCATGATATACTCTGCATACAAGTTAAATAAGCAGGGTGACAATATACAACCTTCACGTACTCCTTTTCTTATTTGGAGCCAGTCTGTTGTTCCATGTCCAGTTCTAACTGTTGCTTCCTGACCTGCATATAGGTTTCTCAAGAGGCAGGTCAGGTCCTCTGGTATTCCCATCTCTTTCAGAATTTTCCACAGTTTATTGTGATCCACACAGTCAGAGGCTATGGCATAGTCAATAAAGCAGACATAGATGTTTTTCTGGAACTCTCTTGCTTTTTTGATGATCCAGCCAATATTGGCAATTTGATCTCTGATTCCTCTGCCTTTTCTAAAACCAGCTTGAATATCAGGAAGTTCACGGTTCACATATTACTGAAGCCTGGCTTGGAGAATTTTGAGCATTACTTTACTAGCATGTGAGATGAGTGCAATTGTGCAGTAGTTTGAGCATTTTTTTGGCACTGCCTTTCTTTGGGATCGGAATGAAAACTGACCTTTTCCAGTCCTGTGGCTACTGCTGAGTTTTCCAAATTTCCTGGCATATTGAGTGAAGCACTTTCACAGCATCATCTTTCAGGATTTGAAATAGCTCAACTGGAATGTCATCACCTCCACTAGCTTTGTTCATAGTGATGCTTCCTAAGGCCCACTTGACTTCACATTCCAAGATGTCTGGCTCTAGGTGAGTGATCACACCATTGTGATTATCTTGGTCATGAAGATCTTTTTTGTACAGTTCTTCTGTGTATTCTTACCACTTCTTCTTAATATCTTCTGCTTCTGTTAGGTCCATACCATTTCTGTCCTTTACGAGCCCATCTTTGCATGAAATGTTCCCTTGGTATCTCTAATTTTCTTGAAGAGATCTCTAGTCTTTCCCATTCTGTTGTTTTCCTCCATTTCTTTGCATTGATCACTGAGGAAGACTTTCTTATCTCTTCTTGTTATTCTTTGGAACTCTGCATTCAGATGCTTATATCTTTCCTTGTCTCCTTTGCTTTTCGCTTCTCTTCTTTTCAGTTTTTTGTAAGGCCTCCTCAGACAGCCATTTTGCTTTTTTGCATTTCTTTTCCATGGGGATGACCTTGATCTCTGTCTCCTGTAGAATGTCATGAACCTCCATCCATAGTTCATCAGGCACTCTATCTATCAGATCTAGTCACTTAAATCCATTTCTCACTTACATTGTATAATCATAAAGGATTTGATTTAGGTCATACCTGAATGGTGTAGTGGTTTTCTCTACTTTCTTCATTTTAAGTCTGAATTTGGCAATAAGGAGTTCATGATCTGAGCCAGTCAGCTCCTGGTCTTGTTTTTGTTGATGTATAGAGCCTAGAGAAACTAAAGAGCCTCTTGATGAAAGTGAAAGGGAGTGAAAAAGCTGCCTTAAAACTCAAAATTCAAAAAAGTAAGATTATGCCATCTGGTCCCAGCTCTTCATGGCAAATAGAAGAGGAAACAATGGAAACAGTGACAGAGTTTATTTTCTTGAACTCCAAAATAAACATAGATGGTGATTGAAGCATGGAATTTAAAAAAGAAAAAGCTTCCTCCTTGGAAAAAAGGTATGACAAACCTAGACAGTATGTTAAAAAGCAGAGACATTACTTTGTCAACAAAAGTTCATCTAGCAAAAACTATGGTTTTTCCAGTAGTCTTGTATGGATATGAGTTGGAGCATAAAGAAAGCTGAGCACCAAAGAATTGATGCTATTGAACTGCAGTGTTGGAGAAGACTCTTTAGAGTCTCTTTTACTGCAAGAAGATTAAACCAATCAATCATAAAGGAAATCAGTCCTGAATATATATTGAAAGGACTGATTCTGAATTTGAAGCTCCAATACTTTGGCCACCTGATGTGAAGAGCTGACTCATTTTAAAAGACCCTGATGCAGGGAAAGATTGAAGGAAGGAGGAGAAGGGGATGACAGAGGATTAGACAGTTGGATGGCAACACTGACTCCATGGACATGAGTTTGAGCAAAATGTGGGAATTGGTTAAGGACAGGAAATCCTGGAGTGCTGCACTCTATGGTATTGCAAAGAGTCAGACATGACCTAGCAACACAATAACAATGACAGGTGGCCATTACTGAACATGTAGGACCAAAAAGGAGAGAAAGGAGGTGGCATCCCACTCTGTCAAAAAACCCGGCCCCTTTCTCTGTAAACTAATGTGTATTCTTCCTCATCATTAGCCTCATTCCTCCTCTCCTTGTCTTTATTTTTTCAAATTAAATCCTTCTTGCCAGATGGGTGGGAAGTTGATCTGTGAACTTAGCTTCCACTTCGTTGTTTGGCCATTAAATAAAACATCTTCTGTTTCAGTTTCACCCTCAGTTTGCTCTATGGTGTGAAGCTTCTCCAGTCCAAACCCAGGGATGATCCAGGGTTGATCCCCAGCACTAATCATGAACCTCCAGTCATGTGTGTCAGGTTCTTGAAAGTGGGTGTTCCGCCCTGCACTCTAGCCACCCTAGAGAAAGCCTTATGAAACAAAACCTGACATTTGTGAGTGAAATAAATGGTATTTTTTGTTTGTTTGTTTTTTTCAGGCTACCAAATTGGGAGTGGGTTTTACTCAGAAATAGTAACTGGAAACAATGTTTGATGCTGAAATATAATGCAGGATGGGAATACTTTTGAAGCCTTTTTGGAAAATACCAGTCTACTACAGCTTATATTAAGTGGATCAATCATTAAATAGTCATATAAGAGAAGTTATAATCCTTATTTTACAGATAAGGAAACAGCCACAGTCCCAAGGACAGAAAGCTAGGAGGTCACAGTACTGAGATATGAGTATTGCAGTCTCTCTTCAAAGCTCACATTTTTAGTTCTGATCCATTATTATTTTTGATAAGTATTCTCAGAGTTGTTGAGAAAATGTTCATAAAAGTTGAGTGATAAGAAGTCTTCAAATAAAAAAAAACCTTAATTGAGATCATACTCTTGAAGTTTCACAGTATTGTCTATGTGGAAAATGGAGAAAATTGCCCTAGAAGGAGGGTGAAAGATAAGGTATGAAAAATGAGAATAATTTCAGAATAAGCAATGAGAAGTGGAGTTAAACACTTGGAGTGTGGATTAGGAAATCACTCCTACAATGAGAAAATAAAGACCAGAAAGGAGAAACGTCTTCAGTAATAAAATAGTACAATTACTTATTGCTAAGAACTAGTCCAAGTACTTTATATATACTGATTCTTATGCTAGTCCTTGAAGTCTATTGCATAACAATATCATGTACTATCAAAGTTGTTGTTGTTGTTTAGTCACTAAGTTATGTTTAACTTTTCACGACCTCACAGACTGTAGCATGCCAAGCTTCCCTGTCCTTCACTATCTCCTGAAGTTTGCTTAAACTTATGTCCATTGAGTCAGTGATCCCATCCATCCATCTTCTCCTTTGTTGTCCCCTTCTCCTCCTGCCTTCAATCCTTCCTGGCATCAGGGTTTTTTCCAGTGAGTCTGCTCCTTGTATCAGGTGGCCAAAATATTGGAGTTTCAGTATCAGTCCTTCCAATGAATATTCAGGGTTAATTTCTTTTAGGATTGACTGGTTTGAGCTCCTTACTATTCAATGGGCTCTCAAGACTCTTCTCCAAAACCACAGTTGAAAAGCATCTATTCTTAAGCACTCAGCCTTCTTTATAGTCCAACTTTCACATCCACACATGATTACTAGAAACCATAGCATTGACTATATGGACCTTTGTCAGCAAAATGATGTCTCTGCCTTTTAATACACTGTCTAGATTAGTCATAACTATTCTTCCAAGGAGCAGGTGTCTTTTAATTGTGTGGCTGCAGTCCTATCCACAGTGATTTTGGAGCCCTAGAAAATTAAATCTGTCACTACTTCCACTGTTTCCCCGTATATTTGCCATGATGTGATGGGGCCAAATATCATGATATTAAATGCTGAGTTTTAAGCCAGCTTTTTCACTCTCATCAAGTCTTTCACCCTCATCAGGAGGCTCTTTAGTTCCTCTTCACTTTCTGCCACTAGAGTGGTATTATCTGCATGTCTGAGATTGTTTATATTTCTCCCAGCAATCTTGATTCCAACTTGTGATTCAATATCATTAATGTTTTATCTCATAAGCAAGTAATGAGTCATGCAAAGAGATGAAATAAAAGGCCTAATGTCATAAATCGGTAGAGTGGTAAAATCTGAATTCCAACTCAAGCAGTCTGGTCTTGAGTCTATGCTCTTAAACATTATTTTGTACTATGCTAAGCAACATACTGCAAATAAAACAAATATCAAAAACAGTTTAATGAATACAATAGTAAACATAACAAAATACATTATAACACTTAAACACATAAAACCTCTCCTGCCTCCTTTTTTTTTTTTTTTCCTGTTTCCAGTTCAGTGATTTTGCCTGAGATTTAGGCTATCCTTCTACTTATGCTGTAACTCCACCTAAAACCTTTCATTTCAAAAGAGTATTATTTTTCTTATAAGCACATCAGGTTATTTCCAAATAAAACAAAGAAGAACTAAGTCAAACTAGACATAAGCAATAAAAAGAAAGAAAGAAAGAAAAAGCACAAGCAACACTAAATCAAATTAAAATGCTTACTGATTTCTGGTTGTTATCACCCACCATTTCCTTCATAACTATTTCTTGAAGAAATATTTTATACTCATGACTTCCATTAATACATCAACTATAATCAATCTTATTTTTGGGTCATGTTAATGATTAACTAATAAGAAACAACTTATTGTACCTAAATCATTTCACTGGACACTTGAGTCCTATCTCCATACCTTCAGTTCAGTTCAGTCGCTCAATCATGTTCGACTCTTTGCAACCCCATGAATCACAGGACACAAGGCCTCCATGTCCATTAACAACTCCCAGAGTTCACTGAGACTCAAGTCCATCGAGTCAGTGATGCCATCCAGCCATCTCATCCTCTGTCGTCCCCTTTTCCTCCTACCCCCAATCACTCCCAGCATCCGAGTCTTTTCCAATGAGTCAATGCTTCACATGAGGTGGACAAAGTACTGGAGTTTCAGCTTTAGCATCATTCCTTCCAAACAAATCCCAGGGCTGATCTCCTTCAGAATGGACTGGTTGGATCTTCTTGCAGTCCAAGGGACTCTCAAGAGTCTTCTCCAACACCACAGTTCAAAAGAATCAGTTCTTCGGCACTCAGCCTTCTTCACAGTCCAACTCTCATACATACATGACCACTGGAAAAACCATAGCCTTGACTAGACAGAACTTTCTTGGCAAAGCAATGTCTCTGCTTTTGAATATGCTATCTAGGATTGGTCATAACTTTCCTTCCAAGGAGTAAGCGTCTTTTAATTTCATGGCTTGCAATCACCATCTGCAGTGATTTTGGAGCCCAAAAATATGAAGTGGAAAAACTGACACTTTTCCCACTGTTTCCCCATCTATTTCCCATGAAGTGATGGGACCAAATGCCATGATCTTCGTTTTCTGAATGTTGAGCTTTAAGCCAACTTTTTCACTCTCCACTTTCACTTTCATCAAGAGGCTCTTTAGTTCCTCTTCACTTTCTGCCATAATGACACCCTTAGGTGGTGTCATTTGCATATCTGAGGTTAGTGATATTTCTCCTGGTAATCTTGATTCCAGCTTGTGTTTAGTCCAGTCCAGGGTTTCTCATGATATATTCTGTATAGAAGTTAAATAAGCAGGGTGACAATATACAGCCTTGACATACTCCTTTTCCTATTTGGGACCAGTGTGTTGTTGCATGTCCAGTTCTAATTGTTGCTTCCTGACCTGCATACAGATTTCTCGAGAGGCAGGTCAGGTGGTCTGGTATTCCCATCTCTTTCAGAATTTTCAACAGTTTATTGTGATCCACACAGTCAAAGGTTTTGGCATAATCAATAAAGCAGATATAGATGTTTTTCTGGAACTCTCTTGCTTTTTCCATGATCCAGCGGATGTTGGTAATTTGATCTCTGGCTCCTCTGCCTTTTCTAAAACCAGCTTGAACATCAGGAAGTTCATGCTTCACATATTGCTGAAGCCTGGCTTGGAGAATTTTGAGCATTACTTTACTAGCATGTGAGATGAGTGCAATTGTGCAGTAGTTTGAGCATTCTTTGGCATTGCCTTTCTTTGGGATTGGAATGAAAACTGACTTTTCCAGTCCTGTGGCCACTGCTGAATTTTCCAAATTTGCTGGCATATGGAGTGCAGCACTTTCACAGCATCATCTTTCAGGATTTGAAATAGCTCAACTGGAATTCCATCACCTCCACTACCTTTGTTCGTAGTGATGCTTTCTAAGGCCCACTTGACTTCATATTCCAGGATGTCTGACTCTAGGTCAGTGATCATACCATCATGATTATCTGGGTCATGAAGCTCTTTTTTGTACAGTTCTTCTGTATATTCCTGCCACCTCTTCTTAATATCTTCTGCTTCTGTTAGGTCCATACCATTTCTGTCCTTTATCGAACCCAACTTTGCATGAAATGTTCCCTTGGTATCTCTAATTTTCTTGAAGAGATCTCTAGTCTTTCCCATTCTGTTGCTTTCCTCTATTTCTTGCATTGATTGCTGAAGAAGGCTTTCTTATCTCTTCTTGCTATTCTTTGGAACTTTGCATTCAGATGCTTATATCTTTCCTTTTCTCCTTTGCTTTTCACTTCTCTTCTTTTCACAGCTATTTGTAAGGCCTCCCCAGACAGCAATTTTGCTTTTTTTGCATTTCTTTTCCATGGGGATGGTCTTGATCCCTATCTCTTGTACAATGTCACGAACCTCCATCCATAGTTCATCAGGTACTCTATCTATCAGATCTAGGCCCTTAAATCCATTTCTGACTTCCACTGTATAATCATAAGGGATTTGATTTAGGTCATACCTGAATGGTCTAGTGGTTTTCTCTACTTTCTTCAATTTAAATCTGAATTTGGCAATAAGGAGTTCATGATCTGAGCCACAGTCAGCTCCTAATCTTGTTTTTGCTGACTGTATAGAGCTTCTCCATATTTGGCTGCAAAGAATATAATCAGTCTGATTTTGGTGTTGATCATCTGGTGATGTCCATGTGTAGAGTCTTCTCTTGTGCTGTTGGAAGAGGGTGTTTATTATGACCAGTGCATTTTCTTTGCAAAACTCTATTAGTCTTTGCCTTGCTTCATTCTGTATTCCAAGGCCAAATTTGCCTGTTACTCCAGGTGTTTCTTAACTTCCTACTTTTGCATTCCAGTCCCCTATAATGAAAAGGGACATCTTTTTTGGGTGTTAGTTCTAAAAGGTCTTGTAGGTCTTCGTAGAACCGTTCAACTTCAGCTTCTTCAGCGTTACTGGTTGGGGCATAGACTTGGATTTCTGTGATATTGAATGGTTTGCCTTGGAAACGAACAGAGATCATTCTGTCGTTTTTGAGATTGCATCCAAGTACTGCATTTCAGACTCTTTTGTTGACCATGATGGCTACTCCATTTCTTCTGAGGGATTCCTGCCCGCAGTAGTAGATATAATGGTCATCTGAGTTAAATTCACCCATCCCAGTCCATTTTAGTTCACTGATTCCTAGAATGTCGACATTCACTCTTGCCATCTCTTGTTTGACCACTTCCAATTTGCCTTGATTCATGGACCTGACCTTCCAGGTTCCTATGCAATATAGCTCTTTACAGCATCGGACCTTGCTTCTCTCACCAGTCACATCCACAGCTGGGTATTGTTTTTGCTTTGGCTCCATTCCTTCATTCTTTCTGGAGTTATTTCTCCACTGATCTCCAGTAGCATATTGGACACCTACTGACTTGGGGAGTTCCTCTTTCAGTATCCTATCATTTTGTCTTTTCGTATTGTTCATGGGGTTCTCAAGGCAAGAATACTGAAGTGGTCTGCAATTCCTTTCTCCAGTGGACCACATTCTGTCAGATCTCTCCACCATGACCCGCTCATCTTGTGTTGCCCCATGGGCATGTCTTAGTGTCATTGAGTTGGACAAGACTGTGGTCCTAGTGTGATTAGATTGACTAGTTTTCTGTGAGTATGGTTTCAGTGTGTCTGCCCTCTGATGCCCTCTTGCAGCACCTATCTTCTTACCTTGGACGTAGGATATCTCTTCATGGCTGCTCCAAAGCGCAGCTGCTGCTCCTTACCTTGGATGAGGTGTATCGATTAGTGCTTATTCCTTGTTCCTTTTTTGGAGTTGTCTTTTGCATAAGGCAGTGCAATTGTGGTTTCCCTCCCTCTATCTGTCTACATAGGCTTCTCTCTGTCCCTACCTGTGCTGCCCTCTCTGTCTCTTTTCACTCTGCACACTTTCTCTCATGAGTCTTTCTATCCTTACCCCAACTCTTGATCAATAACATCTATAAAATTTTATAAAATATTTTGTGTTTAGCAAATCATTTTGCTGAACGAAATCAGTTTTTATAAAACAAAAACAAAAAAAAGATAAAATAGAAAATAATTGAAAGGCTAATAAAGAGATTATTTCCTAGAGACCAAAGTTCTAATTGCTAGACATTATGTTTGTGCTTCTCATGTGGTATAGTGGTACAGAATCTGCTTGCCATTGCAAGAGATGCAAGATACGAGGTTTTGATCCTTGGGTCAGGCAGATCCACTAGAGTAGGAAATGGCAACCCACTCTAGTATTTCTTGACTAGAAAATTTCATGGACAGGGGTGTCTGGTGCACCACAATCTAAACAGTCACAAAGAGTTGGACATTGCTGAGTGACTGAACATACATGTACAATAAAGAATATTTTCCAGAGATCAAAGTTCTAATCACTGTTCTTACAGGTAACTAGTGGGGTTTCCATGGTGGCTCAGATGGTAAAGAATCCACTTGCAGTGTGGGAGATCTGGGTTCAATCCCTGGATTTGGAAGATCCCCTGGAGAAGGAAATGGCAACCCACTTCAAGTATTCTTGCCTGGAGAATACCCATGAACAGAGGGGCCTGGCAGGCTACAGCCTATGGGATCACAAAGAGTTGGACACGACTGAGCACAGTACATCATAGGTAAATAATAATCAAAATGAGTTAGATTAAGTAATGAAGCAAATATAGGAATTATCCCTTTGAGGTATCTTGCAGAATTGTACTATAGAAATTGGAGAATTTAGCATCATGGCTCTGTAGTAAAAAAGTATCTTCAAATATACTGGCAGTATATTTTTTTCCTACACTCAAGTCTCAGTAAGTATAAGGTTCAGTTCAGTTCAGTGGCTCAGTCGTGTCTGACTCTTTGTGACTCCATGAATTGCAGCACACCAGGCCTCCCTGTCCATCACCAACTCCCAGAGTTCACCCAAACCCATGTCCATCGAGTCAATGATGCCATCCAGCCATCTCATCCTCTGTCATCCCTTTCTCCTCCTGCCCCCAATCCCTCCCAGCACCAGAGTCTTTTCCAATGAGTCAACTCTTCACATGAGGTGGCCAGAATATAAGGTAAATGATGCCAAAAATCTCAGCCTCTATACACTGGTGCTGAATTAAATCTTAGAGACAGTTTTGGGTGAAAAAGATAGCTGTATTACTTTGCCAGGCAAAAAGGGGCACAGTGAGCTCATTTTCATGAAAAGTGTGTTCCCCAAACCAGGAGGATTTGGTGAAGAGCTTGATAGCAATGGTTCCAGGGTGGGTTTGCAGACAGGATTAGGGTGTGTGCAGAGCCTGCACTCCTCTTCTCTGGAGTGAAAAATGCTGACACATGTCAGGGTTTTAGTTTTTTTAGAAAGCCCAAAGTTTTTGTTATGTGTGTCCCTTGCAGTGATACCAAGACCCTGCCCCAAGGCTGTACTGGTTTTTCTTGGCTCTCCTCCCTTGTCTTTGTATCCCCTCCCTTCTTGGATTAGCTACTGCTTGAATCTTCCCTTTGGAACTCAGGGAAGGTCATAAGGTCTCCAATCTGTTCCCTACAAACACAGGATTGGAGACACAGAAGGGTTTCTGTGCCCAGGCACCCCGCAGTATCCTACTTAGTTTCATAAGTATTACTCCAGTAATAATTTGAATAGTTTTTTCTGTAATTTCTAAGACATAATTAGTAGGCAGCCAGAGTGTATACAGTGTTGTGCTAACAATTTTGAGAAAAGCCCAAAATAACATGTTCATGAATTTTATGGTCTTTATGACCAGAAATTCTCTAAAATTTTGTTAAACTAGCCATCTGTGGTTCCATGTGCTCTTTAGTCATTTATATAATCTAAATTACAATAAATATTATTTCCAGATGGTCATGAATTAGGGGTTGCATGGAAGAAAAAATGGGCTTTGGTAATTATAAGTCGTGTCTGACTCTGGGTGACCCCTGAGACGGCAGCCCACCAGGCTCCCCCGTCCCTGGGATTCTCTGGGCAAGAACACTGGAGTGGGTTGCCATTTCCTTCTCCAATGCATGAGAGTGAAAAGTGAAAGTGAAGTCGCTCAGTCGTGTCTGACTATGAGTGACCCCATAGACTGCAGCCTACCAGGCACTTCCATCCATGGGATTTTCCAGGCAAGAGTACTGGAGTGGGGTGCCATTGCCTTCTCCGATATATAAAAGTGACAAATGAAATTTTAAATTTTCTACATATGTTAACTCTATATAGAAGTTAAATAAATGAATTTATGCTTTTCAGGATGTTGTTTGAAATATAATTATTTTACACAGATATTTTGTTATCTATTTGGTTGACATGTTCTAGAAGGCCCCAAAATGGATAACTCAGCTGAAAATATCTTTAGAAATCCTTTGAAAAAAAAAAAAGAAAAAAAAAATGCCTTTTCCTGTTGCACCAGATTTTTCCAGAGCTGAATTTTGAAACTTTTAAAAAGATTTGTATGAGATAAAACTTAACCACACTACCTAAAAATGAATTATCGGCCCTGCTTCTTTCAGTTCTGGATGTATTATTTACCCCCAAATAACTTAGAGGGTAATCAAATTAAATTATAAAACCCTGAAAAGCAGATTAACAATTGTCTTATTCACTGACTTTTTCCCCCCGGAATAAAATATATTCATGCCTTTATTTGGCAGAGATTTTTGGCATACCCTCTGAAATACTGTCCCCCACAACGGGGGGGGGGGGGGGGGGACACTTTTCTCCTCTTTTGTAGTATTTCTTGTTTTTCACTTGCCAATGGAGTTTTTCATTTGTCTATTGCTTATTCACAATTGTTTTCATTTTATACCATCTTTAGTAGGGATAGAATGTGAGTCAAGCCTTACAACTATGTTCAGCAGAAACATACTTTCCAGGTGCACTTACACCCTCTGGGGCATATGACCTAGCTACTGAACTCAACTTTCTACTAGTAGGTAGGAATTAAGAAAACTATACTAAGTAATAAATAGTGCAGGTCCACAGGAGACTACATTCCATGTTAAAAGGAGCCTTGTCTACAGGAGCTACACTCTTCTGGCTAGAACCCTGCTGCTTCTGGAACTCAGCCACAGGGGCAGCTTGTTCTGCACTGACCTGAGGATTAGCTCCTATTACCACAGTAAGGCATGATAGTCAGGGCTGTCATTCAGGTGGAACAAACACTAGTGGGTCTAAGGCTGACTATGCAGAAGAGGAAGAATAAAACTGGTATGCCAAAAATTATGACAATGTACATACATCTCTTACATCACTGGACAAAAAGTCCTGTGCCCTCACAGTTGTCTCCTGAAAAAATAACTAATTACACAGCCAACGTTTCACCATTCAGAAAGTCTTTTTATACTATATCATTTTTCTTTATAACACACAGAATCATGGATTCAAAACCTATCTGAGCATTAGCATAATTTCCCCAACTTCCAAAACATCAATCTGTGTTTCTCATTTGGGCTTAAATTTTGGTTTTGCCTTAATAACTCCTCTGTAATTCTGGCAAGTTATGTGACCCTTTAATGCAAATAAGTGCTTATCTATAAAATTAGAATAGTCAACTTTACAGTGTTGATTTTTGGGAGAATTTTGTGGCATAACAAAAATTAACATTTTCTCAAAGTGTCTGTCATATAGTAAACAACAATATAAGTTAATTGCTTTTCTTAGTTTCATTGTTAGTCACCACAATGAAATTTATTCTTAACCATTAATTTGAAAAATTCTCTTGATCTCTTTCATAATGTTCATTTTCACTACTCCTATTTCTTTACACTTTACCAAAACCACTTTAGTTCCATAGAAACTCATCAGCAGAACATAAGGATTTCCAAAGATCTTAAGAAACTCTCCCTGAAAGTGAACCAAGCAACATTATTTGGAGTATTGAGGAAAGCAATGGACAGAAAGACAGATATCAGAGTGAGAGTTTTCTTTTGCTGCCCAAATACCATGAAAAAAAAAAAAAAAGATTTTTTAAACATACATAGAAGGGAGCCAGAGCCTTTTATGTTTAGAACAATAACCTCCCTGATGTACAGTCTTCAGTTCAATTCAGTCACTCAGTTGTGTCCGACTCTTCACAACCTCATGAATCACAGCACACCAGGCCTCCCTGTCCATCACCAACTCCCGGAGTTCACCCAAACCCATCTCCTTTGAGTTGGTGATGCCATCCAGCCATCTCATCCTCTGTCATCCCCTTCTCCTCTTGCCCCCAATCCCTACCAGCATCAGGGTATTTTCCAATCAGTCAACTCTTAGCATGAGGTGGCCAAAGTATTGGAGCTTCAGCTTTAGCATCAGTCCTTCCAATGAACACCCAGGACTGCTCTCCTTTAGAATGGACTGTTCGAATCTCCTTGCAGTCTACTTCGCAACAATAGGCAAACAATACATTTTTGTTCATTTTACCACTTTTTTGTTTCCACTCTTGATCAATGACCAAGCTTACATTTAATTTTTATTGACTTCAGAACTTAATCAATGACCAAAGTTTCACATTTTCTTTCAAATTTAACAGATTGGAGATTCAGAATTTCTACCTATGCTGTTCCTATATATCACATAACTATCTCATGTTATGAAAGCCAAAGAATGAACAGAGTCTAAAATAAATTTCCTGGCAGTGTGGAGTATCATGTAATTGATTAGAGGAAATTGAAGAATGGGGGGGGGGGGGACAAAACAAAACAAAACAAAACATTGTTTCTATCTAAAAAGTTTACTGATAGTTTTCCAGAGAATAGTTTTGGTAGTCAGGATAGAGTAATAAGATCTTGGTTGAAAGGATATAAGATATGAAATCAGTGAAGGAATTTGGAAGATAGAATTGTAGATCCAACCAGTCCATTCTGAAGGAGATCAGCCCTGGGATTCCTTTGGAGGGAATGATGCTGAAGCTGAAACTCCAGTACTTTGACCACCTCATGTGAAGAGTTGACTCATTGGAAAAGACTCTGATGCTGGGAGGGATTGGGGGCAGGAGGAGAAGGGGACGACAGAGGATGAAATGGCTGGATGGCATCACTGACTCGATGGACGTGAGTTTGGGCGAACTCCAGGAGTTGGTGATGGACAGGGAGGACTGGCGTGCTGTGATTCATGGGGTTGCAAAGAGTCGGACATGACTGAGCGACTGATCTGATCTGATCTGATCTGATAACAGGGAAAATAAAAGAATACCTGGAAAATATATCCAGTTAAAGGATAGTAAGGCAAACATGGAACAAAAGTGACACTTTACATAAGGAACACGATGAAAAAAGGTTTTCAGGAGTTGGAATTATATTTATTAAATACACAATGGAGTGATGTCATCAAGATGGTAACACTGGTTGTTCTTGGCTTTGCTCACCTTCAAAAGAACAACTAACAATTGTTTAAATACAATACACCCCTGAGCATTCTAGAATAAGGGGGTGAGGCTGATTCACAAAGAGACCAAGATGCTAACATTAGAAGGATAAGAGAAACAGCAACTACATGCTGACCACATTGCCCTTACCCTAGGCTAGCACAGTCCCATGCAGAGATGTCTCCCTTGAGGCTTTGGTTCCTCTATGGGGAAAGAGAAGAGAGAGGAGACAATCTGCCTTCTTCCCTAGCATTGCAGTTTGCTTTATGAGAACCCCTACTGTGACTTTGCACCATTGGGTTATAGGGTTATCTATGGGAGAAGACAATGGCAACCCACTCCAGTACTCTTGCCTGGAAAATCCCAAGGACAGAGGAGGCTAATGGGCTGCAGTCCATGGGGTCGCTAAGAGTCAGACACGACTGAGCGACTTCACTCTCACTTTTCACTTTCATGCATTGGAGAAGGAAATGGCAACCCACTCCAGTGTCCTTGCCTGGAGAATCCCAGGGATAGTGGAGCCTGGTGGGCTGCCGTCAATGGGGTCGCACAAAGTTGGACAAGACTGAAGCGCCTTAGCAGCAGCAGCAGGAGGGGCTCAACCATTGTGAATCTGATTGCCCCCACCTCCTGTGGAGAGTGTCATCAAACACCATGTGACCAAAAGGGCTGATAACAATTTCTGTAAACAATGTGTCCCAGCAATGACTGAGTTGAGAGTCAGGCAGGCAGAACTGATAAACCCTGGAGCAAAGCCAGTAAGAACATGCAGTGTTCCAATGCTGCACACAGGCATAGAGAGTAATTCATAGGCAAGGCTAAGAGTAATCCCTGATCCCTGTAAACTAGAGAACCTGTTTGGAAAACTGAGGGTAGCCTGGAGCAGCTCTTCCCCTGCCATTCAGGCAGGGAACTGAGACATAGTACCATTTACTGCAAGAGTGTAAGTTTCACCGGATTATTCAGACAACTCTGGAGCCCATGGTGAAATCTTAAAAAAAAAAAAAGTACAAGTGAACTTATTTATAAAACGGGAAGAGGCTCACAGATGTAGGGAACCAATTTATGAATATCAAAGGGGAAATATGGTAAGGGGAAGGATAAATTAGGAACTTGGGATTAACATACAGACACTACTATTTATAAAATAGATAACCAAAAAAGACCTGCTGTATAACAAAGGGCACTCTTCTCAATACTCTGTAATGATATATAAGGGGGAAAAATTGAAAAAATAAATGTATATGTATAACTGAAACTGGACTTCCCTGGTAGCTCAACTGGTTAAGAATTTACCTGCAATACAAGAGACCCCATTTCAGTTCCTGGGTCTGGAAGATACCCTAGAGAAAGGATAGTCAACCTACTCTAGTATTCATGGACTTCCATGGTGGCTCAGATGGTAAAGAATGCCAGAGACCTGGGTTTGGTCCCTGGGTTGGGAAAATTCCCCTGGAGGTGGGCATGGCAACCCGCTCCAGTATTCTTGCCTGGAAAAACCCCTTGGGCAGAGGAGCCTCGTAGGCTAGAGTCCAGGGGTCACAAAGAGTTGGATGTGACTGAGTGCCTAGGCACAGCACAGCAACTGGAACTATGCTGTACATCTGGAACAAGCACAATGTTATACATCAACTATACCCCACAAAATTAAAAAATAAAATCGATAAACATTTTTTTTAAAGAAAAAAATAAAAAACTTGAAATTCCAAATAAAGAAAAAAGTGTCCAGAATTCAAAAGCTAGGAGGAGGTCAGCTCAGTGGGTAAACTGTCTATAAACTGGAATGTGATTTATTTGTCTTTTACCAAACACCACAGTCTGCTAGATTTGCATTGATGTGCATTTTCAAAATCTAACATTCAAAGAGTTTTTAAAAGTACAATATATTTTATTTAGCCCAGAGTAACCACAGGGACAATTCTGTAATAATTACACACATCTCCCCACACATAAACAACTCGCAATAAATTAAGCATACTGATACCACAAGACATTATATGGCATTATATTAGTAATCAATAACAAGGACAAAACTGGGAAATATCTAATTAAACAACAGTCTCCTGAACAATCAAGGGATCAAAAAATACATTAAAATGGAATTTAAAAAGTTTCTTGAAGTAAAATTGGAAACACAACCTACCAAAACTTGTGGGATACAGCAAAAAGAGTTTCTAAGGGGGAAGTTCATAGCAATAAATGCTTTACTCAAAAGCAAGAATAATTTCAAATAAATAATGTAACTATGAATTTGTGCTATTGTTATTTAGTTGCTAAGTCATGTCTGGCTCTGTAACTCCATGGACAGGAGTTACATTTGGACAAGCATGCCAGACTTTCCTGTCCTTCACTATCTCCTAGAATTTGCTTAGATTCATGTCTATTGAGTCAGTGATGCTATCTAACCATCCTCTACTGCCCTCTTCTCCTTTTGCGATTAATCTTTCCCAGCATCAGGGTCTTTTCCAATGAGTTGACTCTTCGCATCATGGGGCCAAAGTGTTGGAGCCTCAGCTTCAGCATCAGTCCTTCCAATGAATATTCAGGGTTTATTTCCTTTAGGATTGACTGGTTTGATCTCCTTGCTGTCTAAGGGACTTTCAAGAGTATTCTCCAGCAGCACAATTCAAAGGCGTATATTCTTCACTGCTCAGTCTTCTTTATAGTTCAACTCTCACAAGGAACTAGGAAAACAAAAACAAACTGAATCAGAGACATCATAAAGAGGAATGAGTAAGCAGCAGAGGAGAAATACAAAACAGTATCAACAAACAAGAAATAGAAAAGATTAACCAAACTAAAAGTTATTTATTTGAAAATATAAACAAAATTATCAAACTGTTAGCTGGACTAAGCAAGGAAGAAAGAGGATGCAAATTAACAAAATTATAAATAAAATGGGAGACATTATAATTGATATCACGGAAAGTTCAAGGATCATAAGAGACTACTGTGAACAATTATATACTAACAATCTGGATAATCTGAAAGCAAGACAAAAAACCTTAAAAATAATCAACTCACTTAGACATAATCAGGAAGAAATAGAATATCTGTATAGATAAATCTGTAGTAAGAAGACTGAATCAATAATCAAAACTCTCCCAAAGGGAAAAAAAAAAAAGAAAAAGTTCATGATCAGATGAGTTTACTAGTGAATTTTACCAAACATTTAAAGAAGTAAAAATGACCTTGCCTAAAGTCTTATAAAAAACTGAAGGGGAAGTAACTCCACCAAACAAATTTTACAATGCTACTCTCATCCTGATACCAAAATTAGAAAAAGACACTATAAGAAAAGTACAGACCAAACTGCCTAATGAATATAGAAGCAAAAATTCTCAATAAAACAGCAAACTGAATTCAGCCATACAGTAAAAGGGTTATATACTATAATTAAATAAGATTTATCTAAGGGTTGCAAAAATGATGCAACATATGCAAATCAATGTGATGCATCAGTTGATAGAATAAAAGAATCACATGATCATCTTCAATGTAGAAAAAGCATTTGACAAAATTAAACATCAACTCTTGATAAAATTAACAAATTTGCAATAGAAATAATATTTTTCAACATAATAAAGGCCGTAAATGACAAACATACAGCATCCTACTCATCAGTGAAAGGTTGAAAGCTTTTCCTTTAAGATTAGGAAAAAGAATGATGCCTACTATTATCACTCTTATTCAACATAGTACTGGAAATCCTATATAAGCAACCAAGTAAGAAAAAGAAATAAAAGTTACTAAAATTAGAAAGTAAGACATAAAATTGTCTCTATTTGCAGATGGCAGAATTTTACATGTATAAAATCCTAAATAATCAACTGAAAGGATGTTAGATCTAACCATTGAATTCAATAAGCTACAGGATACAAAAATTACACACACAAACAAATCAATGGTATAGGGGCGGTCCTAAGATGACAGAGGAATAGGACAGGGAGACCACTTTCTCCCCCACAAATTCTTCAAAAGATCATTTGAATGCTGAGAAACTTCCACAAATCAACTTCAGAAAGCTGGAAGAGGACACTAGGCACCCAGAAAGACAGCCCATTCTCTTTGAAAGGAAGTAGGAAAAAATAAAAAAAAAATAAAAAAAAAAAAAAGACAAAAGAGTTAGGGATGGACACCCTCCTGGGGAGGGAGTCGTGGAGCAGAAGTTTCCAAGTACTGGGAAACCCTCTCAACTGGTGGGTCTGTGGGGAGTTTGGAATCTCAGAAAGCAACATAACTGGGAGGGAAACACACACACACACACACACACACACACAGAATACATGCCTAACTACAACTCCCAGCAGAGAAGTAGCCCAGACACTCTTGTCTGCCATCAGTGAGAGGGGACTGGACAGGGAGGTGGGGGCTGCAAGCTTAGGGTAAGGATCAGGCCTGAATGCCCTGAAGACAATCTGAGGGAGCTAACATGAGATAGCAACCCAAACTATGGGATAGCCAGAGAGAGAAAAACGAGAGACAGAGAACTTTCCTGCAAAAAGCTCTAACCTAAGATGCAGTCTGGCCCACTCACAGAATAAAGGATTGAGCCAATGCCAAAAGAAAGCTAGCTACAGGGTGGGATGGGATCCTAAAGCTACCTTAGGATGGGATTGGCCCAACCTCCGATTGGAGGCCAAGAGGCAGGCAGGAGATAGCCAGAGCTGGAAGGCCTAGAGATGGCATCCACCACCAAACTGTGAGCATGCTCCCAGTTGTTAACCAAGTCTTCCTAGGATCCTGTATGGTTGACATCTTCCAGGAGGGTCACCCCCAGAGATTAGCTCCCCAGAGGAGACACATGGCACACCTGAGAAGACGCTCTTGCAGTGCTCCCAGGAAACCAAACAGCTGGGACTGGGGAGATGATTAAGATGCACAGCCCACCTGGGACAGAGCACTTGCCAAGCACCTGGTCGCCTGAGCTCCTCAGACCTGGGAAGGGCACAACCAAGTCTGTGCCTTTATGGAGTACCCGAGAACCCAAACCTGAGCAGCTTAGACCTGGGATGTGCACAAAACCCAGGGCCCACTTTGGACAGCATCCCTGCAGAGCAACCTAGAGCCTGAGCAGTGTAGACTGGGAAAGCACACATGCTGTGATCGGGGGCAAACCCAGTGTGGTCCATACACTGCAAGCACTCCCCACACATGTCAGTAATATTTGTGTGCAGTGTCCCTCCCTCTCCAAAGCACAACTGAACAAGTGAGCCTAAATAAGTGACCACGTTTGCCCCCTTGTGTCAGGGCGAATATTAGACACTGAAGAGACTTGCAAACAGAGGAAGCCAAAATAAGAGGAAACCACTGTGGAAGTGACAGGTGCAATAGATTAAAACCGTGTAGTTAGCATTGACGAAGCATTGGAAGGGGCCTATAGACCTTGAGAAGAAGTATAAGACGAAATAAGGAACTATCTGAAACTGAACTGAACCCACCCTGCCCTCAACAGCTCCAGAAAAATTCCTAGATATATTTTTATTATCATTTTTTTATTTTTAGTTCTTTATTACTCCTTTAATTTTCATTTTTATAACCTACTATTACATTGCAATAAAAAGACCCTATTTTAAAAACAAATTATTTTAAAAACAAATGAAAAGAGTAATAAAGAACTTAAAAATAAAAAAATGATAATAAAAATATATCTAGGAATTTTTCTGGAGCTGTTGAGGGCAGGGTGGGCAGTACTCTTGCCTGGAAAATCCCATGGATGGAGGAGCCTGGTAGGCTGCAGTCTATGGGGTCACTAAGAGTCAGGCACGACTGAGCGACTTCACTCTCACTTTTCATTTTCATGCCTTGGAGAAGGAAATGGCAACCCACTCCAGTGTTCTTGCCTGGAGAATCCTAGGGATGGGGGAGCCTGGTGAGCTTCCGTCTATGGCGTTGCACAGAGTCAGACATGACTGACATGACTTAGCAGCAGCAGGAGTGTATATATATATATATATATATATATATATATATATATATATATATATAATTTTTATGATTGATTTTGTTTTGTGTTTTTGATATTACATTTTTGAGAGTCTAACCTCTATTCTAGATTTTTAATCTTTGCTTTTTGGTATTTGTTATCAATTTTGTACCTTTAAGAATCTAATCTTCAGTACCAATTTTTACTTAGGGATGTGATTACTGGCTTGATTGCTCTCTTCCCTTTTGACTCTCCCTTTTCTCCCCCAGGTCACCTCTATCTCTTCCCTCCCCCTTCTCTTCTCTACTTAACTCTTTGAATCTCTCTGGGTGTTCCAGGCTGTGGAGAACACTTAGGGAATTGATTACTGGCTAGATTGGACTCTCCCTTTTTGACTCCCCCTCTTCTCCTCCTGGTCACCTCTATCTCCTTCCTCCCTCTTCTCTTCTCCATGTAACTCTGTGAACCTCTCTGGGTGCCCCTCACTGTGGATAATCTTCTCACCATTAACCTAGATGTTTTATCATCTGTGCTGTATGGATAGAGAAGTCTTGAGGCTACTGTAAGTATAAGACTTAAAGCCAGAGGCAGGGGGCTTAAATCCCAAACTTGAGAACACCAGAAAACTCCTGACTCCAGAGAATATTAATCAACAAAAGCTCATGCAAAATCCTCCATACCTACACTGAAACTAAGCTCCACCTAAGAGCTAACAAGTTCCAGAGCAAGACATACCATGCTAATTCTCTAGCAATGCAGGAATATAACCCTGAGAATTAAAATACAAGCTGCCCAAAGTCACATCAAACCCATAGACACCTAAAAACTCACTACTGGACACTTCATTGCACACCAGAGAGAAGAGATCCAACTTCACCCACCAGAACACCAATGAAAGCTTCCCTAACCAGGAAACCTTGACAAGCCACTACCCACAGGGAGCAACCTCCACAATAAAGAGGAACTACAAACTTCCAGCCTACAGAAAGGCCACCCCAAACACAGCAATCTAAACAAAATGAAAAGGCAGAGAATATTCAGCAGGTAAAGGAATATGATAAACAACAACCCAACTAAACAAAAGAGGAGGAGACAGAGAGTCTACATGAAAAAGAATTCAGAATAATGATAGTAAAGATGATCCAAAATCTTGAAAACAAAATGGAGTTACAGATAAATAGACTAGAGACAAGGATTGAGAATATGCAAAAAATGTTTAACAAGGACCTAGAAGAAATAAAGTCTTTTTAGATATGATGCCTAAATCACAAGCAACAAAACAAAAAATAAATAAACACCTAAGACTACATCAAATTAAAAGGTTTCTGAATAGCAACAGAAGCTACCTACAGAGAAAAAAACAGATGAAGGGATGGAAAAAATTTACAAATCTTATATTTGATAGAGATTAATATCTAAAACACATACAGAACTCATGCAACTCAATAGCAAAAGCAAATATTCCAATTAAAAGTGGACATAGAATATTAATAGACAAAAAGATACATGAAAGGCCAACAGACACATGAAAACACGCTCAATAGCACTGATCCTGGGGCTTGTCATGTGGCGTTAGTGGTAAAGAACCTGCCTGCTAATGTAGGAGACATAAGAGATGTGACTTTCATCCCCGGGTCAGGAAGATACCCTGGAGGAGGAAATGGCAACCTACTCCAGTACTCTTGCCTGGGGAATCCCATGGACAGAGGAGCCTGATGGGCGACGGTCCATGCAGTCTCAAAGAGCCGGACATGACTGAAGCAAATTAGCATGCAGAACATACGTGCATGCAGAGCACTTATCCTTAGGGAAATGCAAATCAAAACCACAATGAAATATCATCTCATATTGTTATAATGGTCATTGTCAGAAGCACAACAAAAAACAAATGCTAGCATAGATGTGGAGAAAAGAAAATAATTGTGCACTGAGGATGGATGTCTAAGATCAGGGTGCCATCAGAGATGAGCTTTAGAGCAAGTTCTCTTCCTGGCTTGTGGAAGGCCACTATGTCTTTATACATACACATAGCACGGAGATAATGAGAGAGAGAAAATGATCTGGGTCTGATCTTATGTGGCAAGTAATTGTATCAAATCAGAGAATTAGTGAAGCCAAGAAAGCCACTAAGAAAAAAAAAAAAAATCAGTTCAGTTCAGTCGCTCAGTCGTAGCCAACTGTTTGTGACCCCATGAATCACAGCACGCCAGGCCTCCTTGTCCATCACCAACTAACAGAGTTCACACAGACCCACATCAATCGAATCAGTGTTGCCATCCAGCCATATCATCCTCTGTCGTCCCCTTTCTCCTCCTGCCCCCAATCCCTCCCAGCATCAGAGTCTTTTCCAATGAGTCAACTTTTTGCATAAGGTGGCCAAAGTACTGGAGTTTCAGCTTTAGCATCATTCCTTCCAAAGAAATCCCAGGGCTAATTCCTTCAGAATGGAACAGTTGGATCTCCTTGCATTCCAAGGGATCCTCAAGAGTCTTCTCCAACACCACAGTTCAAAAGCATCAATTCATCAGTGCTCAGCCTTCTTCACAGTCCAACTTTCACATCCATACATGACCACAGGAAAAACCATAGCCTTGACTAGACGAACCTTTGTTGGCAAAGCAATGTTTCTGCTTTTGAATATGCTATCTAGGTTGGTCATAACTTTCCTTCCAAAGAGTAAGCATCTTTTAACTTCATGGCTGCAGTCACCATCTGCAGTGATTTTGGAGCCCAAAAAGAGAAAGTCTGACACTGTTTCCCCATCTATTTCAAATGAAGTGATGGGACCGGGTGCCATGATCTTCGTTTTCTGAATATTGAGCTTTAAGCCAACTTTTTCATTCTCCACTTTCACTTTCATGAAGAGGCTTTTGAGTTCCTATTCACTTTCTGACATAAGGATGGTGCCATCTGCATATCTGAGGTTATTGATATTTCTCCTGGAAATCTTGATTCCAGCTTGTGTTTCTTCCAGTCCAGGGTTTCTCATGATGTACTCTGCATAGAAGTTAAATAAGCAGGGTGACAATATACAGCTTTGACATACTCCTTTTCCTATTTGGAACCAGTCTGTTGTACCATGTCCAGTTCTAATTATTGCTTCCTGACCTGCATACAAATTTCTCAAGAGGCAGGTCAGGAGGTCTGGTATTCCATCTCTTTCAGAATTTTCCGCAGTTTATTGTGATCAACACAGTCAAAGCCTTTGGCATAGTCAATAAAGCAGACATAGATGTTTTTCTGGAACTCTCTTGCTTTTTCCATGATCCAGCAGATGTTGGCAATTTGATCTCTGGTTCCTCTGCCTTTTCTAAAACCAGCTTGAACATCAGGAAGTTCATGGTTCACATATTGCTGAAGCCTGGATTGGAGAATTTTGAGCATTACTTTACTAGCGTGTGAGATGAGTGCAATTGTGTGGTAGTTTGAGCATTCTTTGGCATTGCCTTTCTTTGGGATTGCAATGAAAACTGACCTTTTCCAGCCCTGTGACCACTGCTGAGTTTTCCAAATTTGCTAACATGTTGAGTGCAGCACTTTCACAGCACCATCTTTCAGGATTTGGAATAGCTCAACTGGAATTCCATCATCTCCACTAGCTTTGTGCATAGTGATGCTTTCTAAAGCCCACTTCACTTCACATTCCAGGATCTCTGGCTCTAGGCCAGTGATCACACCATTGTGATGTTCTGGGTTGTGAAGATCTTTTTTGTACAGTTCTTCTGTGTATTCTTGCCATCTCTTCTTAATATCTTCTGCTTCTGTTACGTCCATAACATTTGTGTCCTTTATCGAGCCCATCTTTGCATGAAATGTTCCCTTGGTATCTCTAATTTTCTTGAAGAGATCTCTAGTCTTTCCCATTCTGTTGTTTTCCTCTATTTCTTTGCATTAATAGCTGAAGAATGCTGTCTTATCTCTTCTTGCTATTCTTTGAAACTCTGAATTAAGATGCTTATATCTTTCCTTTTCTCCTTTGCTTTTCACTTCTCTTCTTTTCAGTTTTTTGTAAGGCCTCCTCAGACAGCCATTTTGCTTTTTTGCATTTCTTTTCCATGGGGATGGTCTTGATCCCTGTCTTCTGTACAATGTCTCAAACCTCATTCCATAGTTCATCAAGCACTCTATCAGATCTAGGCCCTTAAATCTATTTTTCACTTCCTCTGTATAATCATAAGGGATTTGATTGAGGTCATACCTGAATGGTCTAGTGGTTTTCCCTACTTTCTTCAATTTCAGTCTGATTTGGCAATAAGGAGTTCATGATCTGAGCCACAGTCAGCTCCTGGCCTTTTTTTGTTAACTGTATAGAGCTTCTCCATCTTTGGCCACAAAGAATATAATCAATCTGATTTTGGTGTTGACCATCTGGTGATGTCCATGTGTAGAGTCTTCTCTTGTGTTGTTGGAAGAGGCCGTTTGCTATGACCAGTGCATTTTCTTAGCAAAACTCTATTAGTCTTTGCCCTGCTTCATTCCGTATTCCAAGGCCAAATTTGTCTGTTACTCCAGGTGTTTCTTGACTTCCTACTTTTGCATTCCAGTCCCCTATAATGAAAAGGGCATCTTTTTTGGGTGTTACTTCTAAAAGGTCTTGTAGGTCTTCATAGAACCTTTCAACTTCAGCTTCTTCAGTGTTACTGGTTGGGGCATAGACTTGGATTACTGTGATATTGAATGATTTGCCTTGGAAACGAACAGAGATCATTCTGTCATTTTTGAGATTGCATCCAAGTACTGCATTTCGGACTCTTTTGTTGACCATGATGGCTACTCCATGTCTTCCAAGGTATTCCTGCCTGCAGTAGTAGATATAATGGTCATCTGAGTTAAATTCACCCATTCCAGTCCATTTTAGTTTGCTGATTCCTAAAATGTTAACATTCACTCTTGCCATCTCTTGTTTGACCACTTCCAATTTGCCTTGATTCATGGACCTAACATTCCAGGTTCCTATGCAATATAGCTCTTTATAGCATCGGACCTTGCTTCTATCACCAGTCACATCCACAACTGGGTCTTGTTTTTGCTTTGGCTCCATCCCTTCATTCTTTCTGGAGTTATTTCTCCACTGATCTCCAGTAGCATATTGGGCGCCTACTGACCTGGGGAGTTCCTCTTACAGTATCCTATCATTTTGTCTTTTCATACTGTTCGTGGGGTTCTCAAGGCACGAATACTGAAGTGGTTTGCCATTCCCTTCTCCAGTGGACCACATTCTGTCAGATCTCTCCACCATGACCCTGGGGAAAGTATTTGAAGAATGGACACATGTATAATTGAATCATTTTGCTGGACACCTGAAATTAACATTGTTAATAAACTATATCCCAATAAAAAAATTAAATTATTCAGGAAAAGGAGTTTGTCAAGGCTGTATATTGTCACCCTGTTTATTTAACTTATATGCAGAGTATATAATGAGAAACGCTGGACTGGAAGAAACACAAGCTGGAATCAACATTGCCAGGAGAAATATCAATAGCTTCAGATATGCAGATAACACCACCCTTATAGCAGAAAGTGAAGAGGAACTCAAAAGCCTCTTGATGAAAGTGAAAGTGGAGAGTAAAAATGTTGGCTTAAAGCTCAACATTCAGAAAACGAAGATCATGGCATCCAGTCCCACATCTTCATTGGAAATAGATGGGGAAACAGTGGAATCAGTGTCAGACTTTATTTTTCTGGGTTCCAAAATCACTGCAGATGGTGATTGCAGCCATGAAATTAAAAGACGCTTACTCCTTGGAAGGAAAGTTATGACCAACCTAGATAGCATATTCAAAAGCAGAGACATTACTTTGCCAACAAAGTTCCGTCTAGTCAAAGCTATGGTTTTTCCTGTGGTCATATATGGATGTGAGAGTTGGACTGTGAAGAAGGCTGAGCACTGATGAATTGATGCTTTTGAACTGTGGTGTTGGAGAAGACTCTTGAGAGTCGCTTGGACTGCAAGGAGATCCAACCAGTCCATCTGAAGGAGATCAGCCCTGGGATTTCTTTGGAAGGACTGATGCTAAAGCCGAAACTCCAGTACTTTGGCCATCTCATGCGAAGAGTTGACTCATTGGAAAAGACTCTGATGCTGGGAGGGATTGGGGGCAGGAGGAGAAGGGGACGACAGAGGATGAGATGGCTGGATGGCATCACTGACTCGATGGAAGTGAGTCTCATTGAACTCCAGGCGTTGGTGATGGACAGGGAGGCCTGGCGTGCTGTGATTCATGGGGTCGTAAAGAGTTGGACACGACTTAGCAACTGATCTGATCTGATAGCTGAAAAAAGAAATGAAGAGTGGTTAAATCACCTAATTTAATAAGGTTATTGACAGTTACATTTAAATCTATCATCTTATTACTTATTTTCTATTTGACCATTGCATATCTATTTGTTCCATCAGTTCTATATTCTCATTTTTCTCCTCTTTTTAGTATTTAATTTTATCTTTTATTGACTACTTTTTATAATCCAATGTAATTTTTGTTGGCCAACTGGCTACAACTCTGTTTTGTTATTTTAATATTTGCTGTAGCTTTTATAATGCATATCTTTAAATTATCACACGGTCTACTATTGTCTTCTATATTATAGTATCAATTCCTACAGTTTAATTACAGTTATATATTTCTTATCATATATTTACAGCTTTTGTGCTATTGTTGCTTTACATTATATATTTATACAACTTCATATATGTACAATCTCTGTCTCATTATATACATTATATGTTACATTTTCATTACATACATAATAAACTCTATATGATGTTAATTATGCATTATTGTATTAATAATCTTACATAATGTTTATTTCATCTCAAGACATTTTACTTGTTAGAAAATTTATATATTTACCCATGTAGCTTATATTTCCAATTGATTTTTCATTTTTTTTTGTTGATTCTTATTTTCATTTGATAGAATCTTCCTTCTGTCTGAAAGACTTCCTTTCATATTTTATATAGTGCAGATCAGCTTAGGATTAGTTCTTGTAATTAATTTGTGGGAAAAATTTCTTATTTTGCCTTCACTTTGAAAAAAGATTTTGTTACATATACAATTTTGGGTTTATGGGTTTATGCTTTGTTTTTCTTTTAGCAATGATAATTCAGTATTAGTGTTTCAAAAGATACTGATCTGTTTCTTCTTAATTGCGTTTTTCTATTGATAAATCTGCTCTGCCTTTCACTTTTGTTCTTTTAGGCATGGGAATGGCATGTTTTTCTTCTGTTCATTGCATTTATTTTTGTTTCCTTATCACTGGTTTTGAACAATATGATTATGATACATACAGTTTTTCATATTGTTTATTCTTGAGGTTTATTATTTGTCTAGATTCCACAGGTTTATGCTTTTCATAAAATTTATAATATTTTCAGTATTTTCCAAGTTTTTTCCTCCGTTTCCTCTCCTTTGCAGAATATAAATATAAAGATTGATCAAGGAACCATAGTGATTGATATTATCACACATTGTCCCTGGTGCTCTACTTACTTTTTGCTTTGTTTTGTTTTATTTTGAGTTGTTTTGTTCTCTTCGGGTTTCATTTTGGATATTTTATATTGCAAAGGTGAAAGAGAAGAGTGATAAAGCTGGCTTAAAACTCGACATTCAAAAAACTAATATCATGGCATCCAATCCCATCACTTCATGGCAAATAAATGGGGAAAAATGGAAATAGTGGCATATTTTATTCTCTTGGGCTGCAAAATCACTGCAGATGGTGACTGCAGCCTTGAAACTAAAGGATGTTTGCTCCTTGGAAGAAAAGCTATGACAAACTTAGACAGCATATTAAAAAAGTAGAGATATTACTTTGCCAACAAAGGTCCATATAGTCAAAGCTATGGTTTTTCCAATAGTCATATACAGTTGTGAGAAATGGGCCATAAAGAAGGCTGAGTGCCAAAGAATCAACGTTTTTGAATTGTGGTGTTGGAGAAGACTCTTGAGAGTCTCTTGGACAGCAAGAGAGCAAAACAATCAATCCTAAAAGAAATCAACCCTTAATTTCATTGAAAGGACTGATGCTGAAGCTCTAATACTTTGACCACATAATGTGAAGAGCTGACTCACTGGGAAAGACCCTGATGCTGGGAAAGAATGAAGGAAGGAAGAGAAGGGGGTGAGAGAGGATGAGATTGTTTCATGGCATAACCAAATCAATTAGTTTGAGCAGACTCCAGGAGATAGTGAAGAGCAGGGAAGCCTGGCATGCTGCAAGTCCATGCTGTCACAAAGAGTCAGACACAATTTAGCAACTGAACAACAGCATATATATTCAGCTCAACTAAATTTTTTTTGTAAAGGTTGATCTGGTACTTTTTTTTTTTTTTTAATCAATGACACATTAGTTAATAACTCTATGAGTTCTATCTGGGTCTTTTTATTTCTTCCATTTTTCTACTTACCATTTTCAACACTTTTAGTACAGATATTTAAATTATATTACTGTCTTTCTGCTGTTAATTATAATTATGCCAGTTTTAGTCTCTGATATTATAATGAGTATATATATATATATATATATATATATATATATATATATATATATTCATTTACTTATAAATGTCTTCATCTCCAGATTCTGGTACAAATATTCTAAAACATTTGTAATTTTCTAAGTGATAAGGTGAGAGGAGTATCTTTTGTTATCCATGGTAAGCCCCTTTCAATCATTCTTGAGCTTAGGCATTAGATGACTCTTGGTAATCTCTAGATAGCGTCAGGATTGGGGCTGGCTGCCAGAGCAGTCAACCATGTGATTAGAGAATAGGAACTTTCACCTTAACTCTGACCTCTGAGAAGGAGAGACAAGCTTGGGATTGAGCTAATCACCAATGGCTAATGGTTTAATCAATCATGCCTACCTAATTAAACCTCCATAAAAACCTTAAATGAAAGGTTTGGAGGTCTTCCAGGTTAGTGAACAGTCTCATGCTGGGAGGGGGGTGCATGTTACACTTCATGGAAACAGATACACCTGGGCTCTAGACACTTCCTGATCTGTCCTATGTACCTGTTCATCTGTCTTTCTATTTACATATTTTACAAGGTCCTTTATAATAAACTGGTATTTGTAAGTAAAGTCTTTCCCTGAGTTCTATAAGCATTACAGCAAGATTTTGAAACTGAGGAGCAGATCATAAAAATATCCAGTTTTTAGCCAAAACGGACAGAAATCCAGGTAACCTGGGGACTTAGTACTTGAAATTAACATCTAAAGTGTAAAGCAGTCTTGTGGGACTGAGTCCTTAACCTGTAAAATCTGTGCTAAATCCAGATAGCTAGTGTTAAAATAAAATTGACAGACATGCAGTCGTTAATCACAGAGAATGGGAGAGTTGTCTGACGTGAAAAACCCACATATTTGGTGTCAGAATTGTTGTAAGTAGAAACATCACAATAGCAATACTGCCATGTTAGTTAATTTTATTTCTGCTTCTCTATATGTGGGTTTTTGTTGTTGTTGTTGTTTTTGGGGGGGAGCAAGTGTTGGTGAATTTTACCTTGTTGTATGTTATATGTTTTGTTTTCCTATAATACTCCTAAACTTTGTTGAGGGACATGGAGAACTTATTTGAAAATCCTTTGACTTTTTTCAGATTTTACTTTCATGACTTGTTAGACAAGTCCAGAGCAGCACTTAGTTTACAGCTCCTTTTTCCCCACCTGTGAAGCAAGTTTATTGAATACAATACCTTCGCTAATGAGTCTAAGTCTGGCTGATGACTACAGGTGCTATTCCTGATCTGTGTGAGTGTAAGAATTTCATCTCTAATGTTTCAGGGTAGTTCTTTCCTTAGTATCACATAGTCTTCTCATATGCATATAGGGAACACTCAGAGAAGACCCTCCTTAGTTCACTAGTCTTCTCTCTACATGTAGCTTTATCTTCCCTGGCATTCTGCCCAACAAAATGTAGCTGCCATGGTCTTCCTAGGGTTTCAGTTCTATCCCCCTACATCAGGGAGTCTATCAACACGTGTGTGGGTTCCTGTTCACAATGGTGAACTGTATACATCAACTTGGTTAAGCTATAGTACTCAGCTCTTTGGTCAAAAATTTATATTGATATTTCTGTGAAGGTAATATTTTGTACGTATGATTAACATTTAGAAACAGTTGACCTTCAGTAAAGGAGATACTCTTGATGGTTTGGGTGGGCTTCGTCTAATCAGATGAAGGTCTTAAAAGCAAAAATGGAGGTTTCCAAAAAAGAGAAGATCCTGCTTTAAGATTATAACATGGAGATTTTTACTGGGTAAAAGTCTGCTGACTGGTACTATAGATCTTAGATTTGACATCCTCTTCCACAACTGTATGAGCCAATTCTTAGCAAAATAGATACATATTTTCATCCTTTGGTTCTGTTTCTCTAGAGGACTCTGATTCATACCACCACATCTGTATCTTACTATCTTCTAAGATATAACACTCACCTGATTTGGTTCTCATCTGTCAGAGATTACTGCCTTTTTTACATTATACCCAGTGTCTTTAAACCCACTGTATTATGCTGTTGCTGCTGCTAAGTCGCTTCAGTTGTGTTCGACTCTGTGCGAGCCCATAGATGGCAGACCACCAGGCTCTCCATCCATGCGATTTTCCAGGCAAGAGTACTGGAGTGGGGTGCCATTGCCTTCTCCCACTGTATCATGAGTATTGTCAAATTCAGCTTTTTTCAGATTCAGAGTACATCTTTTTGTTATTATTGTTGTTTTTGTTTATTTATTTTTAATTGAAGTATAAGTCCCTGGGATTCTCCAGCCAAGAACATTGGAGTGGGTTGCCATTTCCTTCTCCAATGCATGAAAGTGAAAAGTGAAAGTGAAGTCACTCAGTCGTGTCCAACTCTTAGCGACCCCATGGACTTCAGCCCACCAGGCTCCGCCATCCATGGGATTTTCCAGGCAAGAGTACTGGAATGGGGTGCCATTGCCTTCTCCCACTGTATCATGAGTATTGTCAAATTCAGCTTTTTTCAGATGAAAAAGTACATCTTTTTGTTGGTATTATTGTTGTTTTTGTTTATTTATTTATGATCGAGGTACAATTGCTTTAAAATGTTGTTAGTTTCTGCTGTACAACACTGTGAATCAGCTATAAGTATACATATATCCCCTTCTTCTTGAGCCCCCCTTCCCACTCCTATCATCCCTTCCATTTAGGTCATTACAGAGAATCTAGATGAGCCCCTTTGTTATAGAGTAGCTCCCCACTAGCTATCTGTTTTACATATGGTAGTGCATATATGTCAATACTACTCTCTCAATTTATCCCACTGTCTCCTTCCCCCTGCAGTGTATACAAGTCTGTTCTCTATGTCTGTGTCTCTGTTCCTACGCTGCAAATAGGTTCATTATTCATTCTTGGAAGTACCTAGCAAAGTTCTTTATTTTCAGTGTTTTTATTATAGCTTTTTTTTTGGGGGGGGGGCTCAAGCAAATATTTAACTTTGATTGACTTTTTTTCTTTTATGCACTTTTATGGGTATTTTTCGGAGAAGGCAATGGCACCCCACTCCAGTACTCTTGCCTGGAAAATCCCATGGACAGAGGACCCTGGTGGGCCACAGTCCATGGGGTCACTAAGAGTCGGACAGGACTGAGTTACTTCACGTTCACTTTTCACTTTCATGCATTGGAGAAGGAAATGGCAACCCACTCCAGTGTTCTTGCCTGGAGAATCCCAGGGACGGGGGAGCCTGGTGGGCTGCCGTCTATGGGGTTGCACGCAGAGTCGGACACGACTGAAGTGACTTAGCAGCAGCAGCGATAGTATGGGTATTTTTAAAGTACTTCTCCAGGTATTTTCTGCTGAGTGTTGTTCACTTCCACATCATGAATGAAACCCAGTCCCCCTTGGTGTATGTTTCCTCCCAACTATCAATACTTTCTATTTCAATTTCCCTTAAACTTTAGTATCAACTAACCAATCCCTTGATGTTCAAGCTGGTTTTAGAAAAGGCAGAGGAACCAGAGATCAAATTGCCAACATCCACTGGATATGGAAAAAGCAAGAGAGTTCCAGAAAAACATCTATTTCTGCTTTATTGACTATGCCAAAGCCTTTGACTCTGTGGATCACAATAAACTGTGGAAAATTCTGAAAGAGATGGGAATACCAGACCACCAGACCTGCCTCTTGAGAAATCTATATGCAGGTCAGGAAGCAACAGTTAGAACTGGACATGGAACAACAGACTGGTTCTAAATAGGAGAAGGAGTACGTCAAGGCTGTATATTGTCACCCTGCTTATTTAACTTATATGCAGAGTACATAAGGAGAAACGCTGGACTGGAAGAAACACAAGCTGGAGTCAACATTGCTGGGAGAAATATCAATAACCTCAGATATGCAGATGACACCACCCTTATGGCAGAAAGTAAAGAGGAACTAAAAAGCCTCTTGAAGAAAGTGAAAGTGGAGAGTAAAAAAGTTGGCTTAAAGCTCAAAATTCAGAAAACGAAGATCATGGCATCTGGTCCCATCAGTTCATGGGAAATAGATGAGGAAACAACGGAAACAGTGTCAGACTTTATTTTTGGGGGCTCCAAAATCATTGCAGATGGTGACTGCAGCCATGAAATTAAAAGATGCTTGCTCCTTGGAAGGCAAGTTATGATCAGCCTAGATAGCATATTCAAAAGCAGAGACATTACTTTGCCAACAAAGGTCCGTCTAGTCAAGGCTATTGTTTTTCCTGTGGTCATGTATGGATGTGAGAGTTGGACTGTGAAGAAAGTTAAGCACCGAAGAATTGATGCTTTTGAACTGTGGTGTTGGAGAAGACTCTTGAGAGTCCCTTGGAATGCAAGAAGATCCAGCCAGTCCATTCTGAAGGAGATCAGCCCTGGAATTTCTTTGGAGGGAATGATGCTAAAGCTGAAACTCCAGTACTTTCGCCACCTCATGCGAAGTGTTGACTCATTGGAAAATACTCTGATGCTGGGAGGGATTGGGGACAGGAGGCGAAGGGGATGACAGAGGATGAGATGGCTGGATAGCATCACTGTCTCGATGGACATGAGTCTGAGTGAACTCTGGGAGTTGATGATGGACAGGGAGGCCTGGCATGCTGCGATTCATGGGGTCACAGAGTCAGACACAACTGAGCGACTGAAATGAACTGAACCAATCTCATAATCATTTAATGCCAGTAAGCTCCCTTGTTCCTACATTTTCTCTAGGGAAAAATCTATTTTTAAAACGCTACAAACCTACATTCCCAAATTGCTTTCTTATCTGATTACCAGGACTTAAAGACTTGGGTTATCAGATATAGCCCTATTCATTGTCACATACACTTTTCAGCAAAAAGTGGAATTTACTTCAGGGTACACGCCAGGGTGGAAAGAAGAGTGATGAGGATACTCTCTGTTATTTCTGGTATTAACTCTCAGTACAACCTCTGTTCAGTTCAATTCAGTCACTCACTCATATCTGACTCTTTGTGACCCCATGGACTGCAACATGCTTGCATTCCATCACCAATTCTCAGGGGTTGCTCAAACTCATGTCCACCGAGTCGGTGATCCTATCCAATCATCTCATCTTCTGTCGTCCCCTTCTCCTCCAGCCTTCAATCTTTCCAGCATCAGGGTCTTTTCCAATGAGTCAGTTCTTTGCATCAGGTGGCCAAAGTGTCAGAGCTTCAGCTTCAGCATCAGTCCTTCCAATAAATATTCAGAACTGATTTCGTTAATGATTGACTGATTTATCTTTGCAGTCCAAGGGACTCTCAAGAGTCTTCTCCACCACCACAGTTCAAAACAATCAATTCTTCAGTGCTCAGCTTTCTTTATGGTCCAACTCTCACATTAGTACAAACTCGGATACTTCATTTCAGTTGTTTTTGTCTTTTGATGTTCTGGGCTTCCCTGGTGGCTCAGATGGTAAAGAATCTGCCTGCAATGCTGGAGACTTGGGTTCAATTCCTGGATTGGGAAGATTCCCTGGGAAAGGGAAAGGCTGCCTAATTTCTTCTTTACTTTAGTAAACTCTTATAAAGAGGTTATCTGTCATCTATGTATCATCTACTATCATCTACTTATCATTTATCTCTTTATCTGTCTATCATATCTCTTTATATATCCATGTGTCTATACATAAAGAGCTACAGAAAGAATTTTAACTTCTTCAGTATTAATCCACTTGCATTGTAGGGGATAGCTTGGGGATCAATTCAAGAACATTTGAACAAAAAGAAAAAGAGACCCAATATGTATAATATCATATATGAAACAAGTCGCCAGCCCAGGTTCGATGCACAATACTGGATGCTTGGGGCTGGTGCACTGGGACGACCCAGAGGGATGGTATGTGGAGGGAGGAGGGAGGAGGGTTCAAGATGGGGAACACATGTATACCTGTGGCAGATTCATTTTGATATATGACAAAACCAATACAATATTGTAAAGTTAAATAAAATAAAATAAAAAAGAGAGAGAGAGAGACCCATTTAACCAGCAAGACAGAGAAGAGCATGCCACAGCCACATTCTGCTAAAACAAGTTCTTGGAAGTTTTAAGAGGTTTTTGATTATGGGTAAATATGTTTTGGTTGGCTTAGGTAGCCCTGTTGAACTGGGTTGCCTGTTCTTCCAACCAACCTATTAGAGTGTCTCACAGATTCAGTCCTTCAGTACCATTTAAGAGTTAACTGAATAGCAGCTTTTGATGCCTTAACAAAGCTTATTTACTAATCAACTGAGTAGTAGGCACCAGTTTCCTAGTAACTTTTCAAGAGTAATATATTGAGGTTAGCTTTGAATAACGTGAGAAATGAGACAAATGTTGGGTCTGCACTTTGATTTAAAAATGTCACTGAGAAAAACATCATTAGGAAGATGAGTGCCACCACAAGCATTTATGAAAAGTCTAGAAAACTACTATGAGGTAACCCTAAGGTCAATGGAATGCATTAAACTATATTTATATCTAGAGAAAAAAAAAAAAAAAAAAATAGGTCAGAAAAAAAAAAAAAATGAAGATACGATCAAACAAAATCAAACGTAGTATTTTACAGAGATGTAATTCATTTCAATCATTTCCCATGCTCTCTTAATTTCAAGGCAAACAGTATACCTTTCTTAAATTTTAAATGGAGGTTTATTTTTCCTCATGTTTATTTCATACCAATTTCAAATCCTGGAAGATGATGCTGTGAAAGTGCTGCACTACATATGCCAGCAAATTTGGAAAACTCGGCAGTGACCACAGGACTGGAAAAGGTCAGTTTTCATTCCAATCCTAAAGAAAGACAATACCAAAGAATGTTCAAACTACCACACAATTTCACTCATCTCATATGCTAGTAAAGTAATGCTCAAAATTCTCCAATCCAGGCTCCAGCAAAACATGAACTGTGAAATTCCAGATGTTCAAGTTGGTTTTAGAAAAGGCAGAGGAACCAGAGATCAAATTGCCAACATCCTCTGGATCATAGAAAAAGGAAGACAGTTCCAGAAAAAGAAAAAGAATCTATTTTTGCTTTATTGACTATGCCAAAGCCTTTGACTGTGTGGAATACATAAATTGTGGAAAATTCTGAAAGAGATGGGAATACCAGACCACCTGACCTGCCTCTTGAGAAACCTACATGCAGGTCAGGAAGCAACAGTTAGAACTGGACATGGAACAACAGACTGGTTCCAAATACGAAAAGGAGTATGTAAAGGCTGTATATTATCACCTTGCTTATTTAACTTTTATGCAGAGTACATCATTAGAAATGCTGGGCTGGAAGAAGCACAAGCTGGAATCAAGATTGCTGGGAGAAATATCAATATCAATATCACATATTGCTGAAGCCTGTCTTGGAGAATTTTGAGCATTTCTTTACTAGTGTGTGAGATGAGCGCAATTGTGTGGTAGTTTGAGCATTTTTTGGCATTGCCTTTCTTTGGGATTGGAATGAAAATTGACTTTTTCCAGTCCTGTGGGCACTGCTGAGTTTTCCAAATTTGCTGGCATATTGAGTGAAGCACTTTCACAGCATCATCTTTCAGGATTTGAAATAGCTCAACTGGAATTCCATCACCCACTAGCTTTGTTCGTAGTGATGCTTTCTAAGGCTCACTTGACTTCACATCCCAGGGTGTCTGGCTCTAGGTGAGTGATCACACCATCGTCATTATCTGGGTTGTGAAGCTCTTTTCTGTGCATTTCTTCTGTGTATTCTTGCCACCTTTTCTTAATATCTTCTGCTTCTGTTAGGTCCATACCATTTCTGTCCTTTATCAAGCCCATCTTTGCATGAAATATTCCTTGGATGCCTCTAATTTTATTGAAGAGATTTCTAGTCTTTCTCTTTCTATTGTTTTCCTCTATTTCTTTGCATTGATCACTGAGTCTCTCCTTGTTATTCTTTGGAACTCTGCATTCAGATGCTTATATATTCCTTTTCTCCTTTGCTTTTCACTTATCCTCTTTTCACAGCTATTTGTAAGGCCTCCTCAGACAGCCATTATGCTCTTTTGCATTTTTTCCATTGAGATGGTCTTGATCCCTGTCTCCTGTACAATGTCACAAACCTCCATCCATAGTTCATCAGCACTCTATCTATCAGATCTAGTCCCTTAAATCTATTTCTCACTTCCACTGTATAATCATAAGGGATTTGATTTAGGTTAAACCTGAATGGTCTAGTGGTTTTCCCCACTTTCTTCAATTTAGTCTGAATTTGGCAATAAGGAGTTCATGATCTGAGCCATAGACAGGTCCCAGTCTTGTTTTTGCTGACTGTGTAGAACTTCTCCATTATTGGCTGCAAAGAATATAATCAATCTGATTTCGATGTTGACCATCTGGTGATGGCCATGTGTAGAGTCTTCTCTTATATTGTTGGAAGAGGGTGTTTTTGTGTGACCAGTGTGTTCTCTTGGCAAAACTCTATTAACCTTTGCCCTGCTTCCTTCCATATTCCAAGGCCAAATTTGTCTGTTACTCCAGGAGTTTCTTGACTTCCTACTTTTACATTCCAGTTTCCTATAATGAAATAGACATCTTTTTTGGGTGTTAGTTCTAAAAAGTCTTGTTGGTCTTCATAGAACCTTTGAACCTCAGCTTCTTCACATTTTCTGGTTGTGGCATAGATTTCGATTTCTGTGATATTGAATAGTTTGCCTTGGAAATGAACAGAAATCATTCTGTTGTTTTTGAGATTCCATCTAAGTACTGCATTTCAGACTCTTTTGTTGACCATGATGGCTACTCCACGTCTTCTAAGGGATTCCTGCCCATAGAAGTAGATATAATGGTCATCTGAGTTAAATTCACCCATTCCAATCCATTTTAGTTCACTGATTTCAAGAATGTCGATGTTCACTCTTGCCATCTCCTGTTTGATCACTTCCAATTTGCCTTGATTCATGGACCTAACATTCCAGGTTCCTATAGAATATTGCTCTTTACAGCATCAGACCTTGCTTCTATTACCAGTCACAAGCATAACTGGGTATTGCTTTTGCTTTGGCTCCATCCCTTCATTCTTTCTGGAGTTATTTCTCCACTGATCTCCAGTAGCATATTAGGCACCTACCAACCTGGGGCGTTCCTCTTTCAGTATCCTATCATTTTGCCTTTTCATACTGTTCATGGGGTTCTCAAGGCAAGAATACTGAAGTGGTTTGCCATTCCCTTCTCCAGTATCAGTCTGTTACTGAAAGAAAGAAATGTCTTGAAACTCAGAATGGTACCTGGCCCCTCACCCATAGATACATTTTGGGATAATCTTGGCACCACATGATTCATCCAGGGCCATAAAAGGATTGACTTGAATATTGTAGAAGTGCAGATTACCATATAAATAATTTCATTTACATAGATTAGGAGAACAATGTCTGAGTTAACATACTGGTTTGGCAAGTCAGTTCTGAGCCATTAGGGGGAACTGACTTGAAGACAGAGTCTGGGGTAAATGTACAGTACATTAACATAGCTTAAGACAAACATTTCCATAAGAAAAATGCATCGGTTAACTCAAGGCTTGAGAATAGTTAACTTCAGGTGAAACCAGGTGTCTTTAGGGCAACACAGTATTTTAAGAGAAACCTCCTTTTAAATTTGTATAGAGAAAGAAAAAAATGTCGCTAGTTTGTTTCCCCCTGCTGCTTAAGAGAGATAAAAATGTCTGACACTTGCAGCCTATTTCTTCAGTTTGAAGAGCCCTGGCCTTCCTTCCTGTTACGTTCTCACTTCTATGAGACTTCCTCTGCACTGAAGAAAGCCTCTGTGCCCCATGGTCAGGCCTCTTCCCAAGGGACAGCCCACATAGAATGATGACCAGTGTAAGAGGATAAAGACCAATTGCCCCAGCTGGGACACAATTGGAGTGTTCTTCCAGCTTTAGAGTTCCCCCCGAGAAGGATTGGCTGAGGTCATTGTGGGAGGACCAAACAGTTCAGTTTCTCTTGTGCTCAATCCTGGTTCCTTCCTTCCCTAAAGACACATTCTTCCTCAAAGCATTTATACATAAACTTCTTGCACATGAACATTTGAACACTGACCTCTCAGGTTGCTTTTCAGGAAACCCAACTGTATCATCTGGGGATGAGGAGAAGTATATTTAAGACCTATTTAGGCCACAATTTGATCATATTTAGACAAAGTCAACAGAATTTCCTCCTGTAGCTTTTTCCATTACAAAATGAGAAAGTTATACTCATATATTATTTGCTTTGGATCCTATCTAGCTCTAAACTACTGAGAAATACTGTTGATATCCACATAATTGTCCCCAGATCATACAAGCCCAATATAAAGAAACACAGCAGCTATTTATGTTAATAATACTCCAGTAATATTTATTTTCTGATCTACTATTGTGTATTATTAAGTTTTTCTTTACAAAGAGAAATACAGTGAAGTACTCTTAAATACAAGAAATATAAGGTATATTTTGAGATAGAAAAAAATATTAACTGAACTGGAAACCTCTGATACTATATAACTTGCCTTGTTGTAAACAGTGTTAACACATAACTTAATAGCAAGTAGTGTTAGCACATGGCTAGAAAATAACTAATTTTTAACAAAGCTTATCTTTTCTTCCCACTTCCCCATTCTAACTTGAAGATAGTGGGGACAAAATGGAAAAGAAAACACATATAAAATAACTTCTTGCTTACACATTCAATTTTACACTATAAAATTTTAAACTGTAAAATTTTAGGCTGTATAATTTTAGACTGCAAACATTTATTCATCTACCTACCTATGAGATACTGTATTTTGAAAAAAAGCTATGATCTCAATTTTTCCCTCCAATATATCACAAGTTTTCCTGAGTGAAGTTGCACACATAATAGATTGTTGAACATGTGAAAAATTTACTTGATGTAACCCTGGTTCTTAGGAACAGCTATCTCTGGATGAGAGTTGTATAACAAGTCTTATACCCACAATTAGCTTTAGGATGCCATCTTAAAGATGACCTTGATTTATTTAATGGATTAGTCAGTAGGTACTTTATAGAGATCAATATTCTCAAGATTGATTAGAAAAGGAAACTTTTAATGTCCTTAATGGGGTCATTAGTGATATTACTAAATGAAACCACACTGAAGGACAATCTCAACAAACCTTTTGAGGACTAATAGCATACCCCAGGAGAGTTAATAGCTAGTGTAAATTGGTGCTTATTTCCTTTATTTCAATTTCTTTATCTGATTTAAAATGATAAAAGATGATTACATTGAATATAAATTAGAAACATCTCTTATTTTTTAAACTTGACTCTTATGAAAATAAATGCATAGACCTTTACAAACCCAAGGAGAATTTTATAGACTGTCAATGAAAAAATTGATACATTTTCCATAGACAATAGAATTTTGAGTTGTGAATAATTACCTTAGATGATGAAGTATCACTTGAGACTCTCAAGTCATCAGGAAATAAAGCTTACCAAACAATGGGATTATATATAGTTATTTGTGTTGCCTCCTAAATTAAATGCATTCTACTGTGTTGTGGAAAGAACTCAAGAGAGAGTAGGGCATTGCTGATTTTTTGCTGAAACTTTGTCATGTAATAGGAAACATAATCATCTGAGCCTTATATTGCTTTTTTTCTTAAGTGGAAAATAATTATACATGTAAGACTCAAACCAGACAATATGTGAAAGTAATATGGAAACTGAAAAAAACAATACTGAAACAAAAAATATTTGATACATATCACTATTTTGTATTCAGAACTAAATTTATATTGTTCTCCTAAATAGCAGGAAGAATTCTTTGGTCGTCGTGATCTTTGCTTCTTGTTAAGATAAATGAAACAAACAGGATATGTAAATTTGTCTTAAAGCTAAGTTCTGTGAGGTGGGAAATCAATATTAATAGTTTATAATAAACATGCAGAAAAAATTATAGATTAGGATGTATAATAATATATTGAGTATAAATTTATCACATCATATACTAAAATGAAAAACAAATGAGAGCTCCAAAAAATCTATCAGGATTAATAAAAAAGTTTGCCAGGTCAAAAAATATGGGATCAACTTACAAAAATAAATCCCATTCACAATAGCATTCAAAGAGAATAAATTTATCAAAAGAAGAATAAATTTATCAAAAGAAGTATAACCTTTTCACATTGAAAATTGCAAAACTGCTGAGAGAAATTAAAGTTCTAAATACAATCAAAAGATATTCTATAATCATGGTTGGAAGACACAATATAGTTGACCCCATTGTCTACTCAAATTGAACTAAACAGTTTAAAGAATTCCTATCAAAAATCCCTATAGATATTTTTTGTATAAACTGAAAGTTTATTTAAAAAAAACTTTATATAAAATACAAGATCCAGAAGACAAAATAGTTTTAAAAGTGGCTAAGTTGGAGGGAACATACTACCTAATTTCAAACGTTACTGCAAAGTTATAGTAATCAAGATATTGTGATATAGGCAGAATAGGTGAGGTCAGTGGAACACAGTTGAGTTCAGAAATTTATCTTTGTATTTATGATTAATTGATTTTTAACAAAAGTGCCAATGCAGTTCAATAAGGAAAGAATTATTATTTTTAACAAATGGTTTCAGAGAAAGTAGATATACACTTGGAACCAGAAGAAGGAGAAGCAGAAGAATTTAAAAAAGAAAAAAAATGATGATTTTGGGGAGGTGGTGCGAAGAAGGCAAAGGGGTGGGGAGGGTGTGGTGGGAATGAGGAAAGTAAGGAAAATCTCCACCCTTACCTCATACCATACACACAAAAATATCTCAAAATGTATTATAGATCTAAATATAAGATCCAATATTATAGAAATTCTAGGAGGAAACATGAGAAAATCTACCTGACCTTAGATTAGACGAAGATTTCTTATGGTGACATCATATGCACAATGCTCTACAACATCACATTGAAATATGATTAACCTAGGGAGTGTTAGGCATGCAAAAGAGTGGCCAGTTGTTAATAAGGAAATTTTAGAGAAATTTGTGAGCATTAGGAGCATTTTTTTTTTTAACTTTACAATATTGTATTGGGTTTGCCATATATCAAAATGAATCTGCCACAGGTATACATGTGTTCCTCATCCTGAACCCTCCTCCCTCTTCCCTCCGCATACCATCCCTCTGGGTTGTCCCAGTGCACCAGCCCCAAGCATCCAGTATCGTACATCGAACCTGGGCTGGCGACTCATTTCATATACGATATTATACATGTTTCAATGCCATTCTCCCAAATCATCCCACCCTCTTCCTCTCCCACAGAGTCCAAAAAACTGTTCTATACATCAGTGTCTCTTTTGCTGTCTCATATACAGGGTTATTGTTACCATCTTTCTAAATTCCATATATATGCATTAATATACTGTATTGGTGTTTTTCTTTCTGGCTTACTTCACTCTGTATAATAGGCTCCAGTTTCATCCACCTCATTAGAACTGATTCAAATGTATTCTTTTTAATGGCTGAGTAATACTCCATTGTGTATATGTACCACCGCTTTCTTATCCATTCATCTGCTAATGGACATCTAGGTTGCTTCCATGTCCTGGCTATTATAAACAGTGCTGTGATGAACATTGGGGTACATGTGTCTCTTTCCATTCTGGTTCCCTCAGTGTGTATGCCCAGCAGTGGGATTGCTGGATCGTAAGGCAGTTCTATTTCCAGTTTTTTAAGGAATCTCCACACTGTTCTCCATAGTGGCTGTACTAGTTTGCATTCCCACCAACAGTGTAGGAGACTTCCCTTTTCTCCACACCCTCTCCAGCATTTATTCCTTGTAGACTTTTGGATCATAGCCATTCTGACTGGTGTGAAATGGTACCTCATAGTGGTTTTGATTTGCATTTCTCTGATAATGAGTGATGTTGAGCATCTTGTCATGTGTTTGTTAGCCATTCGTATGTCTTCTTTGGAGAAATGTCATTTAATTCTTTGGCCATTTTTTGATTGGGTCATTTATTTTTCTGGAGTTGAGCTGTAGGAGTAGCTTGTATATTTTTGAGATTAGTTGCTGTCAGTTGCTTCATTTGCTATTATTTTCTCCCATTCTGAAGGAGTAGTTAAAAGATGACTTTGATTGACTCCAAATGTAGTGGCTTTCCTAATGAAATGGGCTGCAGGCTTTGTCTCTCACCACTCAACAGCCAATAAATTGAGAGGCAATTTATCTATCTCCATAGATATGGAGAAGAAAGATACTTTATTCAGAAAAGCAGGAAATCTGGGGTGATAGTGGACTTATATCCAGAGACCAACCCTGATGTAAGTCAGCCATGCCAATTAAAAAAAAAAAAAAAAAAGGAAATAATCTCAGGTAATCATTGAGGCAGGCAGTCTTGATCTTTCTGTTGCATGCAGACCTGCTGACTTCTTCTGGTCTTCCATGGGATATCGTCTTGCTCACAGTGTCTGCATGCAATAGGTGTTCTATTGGCTGTGTGGTCCCACTATGACCATGAGATCCAGTAACTTTAATAAAGGGAAACTAGAGGTAGAGGGCGGAGAAGGCAATGGCATCCCACTCCACTACTCTTGCCTAGAAAATCCCATGGACGGAGGAGCCTGGTAGGCTGCATTCCATGGGGTCGCGAAGAGTCGGACACGACTGAGCAACTTCACTTTCACTTTTCACTTTCATGCATTGGAGAAGGAAATGGCAACCCATTCCAGTGTTCTTGCCTGGAGAATCCCAGGGACGGGGGAGCCCGGTGGGCTGCCATCTATGGGGTCGCACAGAGTTGGACACAACTGAAATGACTTAGCAGCAGCAGCAGCAGAGGTAGAAGGTTGGTACATCTTTAATTACTAAATTCTTCATTCTTACTCCTTCTAATGCAGGAAATGAATCAGCATGTTAAATAAAGTGAGTATATTTAGTAAAGGAGAAATCAGGATCTAAGCTACATGCTGGTTAATAATCTCCTCTTTATGATTAAGGTCTAAAACAAACAAACAAATAGGGCTGATCAAACAGAAAAGAGGTAAAAGGACTGCCTACACTAACACAAGAAATGTGTGATTATCCACTCAGTATTGCAGGCACTGTATTTCATTAGAGAAACAGAGATAAATGTCATTCCCTGATCTGAAGTAGCTCCTAGTCTAAGGCTGAGATAGGCAAGTTGAAGAATAGTTACAATAATATGATGCAAGTTGAGTGCCTGTGGGAGACATGGAAGTGAGGCAAGGTTTCCTAAAACAGGTTACACATGAACAGAATTGTTAAGAATAAATACAACTTCACCAAACCAAGAAAGGAGGACTGTATGGTATAGACAAAGGGAGATTCACGTGCAGTGTGTGAGTGCATGCTAGGTCACTTCAGTCATGTTGAGCTCTTTGTGATCCTATGGGCTGTAGCCCCCAGGCTCCTCTGTCCATGGGATTCTCCAGGAAAGAATACTGGAGTGGATCTTCCAACCCAGGGATTGAACTACCATCTCTGGTCTCCTTCATTGGCTGGTGGGTTCTTTACCACTAGTGTCACCTGGGAAGAAATACAAAGAGGTATCCACAAATTCACAGATACTTATTTACTACTATGGGTTGATTTCTGATGTAAATGCTGGAAATATAACAGTGAGCACAACTATATATATATATATATAATATGTTTAGAGTTTAAAAATAAATGTTAAGGGAGGAATAAAGCAGAGAAGGGATGTATGGAATAGACTGAGGAAAAGGACTAAAACTTTAGTTGGTTATTGTTACCATCTTTCTAAATTAACAATAACCCTGTGTACGAGACAGCAAAAGAGACACTGATGTATAGAACAGTCTTATGGACTCTGTGAGAGAGGGAGAGGGTGGGAAGATTTGGGAGAATGGCATTGAAACATGTAAAATATCATGTATGAAACGAGTTGCCAGTCCAGGTTCGATGCACGATACTGGATGCTTGGGGCTGGTGCACTGGGACGACCCAGAGGGATGGAATGGGGAGGGAGGAGGGAGGAGGGTTCAGGATGGGGAACACATGTATACCTGTGGCGGATTAATTTTGATATTTGGCAAAATTAATACAGTTATGTAAAGTTTAAAAATAAATAAAATTAAAAAAAAAAAAAAAAAAAAAAAAAAAAAACAACTTTAGTTGGGGTAAGCTGGGATGGTCCCACTGAGAAGGTGACATTGAGAGACCTGGAGGAAACAGTGAGCTGCTGTTCTGGGAGAAATTAAGTGTAGGTAGAAGGTGTAACACATGCAAATCCCTGAGCACAAATGAGCCTGGGAGGTCCAGGAGTGAGGAGTCCAATGTGGCTGGATAATTTAAATAGAGAATTGAAAATGAGATCAAAGATGCAATGATTTTATCTAAGAACACAGATCACAAGTGCTCATCTAAATTTGAGAAAAGCCCTCTTAGGGTACAATACCAATTTAGTGTAGCCAGAATATACAGAAAAAAAGGATGAGGATTATAAAAGATAAACTCAAGTGTAGCAAGCATGACTAGTTCCTGAAAATCCCATACATCCCTTTTTGTTATAAGGAGTTCCAGGGGACTGCAGTTGTCCTAATGTAATTCTTAATAAAACCATATTTTACTCTCAAAAAAGTCCTGCTTTGGTGACAAAATGTTATTGCCCCCCACCACACGAAGTATATACTTTTTAATTTATAAGGATGGATATATGTCATTATCCCTGGTGAGTTTGAGAAAGAACACATGAGTACCTTATGGAGATCATTTGTTCAAGGGCAGGTTAGAGGCTGGGAAACCATTTTTGTGATGTCAGAGAAGGCTGCTGAAGGCTAGAGTTGGTGCAGCCACCTGGGTCAATAGGTTGATGGGAGAACCAGCAGCAGAGAAGTGTATACTCAGCAATAGGCTGGTCTTGTTCTATTATTCTTTGTAGTTTTCATTCCTCAGAACCTGGGTGTGTGTTTCAGTGGAGGGGAGTTGGGCGACTATACTGTCACACACTGGTAAGTCTAAATGGGCAGTGACTTTTTCACCTTAAAAAAGGAATTGCTTGTTATCTAAATGGTGCTGTGGAATGTTCCTTAGTATCCCCCTTCAGAATGTGAGCAACAGGACTGTCTTCAAAATTCACAACATCCAGATATTATTAAATGATTTGCTTGAGTATTTCAGAATGCTGCACAAATACAAAGAATCCTACTCAAAAGTGCTTAAATCTGCTGAAAGCCCCTGAAATGGTGCATAACTCATTATTGACATTATAGTTTTAAGCCACGGTGTCTGCTATGTAAGTAACTTCAATCTCTTAAAAAAATTCACAAGCAACAATAGTACTTTAATTCTAAGGAACACCGTAAGGTAGCTGAATGCACTAAATAGGCAAAGTGTCTGGCTTCCTTAGCAATTTTAAAATCAAGTAAATCTTAATTTTGTGTTTTGATAAACTACATTTGAGAAGACTGTTAATCATGTGCAGGACAAGAGAAAGAATTAACATGAATTAGGCACCTGTAATATGTCACAAGCTCTAATACTTTGGCCACCTGATGTGAAGAGCTGACTCATTGGAAAATACCCTGATGCTGGGAAAGATTGAAGGCAGGAGGAGAAGGGGCAACCAAGGATGAGATATTGGATGCCATCATTGACTCAATGGATATGAGTTTGAGCAAACTCCAGTAGATAGTGAAGGACAGGGAAGTCTGGCATGTTACAATCCATGGGGTTGCAAAGAGTTGGACACAGCTAAGCAACTGAACAGCAACAATATGTCAGATAGCATTTGAGGGTTAGCCATGTTCATCATTTTGATGACCACAGAATATATGTTTTAACTAATTTTCTCAAAGGAAGAAACAGAGGGTTACAGTGATTAGGCAACTTTTACAAAGCCACTCAAATAGTTATGTAGCAGAAATTCAATACAAAATAAGTGTACCAGATTCTAAAACCCCAATTCAATTTCTAAAACCAATTCTATAACACTATTTATGAAAACATCCCACTGCATAATCAACAATAAATAATTAAAAGTTAAAAACAAAAGAAAAAAATAAATATTTCATTAAATGAATTGGTATTTGTTATGTGTTGCGGGTTGCATTCATTTTATATGCAACTGTCTGGACTCTGAGCCTGGTATGATGGACCTATTTCATAGAATAAATTGGTAATAAGACTAAGTGGCATCCCCTTTACTATATCCCAGTCATCTGCTTATAAATTAACTCATTTAATTTTCTTAATGATTCTATAAGGTAGCTAATATTACTGGCACCATTTGCAAATGAAGTAAATGAGGCATTGTGATTCAAAGAGCAGAATTATCTGGAAATGATTCAGGGTAACACTTGGCTTGCCCTGAAAATGTGTGAGATGAAACCATTTTCTCAAGATTGTAACTGAACTAGAATTCACTTATATCCCTCTTGATGTGTGCATTCTGCTTTCCAGTCATAGCACTCTAACATCCCAACATCGCTGTGGTCTTTAGGGCCAAAAGGTCATGTTCCCATAAAACTCCATCATGTGGTGTTTGTTAACTCAGGTTCAGCTGCTTGTCACTTGAAAGCCAATAATCAAGGGGCAAGAGTTGGCAGAAAGATGTTTTTTTTTTTTTTTTCAGAAGAACCAGCAATCTGGGAAGAAAGTAGACTTGTGTCCAGAGAACAACTCTGACAATTTTGCTCAGTCATGACAAATTTTAAAGGGGAACATTCTCAGTTAATCATTATACAGTAGGTCCGATTCTTTGTTATTTTTCCATTGCATGCAGACGTAGTGAAATCTGATTTTCCTTGGGCACTGTCTTGCTCATGTGGACTGCCTGGAATTGGATGTTTTCTTGCCCAAAAGGTTTGCCTGCACTCATGAGATCCACTTGCAAATTTATTAAGGGAAAACTAGGGATAAAGAATCAGTCATTCTTTATCTACTTCATTCTTACTCCTTCTAATGCATAGAAGGAATAAATAGGCTAGGCAAGGTGTTGTGCATATTAGTAAAGCAGGAATCAGGAACCAGGTCAAATGTTGCCTGGTGATCTCATCTTTATGATTTAGCTCTGAGGAAAACAGATGCACAAACATAAAAGTGTCAAAGGAGCTGCTTCTAGTAGTACCCCCAAACAACATTACTTACCAATAATCACTCCATTATTTCTCTACGTCCAAGCTGCTTTCACACACTTGCCCTATGAGAGCAAGAGATCTGAGGGATTACAATTCCTCCACTGGTAGGTCAGCTGCAATGCAGATTTCTGTGAAAGGAGGGAAGGTGGGAAACCCATTTCTTGTAGTCTCTGCTGACTCAACTTTAGAACTTTACTATTTTCTCAATGCAGCTTGTTTTTATTTAGTTTGTTTCCATTAAAAAAAATTATGTCTCTTTCTTTGCACAGTATATTCTGAACCCTGGTGTGTGTCCATGGGTAATGGTTCTTATACAACAGACACCATATCATGTGGTTAATTGGTGGAGCACAAACTCGGAACAAAGTTTTAACCACAATCAAAGTATATTTTAGTAAGGATAAACTAAAATAAACTGATATAAAAATACCAAATATATCTTTTTTGGACTCCCAATTTTCATTTTTTACTGTTTGAGATGAGACAGGTATTACCAACTATGGTAGCTGAGAATTCCATACAAAAGATAATTTATTTAATATGTGAGTAATTGAAATGAGGCCAGAGATAGAAATTTTTATGTCATGGACAAATGAATAGAATATCAAATCCTCTGGGAGGAAGACACTGGTATCTAAGCATTGATCATTAAGTCAGTGGAGACAGATGGTGGTTTAGTTAGGTCAATCTCAGAATCATTGCTTCAACTCTAAGTAATTGTATGAATTTGATCATTAAAAAAAAAAAAAAAATTGCCATTTTGACTTCCATGGTGGCTCAGACAGTAAAGAATCCACGTGCAAACAAACCCCATTTATTTCCAAAGTGAGAAAAAAATGCCATTTATTTCATAAGGTAGTTGAGTGGATTAAAGAAAAGCATGGTGCACAAAAGAAAAACAATATGTGCAAAAAACTATAAAGGCTGCCATGATATGTACTTGCTTTCCTTGTAAATATATTCATTTTAGCCAGGTAAAATCAAGGAGTCATACAGTCCATTATAAGAATTTCTACTAATTAGTGACTCAGGTCAAGATTGATGAAATTAATTTTACACTTGGACTTGCAATATAAAGGTTTTTAATATTTTAAGTATGCTGCAACAAATTAAACAACTTAGAAAACCATTTTTGAGTGCACATACAGATACAAGTTGGAGAAGGAAATGGCAACCCACTCCAGTGTTCTTGCCTGGAGAATCCCAGGGATGGGGGAGCTTGGTGGGCTGCCGTCTATGGGGTCGCACAGAGTCGCACACTACTGAAGCAACTTAGCAGCAGCAGCAGCAGCAGCACAGATACGAGTAACAGAATAACTTGAATGACATAATATTTAAAAACAAGGTAATGATTGATTTAGACATTATTCTACCTAATGAATGGAGAAGGCAATGGCACCCCACTCCAGTACTCTTGCCTGGAAAATCCCATGGATGGAGGAGCCTGGTAGGCTGTAGTCCATGGGGTCGCTAAGAGTCAGACACGACTGAGCGACTTCCCTTTCACTTTTAACTTTCATGGATTGAAGAAGGAAATGGCAACCCACTCCAGTGTTCTTGCCTGGAGAATCCCAGGGACGGGGGAGCCTGGTGAGCTTCCGTCTATGGGGTCGCACAGAGTCGGACACGACTGAAGCGACTTAGCAGTAGCAGCTACCTAATGAAATCCATTAGGAAATATAGTTCCAAATATATGCCACACATGTTGTAAAATATATCTATAGATTGAAATAATTATTTTTTTAAAATGCCTGAGGTGTTTCTCACAGGAAGAGACCATGTGGTATCATGGTCATTCAAGTTATGCTTTCACTAATAATTGTTTCAGTTAGATGTACCTTAGTTGAGAAGCAAGTTCCTTCATCTGTATAAATTAAAAATCTTGTCTAGGCTTAATATGAAGATTAATTCAAAAAGAATAGCATATCTAAAGATAAATGACGTTGGAAGTAAAAACTGGAAGTTTAACTTTCTGCACTAAAAGAGACAACACTACAGATATTCAAGAAACAGAGAAAATAGATGTGATATTAATGTATTATTTTAGATTATTTTGCTATATTTCACAGTTTTATGCAACACAACAAACAGAATATTGACTTTTCATCTAGAACACAATATATTTATTTGTAATTTCTATAGTGTTGCAGGTATTATTAGACTGATCTATTTGTTTCCATAGTTGATTATATTCAAAGAACTTGAGAGAGTCCATAAAAATCAAAGTCAGTAAGAACACAGCATCAAGCAAATTGTTTTATTTTTGTTATTACTATATGGGGAAATTTTCTTCTAGAAATCTCATAGATTTCTAGATGGAAATGCTTGACTTAATGCATATAAAAATTTATATGAATATGAATTTTCTTTGCTGTTGGTTCTCAGTCTATGTAACTAATACCTCATTTCAATTAAAAGAGTTTATGGATAGAAAAGGCTACACATTTAGCACACATAAAAGTCTTTTACATTTAACCTTTATTGATCTGAAAATGCTAAAAAATAATATTCAGCAACATTATCAACTAGAGAAGCAGAGCAATGGTGGAAGAATATGTAAAGAATTATCTATGGAGTTTGGCAGAAAGAGCAAGGATAAATGCTTAATCCTTAAAATCTAATGCACTTTGAAACTCCCACTATAATTTTATTAAAAATGCTACTGTCAAATACCTTTGTAACAACAGAAAATTATTCAACACATTGTGCTTTATAAACTACAATCTTCTTATCATTAAATATGTAAATAAAAATATGACCTGATTTTAACAACAGGTTCTGAGGAACAATTAAAACAATATGTAGAAAATTATTAAACCGTAAAGTTTAATGCTAAAAGTACTGATGAAGTATTAGTCACATAATTATCTCTTTATTCTTAAAATTAATCATGAGTTATCCCATCAGATTGAAGGCAGGGGGAAAAAGGGACAACAGAGGATGAGATGATTGGATGGCATCATTGACTCAGTGGACACGAATTTGAGCAAGGTCCAGGAGATGGTGAAGGAAAGGGAAGCCTGGTGTGCTGCAGTCCATTGGGTCACAAAGAATCAGACACTACTGAGAGACTGAAAAACAGCAACAAATCTCATTAAATCAAATTATATGAGTATCTTGCTCATATAAAATAGAGCTGAACATTTCTGATTGCTAGTTTCATGATCCCACCAATTATATCATTTTCTGTATAGCCACACACACACACACACACACATACACACACACACACACACCCAATGCTACTGAAAAATATGGTCAGTTATCTATGCATTGCAAATGGTAAACAGTTTTGTTTCAACAAGTTCTTTATCTGAGTAATTGTGTACTTGCTCACTCTACATTGCACGTTTAAACCTGAGCCATGATCCCAGTTCAATTAGCAGTGGACATCATGACTATACCCGCTCTTTTGTCTACTCTAACTAACAGATGAGAGGACTGAAAAGCCCATATGCTGGATGTAAAATAGGATGTCATGTGAAGTAGTTGAAAATGCTCAGGAGTTGGCAACAAAGGATCAGTTCTGTTGCTAATGTGGTTCATTTGCTTTTTATTCCTTAGTTTTTCACCCATTAAACTGTAAGCTCAGTGAGGGCACAACTCTATTTTATTTACCCACTGGAACTGGCTATCATATTTTCTGCCCCAAGATTAATCTCAAAAATTACTTTTTGGTTTAACAGTTTGTTAAGAACATTTATGCCATCCTTCTCCCTTGCAAAACAACTTGAAAGTGAAAGTTAAGTCACTCAGTTGTTTCCGACTCTTTGCGACCCCATGGACTATAGCCTACTAGGCTTCTCTATCCACAGGATTTTCCAAACAAGAGTACCAGAGTGGGTTGCCATCTCCTTCTCCAGGGGATCTTCCTGACCCAGAGATTGAATCCAGGTCTCCTACATTACAGGCAGACGTTTCACCCTCAGAGCCACCAGGGAAGTGGTGCAAAACAACTTATTTATGTTATATGAAGAGTAGATGTAATTTGCATTTAAAGTTTCTTCTGTTAAAAATGATATGTATTAATAGATACAAACATAGCAAAATGTGCACATATTTTAAATAAAACTGACAAATTTTATGAAGAGACAAAAAATGACTCAAACCAATAAGAATACATATGATTCATACAATTTTTTATATACTCAGACTCAATAGTGAAAAGATGTCTATCAGCTCAGTTCAGTCACTCAATCATGTCCAACTCTTTGCGACCCCATGAATCACAGCACACCAGGCCTCCCTGTCCACCACCAACTCCCAGAGTTCACTCAAACTCATCGAGTCGGTGATGCCATCCAGCCATCTCATCCTGTCGTCCCCTTCTTCTCCTGCCCCCAATCCCTCCCAGCATCAGGTCTTTTCCAATGAGTCAACTCTTTGCATGAGGTGGCCAAAGTATTGTAGTTTCAGCTTTAGCATCAGTACTTCCAATAAACACCCAGAACTGATCTCCTTTAGGATGGACTGGTTGGATCTCCTCGTCTATAGGAATGTATTTATAGTTGCTGGGAATTTGATATATTTTAATTGAAAAAATAAATAACTACAAATCGCCAAGAAAAAGACTAAAATCAAAAGTTTGATTACAAATCAGACATATCAAATATTTTAATGAATTATGAAACGATAATGATTAACACGTGATACAGAAGAAAAAGGTAGAAAATCTAAAGATATTTTAAGGAGATTTAATACAATGTGGCATTTATAATCAGAAGGAAAATTTGTTTTCTTGGTAAATGCTAATGGGATACTGGCTGCTAGTGGGATCAGTTCAGTTCAGTTCAGTTCAGTTGCTCAGTCGTGTCCGACTCTTTGCGATCCCATGAAACGCAGCACGCCAGGCCTCCCTGTCCATCACCAACTCCCGGAGTTCACTCAGACTCACGTCCATCGGGTCAATGATGCCATCCAGCCATCTCATCCTTTGTTGTTCCCTTCTCCTCCTGCCCCCAATCCCTTCCAGCATCAGAGTCTTTTGCAATGAGTCAACTCTTCGCATGAGGTGGCCAAAGTACTGGAGTTTCAGCTTAAGCATCATTCCCTCCAAAGAAATCCCAGAGCTTATCTCCTTCAGAATGGACTGGTTGGATCTCCTTGCAGTCCAAGGGACTCTCAAGAGTCTTCTCCAACACCACAGTTCAAAAGCAACAATTCTTCAGCGCTCAGCCTTCTTCACAGTCCAACTCTCACATCCATACATGACCACAGGAAAAACCATAGCCTTGACTAGACAGACCTTTGTTGGCAAAGTAATGTCTCTGCTTTTGAATATGCTATCTAGTTTGGTCATGACCAATTTGAAAAAGTCTGAGTCTATTTCTCCCTAATTATTGCAAAGTAAGTGGATCCAATGATTGAAATAAATTAAAATTTAGTGATTAAAGTAGTCAGAAAAAAAATTAAGACTTTTTAAAGAGTGATATTTTCGATAGTATAAGAAAAAAAGTTATAGCCTTTATATGTTTCTAATATATGGAGAAAACATTTTCAAATTCATATACAAAGCATTATATTTTTTTAAAACTATTTTTAACTCATTGAAATAATGAATATAGTCACTTCTCAATATCTGTGAGGGATTGGTTCCAGGACCTACCATGAGCACCAACATTTGCAGATACACACATTCCAAACATGGCCCTCCCTATCTGTGGTTTCCACATCCCTGGATTCCACCATGGAGTACAACAGTATTTATTGAAAAAAGATAAAAAAGATACCTTTAAGTGCACCAGTACAGTTCAAACCCATGTTGTTCAGGGATCAACTATGTGTTTGTGTGTCCATATGTGTGTATAGGTGTGTGTTTTTGCATGTATAAGAATTACATATGTGAAAAAGGAAGTCCTGCAAAAGATTCTGAGAATGTAGTTGGTAGCACATCCACACTGTGGAATTTAAAGTAAGGATTAACATTTTGAGTATAGTATATAATAACAAATGATTTATGCTTTACAAATGATTTATGCTTTGGGGGGTTTTATATACCCCAAAAGTTATAAAAATATTGAACATGTAGAAGAAGGTGTCCACAATTTACTATGGAAGATGAAATTATAAATTTACATTTGTTAGGAAATAGTAAAGTGATTCCTAAACGTATCTTCTATTATATATTTTCCATTTTTTACGATTAATTTCCAATGAATTAAAACTTTACCAACATTTATTGGCTGGTAATAAATGAAGTCTTATATAATTCAAACATGGTTGAGATTTGTAAACACGTATTTCTTAAAGCAAAAAGCAAAGGAGAAATGCAAAAGATATATCTGTTTTAATGCAGAGTTCCAAAGAATAGCAAGGAGAGAGAAGAAAGATTTCCTCAGTGATCAGTGCAAAGAAATAGAGGAAAACAATAGAATGGGAAAGACTAGAGGTCACTTCAAGGAAATTAGAGATACAAAATGGATATTTCATGCAAAGATGGCTACAGTAAAGGACAGACATGGTATGGACCTAAATGAATCAAAGATATTAAGAAGAGGTGGTAAGAATGCACAGAAGAACTATACAAAAAAGATCTTAATGACCCAGATAATAATGAGGGTATGATCACTCACCTAGAGCCAGACACCAAGGATTGCAAAGTAAAGTGGGCCTTAGGAAGCATCACTACACTACAAACAAAGCTAGTGGAGGTGATGGAATTCTAGTTGAGCTCTTTTAAATCCTAAAAGATGATGCTGTAAAAGTAATGCACTCACTATGCCAGCAAATTTGGAAAACTCATCAGTAACCACAGGACTGGAAAAGGTCAGTTTTCATGCCAATCCCAAAGAAAGTGAAAGTGAAAGTGAAGTTGCTCAGTCGTGTCTGACTCTTTGTGACCCCATGAACGGTAGCCTACCAGGCTACGTGATCCATGGGATTTTCCAGGCAAGAATACTGGAGTGAGCTGCCATTTCCTTCTCCAGGGGATCTTTCCAACCCAGGGATCGAACCTGGGTCTTCTGCATTGCAGACAGATGCTTTTCCATCTAAGCCACTAGGGAAGCCCAGAATACCAAAGAAAGGCAATGCCAAAGAATGCTCAAACTACCGCACAATTGCACTCATCTCACAAGATAGTAAAGTGAAGTTGCTCAGTCATGTGACCCCGTGGACTGTAGCCTACCAGGCTCCTTTGTCCATGGGATTCTCCAGGCAAGAATACTAGAGGAGGTTGCCTTTTCATTCTCCAGGGGATCTTCCAGACCCAGGGATCAAACCCGGGTCTTTTAAATTGCATGCAGATGCTTTATACTCTGAGCTACCAGGGAAGCCCAAAGCTATTAAAGTAATGCTCAAAATTCTCTAATCCAAGCTTCAACAGGACGTGAACTGAGAAATTCCAGATGTTCAAGCTGGTTTTAGAAAAGGCATAGGAACCAGATATCAAATTGCCAACACCCGTTGGATCATGGAAAAAGCAAAAGAGTTCCAGAAATACATCTATTTCTGCTTTATTGACTATGATAAAGGTTTTGACTGTGTGGATCACAATAAACTGTGGAAAATTCTTCAAGCAATGGGAATGCCAGAGCACCCGACCTGCCTCTTGAGAAACCTATATGCAGGTCAGGAAGCAACAGTTAGAACCAGACATGGAAAAATAGACTGCTTCCAAATCAAGAAAGGAATATGTCTAGGCTGTATATTGTCACCCTGCTTATTTGACTTATATGCAGACTACATCATGAGAAACGCTGGGCTGGATGAAGTGCAAGCTGAAATCAAGATTGCCAGGAGAAGTATTGATAACCTCAGAGACCCAGATGACCCCACCCTTATGGAAAAAAGCAAAGAAGAACTAAAGAGCCTCTTGATGAAAGTGAAGGAGGAGAATGAAAAGTTGGTTTAAAGCTCAACACTCAGAAAACTAAGGTCATGGCATCTGGTCCCATCACTTCATGGGAAATAGATGGGTAAACAGTGGAAACAGTGAGAGACTTTATTTTGGGGGGCTCCAAAATCACTGCAGATGGTGACTGCAACCATGAAATTAAAAGACACTTAATCCTTGGAACAAAAGTTATGACCATCCTAGACAGCATATCAAAACGCAGAGACATTACTTTGCCCATAAAGGCCTGTCTAGTCAAAGCTATGGTTTTCCCAATAGTCATGTATGGATGTGAGAGTTGGACTATAAAGAGACCTGAGTGCCAAAGAATTGATGCTTTTGAACTGTGGTGTTGGAGAAGACTCTTGAGAGTTCCTTGGACTTCAGAGAGATCCAACCAGTCCATCCTAAAGAGATCAGCCCTGAATATTCACTGGAAGGACTGATGTTGTAACTGAAACTCCAGTATTTTGGCCACTTGGTGGGAAGAAGTGACTCATTTGAAAAGACCCTGATGCTGGGAAAGATTGAAGGTGGGAGGAGAAGGGGACGACAGAGGATGAAATGGTAGGATGTCATCACTGCCTCAATGGAGATGAGTTTGAGTAAACTCGGGGAGTTGGTGATGGACAGGGAAGCCTGGCTTGATGCAGTTCATGGGGTTGCAAAGAATCGGACACAACTGAGAGACTGAACTAAACTGAACTGATTCCTTAAAAATTACAATAGAGAAAGGAGGACATAAAATAAAGCATTTTCTTGTGAAATAACACTCTAAAGACCATGAATATCTTAATTATTTTTACCAGTATAATAAAGAGATTACAATTTCGGTATAGATGGTATGAGCACTTTTATGTGTTTGAAAATTTCAGACTTTATCCTGGGAGGGCCTCTTTTAATTTTGGAGAAAAGTAGTGCCTTTGCAAATTTAATTATTTAATCTTTCCAATTTTTCAGGGCATATGAGTCCTCTCATTAAATGCATTCAGGTAGAAAGAATGGGTGAGGGCAATGTGTTTATTTTCTAAAATATTTTTTTTTTTTTATTATTTAGTTGAAATTTTACATTATACAAATAAATCAAGTTAAAATGTCTTAAATATCTAAATATAAGGCTTGAATACGATTATTATGTAAAACCTAAGACTATAAAGCTTCTAGAATAAAACGTAGGGAAAAGCCCCATCATGGAGCTTGGTAATGGTGTTGGTAATGATATAGATACGACACCAAAATTACAGGCAACAAAAGAAAAAAATGGACATTAGGGACTACATGAAGCTAAAAGACAATTAACAAGGTAACAAGCAATGCAGAATAGGAGAAAATGTTTGTAAGCCATATAACTGAAAAGAAGTTACTCTCTAAGATGTATAAGTAGTTTCTACTGTTTACTAACAAAAATTAAGTTGAAAATTAGAGAACTTGATAAACGTTTCTCAAAAAATACATACAAATTGCCAAAATGTATATGCAAAGGTTACTCAAGATTACAAATAATCAGGAAAATTGGAATCAAAATGGCAATGAGATATCACCTTATACTATTAGGATGACTATTATTTAAAAAATGATGTGTTAGTAAGGACATAAAGGAAGCATTTGCATACTCTTTGTAGGAATGTAAATTCATGCAGCTATTTGCCGGGGTCCAGCCCCGGTGGATCCAGGGAATTCGAAGTGGGGACGGCGTCGGCCAGGATATGGAAACAACTGCTTAATTAAACTTTAATTAAGAATATAAAGAGTAATAGAATAAGGATAGCTCAGTGAGGAAATTCAGTGGAGAAATGAGGCTGAATAATTCAGCCAGAAGTTGAGAGAAAGAACGACATGGGGACACCAAGTTTCGGTGAACAAGGCCCGCACTTTATTTTCCAAAGTAGTTTTTATACCTTAAGTTATGCATAGATGATAATGGGGGAAGGGGTGGAGTCATGCAAGAACAGCAGTTCCTGGTCCTAATCGAAGCCAGGCTTCCAAACTTATCATATGCAAAAGTTTAGGTCATTTGCATCATCTTCTGGCCAGGAAGCCTGTTAACATTTTAAGACCCTTTCTTCAGAAAACTTATTTTTCTCTAAAGGTGATTAGTCGAGCGCCACCCTCCAGAAGCATTAGATAAAGTTGCATTCCTACAGAGCAAAGGTGTGGTGGGCTATAACAAGAAAAAGAATTAACTCAAAGGTCCCAGATTACAAACATTAAAGCTACTATTTACACCAATTATATGAATCAATACACTGCCAGGGACACAGCAGGTAAGGGATATGGAGACTTAGCAGCAAACATTGGCCCAACAAGTGAAAAACTCTTCACCAATACAATTTCTAATCAATCTTAACTGCTCAGAGGAATCTGTATTTAGACAGTTTAGAACATCTCATGCCTCTCACAGTTGGGAAGCTCTGAGCAATCACATGTGGCTGGAAAAACCTATTCAGGCAGGCTAGAGGATTTCCAAAGGAGTTTGTAGGTTGAAACACTGTCACACCCAGGAATTATTAACTGGAGCTGTAAGCTAACTCTTTTTTCAGAGAGAGGTAGTGGGGAACAGCCCCCATAAAGTCAGAGGTGTAGGTGAAAGCACAAAGCAGAAAGTAGGCAGACTCTGGTTTTGAGGGTAGATGCTCGAGAATTTCCAGGGGGACTCCTGAGGCTCGATCCCGCCTTTGCTTATGCTGAGCCTCCTTCCTCATGACCTTTGTCATGGGTGGAGTGCCTCACGCTGGCTCCTGGCAGTGATATAATTCTAGTTGAGCTATTCCAGATCCTGAAAGATGATGCTGTGGAAAGTGCTGCACTCAATATGCAATATGCACTCAATATGCAATATGCCAGCTCCCGGCAGCTATTATATGGAAAGTTCTAAAAATATTCTACTACAGAATGTAGAAATCCCACCTCTGGGTATTTATTTAAAACATTTGAAATCAGAATCTTGAAAAGATACCTGCACTCCCATGTTCTTTGCAGCATTATTATCAATAGCCTAATCCTTAAGATTCAATGATAAGAAAGTAGGCAATTCAATTAAAAAATGGACCCAATATCTTAACAGACACCTCACTGAAGGACACTTACAGGTGGCAAAAATACTATAAAAGCATGCTTCTCATCACAGGTCACAAGATAAAATTAAAACAACAAATATCACTATACATCTATTAGAATGGCTAAAATCTGACAACAGCAGCAAGGATATAGAGAAATAGATCCTCTATTCATTGCTGGTGGGAAAGCAAAATAACACCAGCCACTTTAGATGATAGTTTGATGATTCCTTACAAAACTATAAAAAGTCTTGTCATAAATCCAGTAATCATGCTCATCCAGAGTTGAAAGCATATGTGCACACAAAAACCTGCAGGTGTATATTTATAGCAGTTTTATTCATAATTACCAAAACTCAGAAGCAACCAAGATTTACTCTGTAGGTCAATGTGTAAATAAATTGTGATATATCCAGACAATGGCATATTAGTCAATGTTAAAAAGAAGTGAAATATCAAGCCATGAAAAGATATGGAGGAACCTTAAATGTACATTACTAAGTGAAAGAAGTCAATCTGAAATGGTTACATATTTTTTGAATCCAAATGCATGCCATTCTGGAAAAGACACATTACAGAAGCAGTAAAATGGTCAGTAATTTCCAGTCGGTGATGAAGAGAGAAATGAGTAGACAGACCACAGAGGACTTTAGGACAGAGAAAATACTAAAATTTGGGATGACTATAATTGTCAAGGTAGGTTCATTAGTTATACCAAAATGTACCACTCTGGTGGGAAATGCTCATAGTGAGCAAGGCTATGACAGTGTACAGGAAGTGAGTATATGAGAAATATCTGTACTTTCCTCTCAATATTATAATGAACCTAAAATTTCTCTAGAAAATATAAAATCTTTAACAATAACAAAGAATTAAATTTTGCCATATGCAACATGGTTAAACCAGGAGGACATTATGCTAGGTGAAATATACCTGTCACAGAAGGACAAAATACTGCATGATTCTACGTTATGATGTGTTAATAGAAATAGCCAAATTTATAGAAGCAGAAAGTAAGTGAAATGATGTTTGCCAGGGAATGAAAGTAGAAGAAAATGGAAAGCTACTTTTCAATAAGCATAAAGTTTTAGTTTGGAAGATAAGTTTTCATGATTTGTCACATATCTTAGTGCTTATAGTCAACAATGCTTATACACATAGAAAAACTGCTAAGAGGACAAATTTCATGTTAAATGTTTTGCCAAAATGAAAAAGTAATAATTTCAAGTGATTTAGAAAGCTAGCCTATCTTTCTTGATAAATGCCTTTTATATATAAGTATATACTATTATACGTAAGTGTATATATGTGTGTGTGTGTGTGTGTATATACACATACATACTTACATATACCTATTAGTGGATTACTGGGTTTCCTCGGTGGCACTGACAGTAAAGAATCTCCTGCAATGCAGGAGACCTAGATTAAATCCCTGGGTCAGGAAGTTGCCCTGGAGAAGGGAATGGCTACCCACTATATAATTCTTGCCTGGAAAATTCTATGGACAGAGGAGCCTGGTGGGCTACAATCCATGGGTTCACAAAGAGTCAGACACAACTGAGTGACTAAGCACGCACATGTAGACATATTAGTATATTTATATATTTAGCATATATATATATATATAATATTTCTGTCATAGTTCTCTCATGTTACCTGTATTTCTCTCCTGCTTTAGTATTCACTGCAGAGCTGATCCAATATACAATTTAAGTATTTACTTAGTTTTTGCCTATCTCTTTTCACTAGATTATAAATTCCAAAATGGTAGAGATTTTTCCTGTTAAATGTAAATATTTGTTTAATAAAAGAATGGGTATTTAAAACAAAATTAATCTGGTTGAAATATTTTGTGTCATAACTGTTCCCATGATGTCTAATATTTATAGATTTTCTAATGAATAAATAAGTGGTTTCTAATTTTTAAATTCCTTCTTTATCAACAAACATTTTAGATATCATTAATCCAAATGTCTTCCTGAAAACAATGAACATAAAATGTTTAATTTCCTCATAGATATAAGGATTGAAAAAATAATAGCCCTTATGCATTAAGTCTTTAAAAGATAAAAACATATCATTTTTTTCACTATATAGGGAGGTCACTTAAAATTTGCTTAGCATAATGCAGTAGAGTTTAATATAATAATGACTCTGCAACAGAGCTATTAAAGCAAACAGGTTTATTTTGTACATAGATTCTAAAATAGTATAACAGTAGTTCTGGGCTGACACAAAATGGTAGGAAATTATTTGGAGTGGCATTAAGACTATTAAAGAATATCTGTCAGACAAAATATCTGCCATTTTGGCTGCTTATGATTTTTTGGATAAATTCTTTATAAAACAAAAAAAACTTGCTTCATTCTTATGTTATACCTCCAGCTACTAACTCTACACCTACTAGCTGTATAATTTTATCAAGTTATTTAACCTCTCTGTACTGAGCATTCTTGCTTGTTTAAGGGGGATAAAAATATATGCATATTATAGGAATAGAGATAATTATTTGTATTAATTACCTAAAGCAAGCTGGCATACAGCTAACACTGTAAAATTATTCTTAGTATTAACGTTATTAGTTTGTGTGGTTTATAAAAATTGAATATAAGAAACATCGTTACTACAAAGCAACATTGTTATTCAGTAGGTACTAAATACATGTCACTTTAAATGTGTGCTTTAGAAAAATCATAAAAACATTGATAAATTTAAAACAATAGGTAAAAGGCAAATATGAAACAAGAAAAGCAGCAATATGTATCAAAAATAACCATGGAACAATTTAAAAAGAAAAAATATATTTTTATTAGCGTTTGCATCTTAGAATATTTCATGCAAAAATGGGCACAATAAAGGACAGAAATGGAATGGACCTAACAGAAACAGAAGATATTAAAAAGAGGTGGCAACAATACACAGAAGAACTATACAAAAAAAGATCTAAAAGACCCATGTAACCATACTGGTGTGATCACTCATCTAGAGCCAGACATCCTACAATGCTGTCAAGGGCCTTAGGAAGCATCAGTATAAACAAAGCTAGTGGAGGTGATGGAATTCCAGTTGAGCTCTTTCAAATTTTAAAACATGATGCTGTGAAAGTTCTGCACTCAATATGCAAGCAAATTTGGAAAACTCAGCAGTGACCACAAGACTGGAAAAGGTCAGTTTTCATTCCAATCTCAAAGAAAGACAATGGCAAAGAATGCACAAACTACTGCACAATTGCATTCATCTCACAAACTAGGAAAAGTGAAAGTCACTCAGCTGAGTCTGACTCTCTGTGACCTCATGGAATTCTCCAGGCCAGAATACTGGAGTGGGTACCTTTTTCCTTCTCCAGGGCATTTTCCCTACCTAGGAATCAAACCAGGGTCTCCTGGATTGCAGACAGATTCTTTAACAGCTAAGCTATCAGGGAAGCCCTAGCTAGCAAAGTAACACTCAAAATTCTGCAAGCCAGGCTTCAACAGTACATGAACCATGAACTTCCAGATGTTTAAGCTGGATTTAGAAAAGATGAACCATAAATCGAATTGCCAACATCTGCTGAATCATCAAAAAAGCAAGTCCATTGGGTCACGAAGAGTAGGACACGATTGAGAAACTGAACGTCAGACATTTTTATTAACTTTTGTATTCTAAATCTCTTGGTTTATTTTCTACTTATTTGTTTCATGTATTGCATCATTGTATGGAGACACTGTAATTTATTCATCAGTGCATCTATTAATTGATATTCTAGTTGTTTACAACTTTTGACTGTTAAGGAAAAAGAGGCTATAAATATGTCCTGTGGTGTGCTTAGTCTCTGAGTCATCTGACTCTTTGTGACCCCATGGGTTCTAGCCTACCATACCCCTCTGTCCACAGAATTTTTCAGGCAAGAATACTGTAGTGAGTTGCCATTACCTTCTCCAGGGGATATTCCAGACCCCAGCCCCAAACCTTGTGTCTACTGCATTGGCAGGTAAATTCTATACCATCTGAGCCACCAAGGAAGCATATAGAAATATATAAAAAGCATACAAAAATTACAAAATAAGATGATAAAGATACTATTTAATTGAGATTATTACATTAAAAATTTCCATCCTTATTAAATGATCAAATTTTTAGATTTAATTAAAGCTAAAGTTTTAACTCTAAATGCAGTCAACTAGAGAGAGATTGTAATAGAGTAATCAAAATATTTAAAAGACATAACAAGCAAATAATATAAAGAAAAAAATTCTGAAACATTGAATGAGACACAAAAATATTTTTTTTATAAACAAATTAAACAAGCTATTCAAATCATGAAGAGGTTTACAAATGTATAGAAAATGCAAAATTAACTCATAGTACAATTCAATATCCAATAATGAATTTAAATTCAATCTTGAATTTAAATGTATTAAGCTTTAGGAAACTGAATAGAATAATTCCTTAACATAATAAAGAATATTTAGGTTAAATACATTATATTATAAGAAAAGTTGTATCATAACTTAAAACAAGGAATTCTAAAAAAGTGTTCATCCGCAACACTATACTTGTTATGGAAAAACATCTAATAATTACAACAATTACCAAAACCAATTAAGAATAGAAATATAACTATGAGAGGGGAAAAAATAAATGTGATTTATTTATATTTGACATCATTCTGGGTCTTGAAAATCTATTTAATAGTGCCAAAGAATTGATGCTTTTGAACTGTGGTGTTGGAGAAGACTCTTGAGAGTCCCTTGGACTGCAAGAAGATCAAACCAAGTCCATTCTAAAGGAAATCAATCCTGAATATTCATTGGAAGGACTTATGCTAAAGCTGAAACTCCAATATTTGGCCACCTGATGTGAAGAACTGACTCATTTGAAAAGACCTTGATGTTGGGGAAGATTGAAGGCGGGAGGAGAAGGGGATGACAGAAGATGAGGTGGTAAGATGGCATCACCAACTCAATGGTCATGAGTTTGAGTAAACTCCGTGAGTTGGTGATGGACAGTGAGGCCTGGCATGCTGCAGTCCATGGGGTCACAAAGAATCAGACACGATTGAGCTACTGAACTGATGTATATTTTGTATATAACTTTTAGACTTCATGAGTATCTGAAAATCTACAAAAAATAACATAAGGACTCAGTGAGTTGATTAATTGGAAAAATAAATTAATATCTTATGATGTAATAGATTCCTTATACTCGAGTAGTAAAGAATCTGCCTGCAACTCAGGAGTCCCCTGTTGAATCCCCTGGGTCATAAAGACCCCCTTTAGAGTGGAATGGCTACCCACTCTAGTGTTCTTGCCTGGAGAATTCCATGGACTGAGGAGCCTGGTGGGCTAATGACTATCACTTTTCACTTACTTTCATTAGTGAATAGTAGAATGGGGCAGATAGGCAGAGATAAATGGTATGAGGGTGAATGAAGAGACAAAGTAGCTTTCTATAGCAAAAAATAAAAATTGAATTGTTTAGTTAATTAATGGCACTCAGCAAAGTGATTAATATTTTGGAAATAAGTGAAATTAGAACTTTTGTATATGACAAATTATTTTAATTTAATACAAATCATATAAAATAAATAAAACCATGAAAGGAATTTGTATAGACTTATGTGATTGTGTGCTAGCAAGAATATTTTTTTTTATATGCTATGGCAAAAATCATATTGAAAAACTTTAATAAACCTTTGAAGACTTTGATTCTTTTTGAAACTGACTGACTAGAATGTTAAAAATTCTGTTTAAAAAAATCTAGAGGGTAGTTTAAACTAAAAAAGATGAACTTAGAAAAAATATTTGCACAAAACTCAATATATTGCATCAAGAGTCTAGCAAAGCACTGAGAATAAGCTAAAAATCCATAGGATAATTGGTAACAGAGGTAGCACAGCAATTCACAAGAAAACAGAAGAAAAATAAAGCACATATACACACATACATACTATCAGTGAGAAGGAAGAGGAGGAGGAGTTAGAAAAAAATGGAGGATAAGGATAAAGGAATGGAGAAGGAAGTTATAAACTTTCAAATGTAAAAACAAGCAGCAAAATACCTCCAGCATGTTATATTGCCTCTGATCATTCACTTACATATTTATTCATACATTCATTCAACAATGACTCCAAGAATATTTTTGGGCCATTAGTACATTGCCAGTCCTGGGCTAACATACACATTTTAAAAGTAAAACAAACAAACCAACAACAACAAAACCAGGAAAAAAAAAAAAAACCCTGCAGACTTCTTGGTTTACAAATTTTTCAATGAGTCTTGTTACACCATTGTGGTCCTTATTTTTATTAAATAATATGCTTTGAGATCCTTTAGACAGTGGTTGTGTCTTCTTCATCCCAGTAGTCAGAAAGGAGCTGAACTATATTGGGCAGCCAATCAATATTTTATGGATTAACAAATGGATACAATGGTGAAGGTAAGAGAAAAGTGGTAACAACTTTAATGGTTAACCATATGAAAAATAAGGAAATATTCAGACAATGTAGACATATCAAAATATTAAAAATGATTGTCAAATTTCTAAGTGTAAAAGACAGGGGAAACGTTGGTAAAATATTGATTAGTGCAGTGCTATATCATAATGTTGAAAAAGGAAACAATGTATATTTACAATCATAGGAATAGTTACTTACAGAAAAGAGCATTTGTTATTGTTGTTCAGTCCTAAATCCTGAATGACTTTTGCAACTCCATGGAATGTAGCATGCCAGGCGCTGAAGTTGGCTCAATGTTACATCCATTGAGTGAGTGATGCTCTATAACCATCTCATCCTCTGCATCCCCCATCTTCTTCTTTTGCCTCAGTCTTTCCAAGCATTAAGGTCTTTTCCAGTGAGTTAGCTCTTCACATCAAGTGCCCAAAGTATTAGAACTTCAGCTTCAGCAATAGTCCTTCCAATTCATATTCAGGGTTGAATTCCTTTATGAGCGACTGGTTTGATCTTAAGGGACTCTCAAGAGTCTTCTCCAGCACCACAGATTCAAAGTATCAATTTTTTGGTACTCAGATTCCTTTATGGTTCAACTCTCACATCTGTACATGAGTACTGGAAAAACCATAGTTTTGAATATATGAACATTTGTCAGCAATATGATGTCTCTGTTTTTTAGTATGCTGTTTAGGTTTGTCATAGCTTTCCTTCCAAAGAGCAAGTGTCTTTTAACTTTATGGCTGCAGTTACCATCCACAGTGATTTTGGACTAAGAAAATAACATCTGTCACTGCTTGCACTTCTTTTTTTTTTTTTTTTTTTTTTAATGTTGATTTCAAATTAGCTTTTTCACTCTCTTCTTTCAGCATCATCAAGAGTATTTTTAGTTCCTCTTCACTTTCGGCCACTGGAATGTTATCATCTGCATATCTGAGGTTGCTGACATTTCTCCTGGCAAACTTGATTCCAGCTTGTTTCACATGATATACTCTGCACATAAGATAAATAAGCAGGATGACAATGTACTGGGTCTTGTTCTGATGGGTGGGGTCATGCTCAGTAAGTCTTTAATCCAATTTTCTGTTGATGGGTGGGGCTGTGTTCCCTCCCTATTATTTACCTTGGGCCAAACTGGTGGAGGTAAAGAAGATAATGGCGACTTCCTTCAAAAGGTCCCATGCACACACTTCTACACTCAGTGTCCCCAACCCTGCAGCAGGCCACCACTTACCCACACCTCTACCAGAGACACCTGGACACTCACAGGCAAGTCCAGGTCAGTCTCTTGTGTGATCACTGCTCCTTTCTCCTGGGTTCTGGGACACATAAGGTTCTGTTCATGCCTTCCAAGAGTCTGTTTCCCTAGTCCTGTGTAAGAGATGGCAGTTCTATGGTGGGGTTAATGGTGACCTCTTCTAAGAGGGCTAATGCCATACCCAGGCCTGCTGCAGCCAGAGGTTCTGCCCCTGCAGCAGCCCACTGCTGACCCGTACCTCTGCAGGAGACATCAAATGCAGTTCTGACACAGTCTCTGGAATTTCTGGGTCCTGGTGTGCACAAGGTTTGTTTGAGCCTTCTGAGGGTCTCTGGCAGGTATGGGGTTTCATTCTAAACACCATTTCACCCCTCCTACTGTTTTTCTAGGGCTTCTCCTTGGCCCCTGGATGTGAGGTATTTCCTCAAAGTTGCTCCAGTGCCACACAGCCACGGCTCCAGCACCTACAGTCTTGCTGGCATTTCTCTGCCCTTAGACATGGAGTCTCTCCTAACAGCTGGTCCAGGGCCACATAGCTGCTGTTCTAGCATCTGAAATTTCCCTCTCAGTCAGGCTATCCCATCAGGAAACATCCATAAATCTCTTATCCATCTCCATCAGAGGGCAGACGGACTGAAAACCACAATCACAGAAAACTAACCAGTCATGGTGGAGCATTCTGACAAAACGTTGTCCACTGGAGAAGGGAATGGCAAACCACTTCAGTATGCTTGCTTTGAGAAGCCCCATGAACAGTATGAAAATGGAAAAAGATTGGACAATGAAAAATGAGTTACCCAGATCAGTAGGTACCCAATATGCTACTATTGGGCCGAAGCTATATACAGTGGAGATCAGAGGAGAAATAACTCCAGAAAGAATGAAGAGACAGAGCCAAAGCAAAACAACACCCACTTGTGGATGTGACTGGTGATGGAAGTAAGTATGATGCTGTACAGAGCAATATTTCTCAGGAACCTGGAATATTAGGCCCATGAATCAAGGCAAATTGGAAGTGATCAAACAGGAGATGGCAAGAATGAACATCGACATTTCAGGAATCAGCGACCTAATATGGAATAGGATGAGTGAATTTAACTCAGATAACAATTATATCTACTACTATGGTCAAGAATCTCTTAGAAGAAATGGAATAGCCATCATATCCAACAAAAGAGTGTGAAGTACAGTACTTGGATGCAATCTCAAAAATGACAGAATGATCTCTGTTCATTTCCAAGGCAAACCATTCAATATCACAGTAATTCAAGCCTATGCCCCAAACAGCAATTCTGAAGAAGCTGAAGTTGAACGGTTCTGAAAACTACAATACCCTTCTTGAACTACCACCCAAAAATGATGTCTTTTTCATTGTAGGGGAATGGAATGCAAAAATAGGAAGTCAAGAAATACCTAGAGTAACAGGCAAATTTGGCCTTGGAATACAGAATGAAGCAAGGCAAAGGCTAATAGAGTTTTGCTAAGAGAATGCACTGGTCATAGCAACCACCCACTTCCAACAACACAAGAGAAGACTCTACACATGGACATAACCAGATGGTCAATACTGAGATCAGATTGATTATATTATTTGCAGCTGAAGTTGGAGATGCTCTATATAGTCAGCAAAAACAAGACCAGTAGCTGACTGTGGCTCAGATCATGAACTCCTTATTTCCAAATTCAGACTTAAATTGAAGAAAGTAGGGAAAACCACTAGACCATTCAGGTATGACCTAAATCAAATCCCTTATGATTATACAGTGGAAGTGACAAATAAATTCAAGGGGTTAGATCTGATAGAGTGCCTGAAGAACAATGGATGGAGGTTCATGACATTGTACAGGAGGCAGGGATCAAGACCATTCCAAAGAAAAAGGAGTGCAACAAGGCAAAATAGCTGTCTGAGGAGACCTTACAAATAGCTGTGAAAAGAAAAGAAGCAAAAGGCAAAAGAAAAAAAGCAAAGGTATTACCCATTTGAATACAGAGTTCCAAAGAATAGCAAGGAGAGATAAGAGAGCCTTCCTCAGTGATCAATGCATAGAAATAGAGGAAAACAATAGAATGGAAAAGACTGGAGATCTCTTCAAGAAAATTAAAGATACCAAGGGAACATTTAATGCAAAGATGGGCACAATAAAGGACCAAAATGATGTGGACCTAACAGAAGCAGAATATATTAAGAAGTGGTGGTAAGAATACACAAAAGAACTATGTAGAAAAGATCTTCAGGACCCAGATAAGCACGATGGTGTGATAACTCACCTAGAGTCAGACATCATGGAATGTGAAGTCAAGTGGACTTTAGGAAGCATCACTACAAACAAAGCTAGTGGAAGTGATGGAATTCCAATTGAGCTCTTTCAAATCCTGAAAGATGTTGCTGTGAAAGTGCTGCACTCAATATGCCAGCAAATTTGGAAAACTCAGCAGTGGTCACAGGGCTGGAAAAGATCGGTTTTTATGCCAATCACAAAGAAAAGCAATGACATAGAATGCTCAAACTACCACACAATTGCACCCATCTCACATACTAGCATGGTAATGCTCAAAATTCTCCAAGCTAGGCTTCAACAGTATGCGAACCATGAACTTACAGATGTTCAAGCTGGATTTAGAAAAAGCAGAGGAACCAGAGATCAAATTGCCAACATTCATTGGATTATGAAAATGCAAGAGAGTTCCAGAAAAACATCTATGCCAAAGCCTTTGACTGTGTGGATCACAATAACTGTGGAAAATTCTTCAAGATATGGGAATACCAGACCATCTTTCTGAGAAATCTGTATGTAGGTCAGGAAGCAACAGTTAGAACTGGACATGGAACAACAGACTGGCTCCAAGTTGGGAAAGCAGTACGTCATGGCTGTATATTGTCACCCTGCTTATTTAACTTTTATTCAGAATACATCATGAGAAATGCTGAGCTGGATGAAGCCCAAGATGGAATCAAGTTTTCCAGGAGAAAAGTCAGCCACCTCAGATATGTAGTTCACACCACCATTAGGGCAGAAAGTGAAGAACTAAATAGCCTCTTGATGAAAGTGAAAGAAAACACCTAAGAAGTTGGCTTAAAAATTAACATTCATAAAACTAAGATTATGACATCTTGTCCCCTCACTTCATGGCAAGTAGATGGGGAAACAATGGAAAGAGTAATGGACTTTATTTTTGGGGGCTCCCCTGGTCCCATCACTTCATGGGAAATAGACAGGGAAACAGTGGAAACAGTGTCAGACTTTATTTTTGGGATCCAAAATCACTGCAGATGGTGACTGCAGCCATGAAATTAAAAGACTCTTACTCCTTGGAAGGAAAGTTATGACCAATCTAGATAGCACACTGAAAAGCAGAGACATTACTTTGCCAACAAAGGTCCGTCCAGTCAAGGCTATGGCTTTTCCTGTGGCCATGTATGAGTGTGAGAGTTGGACTGTGAAGAAGGCTGAGTGCCAAAGAATTGATGCTTTTGAACTGTGGTGTTGGAGAAGACTCTTGAGAGTCTCTTGGACTGCAAGGATATCCAACCAGTCCTTTCTGAAGGAGATCAGCCCTGGGATTTCTTTGGAGGGAATGATGCTGAAGCTGAAACTCCAGTACTTTGGCCACCTCATGCGAAGAGTTGACTCATTGGAAAAGACTCTGATGCTGGAAGGGATTGGGGGCAGAAGGAGAAGGGGATGACAGAGGATGAGATGGCTGGATGGCATCACTGACTCGATGGACGTGAGTCTGGGTGAACTCGGGAGTTGGTGATGGACAAGGAGGCCTGGTGTGCTGAGATTCATGGGGTCGCAAAGAGTCGGACACAACTGAGTGACTGAACTAAACTGAAGTTCACCGCAGATGGTGACTGCAATGATGAAATTTAAAGACGCTTGCTCTTTGAAAGAAAAGTTATGACCAACCTAGACAGCACATTAAAAAGCAGAGAACATTACTTGGCCAACAAAGGTCTGTCTAGTCAAAGCTATGGTTTTTCTAGTAGTCATGTACAGATGTAGAGTTGGAGTGTAAAGGAAGCTGAGCACGGAAGAATTGATGTTTTTGAACTGTGGTGTTGGAGGAGACTCTTAAGAGTCCCTTGGGCTGCAAGGAGATACAACCAGTCCATCCTAAAGGAAATCAATTCTAATATTCATTGGAAAGACTGATGTTGAAGCTGAAGCTCCAATACTTTGGCCACCTGATATGAAGAACTAACTCATTTGAAAAGACCCTGATGCTGGGAAAGTTTGAAGGTGGGAACAGAAGGGAACGACAGAGGATGAGATGGTTGGATGGCATCAACGACTCAATATACATGAGTTTGAGTAAATTCCAGGAGTTGGTGATGGACAGGGAGGCCTGGAGTGCCACAGTCCATGGGGTTTCAAAGAGTCAGACATGACTGAACAACTAAACTGAACTGACAATGTACAACCTTGTCATACTCTTCTCCCAATTTTGAATCAATCTGTTGTTCCATGTGTTCTAACTCTTGCTTCAGTTACAACCTTGACCAACACACATGTTTCTCAAGATACAAGGAAGATGATCTGGTGCTCTAATCTCTTTAAAAATTTTTCACAGTTTATTGTGATCCATGCAGTCAAAGGATTTCACCTATTCAGTGAAGCAGAAGTAGATGTTTTTCTGGAATTCCCTTGCTTTCTCCATGATCAAACAAATATTGCCCATAAAATCTCTGGTTCCTCTGTCTCATTTAAACTCAGCTTGTTCATCTGGAAGCTCTCAGTTCATGTACTGCTGATGCCTAGCTTGAAGGATTTTGAGAATAACTTTGTTAGCATGTGAAATGAGCACAATTCTATGGTCGTTTAAACATTATCATTCTTTTTTGGGGATTGGAATGAAAACTAACATTTTCCAGTCCTGTGGCCGCTGATGAATTTCCCAAATTTGCTGACATATTAACACTTTAATAGCATCATATTTTTGAATGTTAAATAGATCAGCTGGAATTCTGTCACCTCCACCAGTTTTGTTCATAGAATTGCTTCCTTAAGGCCCACTTGACTTCATACTCCGGGATGTCTGACTAGGTGAGTGATAACATCATCATGATTATCTGACCCCACCATCAAGACTATCTCTGGAAGAGATCTGTAGTCTTTCCCATTCTATTGTTTTCCTCTCTTTCTTTGCATTTTTTTTTTTTTTAATTTTTATTTAGGAAGTTCTTCTTATCTGTCTTGCTCTTCTCTGGAACTCTGCATATCTTTCCCTTTCTCCCTTCTTAACTTCCCTTAGCTATTTGTAAAGCCTCCTCAATCACATTGCCTTCTTGCACTACTTTTCCTTTGGGATAGTTTTGGTTACTGCCTCCTGTACAATGGTTTGAACCTCTGTCCATAGTTCTTCAGGTACTCTACCAGATCTAATCCCTTGAATCGAGTCATCACCTCCACTGTACAATTATAAGGGACTTGATTTAGGTCATACCTAAAAGGCCTAGTGGTTTTCCCCCTACTTTCTTTAATATAAGTTTGAATTTTGCAATAGGGAGTTAAAGATCTGAACTACAGTATTCTTTAGGTCTCTTTAACTTTTTTTTTTTTTTTTTTTTTTTTAACTGGCTGTATAGAGCTTCTCCATCTTTGGCTGCAAAGAACATAATCAATCTAATTTCAGAATTGATCGTCTGGCGATGTCCATGTGTAGGGTCTTCTCTTGGGTTGTTGAAAAGGGGTGCTTGCTATGATCAGCATGTTTTCTTGACAAAACTGTTAGCCTTTGTCTTGCTTCAATCCAAGGCTAAATTTACTTGTTATTCTGGATATTTCTTGACTTCCTACTTTTGCATTCCAATCCCCTATGATGAAAAGGAGTTTATGTGCGTGTGTGTGTGTGTGTGTGTGTGTGTGTGTGAATTGTATTGTAGGTCTTCATAGAATTGTTAAACTTCAGCCCCTTCAGCATCAATAGTTGACTCCAGCTCTCTCTGCATCATTGACTGAGGCATAGGCTTGGATTACTATGATGTTGAATGGTTTGCCTTGGAAACAAACAGATCATTCTGTTATTTTTGAGGTTACATACTAGTTCTGCATTTAGAACTCTTTTGTTGACTATGAGGGCTACTTCATTTATTCTAAGGAAGAATCCCTTCAATAGTAGATATAACGGTCATCTGAATTAAATTTGCCCATTCCTGTCCATTTTAGTTCACTGTTTCCTAAGATGTCTGTGTTCAATCTTGCCATCTCCTTCTTGACCACATCCAGTTTACCTTGATTAGTGGACCTAACCTTCCAAGATCCTGTGGAATGTTATTCTTTCCAGCACTGGACTTTTCTTTCACCAGCAGGTACAGCTACAACAGACTGACATTTCTGCTTTGGCTCAGCTGCTTCATTCTTTCTGTATCTATTAGTAATTGCCCCTTGTTCTTCCCCAGTATCATATTGGGTACATTCCAACCTGGGTAGCTCATCTTCTGGTGTCTGATATCATACATTTTCTACCTTTTCATTCTGTCCATGGGATTCTCCAGGCAAGAATGCTGAAGTGGGTTGACATTTCCTTTTCCAACTGACCATGTTTTGTTAGAATTCTTCACTATGACCTGCCTGTCTTTGGTGGCCCTGCACAGCATGCCTCATAGCTCATTGAGTTATGCAAGCCCCTTGGCTGTTACATAGCTATGATTCACAAAGTTGGAGAACTAGATGTGACTCTGTATTGGATCTATTCTTTAGCTTAATGCTTGTACTCTGTTGTCTGTGCTTAGTCATACTGGCTTAGCACCTTTTGTAACAAAATGTTGCATATAGCTTGAAATACACAGGATACCCCATTCTCAAGGCTCTGACCTTTAAAAGTATGAGGCTTTTTCATTTAAATAGAGATAAAAATGAGCAGGACAAAGAATAGCATTCAAGTTCTTGGAGGTTTATAGGAGCATTGTGACCAGACCTACCTGGACAACTGCAAGAACAAAGAATTCTAGCATCAAGATGTTTGCCATCACAGCTACGCCCACCTCCCCTTTAAGTATAAACGTATCTTGGGTTCTAACTGGGGTAAAATGATTCTTTAGGACACTAGCCCACCATCTTCTTGCCCTTCTGGCTTTCCAAATAGAATCATTACTGCTTTGCTCATTAACACATCTCTTCATTTACTGTTCTGTTGTGCAGTGAGCAGTATGAGTTTGGGCTCAGTAAAAAATTGCCTTGGAATGCTCATTTTTTTGGTGATTATTTACTTCTATTTTCTAAGTTTTTCGTAATTAATAAATTTGAACTTGAAATAATAGTGTAAGTACATTTTAACTCTTCAAAATATAATGACAAAGCAAAAATTACCTATATATCACAAACCTCGGAAATATTGCAATGACAATAATTTTTAGAGCATTTCCTGTGCCTTGATGTCTTTTTATTAATTATCATTTTTTAAATATATTTTTAAATTGCTTTCTGCACTTTCTTGTCTGTATTTCTCAACAGTATTAGGACCAATTAAAAATTAGGCTTCTGTGATTATAATTATTCTATTGCATATCACAGAAAAATTTAGCATAGAAAATTGTGAAGAACTTTTAAAACATATACACTTCCACAATTCAGAATAAATCTACTGTTAATGAAAGAAATATCAAAACAAAAACAAAAAGCTACTGCTAGCAAACCAAAATCAGATCCATTTATTTTATGAACAGCAAAGTCAGTCTTTGACATCATGCTGTGGTGAAGGAAAGTATAAGATTTATTTTAGGGTGCCAAGTAAAAACAGGCAGCTCAAGCTGAAAAGACCAAAACTCCCTGAAGGCTTTCAGGGAAGTGTCTCTAAAGGCAACATTAGTGGTGTGGGCTTTAGGATCAGCTCCTGGGCATTCTCCTGATTGCTTGGAAGTGTAACAGGGTGATATTCTGGGAGGTGACATCATCGATTTTCTGATCTTAATTTCTCAGGGGTCTCTGTGCTTGTGGTCAGAAGTTTCCATCAGATGGGAACCTGGTTTCTGTAAAAACAACTTAGGAATGTGGATCAAGCATTGTTATTTATTCCCTTAAGGGAAAAACTAAAGGTTTCATGGACTCTGCTATATGGCTGATCTATTGTTTAAATAATACCGATTATTTAATACCGATTTCCCATTCAATAGATATTCTTCATTACTACTTCTTCACATTGTCCTTATTGTTAACTCTTGAGTGAGCCTTCTGAAATCCAGGAAAGGCATGAAGGAAAACCTTTCACTTAAGGAAAGGGGGACATGGTGGGGATACTATACCTGATAGAGTCCCAAGGCGTTTTTGGCGGCACAAAAACGCACAAAGGTTTCGGATAAGGTGGTTTATTAACCCTGAAAATTTCCTACAGTATTATTGTTTATTATCTTCTGTTAAAATTGCATACTTGGGATTTAATTTAGCCATAGTGTTTCTTCTGCAAATTCTGTGTTTGTTTTTCACCGTTGTGCATTACTAAGACATAATATTTACTGTCTTGTCTGACATTCTAATCCTTCTAACTGGATAGACTTCATTCCATAATTAAATCGACTCAATACTTTGTCTTTCTGGAATAATTTCTCAGATTTTTCTTATGGTTTGTCTTGTATTGGATGCATTTCTTCACTTAGTCCTATTTTTGTTTGTTTTGGTAACATTTTCCTAGATATGCTTGGTTATTGTGCTTATTTTTTCCTTAGAGTATCTCTCTCACTACTGTGTTGTATAGCAATCCAAAATCCGCTGGATCATGGAAAAAGCAAGAGAGTTCCAGAAAAACATCTATTTCTGTTTTATTGACTATGCCAAATCCTTTGACTGTGTGGATCACAATAAACTGTGGAAAATTCTGAAAGAGATGGGAATACCAGACCACCTGACCTGCCTCTTGAGAAATCTGTATGCAGGTCAGGAAGCAACAGTTAGAACTGGACATGGAACAACAGACTGGTTCCAAATAGGAAAAGGAGTACGTCAAGGCTGTATAGTGTCACCCTGCTTATTTAACTTATATACAGAGTACATTATGAGAAATGCTGGACTGGAAGAGATACAAGCTGGAATCAAGATTTCTGGGAGAAATATCAATAACCTCAGATATGCAGATGAAACCACCCTTATGGCAGAAAGTGAAGAAGAACTAAAAAGCCTCTTGATGAAAGTGAAAGTGGAGAGTAAAAAAGTTGTCTTAAAGCTCGACATTCAGAAAATGAAGATCATGTCATCCAGTCCCATCACTTCATGGGAACTAGATGGGGAAACAGTGGAAAGAGTGTCAAACTTTCTTTTTCTGGGCTCCAAAATCACTGCAGATAGTGACTGCAGCCATGAAATTAAAAGACGCTTACTCCTTGGAAGGAAAGTTATGACCAACCTAGATAGCATATTCAAAAGCAGAAACATTACTTTGCCAACAAAGGTCTGTCTAATCAAGGCTATGGTTTTTCCTGTGGTCATGTATGGATGTGAGAGTTGGACTGTGAAGAAGGCTGAGCACTGAAGAATTGATGCTTTTGAACTGTGGTGTTGGAGAAGACTCTTGAGAGTCCCTTGGAATGCAAGGAGATCCAACCAGTCCATTCTGAAGATCAGCCCTGGGATTTCTTTGGAGGGAATGATGCTTAAGCTGAAACTCCAGTACTTTGGCCACCTCATGCAAAGAGTTGACTCATTGGAAAAGACTCTGATGCTGGGAGGGATTGAGGGCAGGAGGAGAAGGGGACGACAGAGGATGAGATGGCTGGATGGCATCACTGACTCGATGGACGTGAGTCTCAGTGAACTCCGGGAGTTGGTGATGGACAGGGAGGCCTGGCATGCTGGGATTCATGGGGTCTCAACAAGTTGGACACGACTGAGCGACTGAACTGATCTGAACTGAACTGATAGCAATTTGACTGGTTATAGACATTATTATAAATATTTTATCAAATTTAGAAATATTTACTAAAATATCTTATTTGGGGTGACATTGCCTTCTCCAAAATATAAATAGCATAGTTTATTTCCTGATTTGTTTGGTGAATGCAGTTCTCTGCTCTTCTGGCATTGACTGTTGCTGTGAAGAATTACCCTTCATCCACTGGTGACTTGCCCTTATCTTTCAGAATGCTATCTGGAATTCTAGATCTCCTTATCGTGTGTGCATTCGTGCTCAGTCACATTCAGCTCTTTATGACCCCATGGACTGTAGTCTACCAGGCTCCTCTGTCCATATTATTTTCCAGGCAAGAGTGCTGGAGTGGGTTGCAATTCCCTTCTCTAAGATATCTTCCAGATCCAGAAATCAAACCCTGATCTCCTGCATCTCCTGCATTGACAGGCAGATTCTTTACCACTGAGCCACCTGGGAAGCCAAGTTCCTTATCAGATAAAGGTAAAATCTGTCCTTGGCATTTGTTTTGTCCAATCCAGCATGGATTTAGAGGAGACAACCGCCTGATGGTCCAAGTAACCTTAACTGAGATCCCTATCTACTGCATGGGCTTAATTTCTCAAACCTGCTGAACCAGACTTTAGTCTACTTTTTTCCCGCAAAGTTTAGTTAACTTTAAGAGAAATGCTTAAATTTCAGAGTTTGTTTTTTTTTTTTTTTTTTTTTGTCACCTACATTACATCTATAATGTGGAATGTGAGGTCAGGAGTCAGGTCATGCTGCAGCTGAATATTCTAGGCTCTTCCTTTCTTGTGGCATTGTAAATTTCATGGCACAGGTTTTAACACTTCTTTTGACTGCCTTCTGGGGTTGTTGAAGGTCAATAGCTATAGTAGCACAGGGTTCAATCTCCATAGAGGCAGATGGCAAATGCCTTTGTTGTTCAGTCATTGGCAATGCTCTTGGTAAGTGTCATTTTTTGCCAGTTAACACAGTAGATGCTAATTTGATTCCCACCTCAAATCTATAATTTCCAACTAAGCAAGAGGTTGAAATTTATGGAAATTGAACTATTTTGTAATTTTTTTTTAAAAAAGAATTATGAATTTAAGGTATTTTCAGGTAAAATAGTAATCAGTGTTCAACAAACTCTTTCTGTAAAGGGCCAGATAGTGAATACTTTTGGCTACAAAGCTTTACAATTCCTCAAGTGTGCCATCTCAGGGTGAAAGTAGCTATACACAATCTATAAATGGATAAGTTTGTGTTCCAAAGTGATGGTATTTGTTGTTTTTTAGTAACTAAGTCATGCCAACTCTCTGTAACCCCATGGACTGCAACACATCAGGCTTCCTTGACCTTCACTATCTCCCAGAGTTTGCTCAAACTCATGTCCATTGAGTCAATGATGCCATTCAACCATCTCATCTTAGGTTGCCCCTTCACCTCCTGCCTTCAATCTTTCCCAGTGTCAAGGTCTTTTCCAATGAGTTGGGTCTTCCCATCAAATAGTCAAAATATTGGAGCTTCAGCTCCAGCTTCAGCATCAGTCTTTCCAATGAATATTCAGGGCTGATATCCTTTAGAAGTGACTGGCTTGACCACTTCCTGTCCATGGAACTCTCAAGAATCTTCTTCAGCACCACAATTGGTTAGTGGAAAAACCACAGCTTTGAATATATGAACTTTGGTCAGCAAGGTGATATCTCTGCTTTTCAATACGCTGTCTAGTTTTACCATTGCTTTCCTTCCAAGGAGCAAGCTATTAATTTCATTGCTGCAGTCATCACCTGCAGTGATTTTGGAGCCCCCCAAAATAAAGTCTGTCACTCTTTCCACTTTTTCCCCATCTAGTTGCCATGAAGTAATGAGAATTGTATCCACAAGTATTTAAATTTGAATTCCATATAATTTTCAATTGTTAAATTATTTGTTTTGGTTACCTTCTAATAATTGAAAAACTAACAACTATTTTTAGCTCATACTGCAAAAACAAGTGGTATGTTGTATTTCCCAGATTACATGTTGGTGTGTTGTAAGACCCAGATTTACCCACAACTAGTCCCTAACATCAGGAAGCTTCTACAAACCTTTCATCCTTATCCATCAGAAGGAAGACAGAATGAAAAATCTCAATCACAGAAAACTAACCAATCTGATCATGTGGATTGCAGCTTTGTCTAACTCAGTGAAACTATGAACCATGCTGTGTAGGGCCAACCAAGACAGATGTGTCATGGTGCAGAGTTCTGACAAAACATGATCCACTGGAGATGGGAATGGCAATCTGCTTCAGTATTCTTGCCTTGGGAACTCCATGAACAGTATGAAAAGGCAAAAAAAAAAAAAAAAAAAAAGACACTGAAAGATGAACTGCCAAGCCAGTAGATGCCCAATATACTACTGGAGAAAAGTGGAGAAATATCTCAGGAAAGAATGAAGAGGCTGAACTGAAACAAAACAACACGTAGTTGTGGATGTTACTGGTGATGCAAGTAAAGTCCAATGCTGTAAAGAACGATATTGCACAGGATCATAGAAAGTTAGATCCATGAATCAAGGTAAATTGGAAGTGGTCAAACAGGAGATGGCAAGAGTGAACATCAACATTTCAGGACTCAATGAATTAAAATGGAATGGGCGAATTTAATTCAGATGACAATTACATATACTACTGTGGGAAAGAATCCCTTAGAAGAAATGGAGCCGCCCTCATAGTCAACAAAACTGTCTAAAATGCAGCAACAGGTACAATCTCAAAAATGACAGAATGATCTCTGTTCATTTCCAAGGCAAACCACTCAATATCACAACAATCCAAGTCTGTGCTGCAGCCACTAACGTGAAAAGGTGAAGTTAAATGAAGCCCTACAAAACCTTCTAGAACTAAAACCAAAAAAAAAAAAAAAAAAAGATGTCCTTTTCATCATAGAGGATTGGAATGCAAAAATAGGATGTCAAGAAATACCTGGAGTAACAGGCAAGTTTGGCCATGGAATACAAAATGAAGCAGGGCAAAGGCTAACAGAGTTTTGCCAAGAGAACACTCTGGTCATAACAAACAACATCTTGCAACAACACAAGAGAAGACTCTACACAGGGACATAATTAGATCATCAATACCAAAATCAGATTGATCACATTCTTTGAGCCAAAGATGGAGAAGCTCTATACAGTCAGCAAAAATAAGACCAAGACTTGAAGTTGACTGACGCTCAGATCATGAACTCCATATTGCCAAATTCAGACTTAAATTGAAGAAAGTAGGGAAGACCACTGGACCATTTAGGTATGACCTAAATCAAATCCCTTATGATTATACAGTGAAAGTGAGAAATAGATTCAAGGGATTAGATCTGATTAGACAGAGTGCCTGAAGAACTATGGACAGATGTTCGTGACACTGTACAGGAGGCAGGGATCAAGGCCATCCCCAAGAAAAAGAAATGCAAAAATTAAAAATGATTGTCTGAGGAGGGCTTACAGATTGCTGAGAAAAGAAGAAAAGTGAAAGACAAAGGAGAAAACGGAAGATATATCCATCTGAGTGAAGAGTTCCAATGAATAGCAAGGAGAGATAAGAGAGCCTTCCTCAGTAATTAATAAAAAGAAATAGAGGGAAAAAAAATAAAATGGGAATTACTAGAAACCTCAAGAAAATTAGAGATACCAGGGGAACATTTCATGTAAAGATGGGCACAATAAAGGACATAAATGGTATGGAACTAACAGAAGCAGAAAATATTCAGAACAGGTGGCAACAATATACAGAAGAACTATGCAAAAAACATCTAAAGGACCCAGATAACCACGATGGTGTGATCACTCACCTAGAACAAGACATCCTGGAGTATGAAATCAAAAGGCTCTTAGGAAGCATCATTAGAAATAAATCTAGTGGTGGCAATAGAATTCCTGCTAAGCTCTTTCAAATCCTAACAGATGATGCTGTGAAACTGCTACACTCAATATGCCAGGAAATTTGGAAAACTCAGCAGTGGCCACAGGACTGGAAAAGATCAGTTTTCATACCAATCCCAAAGAAAGGCAATGTAAAAAATGTGCAAACTATCACATGATTTCACTCATCTCACACGCTAGCAAAGTAATGCTCAAAATTCTCCAAGCTAGGCTTCAACAGCATGTGAACTGTGAATTTCCAGATGTTCAAGCTGAATTTAGAAAAGGCAGAGGAACCAGAGATCAAATTGCCAACATCGTTGGATCATCAAAAAAGCAAAAGAGTTCCATAAAAACATCTACTTCTTCTTCATTAGGTTAGTTTAGGTTTAGTTGATCAGTCCTGTCTGACTCTTGCAGCCCCATGAACTATTTGCTCTCTGCCCATAAGATTCTCTAAAGCGAGAATACTGGAGTAGTTTGCCAATTCTTTCTCCAGGGGATCTTCACAACCCAAGGATTGAACCTGGGTCTGTTTCATTGCCAACAGACTCTTTACCAACTGAACCACCAAGGAAGCCCCTAGACTAAATCCTTTGACTGTGTGGATCACAACAAACTGGAAAATTGTTAAGAGCTGGGAATACCAGATCACCTGACCTGCCTATTTAGACATCTGCATGCAGGTCAAGAAGCAAATAGTTAGAACAAGACATGAAACAACAGATTGGTTCCAAATTGGACAAGGAGTACATCAAGGCTGTATATCGTCACCCTGCTTATGTAACTGCTTATTTACATGTACTTGAATGATGCAGTACTGGATGCCAAGCTGGATGAAGCACAACCTGACATCAATTTTCACCTGGAATCAATTATCTCCCAGAAAATTGTCAATAACTTCAGATATGCAGATAACACCACCCTTATGGCAGTAACTGAAGAGGAACTAAAGAGTCTCTCGATGAAAGTGAAAGAGGTGATTGAAAAAGTTGGCTTAAAACTCAACATTCAGAAAACTAAGATCATGGCATCTGGTCCCATCGCCTCATGGCAAATAGATGGAGAAACAATGGAAACATTGACAGCCTTTATTTTCTTGGGCTCCAAAATCACTGCAGATCGTGACTGCAACTTTGAAATTAAAAGACACTTGCTTCTTATAAAAAAAGTTATAACCAACCTAGACAGCATATTAAAAAGCAGAGACATTACTTTGCTGACAAAGGTCCATATAGTCAAAGCTGTGGTTTTTCCAGCAGTCATATATGGATTTGAGAGTTGGATCATAAAGAAAGCTGAACACCAAAGATTGATACTTTTGAACTGTGGTGCTGGAGAAGATTCTTGAGAGTCACTTGGGCTGCAAGGAGATCAAACCAGTCAATCATAAAGGAAATCAGTCCTGAATATTCATTAGAAGGGCTGATACTGAAGCTGAAACTCCAGTACTTTGGCCACCTGGTACAAAGAACTGATTCAATGGAAAAGACCTTGGTGCTGGGAAAGATAGAAGGAAAGAGAAGAAGGGGACAACAGAGGATGAGATGGTTGGATGGCATCATCGACTCGATGGACATGAGTTTGAGCAAGCTGCTGGAGTTGGTGGTGGACAGGGAAGCCTGGCATGCTGCAGTCCATGGAGTCGCAAAAAGTCAGACATGACTGACTGAAGTGAACTGATGCTGTATTTCACCCCTGGAGTTTCAGTTTACAAACCCTTGATATAAGTGACTACATTTTGGAAGAATGAAAAAAATTATGTCTGGATGACTGTGATGTGACCTGAGAACCTCCATGTTTGTTTTCCATGCTGGAATTTTGCTGAACATTCAATATGAAAACTGCTGAATTGTAACTGAGTTGCATAACAGAATAATACTAAAAACTGGACTTTGTGTGGCCAAGGAAAATATAATTACCCCCAGTAATGAATGAGATGCATCCAATAACCCATTTGAATATAAAAAATAATTTTACCTTCCAATTCAAATTATTGGTAAACAGCTTATGTAAACCTATATTAATGTCCTTTATTTTCCTGTAAAAACTCCTGCACATTTTCCACTGATGGGACACTATTCTGGTTTCTTCTAGAATCTGTGATCCCCAAATTACAATACTAAGACCCCCTAATGCATTGTCCTTTTGCTTCTTTACAGTTCATGTTCCTATCAGTTGAAATTTTTTGTATCAGAAGTGGGATCTGAACTGGTCTTCTGCCCATCTCCAAAGCTGCCATGAATTAGAGCAAGGTACTTGTGTGAGCTCCCTGTGCTCTGTTACCTGCCTGGTGGTGCAAAACTTGGATAAGTCCTTTCAGTCTTGAACCTTCCTCTTTGGTTGAGGTTCAGACCTTTAGTTTAGATGTCCTTTTTAAACTAATTGGTTAAGGGTTTGTTCCCTTTCTCTGAGTTCACTATAATGGGACATTTATAGCCTAACACTGTATAGGGGAGGATTTTTTCCCATATGGGACTCCTGAAGGGTTCATGTAAAAAAAGCTGGGGTTTTCCTGTTGTGCTTGTCTAGGTAAGCAAACCAATGGCAATACATACCATAGATGACATAAAATTGGCCTAGTCACAATGGGGAACTTTTGAAACTGAAAAGTTGATCATTTGGGATGCACAGTTAGAGGCTAATTGGTCTAAAACTAAACAGAGTAGTAAACCTATTTAAATTCATAAGCTGAAGGCTCCCAAGGAGATCATGAAACTCAAAGGTTTAAAAATCGCAGCACTGTTTATAATAGCCAGGACATGGAAGCAACCTAGATGTCCATCAGCAGATGAATGGATAAGAAAGCTATGGTACATATACACAATGGAGTATTACTCAGCCATTAAAAAGAATACATTTGAATCAGTTCTAATGAGGTGGATGAAACTGGAGCCTATTATACAGAGTGAAGTAAGCCAGAAAGAAAAGCACCAATACAGTATACTAACGCATATATATGGAATTTAGAAAGATGGTAACAATAACCCTGTGTACGAGACAGCAAAAGAGACACTGATGTACAGAACAGTCTTATGGACTCTGTGGGAGAGGGAGAGGGTGGGATGATTTGGGAGAATGGCATTGAAACATGTAAAATATCATGTATGAAACGAGTTGCCAGTCCAGGTTCGATGCACGATACTGGATGCTTGGGGCTAGTGTACTGGGACGACCCAGAGGGATGGTATGGGGAGGGAGGAGGGAGGAGGGTTCAGGGTGGGGAACACATGTATACCTGTGGTGGATTCATTTTGATATTTGGCAAAACTAATACAATTATGTAAAGTCTAAAAAAAAATAATAAAGGCAATAAAGAGGCAAGGTTGGTGGAAAAAAAAATAAAATAAAAATAAAAATCTCAACTTGCTTCACTTCAAGATACTGTGTCCAAGTTCACTGCTGCAAATAAAGACCTCTACTTTCAACTAAAAACTCAAAAAAGAAAAAAAAAACAAAAAACAAAAAAAATCAAGAGCCCTCTTTCTCTGCTCATTCTCCTTTGACGCCTGCTTATCTAGAACTCACTGTGTTGCCATTCTATTTTTCTGATTCCTCTAATCCTCCTCTGTAATCTCCCCACCTAGTAGCCCTCCTGTAAAAAAAATCTTCCCTTTGCCACTGTTTTTTTACTCTTTGGCATCCACAATCTGGAATCTGGAGCCTTAGCTCCTTGCAGAATTATAGGCCAGAGCTGAGTATTTTCCCAAGATCACCGAGGACTCCCTCTACTTTGTAGAAGAATATAATCTTGTGATATAAACCTATGATCTAAGTCATCTCTGACTTGCATCAAATAACCTGTGTCTTAGTTGGAGATGATCAATCCAGACACAGGCATACTACTGTGGGCTGGCTTCACCCTTTTGATGATTTTCATAGAAGGAGCATGGGTGCAGAATTACTAGCTTCCTAGGCAACTTGAGTCCTTCGAGAAGCAATTCCTTAGGCTTTTCCCCATTTTAATGACAGGAAACTTCTAGTCTACTAACAAAGATCTGATGGAACTGTTCACAATCCATACCCACGCTATAACTGAATTGTGTGTATAGACTAATCTTACCCTCTGATTCAAATGACTTGGGTAAGTCTATTAACTTCCTCCTTTTAGCATATTAAAAAACAAACAAACAAAAAAAAACTCTGCCCAGGACATTATTGTGGTTTCCTCTGGAATCTAGGATCCTTGAATTACAGTCCCAAGACTTCAAATAAGTTTGTACATTTTGTGTGTGTGTGTGTGTGGGGGGGGTGCTTTTTATAGTTTGTGGTCTTTTTGGTTGCCAGAGGTTTAATTGTTGGTTTTGTTTGTTTGTTTTTTAAACTGGTGCCTTATTTTGTTTTTTCTTCAAACTGAAGATGAACACATTTTCTATAATCTAAAAAACAATTTAGATTTTTTTTTTAATTTTAATTGGAGGCTAATTACTTTCCAATATTATGGTGGTTTTTGCCATACATTCATATGAATCAGCTAGAATTTAAACTAACAAAACACATTTAATGGTTTACTCAGAACTTCCCCTTGAGTGAGAAACAATGCAGACATACCGCACAGACTATCTAAGTGCACAGGAGACTTATTTTAGAGTGTTCAGACAAAAGCCTCCTTAAGAAAGTTTCTTTTCCGCATGAGAGACTTTTAAATGTGATATCCAGAAGATGGAATATTCCCTTGAGAGTTTTCATGTGGTCAGTTGTGGATACTTCACTTTTGTTTCATGTCCCTGCTGAGACTTAAGAGACTGACATGTTCGAATTATAGAGGCAGTGCTGTATCCATCTTGGTCTTTTTTACAAAACTTGTATGATATCTCATTGGAAAAGACCCTGATTCTGGGAAAGATTGTAGAGGGGAGGAAAAGGGGACAACAGAGGATGAGACTGTTGGATGGCATCACTGATGTGATGGACATGAGATTGAGTAGGCTCCAGGAGTTGGTGATGGACAGGGAAGCCTGGCGTGCTGTAGTCCATGGGATTGCAAAGAGTCAGACACAACTGTGTGACTTGAGCTGAACTGAATGATATCTCTTCCACTAGAATTTAATCTGTTTTTACAGCTTCCACAGCTACTAGAAAAGTCCCTCGTGAAATTTTCAATGTGAAGTTCACTCAAGACATGGCTCCTCTCTTCTGGTCATATTTTTAAGGCAAAGATGACAATTTATTATAGTCTTTCTCTTCTTAGTAAGATATATTTTAGTTACAAAGGAAGCACTGCCAAGTCACTGCAGAGATTGTCATACAACCAAGGGTGCAGCAGGAACAGTTGCTGTGTGAGTCAAATTTCATTGTTCACGTCAGGTGAAACCAGAACCAACAGGCACAAAGCTCCACCCCTTCCCTCTCCCAGACCTGGAAGTCTCCCTAGACCTGAACCAGAACTATATATATTTTTCTTTATTTTCTTTGTGTCCTTCTGCTACCTGCCTTGACATTCAGATATTTGTTGGTTGTTAAAATAATCTTATCATGCTGTTTGCAAGTTTTGAATCTTGTTTCACATTCACACAAAACATTTTGTACTTTTCTCTTAATTTATTAATGATAGGTTAATGACTCAAATACTTTTAAAATATATTTAAGTTAATAGATATATTCCTTTGGCTTTCTTGAAATGTTTTTGTGCCTATAAAAGTTCTTACCATATGGACATTAATTTAATATTATTTAAATACTTCTAAATTGCTTATGATTTCAGTTTTTGAATGATAATGTCTTTCTGATAACAAAATAATTGAATGCCTATTGAAAATATACAGGAAATGTTCAAGCATCCAATGGAGAAAACAAAGAGAAACTATGCTCCCTCAACCATAGAATTTCACTGCAGCATTTTGTGGTGTTTTGCTCATATTTGGCCTTATCATTTGGAATATTAGTTTTGAAGACAGATAAATCATATGTTTAAATCTTCAATTCTATAGTTGTTAATGAAAAAAATAGAGTATCTATTCACATAATTTGAAGTTATTTATGTTGCAAATTCATATTCAGAAACTTCTATTGGGGTTAATCACTTTCTAATTGATTTTTGTGGGATTTTTACATTATTGGCATTAGCTCCTCTCTTAGTTTGCAAAAAGTTTTCGACTTCATCATTTTAATTTTAATTGTATTTATTGTATTAGAATATCCATGGTTTGTGATAGTAACTAATTCCCAAATCTGTGACTTAACTCACTAAAGATTTATTTATCAACAATACAGGTCCTAATGCAGGTGGTGCAGTACTTCATGACAAATATGAAATAAAGAACATGCACTTAGGACACTTTGATCATGAACACTGGCATCAGGAGGTCTCATATGTTGCCACAGTGGGGTAAACGGAGCCATATCACTGTTGATGCACTGTTTTCAATGCACAAACCTAAAAACCATATGCTCTGTTCTCTCAGGCAATTGGGTAGAACCAGTTAATGACTCCACTACATGGCACATGGCAGGGAGAAAGTACATGGCAGCAAACATCTCAACTGAGGTATCTACTACAGAGATACTTTATGATGTTATTCTTCATATAAATTTAATGTTGGAATTGCTTATTAGGTCATTGTGAAATTATGATATATTCTTTCTTTTTGTCCTTCTACTCATCTCTCTACTTTGACTGACCTTTTATTGTCTTCTGTCTGAAGGCTCCAGACAACCTTATGTCACGAGCAATAGTCACTTCCTCTTCTTTGTCTTCTGGATACTCAGAGCAGTATAACCTTTGCTGCTATACAAGATTCACAGTGTTTTTGAAACATATTTTTTTTATTATGTCTACCTCTTCTGTGGATATACTTTGGAGTAAGGAATCACACTGTTTATATAAACTGACCCATTCAATGTGTCCACTTAAAGCAAAATACTGTAGAGTGCGAACACCCAGATTTCAAGTGTGTTTCATAGAATTTGTTATTAATTGACCTTTGAGTTATTAGACATTCCAGTCTTTACATTCTGCCTTAACTAGAGATACGTAAGTAAATATTAGATTTTTTATAGGAATTAAATGAAATAGTTGGTCCAAAATGAAAACTATAGCACCCAATATAGATTAGAAAATTCAATATTTTTCCTCCTTTCTCCTCTCTTTTGCATAGTTTCTTATTCCTGGTGGCTCAGCTGGTAGAGAATCCATCTGTAATGCAGGAAACCCAGGTTTGATCCCTGGGTTGTGAAGATATCTTGGAGAAGGTAATGGCTACCCACTCCTTGCTCAGAGAATTCCATGGACAGAGGAGCCTGGTTGTCTAGAGTCCATGGAGTCTCAAAGAGTCAGACACGACTGTGCGACTAACACTTTCTTCTATAAAAGGAACATGGAAATATGTATAAGGCATTATTGTATAGCAAAATGTTTCCAAAACTTTGTGTATTTACCAATTATACAATCTTGCAATAACTATGACAATGTATGTTATAATCTACCTAGTATTATTTTGCTTTATAAAGTTTAGTTACAAAATATATTTAAAGTTAATGTTTTATATCACTAGTATTAATGGAAAACCAGTAACACTTGTCATGAATAAAAGTTAACAAAACAACTTTACTAAATTAAAAATTAAATTGTGAAATAAAAATAACAAATAAATTGTGGAAATGAATTCAAATATTGCAAAAATGCTCATTAGAAAATAAATTATTTAATGAGAAGTCTTGTAATTTTTATGATTATTCAATAATGAAGAGATACTTGGCTCAATATTGCTTGTATAAATGTGTCTCTGTGGTTCTATGTCTAAAAGAAAATTGTTGTTCACTGAGAGTATTCAAACACAGATGTCTAGAAACACGTGTGTAAAAACAAACAAACAAAAACTTTAATGAATTTCCTGAGATGTCTGAACACTGAGACCATATACTCTTAGCCAAATTAGTGTAAATGATCATTGATATATGAATTTTTATTTCAATATATTGTCTTCTTTAAACAATCTTTCATATTGCACCTGACATAAATCTTTCATATTGAAAGGTTCAGTTACAATGTTATTAAAATTCTTAAAATGTCAATAAGATAAACTTCCCCATAATAAAATCAATGAAATACACAATGAAAAATAACCAATTTTATGTCCACCGACTATTCATAAAGCTGCAAAAAATAACAAATCAATGATCTGCTCCTAATATGGTTGGCAATCACCTGAGCTTAACAGCATCATCTCTTAATGGTCCATACATTGTTGGCCATAACACCTTTATTTACATCACAATAAGAAATGTGGATGGAAGCCTTTTATTTGACAAATATATGGATTTCCCTATTCTCATTTTTACAAGTGCAGTACCACCACTGTATATTGTTTAAAAATTCCTTTTCCATTTCTACAAACTGACAAATAATTGCAGTATACTGTGACTTTAGGGATTCTTTTTATACTTCCAAGCTGGTAATTACCAAAAAAATCACTGGATTCACAACTGTAGTTTCATCAATGTATGATGGATAATCCTGCAATTTTTAATATTTATAACTGAAATAGCAGATTTAAAATGTTGACTGTTTCTTTCATTCTATTTTGCACAGTGTTCTTTGGACAGGCATGTCTTATCAATCAATTTCTTGCTTTGTCCATGATTATCCATTTTACCATTTCTTTGACATAAATTTTGCTATATGTCTTTCTAATTATCTCAGCATCTCTGGCCCTTGAAATCAAATATGATGTTACAAACAATCTTCATGAATTTTCATTTCATTTCCTATCACACTGAGCATAAGTTTCTAGGATACTTGAAAATCCTTGTACCTTGCTTTAAAACTTTTAGTCTTTTTGTATGAAATTATTTGTGTATTTTAAAATAAGACTTGAAGTCTGATACCTTCACTATGGAATATTAGTATTTGCAAACATAAGACACATGAAAAGATTTGACTACAGCCTTAGAAAAATGGAAGCACAAATTAAAAATAATAATCATGTCACAGTGTTTTAATTTTCTTTTAGCTGAAGATGTTTTGGGATATAATACACACACACACACACACACACATATATATATATATATATATATATATATATATATAACTGATTTAATTGTATTAAATGCTAATTTTTAATCACAATGTTTTATCAAAATCTTTAATATCAATCATTAAAATGCTCTACTGTTTAAATTTTGTGTATTTTTAATTTAAATTTCATTAAATTCAGTGCTTTAATTCTCTTGCTCACAGTGTCTATCATCTTACTAAAATTCTTCCTGATTGATTGATCTGTTTCTAAGAGAAATACATTAATTGTTTCTCTTTTCATTGTGGAATTATAAATTTTCCCTCCATAGGTTTTTACTGCATATATTTCATGCTAACATATATGTTCATGACTTTTATTTTTCCCAAGTCACCCCATGAACCATGATATCACCCATATGCATCTACTAAGACCTCACCTCAAGTCTGTTGGTCTCAGGTCAGTTTTATATTGAGCTGAGGTCTATATCAGTCAGTGGTCTATATCACATAGATATCAGTCAGTGGCAAGTGAAAGCCAAACAGTCAGTCACCAGGGTGAAGCATGGCTTCTGGAAAACTGTGCTTATTTCCATGGTATAAATACATAGACACCAACCTTGCCCTTCCCCTGCCAGTGCCCATAGGATTTAGCTCTGTTTATGTCCCTTCATTTCCCAGCTGACAATGTTTCCCTCTTCCTTAGGCTCATGAGGCTCAGTAAATCTTGAATCAGAGGTCCTACTGTGGTTTCAGCCTTCCAGGCATGATCTGGTCTTCACTTGTCTAGCCATCTTAGACATCAGCTCACTTCCAGATCTGCTTTCCCATCAGTTATCTCCAATTTGAACCTGAAAATCCTCAGAAATTCAGAAGGCCTGATGCTGCAATCCCTACTCATGTTTTGGCATCTAGAACATCTGTAACAATGTGTTTAAAATAGAATCATAACTATGTTAGTCCCAGTTTCACTTGAGTTTTAGCTGATGTTTTCCAAAGTGAGATGTTAGGCAGTAATCATCCTTTCAGGAAAGTAAAGTGTCTGACAACTAGTACTTTAATTGGCAACTGATCTTCAGTTTATGAACTAGTTTGGAGAGGCTGAGTAAGTAACTGGAGGTTAGGGATGTGGATTAGGAAAGGACAGCCAGAGTGCCTGAGCTGCCCTTTTCCATGCTGGAGTAAGTCTGCATATGGGGAGGTAGTTGGGGGGTATTCCACTTTGATCTTATGTTTGGAAACCTACAGAGACAACAGAGAGAATGTAAATGCAGCCCAGGAATCTGGCACTGTCAGAGTCTGTACTCTAACAATTTCTCAGGAAAAGAAAGGTGTGAGGTGATGACTGGCTGGCAGTCCTGACGATGGAGCAAAGTACATGGAACTGGTTAGGAATGGGCTTGTACTGCCAGAATCTTTCAGGCTGAAGCATGCACCAGTGTCTGCAGAATGCAGAAAAATATCATCCATGTGGGAGAGCTGAAAAGTAGATGTCATTAGATTCTGGTCTAGAAGGCCCAGGAAATGGCTAGGAATCTCCCTGTAGATGATGTGAGGTGCACCCCTAGAGTTGTTAGTGCCCAGAAAGTAGAGTAGTGTCTTTGTTGGATACAAATGTGACTTGGGAGATGGAAGATTCTCTAAAGAACACATATATGGTAAGACAAAAGTCAGTTTTAACAGCAGCCAAGTGCAGAAAGCACCAGAGCTTACTATGGTTTCAGTCAACATGTAGTTTGCATGCTTTTGTTTCCTCTCTTCCCTTCCTCCCTTGTCTTCTAATGCTTTGCACGGGTTGAATGCAGCATGGGTTAGAAAGAGGTGAGGAGGCAGTGATCTCCACCATTCTGTTTTCCACATCATTTATCAATTCTTCTGCCTGTTATTCTGAAATTGATTACTTCTAGCTTATTTTTCAATTCAGTTGTATCATTCATCTGTTTTTTGTTCTCTAGTGCCTCTAGGCCTTTGTTAAACATTTCTTGCATTTTTTTCAATCCTTGCCTCTTTGCTTATATGCAAAATCTAAAAAAAAAAAAAGAAGAGTACAAATGCACTTATTTACAAAAGAGAAATATATTTACAGATTTAGAGCACAAATTAATGGTCACCAGGTAGGAAGGGGAGGGTGAGGATTAGGAGTTTGAAATTGACATGTACATATTGTTATGTTTCAAATAGATAACCAACAAGGACCCTACTGTAAAAAAAAAAGATAAATATGAGAGATAATAAATATAATCAATACTGCTCTATGTTACATATGAAAATGGTATAGAGAGTAAATCCTAAGAGCTTTCCTCATGAAAAATGTTTATTTAATAATATCTTAAATTTTGTATCTATATAAGATGATGGATGTTCACTAAACTTATTGCGGTAATTGCTTCTTTATGTTAAGTCAAATCACGGTGCTTTACGTCTTCAACTAATACAGTGTTATATGTCAATTATATCTCAATAAAACTTTGGAAGAAAAAAGAAAGAGATGAGAGGTGGAAGCAATAGGAAAGAAGAAGGAAGAAGCTGCCCTCCTTGTCTTCCTGTAGCTGAGGGCCTGAGGAAAGAAGAGACTTATCCCATTTATGTTCAGTTATGACAGAGGGCTGGATATATTAATTACTGAGATAAGACCATTATGTGACTAGATGACATTGGAGGGTTTTTCATTGTCTGTGTGTGATGGAAAAAAGAACCTGCTCCAAATCTAACCCAAAGTTATGGGAAGATATAGCCCCCAAAGTGTGTGTGTACAGAAGTGGGTGTGAGGTGGAAAGGTTGAGTTGCCTTCTGATTTTCATACAGAAGTTCTAAGTGTTCAATCAAACTTTTAATGCAATGTTTCTCCTGTGTGTATCTTTCTCAGTTTTTCTTTTTATATATGTTCTGTGATAGCTCTGCATTTGCAGTAGAGATATGTTCAGGCTTGGTATCATTGCAACACACTGGCCATGAATCCCACTGAATTTATCTTAGAAAAAGAACAAAGTATCAGTCTTCTTTCTGTCTTTGGAGGATGTGGATATTTAATAGAAAGTTAAAATCTGATAATGCAAGAAATGTTGAAAATAAACTTTAGCTGGCCATCCTGAAAGCTAAGTGTTCGTGACAGCTGAAGCATTATGTTCTTCATGTTTAGAAGTATTACTGTATCTGTATACTCTTCATTTCTTTGAATTACTGAAATCCTAAATGTTTTATAATTGTTTACAGAGAAGTGATTATACTAGAACTATGAAAATATGTTACTGTAACAAAGCATAAAATAAGTAACAGATGGATATGTATTATAAAACAATTTTGTCTTTCTTTAGATGTACTTATAGTAAAAGAAAAAAAATGAAGCTTTGAAAATACATTAGCAAAATATGTCTATGAAAAGTGTTTTTAAAATATTTGTCCATTAAACATCAAATAGTCTGTTTTGTTTTATTCCTTCAGAACATTAAACTTGCAAATTTTTATATTTCCAGATCACATTCCTTAGTTGAATATTTCTTGCTATATGAAACACTATCAGTCATTTTGTTCTATCTTTCTATATATTTTGCATATTAATTAGCAGATGTTGAGAAAAGATAACACCTTGCCCGTGTTTCCAACTAATACTTGAGAGAGGTGAGTTTGGCTTTTTCACATTTTTCTACCCTAGAGATATTGACTGTGCTGTTCGTTTAAATGATTCATTTAAATGATGCATTTTATGAGTTGCAGGTAACTGGCACCACAATAATGCCATTTTTCAGATTATATTCCCTTCTTTATAAAATGTAGCATATATTTTCCCACCCAGACCTTTCAATATTACTGAGCTGTAACAAAGCATGATCACACCTGAGTTCATAGAATAAAGCATCACATGAACAGTGTTGATTTTATTCTCTCACAGGTTTGAAGCGGTTGTATATGTGGTTCATGGAGAATGAAGAGTTTTTGAAACTGATATTGAGAGACTCGAGAGAGTCTTCACAGGAGGATCCAAAGAGTGTCTGAGGACTATGAAAAGTCCACCTCAATATAGTAACAGTAATATTGTCATGAAATTAATTTCTACTGTGAAAGGATTCTGCTCAGCTGTGCTGCAGGCTCGTACAGAGGAACAGACGGGGCACTGAGATAAGACAGCCAAGAAGCTGAGATCTCATAAGGGTTAATTTGTAGTAGATTACAAAGTAGTTACACTCCTCCTGACTCAATACCCCTTGCAAAGTAACCCAACACCCTCTCCCATTAAGCTATGGAATCCATTTATCTTTATTTTCTTCTGGGCTGTCCGTGTGACTTGCTTTGCTCAACAGATGTGGCTGAAGTGGTAATGTGTAGGTTTCATGTTTTGATGTCAAGGAGATTGACATGCTTTCTTTCTATCTCAGGATCCCTGGCTATATCGTGAGACCAGCCCTAAGCCAGCCCCATGGGAATGAAGAACCATGAAACAATTCCCAAGTCAAAGCAGATATATCAGTGATGTGTAGAGCAGACAGCCAAGGTCAAGAAAGCTGCATATCTAACTTGAGATTGAGTAAATATGCATGGAAGGTCCCACTTGGAATGAAAATAAACTACTAACTTGAAAAACTGTGGATAAATAGTTGTTTCAATGGCAAAATGTTTTGAGTGGTTTGTTGCATAACAGTAGCTATCTAATGCAAAGTATAGTACTAACCAGGAAAATCAATTTTTGGAAGAAAGGAAAGTAAGGTTAGAATAGGTATGATAAACTTAATGAATAAAAGTGCACCAATATTGTTAGAAAGAAAGTGATGTAAGGCATGGAATACAGAAAAGGTTAAACCAGGATTTCAGGGAGGAGGGGACTAGAGCAGACCTGTGCTGATAGACCATTGCTCTTGTAACTTTTGTTACATCACTCTAAGTCTGCACAATTTTAATTCCAATTTTCAGAAAAAAAAAAAAAAAAACTTTTTTTTTCCCACTCGTAAACCAATAAATTGACACCTTTTAGGTCAGTCTACACTCAGCTAAGGATTTAGTTGCTGAAAAAATTCACCTACTTTCTTTGGAAAAACAAAATTAATAGAATTATACTTCTGAGAACAAGTCTTACCCAGAGAAGCCTTAGAAGGAGACAGTATTGTTCTGATAAGGAAGCTTATAGCATATAAGAGAGAGATATTTGAGACCAGATGAGAGGATGGGGGGTGGGAGAGATAGAAACATTCAAGAGAAGGATAAAACCCTCAAAGACCCAGAGGATCCACCTGTGCATGCCAGAGAGTCTGGGCATGGGTGGGTAGATCTCCCAGGACAGGGTGAATGAAAGGAGCTTGAGCATCTCGCCTTCAGTGTGTCAGTCTGGGAAGCCTTTGACACAGTGGCCCCACGAGTTGACAAGCCAAACTGGAGGAATGCAGTGAAGCCATGGGATCAAAGGATCTAGTTCTAGAAATGTGCAGACCCTCAACATGACATGATATCCCTCACCTATCATTTCTTATTTCTTCCTTATGTAATGTTTTTTTTCATTATAAAAAAAATATAGAGAAATAGGAGTTGACATAATTGGGAGAACTATATTAGAATTTAAAATGGAAAGTAGTGAAAATAGCAAGTATTACTGGCAATTTTACATACATAAGCATTTAGTTTCAGCCAGACCAGGGACTGTTCTATTATATAGACACACACACACACACACACACACACACACACACACTCCTTATCCTCATAATACCTGTTTAATTTTATTAGTCTTGAAATTTAATTTAATTTTTAAATGTTTTCAATTGAAATATAACTAACATATAACAGGATATAAGCTTCAGATGTACAACATAATGATTCAATATTAATATACCTTTTTTAAACACTTACCATAATAACATTCCTCACCCAACATAGTTTATTTTTTTATTTTGATGAGAACTTTTAAAATCTAATCACTTAGCAACTTTTAAGTATGCAATATAGCATGTTTAACTATAGTCCCATGCTGTAGATTACAACCCATTACTTATTTATTTTATAACTGGAAATCCATACCTGTTGATCTCCTCAACCATTTCTCTCAACCCCTACTTTTGCCTTCAGCAAACACCAATTTGTTCTCTGTAGCTATGACCTTTGCATTTATTTTTATTTTTTTAATTCCAGATATACATGAGATTACACAATATTTGTCTTTCTCTAACTTATTTCACTTGGCATAATACCATCCATGCTGTGGCAAATGAAAAGCTTTCATTCATTTTACACCTGAATAACATTGCATTGTGTCTGTGTGTGTGTATGTGTATATATATATATATATATATACACACATATATAAAATACTTCATCTTCTTTATTTTGCAGATGAGGAACTGAGGAATAGAAAGTTTAAGATACCTAAAGTTATACTGTTACTAATCAGGCAACCAGGAATTGAAAGCTATGCTTCTAACACATGTAATGCTACTGAATAGTGTTCAACATGTTTCTATTAATGATATTTTATATTCTTGGATGAAGGCTAAAAGGGAAAAACAAAACTCAAGCAAATATAGACCCTGACGATAATAGATGGTTATTTAATTAGTGAAAAAGACAATTGCATATATATCAGAAATTATATATATATATATATAGCTTCCCTTGTGGCTCAGACTGTAAAGTGTCTGCCTACAATGTGGGAGACCTGGGTTTGATCCCTGGATTGGGAAGTTCCCCTGGAGAAAGAAATGACAACCCACTCCAGTATTTTTTCCTGGAAAATCCCACAGATGGAGGAGCCTGGTAGGCTACAGTCCATAGGTCACAAAGAGTCAGACAAGACTGAGAGACTTCACTTCATATATATATATATCATATACATATATATGATATAAATATATATATATATATATATATATCACAGAGGAACATTAGAATGAACAAAAATGTGGTTTAGCACACAGGATCTAGAGGTGATGCTTAAATCTGGAATCTTTGTTCTGCTACTTACCAGATATGTGATGCTCTGAGGATCAATGTTCCTATTTATAAAATAAGATTAATAATAAAAATGAAAGAGAGTGTACTGTAAATGAACACAGTTAGAACAGTGCCTGACTCAGAGTAAGCACACACAAAAAGGTAACTTTTCTTATCACATGTGAAATCAGAGACTCAATTAAAAATGTAGGTTGCATAATTAGGATATCCATGTGCCGAGAGCTTTAGGAAAGACTGGAAAAGATGAGAAAGTTAAAGAAAGTACAGCAACATCATAGGGATGTGGGATTTTGTGGAAACAAGACAGGAGAAATATGCTAAATGCATAGAGACCTCGAGACATAAACTATGAAAATTATTACAGTTCTCTTATATTTTAAATTTAGAAAATAAAACTGATTAAAATCAAATAGAAATTTTCAAATGAATGCTGGCACATTTCCAGCTGACCTTCCAAAGGTAGGTCTGGAAAGGGAGAGACTGTAACTTGAAAGCTGCTGCTATAGGCCCGTTGTGAGGTTGTAGAAAGAAGCCCAAGAAGACTCATGTTTAAGAAAAGTACTAGATACAGCGTTTATAGGACATGGTGCCCAGAAAGTAGATAAGAAAAAGAAGGGAGAGCTGCACCTTATTTCAGACTTACTGCTCTGGGGATGTTGAATGGCCAGTGTTCAAACTGGAGGTTAAGGTCATCACATAGTGGAGCATGCAGAGTGGGCATCTGAGGAACTGTGACAGACTCCATGGAGAAATCCAAAAGGTTTGTGTACTCTCTAAGAGATCATATGTTGTTTGATATAGCATTTCACTGAAATAATGAGTACTCTTCTGCTCATCATAAACTTCTGATTATTCTTAGGAAAAATAAGACCCAAATACCTAAACATGAAGAGGTAAGGGAGGCTCTGTCTCCTGAATGACCTCTTCCCATTCTCTTTGGACCATTTATACCCAGGCCATAAACTGTTTTTACTTTTTTTTTTTTTTTAATTGTAAGCTTCTGTATCAAGGCTTACTCATGCATCTCCACCTCATTCTCTTAATATGAGTTCTTTTAAGTTCTTGTTTACCCCTTGAACTTCCTCATTTGGTCTGTCCTCCCTGTCAAATGTTCTCGTAACACCTTATAGAAGATTTAGCTGACTAATTGCTACTATCTTTTCCTGCCATTTTTCTGTTTCCTGTTAACATGTGTGTACCATGAGGGTACACACACAAACATACTACACACACATGTATATGGCTGAGAGCATAGTAAAGACTGAAAAACTAATATTTCCTTCAAAATGAATAAAAAAAACAAATAAATAATTTAGTCATTTAAATGTTGTGTGGTTATATTACTTATAATTTTATTTTGTTTTCTAGCCATTTTAGAAGAGTAAGTGGAAAATAAATAGCAAGTTGATTTGGATGTAAGATAAACTTCTCTAGCTTGGAGTTAAAGCCTTGCATTGCCTCATCAGCGAGTTTCCTTGGTAACTACATATTTCTGACTTTCAAATGGACCTCTATTTGAATTTTCTCCAAACCATTAGGCTGTTTTCCTCATCAGTAGAGGTGTTCATTACAATCACAGTGTGCTTGGAGCCGCATGGGGAGGACAGTGGCCTTTTTTTTTTTTTTTTTTCTGGGATAACAGCTGTGGAGATGAACAGATGCCTTTGATGAGCTGTGTGGTGTTGCTGATTCTATGTAATTGTTATGAGTATTGAAATGTGGCTGAAATGATACGGTTGGCAATATCAATTTCTCTAGCATCTTATTTCTATCCATCACATTTTTAATTCTTGTGTTTATTCAGTTCATGGGAATTTTCCTTTTATGGCTACTTAGATTTCATTAGCCGTCTCTTCTGTTAACATACTAAGCCATGAGCATATTTGTTAGTAAATGATCATGAAGGAAAAGTGTGAAAGGAAACAGCCCTCTCAAACTGAAGAGCCAAAAACATGAGGTTTGAGGCATTCTTTTTGCAGGGTTCTGGTATTAAAGTGATGTGGACTTATAGAATAAGCATGTGAAGTTAATGAACACTCAATCCTCAGCCACTCATTAGGGACCCAGCCTTATTAAACTAGTTGGGCATTGTGGCAAATGGAAACAGGCATTAGGTTAAATGACTATATGAGCCAGAGAGCTTGAATTGTCCAATTTTGTGTGTCTGTATTAAAGATACTCACTGACCAATGTGCTCCTTCTTGTCCCATCAGGAAATGTATGTTGAGGTGTGAGCTAAGCATCAACAATGCCAACTTTGTAGGAAAAAAAAATCACAATTTTAACCTCAATAAAAAGGACAATGACAACTTACCGCCTTGGAATTTACTAAGGTAAATACAGATGTATCTGATACCAGGGGTCCGCAGTCGGACATACCACAAAACTCAGGAAAGAAAGCTATGGGAATATATAGTTCCTTAGCGAGCCTACCTCCAACATTTTAAGATCCACTAAGGGCTTCTCTGGTGGCTCAGACAGTAAAGAGTCTGCCAGCAGTGTGGGAGATCTGGGTTGGATCCCTGGGTCAGGAAGATCCCCTGGAGAAGGAAATGGCAAATCACTCCAGTATTCTTGCCTGGAGAATCCTATGGAAGATGAAGCCTAGACGGCTACAGTCCATAGGGTTACACGGTGGCCAATGTGGACATGGGAGGGGTAGAGGCTGGGGGTCCAGTACCTCAAGGCTCCCTCTACTACTTCAGTTCAGTTCAGTTCAGTCGCTCAGTCGTGTCCGACTCTTTGCGACCCCATGAACTGCAGCACGCCAGGCCTCTCTGTCCATCACCAACTCCAGGAGTTCACTCAGATTCACGTCCATCGAGTCAGTGATGCCATCCAGCCATCCTCTGTCGTCCCCTTCTCCTCCTGCCCCCAATCCCTCCCAGCATCAGAGTCTTTTCCAATGAGTCAACTGTTCGCATGAGATGGCCAAAATATTGGAGTTTCAGCCTCAGCATCAGTCCTTCCAATGAACACCCAGGACTGGTCTCCTTTAGGGTGGATTGGTTGGATCTCCTTGCAGTCCAAGGGATTCACAAGAGTCTTCTCCAACACCACAGTTCAAAAGCATCAATTCTTCGGCGCTCAGCTTTCTTTCTTTTTTTTTTTTTAAGCTTTAAATTTCTTTTTTATTTTATTTTATTTTTCAACTTTACAGGTTTCTTCGCAGTCCAACTCTCACATGCATACACGACCACTGGAAAAACCATAGCCTTGACTAGACGGAACTTTGTTGACAAAGTAATGTCTCTGCTTTTCAATATGCTATCTAGGTTGGTCATAACTTTTCTTCCAAGGAGTAAGCATCTTTTAATTTCATGGCTACTTCAGTGCTGTTCATACATACACACTCCCCTTTCTTCAGTTCCTACATTGCCTTTGAAGTTCCCATGAGAGCTACACTGTCTGTTTAAGTATGTTGGGAAGAGAGGATTTTTGCATCTGTTGTATGCGACTACCCAGATTAGGACTGACCTGAGTCTTGAGCTGATTGTGATGGAGAGGAAGGAGCAGGGATACAGTAGCCAGGAAAACACAGGTGATGTTCACAGCTCTAATGCTTTGCCACCTGTGTGGCCCACACTCATTTTGTTTTTATCCATGTTCAATACCTCATTTGTAAAATGCACTTAGTGAGATAATAATGCATTTGGAGACAATGAGACACAGTGCTTCATAAATAGCAATTATTAAAAGATAGATTTTTTTTTGCCTTGTTTAGTGAAGAGGCAATTATATTCCTATATTATAAAAGATTACATTAATTTTCAAAGTGGATATGAAGTTACTAAATTGAAGACTCCCATATGTTTACAGAGTTAATACAAAAGTAAATATAAAATTAAAATCTGTTTTTTTGTTTGTTTGGTAAATAACGAAGTGAATATGTCATGACAAGTTTTCTGGACTTCAGTAATCGACAGAGAGCATTTCTAGAAATATATTGTGTACTGAAAGTTTGCACAGTAAATCATTCTGTCCTCTGCAATAGAATGACTACATAATAATATGTTGAGTTAGTCCTCAGAACTCTGGAATTTGGATATAAATGTCACCCGGTAGGAACAATCAGATATACATACATAAAGCAAAAATTGGGAACAATTTTTCATCCAAAATGTGCACACTACACTCCATTAAGAAGTGGTAAAACCATAACTTCCCCCTAATTAAAAAAAAATTAAATGCACATTTGCATATAAATACAATAAATGATGGTGGAAAACACTTTAGTATAACTTTCTAAAATTTACTTTTCAACTTGATGCTAATACAAAGTAACTTTGTAAACATATAGTAATCTTTAATTTAGTAACTTCATGTTCACTTTGAAAATTAAAGTCTTCCTTTATAATATAGATAGGGGATTTTCCAAGCAAATAGGCAAAACAAATCAGACAATATTAGTATTAAATTACTGTAATACTTATTTATTTAAATCTAATGCTAAAACTTTGGAATCACTTTTTTCCCTAAATATTTCTTTGTAATGTCATTTTAACAAGCAGATTTAGCTATTGAAATTAAAATGAGAAAAAAGTAATTATGGAAAGTGAAATTGTTTAAATTTCAAATGTACCACAGATAATTAGTAGTTTAGTGTAATTCTATCACATAAAAACTATGCTTCCTAATTCTAGAATCAGTAAGGGATTAAAACCTATTGCTAATGGATTCACTTGAAGAAAAATAAAGCCTCCAAAAGTCAGTTTTAATGTCCTCCCATTTAGGGTGGTAATACTACCCATGAAATTATTATGTCAGCAAGAAAATGTCTTGCTTCATTAGTTACAAATATTGCGAGCAGAACAGGGACCTTAAAGAAGGTCAAGGTTAATTATTTAGCAGTGATGACCACTGTGGAGAGTTCCACTACAGTTTCCACTATAATTCTAGCAGGAAAGAAAAAAATTGTCATCCTGTTCAAATTGAAAAGTTATGCCTATAAATTGTTTCACATTGACACACTATTTATAAATATATACTCATTTACATAAATCCATATACTTTCTAAGCACAATCACCTAATACAGACATGTGTTGTTCAGGTACATATTATATGATACACTGGTCACTTGTTTAGATTTTTGAAACTTGGATATTTTTCTATTTTAATTGGAGGATAATCACTTTACAATATTGTAATGATTTTTGCCATACTTCAATATGAATTGGGGCCATAGTTATGCTTATGTCCCCCCTATCCTGAGTACCCCTTGCATCTCTCTCCACACCCTCTCCCTACAGGTTGTCACAGAGCACTAGCTTTGGTTGCTCTGTGTCATCCATCAAACTCCCATTGGTTATCTATTTTACATATGGTAATATATATGTTTCAATATTATTCACTCAAATCATCCCACCCTCTCCTTCTACCACTGAGTCCAAATGTCTGTTCTTTATACTTTTTTTTTCTTTTTTATAAAATGTATTTATTTTTAATTGAAGGATAATTGCTTTACAGACTTGTTGCTTCTGTCAAACCTCGACATGAATCAGACATTGGCATACATATATGCCCTCTCCCTTGAGCTTTCCTTGAGCCTCCTGAGCCTCCTGCTCTTTATGTTTGGGTCTCCTTTGTGGTCCTGCATGTAGGATCTTTGGTATCATCTTTCTAGACTCTCTATATATGCATTAATATACAGTATTTGTCTTTCTCTTTTTGACTTACTTCATTCTGTATATTAGGGCTTCCCTGGTAGCTGAGCTGGTAAAGAATCCATCTGCAATGCAGAAGACCCCAGTTCTATTCCTGAGTCAGAAAGATCTGCTGGAGAAGGGATAGGCTACCCACTCCAATATTCTTAGGCTTCCCTGGTTCAGATGGTAAAGAATCTGCCTGCAATGTGGGAGACCTGGGTTCGATCCCTGGGTTGGGAAGATCCCCTGGAGAAGGGAATGGCTACCCACTCCAGCATTCTGGCCTGGAGAATTCCATAGACTGTATCGTCCATGGGCTCACAAAGAGTGGGATACGACTGAGTGACTTTCACTTCACTTCACTTCATTCTGTATATTAGGCTCTAGGTTTATCCATCTCATTAGAACTGACTCAAATACATTCCTTGTTAGTAGCTAAGTAATATTCCATTGCATATATATACCACAACTTCCTTATCCATTTATCTGCCTGTAGAAACTTAAGTAGTTTTTAAAAACAATTTTCTGCTCAGTATTTAACTCATTTTCTCCCAAAGATATTTAATATACAAGGAAGAAAACTGTGTGATGGTACATCCTTGAATAAAGGGCATCATCCTCTCTCTGCATCAGCAGGTCTGGAAGGATGGCTGTAAACTGGTGAGCCCACGACTTCATTTGATAAGCTCACTTGCAAGACCTGAAGAGCCTCACGTCACATCCTGATTTGCTCTGCCTCCACCTGCTCTCTCAGTTCTACAAAATATGTTTTGACTCTTCTCTGACGTCTAGTGAAAATGAACAAACTCCAGAACATATAGTTTTCATAATCCACAATTAATGCCTTCACAAAAATCTATGTTTGAAATTTAAAATAATAATCAAGCTTCATGGTTAAAGTATCATGTAATTTGAAAATACAGAAATGTATTTCAGTTCTGAGTTTACACAAAAGAGTGACAAAAATTATTTCTATAACATATTCAGTTTGAAAATGTGTAGCTACTGAATATATGTGGTATTTTATTCTTACAAATTATTATATTCAGCTTTTATTTTGTAGAGTCAAACTAGTTATTTTGGTATATACTGAGGAAGGTGGAACATTTAAGTGTGGCTGAGATGCCTGTGAATACCCTGAGACACACAAGTCAAGGAGGCTACCCATGTTTTATAGATTGGGGAGAGGGTTCCAAGATATGACTTTCTTGAATAATCATTGTTATTGTGGGTTATATTATTATTACTGTCATTATTATTGCTATATTTATTATGAAGTAGTCATATTGCACAGAGGGTCATTATTTCTATTCTCATTGGCTAGTTGATCAGTTTAACATTTGCCTTATTTTTTTAATAAATAAAAATATCATCAATAGAGGTAGAACCCCCCTTTGCACAACACCCTCCATTCAAAGAAAAGTAGTATTGTAGATTAATACATCCTCAATTAGTTCAGTCGCTCAGTTGTGTCCAACTCTTTACAAACCCATGAATCACAGCAGGCCAGGCCTCCCCGTCCATCACCAATTCCCGGAGTTCACCCAAACTCATATCCATTCAGTGGGTGATGCCATCCAGCGATCTCATCCTCTGTCATCCCCTTCTCCTCCTGCCCCCAATCCCTCCCAGCATCAGGGTCTTTTTCAATGAGTCTGCTCTTTGCATGAGGTGGCCAAAGTATTGGAGTTTCAGCTTCAGCATCAGTCCTTCCAATGAACACCCAGGACTGATCTCCTTTAGGATGGACTGGTTGGATCTCCTTACAGTCCAAGGGACTCTCAAGAGTCTTCTCCAACACTAGAGTTCAAAAGCATCAATTAGCTGGCCCTCAGCTTTCTTCACAGTCCAACTCTCACATCCATACATGACCCCTGTAAAAAAAATAGCCTTGACTAGATGGACCTTTGTTGGCAAAGTAATATGCTATCTAGGTTGGTCCTAACTTTCCTTCCAAAGAGTAAGTGTCTTTAATTTCATGGCTCAAATCACCATGTGCAGTGATTTTGGAGCCCCCCCCCAAAAAAAAAGTCTGACAATGTTTCTACTGTTTCCCCATCTATTTCCCATGAAGTGATGGGACCAGATGCCATGATCTTAGTTTTCTGAATGTTGAGCTTTATGCCAACTTTTTCACTCTGCTCTTTCACTTTCATCAAGAGGCTTTTTAGTTCCTCTTCACTTCCTGCCATAAGGGTGGTGTCATCTGCATATCTGAGGTTATTGATATTTCTCCCGGCAATCTTTTGAAACCCAATTCCAGCTTGTGCTTCTTCCAGCCCAGAGTTTCTCATGATGTACTCTGCATATAAGTTAAGTAAGCAGGGTGACAATATACAGCCTTGACGTACTCCTTCCCCTATTTGGAACCAGTCTGTTGTTACATGTCCAGTTCTAACTGTTGCTTCCTGACCTGCATATAGGTTTCTCAAGAGGCAGGTCAGGTGGTCTAGGTATTCCCATCTCTTTCAGAATTTTCCACAGTTTATTGTGATCCACACAGTCAAAGGCTTTGGCATAGTCAATAAAGCAGAAATAGATGTTTTTTCTGGAACTCTCTTGCTTTTTCCATGATCCAGCGGATGTTGGCAATTTGATCTCTGGTTCCTCTGCCTTTTCTAAAACCAGATTGACTATCTGGACGTTCATGGTTCACGTATTGCTGAAGCCTGGTTTGCAGAATTTTGAGCATTACTTTACTAGCGTGTGAGATGAGTGCAATTGTGTGGTAGTTTGAGCATTCTTTGGCATTGCCTTTCATTGGGATTGGAATGAAAACTGATATTTTCCAGTCCTGTGGTCACTGCTGAGTTTCCAAATTTGCTGGCATATTGAGTGCAGCACTTTCACAGCATCATCTTTCAGGATTTAGAATAGCTCAACTGGAATTCCATCACCTCCACTAGCTTTGTTTGTAGTGATTCTTTCTAAGGCCCACTTGACTTCATATTCCAGGATGTCTGGCTCTAGGTCAGTGATCACACCATTGAGATTATCTGGGTCATGAAGCTCTTTTTTCTACAGTACTTCTGTGTATTCTTGCCACCTTTTCTTAATATCTTCTACTTCTGTTGGGTCCATACCATTTCTTTCCTTTATTGAGCCCATCTTTGCATGAAATGTTCCCTGGGTATCTTTAATTTTCTTGAAGAGACCTCTAGTCTTTCCCATTCTGTTGTTTTCCTCTAATTCTTTGCCTTGATGGCTAAGGAAGTCTTTCTTATCTCTCCTAGTTATTCTTTGGAACTCTGAATTCAGATGCTTATATCTTTCCTTTTCTCCTTTGCTTTTCACTTCTCTTCTTTTCACAGCTATTTGTAAGGCCTCCTCAGACAGCCATTTTGCTTTTTTGTATTTCTTTTCCATAGGGATGGTCTTGATCCCTGTCTTCTGTACAATGTCACAAACCTCCATCCATAGTTCATCAGGCACTCTGTCTATCAGATCTAGTCCCTTAAATCTATTTCTCACTTCTACTGTATAATCATAAGGGATTTAATTTAGGTTAAACCTGAATGGTCTAGTGGTTTTCCCCACTTTCTTCAATTTAAGTCTCAATTTGGTAATAAGGAGTTCAGGATCTGAGCCACAGTCAGCTCCTGGTCTTGTTTTTGCTGACTGTATAGAGCTTCTCCATCTTTGCCTGATACTACTTAATATCACAAATATTGTGTATATTACACATACATTGATATTACATGTAATATTTCCACACATGTATAATATGTACTATTATTTTTTTATTTTATTAGGATGGTACAATCCAGTTAATATTATTCACTAATCATTATATCCTTGAGATTGATACATGGTTACCACAGGTAGTTTATTTTAACTGCTATATATAATCACATTTTAGAAAAATGGCTCAAAATATTTACCCATTCACCCATGGATGGGTGATATTTTTTTCTAGTTTTCTTGTATTACAAATAACATTGCCCAGAATAGACTCATCCATACCCCTTCATGATCACATGCCATGGTTCTTAGGATATATAACTAGAATTGTAAGTTATTGATCATATATACCTTAAATGTGACCCATATAGCATTTCCATCATTTCGCCTTATCTTGGAATTAATCTAATTTTTATTACCAGCTGTATTTCACTGTTTACTTTTATTTGCACACTTGCTCTTAAGTTGGAAAACTTTACATCTGCTTAGCAGTCATTTCGGAGAAGACAATGGCACCCCACTCCAGTACTCTTGCCTGGAAAATCCCATGTGCGGAGGAGCCTGGTAGGCTGCAGTCCATGGGGTCACGAAGAGTTGGACACGACTGAGCAACTTGACTTTCACTTTTCAGTTTCATGCATTGGAGAAGGAAATGGCAACCCACTCCAGTGTTCTTGCCTGGAGAATCCCAGGGATGGGGGAGCCTGGTTGGCTGCCATCTATGGGGTCGCACAAAGTCGGACACGACTGAAGCGACTTAGCAGCAGCAGCAGCAGCAGTCAGTTGGATTCCTGCTATCTTGATTAGACTATTGATGATCTAGGCCCAGAGTTCCTTCTAGTTGATACTGATTTTAAGGATTCTTATTTATTCTGTTTTCTGAACACATATCCACTATTTATTCTTTGTGTGTAATTGCTTAGCTTTTGTCTATTAGGGGGGTCTTTGTGAAGCATAGACATGAATTTTTAAAGTGCAAAATGTAACAATCTTTCATTTTATTTACTTTTTGCATCATGTTTAAGAAGTTATACCCTAACCTGTCTGTATTCATGAAATATTCTTATATTTTCTTTTAAAATTGTATAGTTATTTTCTTTGCAGATTTTGTAAATATAACTTTACCATCTTTTACCATGATAGCCTTTTAGCTATAAATTATGTCTAGCAATTAGGTGAGTTCATATGAGGTTAGAAAACAAAACTGTGGCAGTAGCCATCTTCTTGGCCCTGTTGGTGCTGAGAAGGAAGACTGGAGGAAGGTGAATAGAGAAAGACAGTGAATACCTGCCTGTCCTGAAGGGCTCAGGGTCCAACCCAATCATAAATTTTAAGTGAGAAATTGTGATGGATGGTAAAGAGAGCAGAGGCAGCATCAGAAGCTTCAATGTCTTGGTTTGAAGGGGAACAGAGGGAAGCTGACTCCTCTAAGAGTGCCCTTCCCATATCACTCCAGTGCCATCTGTCAAGTTCATTTAGGGAGATGCCCTCCTTCCAGGAGGAAGCAGTTTTTTGCTGATCCAATTTGGGAGCCCAAATTGGTGGGTTGCTTTTTTAGGCCAAGCTTTCTTTTCTTGTGCCCTTCAATTCTTCAAAATATTACAAAGATCCTCTGAGTAATTTAATCGTAACATAAATAACAATCCTTAAATTTCTCTCCCTACTTTGAATCATATTTTGTCAAACTTCCCTTTTTATGTACTGGCTTCTGCACTTGGCCCACTCTGCTCCCCCTTGACTTCTTAACTGCAAGTTTGGGAAACTTTGAAAGAGTAGGTTTTGGAATGAAGGGACTAGTCTTTGCCTTTGGGTTGGTTCTCCTTGTCTTAAAGGGAAGGAAACATTTTAGGAATTGTTCTGAGTAGGTTCTGTTACTGAAATAAGTGGCTGACTCTTCTATATAATTGTGCCAGGCCTCATCTCAGTACATCCACAGAATATTTAGCTTTCAGGCCCCCAGAGAAGTCTCCTTTTGCAGCTGAATTCCATTCAATCTTGTTTGCAAACCATTCCCCCACCTGCATTACTCTGGCTGTGGTATGTTGCTCAAAACAGCAAAAGCACATTCAACATCTACCAGAATGCTGTTTTTCTGTACCTATTTCTCTACAGCTTGAGGCTCTTGGTAATATGATTCATCTTGCAGATCATTCATATGACTCTATTAGTAGATGTTTGCTAGAGCATGGCAAGGGACAGCAGTTTTCCAGACTGAGTGATCTCTTCCCTTACTACTACCCAATCCACCCCTTTTCCTCTACACATTCCACATCCAGAGCCTTGGAAAGAGTGAGGAAGTTGAACTTTAAGTTGCCCAAATAACAGATTGTGGTGGAAACTACTGTCTCCTCCTTATTTTTAGAAATAGAACATTCCCTGTGTATTTACCCTGAAGCTTGTAGCTGGGTCCATGGCAGTCAAGCTAGATTTAGTAAAATTCCACAATGCTTCTGGTAACTAATGACAAATATGTGAATGAATACATTAGAGAAAATGTGATGTGAGTTCAAACAGCCTGGTCAATTTCTTTCCTGGAGATCAAGATATACTACACCAAAATACGCCACTTTGGGATAAGGGTTATTTTGAGCTAAGGATGATTAAAAATCAACAAAGAAACATTTCTCTTTCAGCCTCTTATATGCCTAAAATCAGGGCATAAATTTCCCTTTCTGAAGGTGGCATACTTTTCTCCAACCTCCTATACAAGAATGAGGAAACAACACCTATCACAGGAGATAAAGACCTGCATAAACCAACTTTAGTGAAATAACTTATATTTTTTTATTCCTTGATAAATAAGATTGAAGCCAGGAGGAGAAGGAGATGGCAGAGGATGATGTGGTTGGATGGCATCACTGAGTCAATGGATGTGAGTTTGAACAGGCTCCAGGAGTTTGTGATGGACAGAGAAGCCTGGTGTGCTGCAGTCCATGGGGTCATAAAGAGTTAGACATGCCTGAGCGAGTGAACAGAACTGATCTGATCATTCCTTGAAGCCCCAAACTCTCTTTTTCATTGAAGAGAATATAAACTCTCAAGTCTAACCACTTATTTGAGTGTTACTTTTCCTGTGAACTCTTGTGTATATAAACATATTAATGACTTTGTAATCTTTTCCTCCCTTAATCTTTTTCCTGTCGGTTTAATTCACACAGACCCAATCTCTGAACCTAAGTGGGTAGAGAAAAGTGTCTCCCCTGACACCTCAAAGAAAACTTTAACCTTAAGACTTTTCTTTCCTTTTCTCCACTAGCTGAGGAATGAACACAACTATTGTTTCCACCCGGAGCCCACAACTTTAAGCCACACACCTGCCATTCTTGACTCTGAATGACACCAGCAAATAAAGCCCTTTACTCAGTGTAGAAACTTAGGAGACAACAAAATAAACACTCATTTTATATAACCCACTGCACTTTGCGGTCTCTTATATATCAGCCTTACTTCTACTCTGATACCACAGTGGTTTATTAGGCCAATAATTTTAGTTTATTAGTTCAATAATTTTTGTCCTTTTTCACTAATCTCAAAACATCCTTTGAAGAAATAGTCCTTGGTCATGGGTTTTCAGTAGTTCTAATTTTCCCTTTTTCCTCATTTATGAGATCCTTATCCCAGAGAGATGACTCAGGTCCCCACAGTATGTCCTGTACTCTGTGGATGCACCCTGTCCTATACTCTGAGGCTTGCTACTGACCCCAGTTCAGATCCCAGCTGCTGACACATCATCTCTCTTCCCACTGGCATTTTTCCTTTGTTTATGGTATCACTGGAACATTTTTTATACACAATCACAACTATATGTTTTGTTTTCTCTTTTTATGTTTAATCTATTAGTTTTACAGATTTTGAGAAAATGAAATGCATCAAATTATAAAGCTATTACATTTTATATTCAAGTTATTTATATATCTTTGAATTAATTAGAAAAGCTGCGATAATAACAAAATTTTTTATATCTTTATTTATTTCTTGGTGGACTAAATTAAATATATGTTTTGGGCACTGTGAGAAAAGGATTTCCTTTCTGCTTTGTTTTTTGTTTATTTGTTTTTGGCTTTTGTTCATTTTTAATTGTGATAAATTCATATAGTGTATAACATACCATTTTAACCACCTATAACTGTACAGTTCAGTGACACTAAGTACATAAGTTAAGAACACAGGAAGACAGCTTAGTGTTCTATATACAGGGCAGCTTTGGTGTCTTTAGACAATCACTTTTTTTTTTTTTTTTTTTTTTACTTTACTTTACAATATTGTATTGGTTTTGCCATACATCAACATGCATCCACCACGGATGTACACAATCATGGTTTTTAAAGGTATGTTTATAGGTCTCATCTCTGGCTTGTGAAATTGTGTTTTCCCTTTTATTCTCCTTTCTTCCATTTTCTATATTGAATGTACATTACTTTCCCAAGAAAACTGTTTTTGTTTGTGTATTTAAAATAAATTTCTGGGAAGGCACTTTATAAGCATTTTTACGTTTTGCTCTAAGATTATCAGAAAAAATCTGGCTGGGGATGAGGAAGATAAAATAGTTGTCAACTGAAGGTTCAGAAATTTCCTCATATTGTTCATGTCTCTTGGAAGAAGAAATACAGAAGTCATAACAGGTTTAGATTATATATTGATAATTTTCAATCAACATCCAGGACAAAGGGAAGATTCATTTTTAATACTAAACAAAACAATCTGTCCTTACATATCAGCTCATCTGGAGGTTGAGTAATGAATAGCTCTCCTCTTTCCGTGGTTTCTGATTGGCTCTTAGGAGAAAGGAAACCAGTGAGAATAACTTGCTGCTCTGGAGGCAATCTTTTCACAAGGCTGGACCCGATGAAGTAGTAGGGATATGTGTTGGGACAGGTAATAGAAAATGGGCACCAGACCATGACTGATGGCTATAGTGGGGGCAGTCTGCTTTCCCAGTTTTCACATTATCATGTAGCCCAATCCTACATTTCTTGTGTTTTTTTGCTTGTTTGGTTTCATTTTTTTTTCTGAGAGAAGAAAGACCTTTGGTATTGACTAGTGGCAGTAAAGTCTCTCAATACTTCATTCTCCATCAGTCATCCTCATGACAAGTGAATTTTTTCAGATAAAATAACAATAACTAACAGATAGTTGGGTCAATTACCTTAATTAGTCAATTAAATTACTGTTTATTTTTGTTCTAGATTGTAGCATGAGAAGTATCCAGTCTAATTCAAAGATAACTTGGTAGGAAGAAATAAAATTATTAAAATTTTGCTGAAAATTATTAAAATTTCCAGCTGGTATACATTTTCTTCTATAAACATTTTGTTGTTTCCAGTCATCAGACAAATGATGGGAATCACTCCTCCCTATGTCTAGATCACCAGTCATGAGGGAAACTGCTGGACATCCATTTTCTCCAAAGCCCTTGTGGTCCTTTAACAGTATCATATGGTATTTTTGACCTTTGAAGATCTTATCTTATGTGCCAAAAAAGTGATCCCAGGCCTTCAAGCCTGGTACTATTTTTTTTTTTTTTCCAGTTTCTTTTCTCTTTCTTTCATTCATAACCAGCTTGATTTGAAGAAGACAATTTATAATTACAGGCCCAAATGTTATCTAACATGGTTGAAATTACAAGAGTAATGTTTATTCAGTATTCACCTTTGTGTAATTTGCTATTGTAATACAGAATAAATATTAATAACATGTTTTTGGGGAAAATTATTTATGAAACATAAATAAATCATCACTGTATATACAGTAGAAAATTCCATCCATATTTGTAGAACGGGAATCAAACAATATGTAAAAATCTTATTTTCTAATTTTTTGTTGTGAACAGAATCTATGTCAACAGGCAACTTCTTTTAATGGAGAAGATGCCTCTACCCTCTCAGGGAAAAATAACACTAGGGTGTTATTTTCTTCTGCAGACATTTCTTTGGGTGAACTTAAAAATATGGTTTAAACCATAAAAAAAGTTTTTTGAATATGAAAAATAATGAAGTCTATCTCAGAAGACTTGATTTTGTATTGAATGAGGTAATATTGTTATCTTAAAAGATTTAATGCACCTCCATAATTGTTTATAAATTTAAGGCATTATTAAGTACTGGAAGGTCCTTATTTTTTATCTTAAATGGTTTTAATGTTATAATTTAATTATATATGAAAGACATTCTACTATACCTCTGTGTAAGTTTGCAACTCAGAGATCTCTCAGCTTTCCTTCTCTTCAGGGATTTTACTCTATGACTCACATCTTTTGGAACTGGCATTCTGACATAGCACCTAAGCATTTTGGCTGGATTAGACGTTGCCTACCTCAACACTGGACAGTCTACAGCAGGTTGATTTTCAAATTTACAAAGATGTTCTTGGCAGGAAATCATCTTTGACTTTTCAGTAATTACCATTTCTATTTGTTTTTAATTAAATTATTGCTATGTGATGGGTTCTATCCCATAACAAGGCTACCTGCTCCTAGAAGACAAATCTTTCATGCTGTTTCCATCCAAATATATATTTTATAATTGTTGTTTTAATGACACTAGAAAGGGTGGACTGAAATTCATTTAGAAATTATAATTTGATTTACTTATTTATTTTTTTATGGAGCTTACTTTACCACTTCTTTATAAATGGACAACTGTAATTCTTCCCCTGAAAGACTCAACACTTTTTTACCATAGTGTCAGGAGAGTATGTAATTTCCTTGTTTCTATCTTGCTGCTGCAAAGATTTGAAATGGCAGACCAGTGTTACAGCTCAGTTACAGCTCAGAGTTTTATTTAGCAAACAAAGGAGAGTATACCCTGGAGGTGTGAAGGTGGGCCAGCCCCAAAGGAGAGGCCTCAATAAGTTTTGGCTTCCTCTTTTTATATATTTTGTCTCCTTCCCACTGAGTTTAGCCTTTGCAAATTGGGCTAGCCAAGTAGGGGGCATGTTTGCTTCATCTGAAGTTCTCACTCCTATCTGCAGATTTTCTTTTGATCTATTTTCATGGGCTTTTCCTTTTTTGTCTTTAGCCACCACCATTTTGGACTCCTTTCTCCTACTCTAACTACCTAACAATAGTATACTTTGTTGAGGAAAAATTGGTTAATATGTCATTAGTTATTAAAAGCAATCCATTAATCGCTAAGGCATTAAAAACCTTAAAAATAAAAGTGCTTAATTTATTTATGTTGCTTTCAGTTAACATAAATATGAAATATACAAGATTCTCAACATGATGCATCAAGAATTTAAAACTGTATATAGTATTTATGGAATGTCAAAATAGCAAAAATAGAAGACTTTGAGGCAAGAATAAGCCAGGTAAATTTCAGGATCAGAGGGAGTCTGCTTTTGCAGAAAGCTTGGGTGAGAGGGGATGGTTCAGTGCCAAGCTTCACAAGGGCTTTGGATTTTGTCCTGTGAGTGAAGAGGAATAATCAAAGGGTTTTGAAGAAAGGAATCATATGATCTGATGTGAAATTTCAAAAATCATTCTATTTGCTGTATAGAGAAAAATGTAGGTCAAGGGGCTTATGAAGAAGCAAGGAACCAGAAAGGAAGTCACTAGGTTATTTCAGGTGAAACACCTGATGACTTGGTCTCAGACCCAAGGGGCAGAAGTGAGTAGTCTAAGAGGGATAAGCCTTAAATATGGACATGATAAAATTTGCTAATGAATTGAGTTACAAAATAAAAATGAAAATCACTCCTGGAATATTTCACTCCAACAATTATGAAGAACATTGACCCACATTCTTCAGTTGGAGACCCTACTGGAAGAATGGGAAAGAATTGCAAAAATGAATAGTTCTGCTCTGAACTTGCTAAGTCGGGGATGTCTCATCAATATTAAATGAAGAAATCAAGCAAGTAGTTGGTTACATGAATTGAGTCCATGAAAGTAACTGGTGCTAGAACATTCTTTTTTTTTTTTTTTTAATCAGTCAGTGCTTACATTATATGTCAAGTCAGTAGGGCAATGAGATGCTTTAGAGACTATACTAACAGAATAGATATAAAGAGTGATGTTCACATATTCTTCGAGTGCTTTTATGATTTTTCTTTTTAATTCATTTTCCCAGTTTAGAAAAGAAGCTGATCCCAAGTCTTGCAGGTAGACCTATAAAGTCAGCTTCTTCTTTTTGTTTTACTTTTATATTGTATCTTATCTTACACTCATGAGTATCTTACTCTTAGGTTGAATTTTCTCTGATTTTTGTTACTTTATTATTTTTTTTTTTAAAGCAAATCTGAGTTTGGGTAAAGAGAAACTTTATTCAAGAAGACTATTGCAATAAGAAGAGGGAATTACTATATGAAGGGAAAGGTGATATTGCACTAGGGGAAGAGACAAGGGGAAGGGCTTTCTTGTGCAGAAAGAAGTAGATAAGGCTAAAGAAAACATGGTGTGGGCGTAGGCTGAACAGGTAGTGTGATAAGCAAATTGATGGGAGAATTTCTTCCCCTGCTGCTGCTGCTGCTAAGTTGCTTCAGTCGTGTCCAACTCTGTGGGACCCCATAGACGGAAGCCCATCAGGCTCCCCCATCTCTGGGATTCTCCAGGCAAGAACACTGGAGTGGGTTGCCATTTCCTTCTCCAATGTGTGAAAGTGAAAAGTGAAAGTGAAGTCGCTCAGTCATGTCCGACTCTTAGCGACCCAATGGACTGCAGCCCACCAGGCTCCTCCGTCCATGGGATTTTCCAGGCAAGAGTACTGGAGTGGGTTGCCGTTGCCTTCTCTAGAGTCCACTTAAATTTGAGAAAAGTCTTCAGATACAGGTAGCTCCAGTTTCTATTGTTGGGACCTGGGGAAGGATGACCAAGGCAATAGCACCCCACTCCAGTACTCTTGCCTGGAAAATCCCATGGATGGAGGAGCCTGGTGGGCTGCAGTCCATGGGGTCGCTAAGAGTCGGACACGACTGAGTGATTTCACTTTCACTTTTCACTTTCATGCATTGGAGAAGGAAATGGCAACCCATTCCAGTGTTCTTGCCTGGAGAATCCCAGGGACGGGGAGCCTGTTGGGCTGCCGTCTATGGGGTCGCACAGAGTCGGACACGACTGAAGCGATTTAGCAGCAGCAGCAGCAGATTTGCAGGCATTTTGCCCATGTTGATGGAGACAAACAATTCAGCTAATCATTTACTAGCAGAAGGATGGGAGTGTGCAGTATCTTTGTCTGGTCTTGAATTAGATAAACAAGAGAGCCTTAGCTAAGTGATAGGGGAAAGAGTGGTCTTTGCAGTGAGCCTTTTCCCAAAACACAGGGACAGGGCTTTTTAAGCATCTTTGTTGTCCAAGAACACAGGCTCAGGTGATATTCAACACTGTAAACTTCAATAATTTTTCAAATATTTTTTGTCTTTCCATCTTCATTCTGGGAGAAAATTCTAGATACTTTTCTTGACTGTGTTTATTATTTTCCATACTGTCCAACAGACATTTTTATTCTATTTCAAATAAGAATTTTAGGATTGCTATTACACTTCCTTGACATTTAAAAAAAAATTTTTTTAGGTAATATAATTCTTTTTCAACCTTGTCTCTTAGTTCTGCTTTCACAGAAGCTCTGTCTTGTTTCCTGTTGTCCTGGGACTCTATAAATTTCATTTTCATTTTTCTAGGAAACATTCAGAACTAAGTCTTTCCTTAGACTTTTCAGAATTAGGGTTGAATTTCTCTTGTCCGTTAGAAAACATCTTGTTTATTTTTAAAATATATATATTTCCCTTTCATTTATTCAGTCTATAATAAATATGTCTGCATGTTTAGTGTCTATTGTAAAAGCTAAGGATTGCTTTGTACTGGGTTCCACCTTTTGCTTTTGGATTGTTATTAGAATCTTTTTCTAAAATCCCAAGCTAGGAAGCAGTTGTGTCTAAACAGACACTTCAATCTCATTATGTGACAAGTTCTCGCACAGTAAGACTTAGCTTATTCTTGGTTCTCTGACACACTCAAACATTGACACACATATAGTAAAACTGAAAATGTACTTCACTTTTTTTTTCTTTTGTCTCCTTGATAGGTATTTGTCAAGATGTAACTCTTCACTGATCCTCAATCTACCAACTTTCAGACTTAGGGTTTCTGTGTGAGGCAGTCCACTGGGCTAAATGTCACATTTATGCTGAAGACAGAGTTATTTTTGGCTTGGCTGGCAGAGACCATGTGTCCCAGGGGATACTGTGAGGAATAAATTGTTAAATGAACAAGACTGAGACAGAATTATTATTTTATTATGATCCTAGTCTTTATTCTCATAGCCATATATAGGTTGTGGATTCTCAGAGCAGGTTAAATTATAATTTTAATTGATGGTGCTTTATTATTTTTTTGTTACACACTTGAACACATTTTCATTTTTTTTTCTTTTTTTTTGGAAGTATGATAGGAGCTAGCTTTAAGAGAAGGCTAGAGATTGAGCTGTGACAGTCAGTTGTACACTATTTCAAATACAAAGCCAACATCACTGGAGTAAGAGTAGAAAATAATATTGAAGTTACACTGCACAATAATTTGAACTCAGCTGTAAATATAATTTGTTAGACTAGATCACAATCATGAATATGTGGCCATAATTTTTTGTTATATTAAGGTATTATCCCATAGCAAATTAAAAATTTAATAAAAATACATTTTAACAACTTTTAAAATTATTTAGTGAATTGTGATAATGTATGCTCACATTGTATCTTCTCACTCAAACTGAAATAAGGAATTGATGAAATCTGTAAAACATTTCAGCAAAGTAATAACCTTTCAGAAAAACTATATACATTTTGTATCATCTTCTGATACAGTTAATAATACAATAAATTAGTTTTGTCATTTACATTTTATCTCTTTTAAAACTATTTCTATAGAGCTTATTTTTCAAATGTTATAGTCTAGCATTCTATGTTGGCATCCAATTACCTGATAGAAATAAAATGCTTTAAAGGTGCATAACAGATATTTTGTGGCTGAATGTTTTAAAAGCTTTCCTTGAGTTACAATTTGCATGAGTTAAGTAAAATGAAAACTTTTCTTATGCAAGTAAAGCAAATCTGTAAAAATAAATTAATATGAGTTTAATGACTATATTTTAAATAATTACAGTGCTCTGTACATGTTTTTCATATTAAGACAAGTATTTGGTTGATGCTCAACAAAATCTCATTTTTTATTATATGTGCATTAATATTCTGACTAGTCAGATAGCTGCATGAGAGATAAGTATTTAATGAGTGTTAAGATACTAAATAGGAACATTTACAGAAGTGTTCATTATAAGCCTTTGTAAGCCATACTTACTTGTTATGGTGATTCTTATCTAATGTCTTTGCCCAAAACTTAAGCTACAAGTATTTCTTGTTGATTATTCCCCCTTAACATTCTGTTCACTTTTGTTTTTATTTCCATAGTAACCAGCTAACCCAGGAATGTTCCAACAGTTCCGCTGGTTTCATATACCTTGCCAAATTGCTTTGGTGTATGATATTCTAGCATAATAATATACTGTGACTCAGCTTCCTACTAAGCATGTTTCTGATTAGTGGTGAATATTCTCCATCATTTTCTTTTATTTCAAAATATGCCATATTAATTTTTTTTTATTTTTTTCTTTTTAAATTTAATTTTTTTTAATTTTTAATTTTTATTTTTTTAATATAAATTTATTTATTTTAATTGGAGGTTAATTAAAACTCATTTACTATATAAGTTAATGATATTTTTCTAATTTAATAATACTTCTATATATATTTATGTGTATCTTTTAATCAAGACAAATATGTTCCATTTAATGTTTGAGCATCTAATATATTTTAGAATGTTGATATATATATATATATATATATATATACATTTAAAGTAAATGTTTTGCATTCTAGAAGTTGTATTTAGTAGAAAAGAAAATCATAAAAATTATCATTAAATTTTTAAAAATATAGGCTACAAATTACTATCAATTTATAAGAGAGAGGATAATTTATTCTGGAATGGAACCTCTGCATAAATGAGCATTTTCCAGAAAGGAAAGTCTGAGGAAGATATCTAATAAGAAGAATAGAATCAAAGAAGATGGAAGAAGAAAAAAAAAAGATACAACTGTTCAGGGAAAATAAGTCATATAATGTACCTAAAGCAGAGAATTATCAGAATGTTTGATTCTTTAAAATGATTTAAAAAATTAATAAACAGAAGCAATTAAAACAGAGTCAGGGGATTATTATAATGACCTCTCAAGTCCTACTATGAAGGCCAAGCCAAAGAAGAAGAAGAGAAACTCCCTTCCTTGTCTGACAAGAGCTCAGTCAATGAGAGATGGTCATAGTCCATCCAATGAAAAGCCTCTATACTTGGAACTTCTGTTCCTCCAATGGTCTCTACCATAGACATTCCACCTTCCTCCTACTCTTTTTAAGAGACTCCTCCTCTCCTTGGTACAAGGGAACTTGTATGTGACTCACCACAGTGGCTAACTGTATATTGCAATTATTTGTCGATCCTGAATAAACTCATTTTTCCTGGAGGGAAAAAAAAAAAAAAAAAGTCTAGTTTTATAGGTCACCATGTTGATGACCCATATGGGGACCAGAAAAGATCCCTGACAACAGACTGGTGAGGCAGCAGGTGAAGTACCCACACTGGGGTCCCTGCTTTTATTGGGGCCCTGGAGTTTGAGGGTTAGTCTTTCTCTTGAATTCCAGCTTCTGCTATATTCTTATTTTTAAACTCTTGGCATTAGGTGGGATTCATTTAAAGCTTTATCCTTTCTGGATGCAGGCCTTGTTCTGTATGTGAGTACTCATTTGACACTTCATCCTGACTCTGAAACAAGGCTATTGCAACTGGAACTGGCTGAAATCCACCCACTCCTTTGGAAACAGGGACTGTTTCTTGGGGCTCTGCAGTTAAGGTTTTGGACTGACTCTTCAGGACAAGACTTTCTTTTAGAACTGATTGATATTAGGTCTGCCATCAGTTTGAACTGTTTAAGCTATAATCCTTTTGAGTTGTATAGGTTGTTTGAAAATTATTCTTTAACTGAAGAGAATAAATTATTCTTTAACTTCTCAGAGAAAGACCTCTGAGAAGTAAGGATCCCAGTAACCCAATAATTTTGAAGGTGCCCTCACAATGGGATCCTGGTCAATATTAGGTTTGAAAATGAGGCCTACCTTTGGAGAAGGAAATGGCAACCCACTCCAGTGTTCTTGCCTGGAGAATCCCAGGGATGGGGGAGCCTGGTGGGCTGCTGTCTATGGGGTCACACAGAGTCGGACACGACTGAAGCGACTTAGCAGTAGCAGCAGTTAGCAGGCATACCTTATACCATTTCTAACTAAATGAACCAAAGTAACCAAAGACAATTTAGAACATCAGTAGTCATTATGGGAAACTCTTTAATTCCTCAAAAAAACTTTCCATAAAACACAATGTACAACCATAGCTATAAATTTCCTAAACAGAATGAAACACTTCTTTTGACTGTGTTTTGAGGCTTCCAAATATTACCAGGTTCCTAAAATTCCCCCTCAGCCAAATATGATTTTAAGATAAACATGAGCAAGTTCAGTTAAGTTCAGTTCAGTCACTCAGTCTTGGCTGACTCTTTGTGACCCCCATGAATTGCAGCACACCATGCCTCCCTGTCCATCACCAACTCCCGGAGTTTACTCAAACTCACATTCATTGAGTCGGTGATGCCATCCAGCCACCTTATCCTCTGTCGTCCCCTACTCCTCCTTCCCCTAATCCCTCCAGGTATCAGGGTCTTTTCCAATGAGTCAACTCTTCACATGAGGTGGCCAAAGTATTGGAGTTTCAGCTTTAGCATCATTCCTTCCAATGAACACCCAGCACTGATCTCCTCTAGGATAGACTGGTTGGACCTCCTTGCAGTCCAAGGGGCTCTCAAGAGTTTCCTCCAACACCACAGTTCAAAAGCATCAGTTCTTCAGTACTCAGCTTTCTTCACAATCAAACTTTCACATCCATACATGAACACTGGAAGCCATAGCCTTGACTAGACAGACCTTTGTTGGCAAAGTAATGTTTCTGCTTTTTAATATTCTATCTAGGTTGGTTATATCTTTCCTTCCAAGGAGAAAGTGTCTTTTAATTTCATGGCTGCAATCTGAGTGACTTCACTTTCAATTTTCACTTCCATGTATTGGAGACACAAATGGTAACCCACTCCAGTGTTCTTGCCTGGAGAATCCCAGGGATGGGGGAGCCTGGTGCACTGCTGTCTATGAGGTCGCATAGAGTTGGACACGACTGAAGTGACTTAGCAGCATCAGCAGCAATCACCATCTGCAGTGATTTTGGAGCCCCCCAAAATAAAGTCTCACACTGTTTCCACTGTTTCCCCATCTATTTCCCATGAAGTGATGGGACTGGATGCCATGATCTTAGATTTCTGAATGTTGAGCTTTATGTCAATGTTTTCACTCTCCTCTTTCACCTTCATCAAGTGGCTCTTTATTTCCTCTTCACTTTCTGCCATAAGGGTGGTGTCATCTGCAAATCTGAGGTTATTGATATTTCTCCTGGCAATCTCAATTCCAGCTTGTGCTTCTTCCAGCCCAGAGTTTATCATGATGTACTTTGCATATAAGTTAAATAAGCAGGGTGACAATATACAGCCTTGACGTACTCTTTTTCCTATTTGGAACCACTCTTTTGTTCCATGTCCAGTTCTAACTGTTGCTTCCTGACCTGCATACAGGTTTTTCAAGAGACAGGTCAGGTGCTCTGGTATTCCCATATCTTTCAGAATTTTCCACAGTTTATTGTGATCCACACAGTCAAAGACTTTGGAATAGTCAATAAAGCAGAAATAGATGTTTTTTTCTGGAGCTCTCTTGGTTTTTTGATGATCCAGCGGATGTTGGCAATGTGATCTCTGGTTCCTCTGGCTTTTCTAAAGCCAGCTTGAACATCTGGAAGTTCATGGTTCACATATTGCTGAAGCCTAGCTTGGAGAATTTTGAGCATTACTTTACTAGCATGTGAGATGAGTGCAAATGTGCCATAGTTTGAGCATTCTTTGGCATTGCCTTTCTTTGGGATTGGAATGAAAACTGACCTTTTCCAGTCCTGTGGCCACTGCTGAGTTTTCCAAATTTGCTGGCATATTGATTGCAGCACTTTCACAGCATCATCTCTCAGGATTTGAAATAGCTCAACTGGAATTCCATCACCTCTACTAGCTTTGTTAGTAGTGATGTTTCCTAAGGCCCATTTGGCTTCACATTCCAGGATATCTGGCTCTACGTGAGTGATCACACCATCATGATTATCTGGGTCGTGAAGATCTTTTTTGTACAATTCTTCTGTGTATTCTTGCCTGGAGAATCCCAGGGATGGGGGAGCCTGGTGGGCTCTCTTAATATCACCTCTTCTTAATATCATCAGCTTCTGTTAGGTCCATACCATTTCTGTCCTTTATCGAACCCATCTTTGCATGAAATGTTCCCTTGGTATCTCTAATTTTCTTGAAGAGATCTCTAGTCTTTCTCATTCTTCTGTTTTCCTCTATGTCTTTGCATTGATCGCTGAGGAAGGCTTTCTTATCTCTCTTTGCTCTTCTTTGGAACTCTGCATTCAGATGTTTATATCTTTTATTTTCTCCTTTGCTTTTTGCTTCTCTTCTTTTCACAGCTATTTGTAAGGCCTCCTTAGACAGCCATTTTACTTTTTTGTATTTCTTTTCCATGGAGATGGTCTTGATCTCTGTCTCCTGTACAATGTCACAAACCTCTGCCCATGGTTCATCAGGCATTCTGTCTATCAGATTTAGTCCCTTAAATCTATTTCTCACTTCCACTGTATAATCATAAGGGATTTGATTTAGGTCATACCTGAATGGTCTAGTGATTTTCCCTGCTTTCTTCAATTTAAGTCTGAATTTGCCAATTAGGAGTTCATGATCTGAGCCACAGTCAGCTCCCGGTCTTGTTTTTGCTGAATGTATAGAGCTTCTCCATCTTTGGCTGCAAAGAATATAATCAATCTGATTTCATTGTTGACCATCTGGTGATGTCCATGTGTAGAGTCTTCTCTTGTGTTGTTGGAAGAGGGTGTTTGCTATGACCAGTGTGTTCTCTTGGCAAAACTCTATTAACCTTTGTCCTGCTTCATTCTGTATTCCAAGGCCAAATTTGCCTGTTACTCCAGGTGTTTCTTGACTTCCTACTTTTGCATTCCAGTCCCCTATAATGAAAAGGACATCTTTTTTAGGTTTTAGCTCTAAAAGGTCTTGTAGGTCTTCATAGAACCATTCAACTTCAGCTTCTTCAGCATTACTGGTTGGAGCATAGGCTTGGATTACTGTGATATTGAATGGTTTGCTTTGGAAATGAACAGGGCATCAGAGGGCAGACACACTGAAACATGAATAAAGAAATGGTTAAAGAAAGATAAGGAGCCATATGAAGCCTCGAGCTCTTCTTCCTTGTGTTTTTGTCTCTGTTGCCATCTTCTTTCTCTCCCTCGTGTTTCATAGGCAGACTCATCCTCTTCTTGACCTTTCTTCTTCCCTTTCACATATCCCCCATACTCTTGGTTACTCCATAGGTATTCTTGCACTGAACTTTCCTTTTCTCCCTAAAATTTTCCACCTGTTTTTTTTTTTTTTTTTTCCCCTCTGGACCTCTCAGAACTTGTACTTTTAAAATTCAGTTATCTGAAGATCCAGAGGTTAAATCTTTAATTTCTTATATTTTCTGGGCTAATGATAAACTGTGAGCCAAAGTCAAAACTTTTTCAAAAGTAACTAAAAATCCTCAATGATTTTCTAAGGAATTTTTTTGTAGTCCTTCAAGCTTACCAACTGGTTTCTCTGACTTATAACAACTGATTCACATGCTTGTAGGCAAAGACAAGGTGCAGGACCAGATGAGAACCACTAACTTGGAAAATTCAGAAAGGTCTCTAGAATTACAACCAGGAGACCAGCCCACTAGCTCTTATGATCATACTTGGACAATTGCTAGGTAACCTAAACAAGTAATTCCTGGGGCTTTTCTGTAACCTTTTAATTAAAAAAAAAATTAGTTCTGTGCATAAAAATCTGATGAACCTGTTCATGAATATTATACTCAGTTTCATATTATTTTTAAAGAAAATCCTGGTCTTTCCTCAGATGATGATTGCACCTGAAAATCTTCTAACTCTCTGTTTATTAGTGGGCTGAACCAGGGCCTTTTAACCCTGATAAAAAAGAGATAGAATGGAAGTGGAAACTATGTTCACTCCAGACGTGGTTACTGACAAGCCAGCTTCCCTCACTCTAGCTGAGTCACCTTGAAGGAAGAACTCCAAAATTCTTAATCATCACCTGTAGCAAATGAAAATGCCTAAACAAAATTAAAACCCTTTTAGCATTTCCTAAACAAAACTAAAACCCTTTTAGTTTCTGCTTTTTTCCCAAAGAGACTGAACATTGGAAAAGAGATTGTTTTAAATCTAAGCTCTTCATGCACTAGCCTTTCAAAATCCTCCTAATTCTTTTTTTTTTTCCAAAATCCTCCTAATTCTTAAAGACAGGGTTCCATGGATGAGGCTCTTCCCAAACCTCCCTCTTATTTGTTTTGGAGAATCACTTCTTCATATGGGGGATGAACCTCTTCCAGTCCCACTTGACACCAGAGCATTGCTACTGTAAAGCAGTTCCTGTGTCAGAGGACTAAAATAGCTGAAATAAAGGGGATCTTGAATGACCCTCAAGAGATTCCTGTCTTTGAACCCATTGTCTTTTGTTTAGAACTTTTGAGAGACACCTACCATTTTCTCTGGAGAAGACAATGGCACCCCACTCCAGTACTCTTGCCTGGAAAATCCCAAGGACAGAGGAACCTGGTAGGCTGCAGTCCATGGGGTCACTAAGAATCGGGCATGACTGAGCGACTTTACTTTCACTTTTCACTTTCATGCATTGGAGAAGGAAATGGCAACCCACTTCAGTGTTCTTGCCTGGAGAATCCCAGGGACAGAGGAGTCTGATGGGCTGCCATCTGTGGGGTCGCATAGAGTTGGACACGACTGAAGCGACTTAGCAGCAGCAGGAGTACCATTTTTTCCTTAGTCTATCAGCCTCTATACATCCATTAGGTTGAAACTACATCAGGAAGTATCATGCTGGGATTTCTTTCTCCCAAAAGAGAGATAATTCTAGAACTTGATAGTAGTCATCAGAATAGACCACCAGCTGAATTAAATGGTCCCACCACATCATTCATTTGCTCCATCTCTGATGGTACTAGAGCAGCTTCTGAAGAACTAATCATTTGCTCCTATTGAATCAGCGACTACCCTCTTTATGGGTGAAATCTCCAACTAGTGTTGGCAAAATTGACAGTGCACTTCCCATCAAGATTCAAATAGACCTCTCAAACTCTCTCCTCAGAATTAATCAGTACCCTGTAAGTGAAGAAGTCCTTCCAGGCAGAAAGCCACTGATACAAGATTACAAGTCTCAACGTTTCATTTCCCTTGTAATAAATCCTCGTGTTTTCCTAGAGAGAATATCCAGGAGCTGAGGATGGAGGTTTTGTTGTTAAATCCAAATTTGTGTACCCGATGCACATTGAGGCCAACATCCAAAACATTGGAGTTTGGTTCAGAGAAAGGTTTATTTTTCAAGAACATGCCAACCAGGAAGATGGGAAATGCAGATTCCTTTCAAATTTATCTTGCAGTTTGGCTGGGGAGCAAACATTTTACAGGCCAAAACAAAACAAAACAAAAGAAAGTAAAGAGTTTGCAGAGAAGAACCAATTCTGACTCCAGTTGGAACTGTTTTTTTGGCTTGCTTTTTGTTGCTGTTGTTATTATAATCATACATAATGGCCTGCCTCAAAGGATTTTGCCCCTTTGCCTGACTGTTAAACTAAAATGTTTTTGTTCAGCTCAGAGAGAGATAATCTGAACCTGCCTACCTGTGAAAAGAAGAGATTAACATACCCCTTCCAAAAGCTGGCCCTTCCCAGAGATGTTTTGCAACACTGAAGACCCTTTTTACTTTACTTCCTCACTGCCTTTCAGTCTCTATTCTGCCTTTTGACTTTAGTTACTCATTGCTTCCCTCGCTAGTTCTATAAAAGAACCTGGCATCCAGACCCTGACAACATGGTTACTTTGAGACATTAGTCTGCCATTTTCTTGGTCAGCTCAAGAAAGTCATATTCCCAATTAAGTTTCATTCCTTGCCTCAATACCTTCTTCTTGGATTAATTGGCCTGTAATGTGATGAGCAGAGTGAGCTTGGACTTGGTAAGCTTCCTGGAACTGTCTTGTAACTTGATGTGTCATTGATGCTTGAGATTGATCTATGTGTTTCTGAGAAACATTTAGTAAATCACAGTCTTATGCTCCATTAACCTCTTTCTGCTGCTGCTGCTGCTAAGTTGCTTCAGTCGTGTCTGACTCTGTGCGACCCCATAGACGGCAGCCCACCAGGCTCCCTCATCCCTGGAATTATACAGGCAAGAACACTGGAGCAGGTTGCCATTTCTGTCTCCAATGCATGAAAGTGAAAAGTGAAAGTGAAGTCGCTCAGTCGTGTCCGACTCCTAGCGACCCCATGGACTGCAGCCTACCAGGCTCCTCCATCCATGGGATTTTCCAGGCAAGAGTACTGGAGTGGGTTGCCATTGCCTTCTCCTAACCTCTTTCTAGGCTAGAGCAAAAGCCATGGTTGAAACATGTTATACTTTACTTAGAGCCTTATGACAGGTTGGGCTTCCTTGTGGCTCAATGGGTAAAGAATCCACCTGCAATGCAGGAGACACAGGATATGTGAGTTCAATTTATGGTTTAGGAAAGATGCCCTGGAGGTGGAAAGGGCAACCAACTCCAGTATTCTTGCCTGAAAATTGACAGAGGAACCTGGCAGGCTACAGTCCAAAGGGTTGCAAAGAGTTGGACATGACACATGCACATACCTTTCTCTGAATCAAACTCCAGTGTTTTGGATGGTGGCCTCAATGTGCATCGGGTACACAAATTTGGATTTAACAACAAAACCTCCATCCTCAACTCTTGGGTATTCTCTCCAGGAAAACACGAGGATTTATTAGAAGGGAAAATGAAACGTTCAGACTTGTAACCTTGTATCAGTGGCTTTTTCTCTTATGACCAAACTTCTGTATGTTTTACTAAAAAATAACAACCCAAATCCAATTTTCTGTGAAGAACTAACTGGCAACAGAATCTTCAGTGTCTTAAAGGAGAGCCTGATGAATCTAACTACCCTGGATATCTCAACGACCAGATCCCTTTTTCTTATTTTTATACAAAAAGGAATGAAATGCCCTAGCCAACAATTGAACACTGTGGCATGAAAATACACTTCTTTCCTTAAAGTCATAATGACCACTGCCGTTTTGGTTAAGGTCACTGAAAACATCATTGTAGGACCCTCTTTAGTGATTTCTGTACCCCATGCAATAGAAGCTCTCCTGAATTGTCATCACATTTGACATTTCTCAGCCAGCTGTCCCACTTCTATAAAAACCTTTTGTTAAGGAATTTGTTGCTAACTGCTCCTTACATGACTCTTTCACTTTGTAATAACCTTAATCCTGCCATTATTCTCCTTTCCACCACTGACAATACAGACTGCTTAATGCTGGTGAACCACTTTTTGCCTCCTTGCAATGGTCTGTAGGAAATTCCTTTGGGTAACATTGATTTCTCATGATTCACTGATGATGTCAATGGCAAATACCCTACTGGGTATGTTATTGCACGTCCTTTTCATGTTACCTAGGCAGTACCTTTACCTATGGCTACTTCAGCCCCCAAAAGTTCAATGATGTACTTTTACACAGGTTTGCACTTTAGCCAAGGACAAAACTACTAATATTTATACTTATACTAGATATATCTTTGTACTAGCTCATGACTGTACAATATTGTGGAAGAAATGTATCTCCCTGGCTTCCAAAATGGTCCCAATATTCAGGAATTATTGGAGGCTATATTTTACCTGCTATTTTAGCAATTATTAAGATTTTGGGGTATTCTAAACTTGACTCTCTGGAAGCTAAGGGAAATCTCCTTGCTGGTATTTCTGCAAAGAATGTTTCCCTTTCAAGGGACCAATAGCTGAACCTCTGTCATGGCCCAGGAGTATTTCCCCTAATGAAAACTTAGGATAATCTAGCTAGAGAATGCCATAGGTTGACCTCTGAAAAGTAAAAAAAAAAAAAAAAAAAAGGAAAAGTTTGGGGATTTAACAATTAGCAAAAAAAGAAAGCTCTAGTTCAAATCAAGTGACAACTCAAACCTATAGGAGTCTCTAGAATTCCTAATCCTCACTACTGTGCACACATTAAACCATTGATCGACTGAAAAAATGATAACTTTAATGAGTCAATATTGGTGGGGACACATACCTCACTTGTCCCACTTCTCCAAAGTACAATCAGGGAATCCTGTTCATTCTACTTCTAGGTGTTTTAAACTGTTTAATGGACCATGTGAAGTCTGGAAAGGTATTTCATAAAACTACCCCCATCCTATATATATATATAGATAGATACTTTAGTCATAGTCTGTATGCTTTCTCACTGGAGTGAAGCTTTCCCTTCCAGACAAGCTATTGCCTTTTTTGTGGCTAAATCTTATTGGAAAGAATTGTTCCTTCCTCAGGAGCTTCTCTGGAAATTCATAGTAATCAAGAAATCCATTCTACTGGCCAAATAATTTGACAAGTCTGTGCTGTTTCAACAGTTTTATATTTTATCTGCACTTACCACCTCAATCATGATTTAGTCCAATCATTTAATGGCATTCAGTTCAGTTCAGTCACTCAGTCCTGTCCGACTCTTCGCGACCCCATGAATCGCAGCATGCTAGGACTCCCTATCCATCACCAACTCCCGGAGTTCACTCAGACTCACATCCATCGAGTCAGTGATGCCATCCAGCCATCTCATCCTCTGTCGTCCCCTTCTCCTCCTGCCCCCAATCCCTCCCAGCATCGGAGTCTTTTCCAATGAGTCAACTCTTTGCATGAGGTGGCCAAAGTGTTGGAGTTTCAGCTTTAGCATCATTCCTTCCAAAGAACATCCAGGGCTGATCTCCTTTAGAATGCACTGGTTGGATCTCCTTGCAGTCCAAGGCACTCTCAAGAGTCTTCTCCAACACCACAGTTCAAAAGCATCAATTCTTCGGTGCTCAGCTTTCTTCACAGTCCAACTCTCACATCCATACATGACCACTGGAAAAACCAGAGCCTTGACTAGATGGACCTTTGTTGGCAAAGTAATGTCTCTGCTTTTGAATATGCTATCTAGGTTGGTCATAACTTTCCTTCCAAGGAGTAAGTGTCTTTTAATTTCATGGCTGCAATCACCATCTGCAGTGATTTTGGAGCCCCAAAAAATAAAGTCTGACACGGTTTCCACTGTTTTCCCATCTATTTCCCATTAAATGACAGGGCCAGATGCCATGATCTTTGTTTTCTGAATGTTGAGCTTTAAGCCAACTTTTTCACTCTCCACTTTCACTTTTACCAAGAGGCTTTTTAGTTCCTCTTCACTTTCTGCCATAATGGTGGTGTTAGCTGCATATCTGAGGTTATTGATATTTCTCCCGAAAATCTTGACGCCAGCTTGTGCTTCTTCCAGCCCAACTTTCTCATGATGTAAACTGAATATAAGTTAAATAAGCAGGGTGACAGTATACAGCCTTGACATACTCCTTTTCCTATTTGGAACCAGTCTATTGTTCCATGTCCAGGTCTAACTGTTGCTTCCTGATCTGCATATAAGTTTCTCAAGAGGCAGGTCAGGTGATCTGGTATTCCCATCTCTTTCAGAATGTTCCACAGTTTATTGTGATCCACAGAGTCAAAGGCTTTGGCATAGTCAATAAAGCAGAAATAGATGTTTTTCTGGAACTCTCTTGGTCTTTTGATGATCCATCAGATGTTGGCAATCTGGTCTCTGGTTCCTCTGCCTTATCTAAAGCCAGCTTGGACATTTGGAAGTTCACAGTTCACATATTGCTGAAGCCTGGCTTGGAGAATTTTGAGCATTAGTTTACTAGTGTGTGAGATGAGTGCAATTGCGTGGTAGTTTGAGCATTCTTTGGCATTGCCTTTCTTTGGGGTGGGAATGAAAACTGACCTATTCCAGTCCTGTGGCCACTGCTGAGTTTTCCAAATTTGCTGACATGTTGAGTGCAGCACTTTCACAGCATCATCTCTCAGGATTTGAAATAGCTCACCTGGAATTCCATCACCTCCACTAGCTTTGTTCGTAGTGATGTTTTCTAAGGCCCACTTGACTTCACATTCCAGGATGTCTGGCTCTAGGTCAGTGATCACATCATCGTGATTATCCTGGTCATGAAGTTCCTTTTTGTACAGTTCTTCTGTGTATTCTTTGTGTACAGATCTTCTGCTTCTGTTAGGTCCATACCATTTCTGTCCTTTATTGAGCCCATCTTTGCATGAAATGTTCCCTTGGTATCTCTAATTTTCTTGAAGTGATCTCTAGTCTTTCCCATTCTGTTGTTTTCCTCTATTTCTTTGCACTGATTGCTGAGGAACGCTTTCTTATCTCTTCCTGCTATTCTTTGGAATTCTCATTGAGATGCTTATATCTTTTCTTTTCTTCTTTACTTTTCACTTCTCTTCTTTTCACAGCTATTTGTAAGGCCTCCTCAGACAGGCATTTTGCTTTTTTGCATTTCTTTTCCATGAGGATGGTCTTGATCCCTGTCTCCTGTAGAATGTCACAAACCTCAGTCCATAGTTCATCAGGCACTCTATCTATCAGATCTAGTTCCTTAAATCTATTTCTAACTTCCACTGTATAATCATAAGGGACTTGATCTAGCTCATACCTGAATGGTCTAGTGGTTTTCCCTACTTTCGTCAATTTAAGTCTGAATTTGGCAATAATGATCTCATGATCTGAGCCACAGTCAACTCCCAGTCTTGTTTTTGCTGACTGTATAGAGCTTCTCCATCTTTGCCTGCAAATAATGTAGTCAATCTGATTTCGGTGTTGACCATCTGGTGATGTCCATGTGTAGAGTCTTCTCTTATGTTGTTGGAAGAGGGTGTTTGCTATAACCAGTGCATTCTCTTGGCAAAACTCTCTTAGCCTTTGCCCTACTTAATTTCGTATTCCAAGGCCAAATTTGCCTGTTACTCCAGGTGTTTCTTGACTTCCTACTTTTGCATTCCAGTCCCCGATAATGAAAAGGACATCTTTTTGGGGTGTTAGTTCTAAAAGGTTTTTTAGGTCTTCATAGAACCATTCAACTTCAGCTTCTTCAGCATTACTGGTTGGAGCATAGACTTGGATTATTGTGATATTGAATGGTTTTCCTTGGAAACGAATAGAGATTGTGCTGTTATTTTTGAGATTGCATCCAAGTACTGCATTTTGGACTCTTTTGTTGACCATGATGGCTACTCCATCTCTTCCAAGGGATTCCTGCCCATAGTAGTAGATATAATGGTCATCTGAGTTAAATTTACCCATTCCAGTCCATTTTATTTCACTGATTCCTAGAATGTCGACATTCACTCTTGCCATCTCCTGTTTGACCACTTTCAATTTGCCTTGATTGATGGACCTAACATTCTGTGTTCCTACGCAATATTGCTCTTTACAGCATTGGACCTTGCTTCGATCACCAATCATATCCACAACTGGGTATTGTTTTTGCTTTGGCTCCATGCCTTCATTCTTTCTGGAGTTATTTCTCCACTGATCTCCAGTAGCATATTGGTCAACTACCGACCTGGGAGTTCCTCTTTCAATATCCTATCATTTTGCCTTTTCATACTGTTCATGGGGTTCTCAAGGCAAGAATACTGAAGTGGCTTGCCATTCCTTTCTCCAGTGGACCACATTCTGTCAGACCTCTCCACCATGACCCTCCAGTCTTGGGTGGCTCCACAGGGCATGGCTTAGTTTCAATGAATTACACTTGGCTGTGTTCCTAGTGTGATTAGATTGGCTAGTTTTCTGTGATTATGTTTTCAGTGTGTCTGCCCTCTGATGCCCTCTTGCAACACCTACTGTCTTACTTGGGTTTCTCTTACCTTGGACGTGGGATATTTCTTCAAGGCTGCTCCAGCAAAGATCAGCCAACATTATTAAGACTCAATTGGCAAAAAATTTTAGAGGCCCTCCCAATAGCTTGATCATAAGCATTACTGTTGGTTCATCTAAATCTTAAATCCACCCCTTTGGTAACTTATAAACTTTCAACCTTTGAGATACACAGGAAGCCCAATATGTGGTGGTTTCTGTCTTTTTTAATGTACACCTGATAAGATATAACTTCAGAATTTCAAGGTAATAATAGCTTCTCTGGGAAATAACCATGTTTTGGTAGAGCAATTTTTTCACAGTATGACCTAGGAAGATGAAGACCTTAAACATCCCATCTTACAATGTGGAGACTTTATCAATTCGAAAAGACACCTCCTGAAAGACTCTCTTTAGCCTCTCTGTAAAGTCCTATACCAGGTACTGCTAACTAATCCTTGTGCTACAAAACCCAGGAATATACTCTTGGATTCACAGGACACACTATAAAATGTCCTGAAAACTTATTGAGCTTACACATCATCTAGTGACTTGAAAATAAGTATTTACTGGGATGGAAGCAGATTATATCTGATCAGACTACTTTCCCAAGGTACCAAAACCTGATTTGTTGGAAGTTTGTTGCCAGATTTTGATGATGTCATAATGCTTCTGATCATCTCCTGTGTCTATGGTCTTGATAACATGTGAACTTTAGATTAAAAGTGATTGAATATTCTCTCTACTATGACTCCTTCCTTGTCCCTTGAATGTGAACTCAACAGATTTCCAATCCATGCATTTTCCCTCCAGTGTGGGACATTATACACTGAAAGGTCCTTCCTGGTACTGAGTGATGAACAGTGCTTTCAGAGAAAGATCTCAATCAAGAGGGAGAAATGTAAAATTAATAAACATAAACCACAGTTAAAATAGGGTCTAGAGGCAAGAACAGGGAGCTCTTACACCTTAAGACAATAGCAGAGCCAAACAAGAAGAAGTTCAACCAATGAGAGACTGTAATAGCTCAACCAGTAGAAAAACTTCTATACTTCAAACACTTAATTTCTTCAGTAAGCTGTTGGTAAACTCTAGCCTTACTACATTCCTCTTCCCTTTATTACAAGAGTCTTCCTCTTTCTGTGGTGGGGGACTTGCATGTGTTTCACCATGATTGCAAACTCCAATTTGCTGTTCTTTAATGATCCCAGATAAAACCAGTTTTACTCAAGAAATAACTGGTAATCTATTTGTTTAAGATCAATATCATGTAACATCTGTGCTTATATGAAAATAGAGTTTATAAAGAGAATGTGCCACTAAAGATAAGGAACTGCATAAATTAAACATTTTTTTTTTCTTCTTTTATTTTCAGAGTTGGTACATGTCACAGGTTCGATACAGTTGTTCAAAACTCAGGAGGTTTCATTGGTGTCCATATTCATGTCTCCAGTAGCAGAAAATCATGGATAACTAAGAAAAAGTCCATTTACTGCTAAAGCTATTGCTTTTTGTAGTATGTAGATTTTCTTTGAGTTATAAGCAATTTTGTATTCTTTAGTCTCTTTACTTGTCAATAAACATTTAATTACTAATATATTATTTTTAACTTTCCAACTGAAGTCCTAGATTCCCTCACACCAACAAGCATCCTATACCTTGATGGTCATGGGGATTTGCTTGAGGACAAACTTTTTTTAATACTTTAGCAACTTGAGTTATTGTAACTCCAGTGGACATTATTCCCTTGGTTTAAGCTTCTGCATTGGAAAAATCACACTTATGGTGAATACAATTTGCAGAAGTTTTATAGTTACCTTTGTGAAATTAAATTAAAAAGTAGGTTTTCTATTACATTTTGTGACATTCAAGCTTTAAAGATCTTATCAAGAATTAAATTAGGCTAACTTTATCCAATTTTTTCTTAGTGTACTTCCGATGAAGTAGTTCTTTCATTTAGTGGTGGGATAAAAATATCTTAATTCTGGCATTTTAAAAGGTGATAAAACTGACCCTGGATGTTATAGACCAATCAACTTCATTAATGCTGCTGTTAAATTACACATGATAATTTTATTGCAGTATCATGAACTGATGAAAAAAAATTAAAAGGACAAATCTTAATATGCTAATAGTAGTTAGGCAATTTCTTAAAGATTCAAAACAATCAGTTTTTTCTACTGAAAATTGATCTTTTTACGTTTATTTCATATATTTATCCGAATCTGAATAACAGATTAAAATGTAATTTTTCTATCTGCCACCACCAGATCTCTGTTTCGTCTAGGTCTCTGCAAGAGCTACATTGCAATGACCTCTTTTTGGTCTATAATCTTCATCTGGTCTCAGGACAAGTTATTAACAATTCACAGCTTTAATGAACAACAAAATATGACTTGACAAAGAATTCCAAGACATTTTGCTTCAATCAATTTATGTGTACTTATTTAGACAAAAAGATTTCCATATACACACATACATAAAACACATTTGTCTCTGAGTGAATGTCTATGACCATGTACAGCTAACAATTAAGAGTGACTGCAACATGTCCAGCACTGTTTTAATTGATTTGTGTATCTTCATTCCTTTAGTCTTTAAATAAAAAGTTGCCACTATATAAACCCATCTTTATATAAATAGTACTTGAATGTATGAGATTATGAGCACAGGCCATAGGAATCTTACTCTGGAATGCATGTAAGTCACCTAGATATCTGATAAAGTCCAGAACCCTTTGCTCAGGTAGGGATCAGAAACTCCAAGAGTAGGGATTCAGCAGTTGTGTTTTCAACAATTTCCCAGATAATACTACTGCTCACCAAAATTTATCACCCACTATCTTACACAGGGATTGTCTTGTTTATTTTATATTAGTCTCTCAAAAAGTACTCCAAATAATGACAAAGAGTTTTATATTATATTCTGCTTTTAAAAATGCCACATTTTGTATCTCCATTTGATTCCCTGGACAGTTGGCAGTGTTTCTCAGACTCCTTCTACACATGTTAATCACATTGTAAAGATTTACTACTCAACATCATAGAATAATGTTATTATTGATAATATATACACAGTACTGAGTAACTTTATCTTTAGCCTTTATAGATTTGCAATTGCATTCCTTTATAAGAATATCCAATCTCCTTTATGATATCATTTTGTACTGCATTGTAGTTTCTATTTTAGGCCCAAATTTCTTTCTGTTGCTGTATAGTCACAGAGGCCAGTTCACAGGTTCCCCAGTCCCAGATGGGACCCTTGCCCTGGTCATGCAATCATGTGGTCAGGCACTCCCTGTCACTCTGGGGACACTCCTGCTTGAATGGTTGATCTGTAATTGCTCTGCCTTGCCTCACACTGTGTCCCTCATAGACACCTGTCCAACTTTTCTTCTGAAGAGATGCCAGGCTTACTTTTATACAAGTTTTTTTTTTTTTTTTTTTTCTTGTCAGGCCAGATCACAGGGGAAAAAAAAAAAAAAAAGTGTTGCATAGAGTACCCAGTGGATCCAAACTCCCAGATGAGTTCTGAAACTCTGGATGAAAATATCTGATCTAAGTGATGCTCTGTCTCACACATCCCAAGGATCACTTAACTTCTCTTCTCAGCATAACAGAGGGTGTTTTATTCACTTTTTCAGATTTGAGAGAGAAAGAATAGCTTCCGGGCAGATTTGCCCCTAGGTAGGAAATACAAACAGACATTTTTCCTATGATACTTTTAGTTTTATTTTCAATTTTGTTTTTACAGAGAACATCATTATAACATTGTAGAAACTAACTTTTAACTGTGAGTGGCATCAAAAAAGTATCTATTACATTTTTAATGTTAGGAATAGATTTTTAAAAGCAGAGATTATAAAATATCAAGAAGTGGATCCCAGGTCCGATTCTTCTTTCCCCTAATGCTGTAATGTCAAATGAAGCTGAATGCACATACATCTACTAGCTGTGATATGTGAATCTGGAAAAGCTATCTCAAGATCATCAAAGGTCTCAATCATACATAAAAGAAAGCCATATAATGTTACTGGGACAACCCTAAATGGACAGTAAGTTAGTTTATTCTACAGCATATCACCAAAAGGCAGAATTGGGAAAGACATTTAAGATAATCTATTTAAGCACCTTCATTTTCAAGATGAGGAAATGAGAGTCCAGAGAATTTATATTTCTTGCCAAGGTTATAGAATTAGTTAATTATCATTTTTAATAACTATGATAAATCTATATTTTGAACCAACATTAATTTTCCCACAGAGAAAATATATGGAAAAGCAAATTATAATCTATAAAATAGACAGTATAGGGGGATATTTTCAAATGACTTTAAATAGTACAATATATTTATTTTTTAGAGTTTTTATTTTTATCAGTTATGCATGCACATTGGTTGAAGACATAAGTAGTGAGTTTCATAGTTATTTTTTGTGACATATTTTTGATCCCACATATAAGTGATATATATGGTATTTGTCTTTCTCTTTCTCATTTACTTAATTTAGTATGATGATCTCTAAATGCATCCATGTTGTGCAAATGGCATTACTTCATTAATTTTTATGGCTATCTGAGTAATATTCATATATTATTCAGATAGCCATAAAAATTAATTTGGGTTAATTAATGAGTGGGTTTTACGGGTACCCACTCCAGTATTCTTGTCTGGAAAATCCCACTGATAGAGGAACCTGGCTGGAGACAGTCCACAGAGTCACAAAAGAGTTGGGTATGACTGAGCAACTAAACAACAACCAGAGAGAGAGAGAGCGAGAGAGAGCGCACGCACGTGCTTTTCTTCTTTATCCATTTGTCTCTCAATGGACATTTATACTGCTTCTATGTCTTGGTTATTATAAATACTGCTGCTATGAGCATAGGAGTACATGTATCTTTTCAAATTATAGTTTCATGTAGCTATATGGCCAGGAGTGGGATTTCTAGATCACATGATAACTCTATTTTTAGTTTTTTGAGGAAACTCCATACTCTTTTACGTACTGAGTGTATCAATATATAGTCCCATCAACTGTGTAGGAGGGTTCTCTTTTCTCTCCATGCTTTCCAGCATTTATTATTTGTAGATTTTTTAAATAATTCTTACAGGTGTAAGTTGATATCTATTTTAGTTTTGATTTGCATATCTCTAATAATTAGCAGTGGTGAGAAACTTTTCATGTGCCTATTGGCCACCTATATGTCTTCTTTGGAGAATTGTCTATTTCGGTCTTTTGTCCATGTTTAAGATGGATTATTTTGTTGTTGTTGAGTTTGAATTATTTGTATACTTTGAAATTAAGCCCTTGTTGATTGCATCATTTGCAAACATTTCCTCCTAACCTATGGGCTGTCTTTTTGTTTTGTTCATTGTTTCCTTGGTGCACAAAAACTTCTAAGCTTGATTAGATCTCATTTGCTTACTTTTGCTTTTATTTCTATATCATATATTCCTTTTAATTCCAGAAATGTGAATTTATAAGAACCTGATTTACACAATATTCATAGAATGCTCAAGGAAACAAATTTACTTCTCAGGAGTTATGATTGATTGCTTAAATTTATTCCACTGTTTTTCCTGTTAAACATAGGAGGGCGATAGGGAGACTTTAATAGCTGGCAACAGGTAAAGTTTCTGAAAAGTGATTATTTTCTCAGCAGAATGTGGGTTACTGACCACAGACTCTTAGGATAAAATTTCCAAAACTAGTTCTAAGAAGACTGTGAGTCATGAAGACAACATTCACCAGAATTTCAGGCTGCTTCTATAAATCTTTTCTTCAACAAGTAATCTTTCCTTTGGCTTCCTCATTTAAAAAAAAAAAAAAAAGTCTCATATAAAAGTCATTTAATTCTAAGATCAGACTCTGGAAACAAGTTGCTGTTATTTGAATCCAGAATCTTCCATAAGGAACATAAACCTCAGCAAATTATAAATTCTCATTGAGTCTCAGTTTCCTCATTAAGAATTAATTGAACAAATGTATATAAAGCACTCAGAGCCATTATCTTGTACAAATATATGACCTCCATCATCTGTCATCGTCATTATTAGCGATGTTTAAGTAGTAGTAATAAAAGAATTAGAGTAGCATTGGGTTCCCAGCAAATAATAAGTTGCTTGGATAAAACAGATGTTTGAAACTGACTCATTTTGGTTTCTGAGGGTTTCAGTTTTATCCTCACTGATTTCTGCCTGCTGACTCTGTTCATTTCCAATGTTTGGTATTGAAGCCCCTGACTATGGTAGTGCAGGTATCTTCTTCCTGAAATTCTATTAATTATACCTTCTGTAGTTAGAATTTCTGTTGTTAGTTTCAGACACACTGCTGCTGCTGCTAAGTCGCATCAGTCGTGGCCAACTCTGTGCGACCCCATAGATGGAAGCCCACCAGGCTCCCTCGTCCCTGAGATTCTCCAGGCAAGAACACTGGAGTGGGTTGCCATTTCCTTCTCCAATGCATGAAACTGGAAAGTGAAAAGTGAAAGTGAAGTCGCTCAGTCATCAGACACACTAAGTGTTGTTATACATCTTGGTGAATTGACCCCTTTCTTAATATGTAATGCACTTCTTTATCCTTGATAATTGTCTCTGCTTTGAAGTCTTCTCTATCTGAAACTAGAACATAACTCCTTTCTTTAGTATTAGCATGATATATTTCTCTTTATTTATTTATTTTAATTTATATGTGCTACTTGTAATCCTATTTACAAGAGCATCAAAAAGAATAAAATACCTATTAATACCTGTAATCATGAGATAAAATATCTGTACACTTAAAAAAAAAATGCCTACCATCTTGCTGGGGCAAATTGCCAACATCTGTTGGATCATTGAAAAAAGCAAGAGAGTTCCAGAAAAACATCTACTCCTGCTTTATTGATTACATCAAAGCCTTTGTGTGAATAACAAGAAACCGTGGAACATTTTTAAAGAGATGGGAATACCAGACGACCTGACCTGCTTCCTGAGAAATCTGTATGCAGGTCAAGAAACAACAGTTAGAACCAGTCATGGAACAATGAACTGGTTCCAAATTGGGAAAGGAGTACATCAAGGCTGTATATAGTCACCTTGCTTATTTAGCTTATATGCAGAGTGCATCATGAGAAACGCTGGGCTGGAGGAAGCACAAGCTGGAATCAAGATTGTCAGGAGAAATATCAATAATCTCAGATATGCAGATGACACCACCCTAATGGCAGAAAGCAAAGAAAAACTAAGAGCTTCTTGATGAAGGTGAAAGAGGAGAGTGAAAAAGTGGCTTAAAACTCAACATTCAGAAAACTAAGATTATGGCATCTGGTCCCATCACTTCATAGCAAATGGATGGAGAAACAATGGAAATAGTGACAGACTTTATTTTCTTGGGCTCCAAAATCACTGCAGATGGTGATTGCAGCCATGAAATTAAAAGACACTGGCTCCTTGGAAGAAAAGTTATGACCAATCTAGACAGCATATTAAAAAGGAGAGACATAACTTTACCAACAAAGGTTCATTTGGTCAAAGATATGTTTTTTCCCATAGTCATATATGGATGTGAGAGTTAGACTCTAAAGAAAGCTGAGGGCATAAAAAATTAATGCTTTTGAACTGTGGTGTTGGAGAAGACTCTTGAGAGTCCTTTGGACTGCAAGGAGATCCAACCAGTCCATCCTAAAGGATATCAGTCCTGAATATTCATTGGAAGAACTGATATTGAAACTGAAACTCCAATACTTTGGCCACCTTTTGAGAACTGACTCATTGGAAAAACCCTGATGCTGGGAGAGATTGAAGGTGGGAGGAGAAGGGGACGACAGAGGATGAGATTGTTTATGGCATCACTGACTCAATGAACATGAGTTCGAGTAAGCTCCAGGAGTTGGTGATGGACAAGAAGGTCTGGTGTGCTGCAGTCCATGGGGTTTCCAAGAGTCAGACACCACTTACTGACTGAACTGAAGACCAAAAATTATAAAATGCTAGTGAAATAACCTGAAGAAGACACAAATAAATGGAAAGATAATCTGTGTTCATGGATTGAAAGAATTAACATTGGTAAAATGCCCAAAGTAATCTATAGATTTAATGTAATTTTCATCAAAATTTCAATGCCAATTTTTATAGAAATAAAAAAAAAATCTGAAAAGTGGAAACATAAAAAATCCTGAATAACCAAGTCAAGCTAAAGAAAAAAGGATTAAAGCTAGAGGCATCATACTTCCTGATTTCAAATATTACAAAATTCTACTAATCAAAATCATATGGTATTGGAATATAAACAGATCACTAGAACAGATTATAGAGCTCAGAAATAAATTCATGCATATATGATCTACTATTTTGATGAAACTGTCAAAATTTTAGGTAAAGAGCAGCCAGGCAGTCTTTCAATAATTGGTTTTGGGAAAACTAGATATCCACATGCAAAAAAAAAAAAAAACAAAAAAAAAAAAACAAAAACAGAACAGCAACACATCAAAAGTGGACTCTTATCTTGTGTCATTTATAAAAATAAAGTCAAAACTGATTAAAAACATAAGCATAAGATGTGAAATCATAAAAATTCTAGAAAACCATTATGGTGTAAACACCATTCTGATACTGATCTTGGCAATGATTTTTTACCTTGACACCAAGAGGTACGGTAACAAAAGCAAAAATTCAAAAACAGGACAAAATTGAACTAAAATGTATATATATATATATATATATGTGTGTGTGTGTGTGCATATATGCTTTTGATATATGTATATATCAAAGGAAATCATCAACAAAATGTAAAGGTAACCAATGAAGTAGTGGAAATTATCTGTAAATCATATATCTTAAAAAGGGTTAATAACTATAATTATTAAAAAAAGAAAAGGAGGAGGAGCCAAGATGGCGGAGGAGTAGGACGGGGAGAACACTTTCTCCCCCACAAATTCATCAGAAGAGCATTTAAACATCGAGTAAATTCCACAAAACAACTTCTGAATGCTGGCAGAGGACATCAGGCACCCAGAAAAGCAGCCCAATTCTTTGAAAGGAGGTAGGAAACAATATAAAAGACAAAAAAAGAGACAAAAGAGGGAGGGACGGAGTTCCCTCCCAGAAAGGGAGTCTTAAAAAGAGAGAAGTTTCCAAACACCAGGAAACCTTCTCACTGCCGAATCTGTGCCGAGCTTTGGAAGCACAGAGGGCAACATAACAGGGAGAAAAAAATAAATAAACAATTAAAAATCGCAGATTGCAAGCCCTACGGTAACTCCCCCAGCAGAGAAGCAGCCCAGATGCCTGCACACTGCATTAGCAAGCGGAGGCTGGGCAGGGAAGTGCGGCGTGGGCTGCATCGCTTAGAGTAAGAATCTGGCCTGAATGTCCTGAGCGCTATCTGAGTGAAATAATTTGGGCTAGCAAACCAGACTGTGGGATATCTACCATGCTAAAAGCCAGCCCTAACCTAAGACACTGCCAGGCCCGCGCACGGAACAAAGGACTGAACAGAGATAGCTGGCTGCAGACATTCCCCCTCCGGTGACAGGCAGCCAGAACCAGAAGGGGGCAATCGCAGCCCCAGAGAGACACTATCTATAAAACTGTAAGCAGGCTTCTTTGCTAACTAAAACTTCTTGGGGGTCTGGACGGTCAACAGCTGCCTGAGAAGGTGCGCCGGTTTTACACCCAGATAACCGTGTGGTGGGGAGGCGATAAGTCGCAGCATTGGTGCTTGCCAAACACCTCATCACCTGAGCTGCTCAGACCTGGGAAGAACACAAAACGCAGGCCCAACCGAGTCTGCGCCTCTGAGGACTACCCGAGTGCCTGAACCTGAGCAGCTTGGACCTGGGAGGTCAGCCCAGGGCCGGCCTCTGATTGTTCCCGGCGGAACAACCTAGAGCCCGAACAGTGTGGGCAGGAAGGCTACACGCACCGTGAGCGGGGGCAGACCCAGTGTGGCTGAGGCACTGCGAGCGCATGCCAGTGTTATTTGTTTGCAGCATCCCTCCCTCCCTCCCCACAGCGCGACTGAACAAGTGAGCCTAAATTAAAAAAAAAAGTGTCCTCCACCGTCCCCTTTGGGTCAGGGTGGAAACCAGACACTGAAGAGACCAGCAAACAGAAGAAGCTATAACAGAGGGAAACGCCTTGGAAGCTACAGGCCATAGATTAAAACCATGTGGTTACTACGGACTACATAGGAAGGGGCCTATAGATCTTGAGAAATACAAGTCGGACCAAGGAACTAGCCAAAAATGAACTGAACCCACAATACTCACAACAAAACCAGAGAAAGACCTAGATATATTTTTACTATTTTTACGATCAATCTTTCTTTTTTTTTCTATTTTTTTTTTAAATTTAAGTCCTCTATTGTCCTTTAATTTTCACTTTTATAACCTATTACTTTGCAAAAAAAAAAAAAAAAAACCCTATTTTTTTTTTCTTCTTCAGCAAACCTCATATATATATTTTATAATTTTTTGACCGTGTTTTGTTTCTTTTTTTTTTTTTCTTTTTCTTCTTTTCTTTAACATTGTATTTATGAAATTCCAAACTCTACTCTAGATTTTTAATTTTAGCCTTTTGGTATATGTTATCAATTTTGTACCTATAGTTTTTTTTATAATTAATGTGACTTTTTATTTTCTTCCTCTGTTTCTTTCTCTTCTTCTTTTATATAACATCGTATATCTGCAATTCCAAACTCTACTCAAGATTTTTAATTTATGCTTTTTGGTATTTTATATCAATTTAGTACCTGTATTTTCTTTATAATTTTCACTACCTTGTTTTTGTTGGTTTGTTTCTTTTCTCTCTTTATTTTTCTTCTTCTTCTTCTTCTTTTTTTTTTTTTAACATTGTATTTTTGAAATACCAAACTCTACACTAGATTTTTAATTTTTGCTTTTTGGTATTAGTTATCAATTTTGTACCTGTAGTTTCTTTAAAATTTTTACGACATTGTTTGTTTTTCTTTGTTCGTTTTTTCTCTCTTTCTTTTCCTTCTTCTTTTCATTAACATCGTATTTTTGAAATTCCAAACTCTACTCTAGATTTTTAATTTTTGCTTTTATGTATTTGTTACCAATTTTGTACCTTTAAGAACCCAATCTTCAGGACCCATTTTTCACTAGGGAGCGAGATTACTGGCTTGACTGCTCTCTCTCCCTTTGGACTCTACGTTTTCTCCACCAGGTCGCCTGTATCTCCTCCCTAACCCCTCTCTACTCTACCCAACTCTGTGAATTTCTGTGTGTTGCAAATGGTGGAGAACACTTAGGGAACTGATTACTGGCTGGATCTGTCTCCCTCCTTTTCATTTCCCCCTTTTATCCTTCTGGCAACCTCTGTCTACTTCCTCCTTCTTCTCTTCTCTGTATAACTCAATGAACATCTCTGAGCGGTCCAGTTGTGGAGTGCACATAAGGAAGTGACTACTGGCTAGCCCACTCTCTCCACTATTGATTCCACCTCATCTCATTTGGGTCACCTCTAACTCCCTCCTCCCTCTTCTCTTCTCCATGTAACGCTCTGAACCTCTCTGAGTCACTCTCACAGTAGAGAAACTTTTCATCTTTAACGAAGATGTTTTATCAATGGAGCTGTATAGAAGGAGAAGTTTTGAAACTACTGTAAAAATAAGACCGATAACTGGAAGTAGGAGGCTTAAGTCCAAACCCTGACTCCAGGGAACTCCTGACTCCAAGGAACATTAATTGACAGGAGCTCATCAAACGCCTCCAGACCGAAACTGAAACCAAGCACCACACAAGGGCCAACAAGTTCCAGGGCAAGACATACCAAGCAAATTCTCCAGCAACAAAGGAACACAGCCCTGAGCTTCAAGATACAGGCTGCCCAAAGTCACCCCAAAACCATAGACATCTCATAACTCATTACTGGACATTTCATTACACTCCAGAGAGAAGAAGTACAGCTCCATCCACCAGAACATCGACACAAGCTTCCCTAACCAGGAAACCTTGACAAGCCACCTGTACAAACCCACACACAGCGAGGAAACGCCACAATAAAGAGAACTCCACAAACTGCCAGAATACAGAAAGGACACCCCAAAGTCAGCAATTTAAACAAGATGAAGAGACAGAGGAATACCCAGCAGATAAAGGAACAGGATAAATGCCCACCAAACCAAACAAAAGAGGAAGAGATAGGGAATCTACCTGATAAAGAATTCCAAATAATGACAGTGAAATTGATCCAAAATCTTGAAATTAAAATGGAATCACAGATAAATAGCCTGGAGGCAAGGATTGAGAAGATGCAAGAAAGGTTTAACAAGGACTTAGAAGAAATAAAAAAGAGTCAATATATAATGAATAATGCAATAAGTGAAATTAAAAACACTCTGGAGGCAACAAATAGTAGAATAACAGAGGCAGAAGATAGGATTAGTGAATTAGAAGATAGAATGGTAGAAATAAATGAATCAGAGAGGACAAAAGAAAAACGAATTAAAAGAAATGAGGACAATCTCAGAGACCTCCAGGACAATATTAAACGCTACAACATTCGAATCATAGGGGTCCCAGAAGAAGAAGACAAAAAGAAAGACCATGAGAAAATACTTGAGGAGATAATAGTTGAAAACTTCCCTAAAATGGGGAAGGAAATAATCACCCAAGTCCAAGACCCAGAGAGTCCCAGTCAGGATAAACCCAAAGCAAAACACCCCAAGACACATAGTAATCAAATTAACAAAGATCAAACACAAAGAACAAATATTAAAAGCAGCAAGGGAAAAACTACAAATAACACACAAGGCAATTCCCATAAGGATAACAGCTGATCTTTCAATAGAAACCCTTCAAGCCAGGAGGGAATGGCAAGACATACTTAAAGTGATGAAAGAAAATTACCTACAGCCCAGATTATTGTACCCAGCAAGGATCTCATTCAAGTATGTAGGTGAAATCAAAAGCTTTTCACACAAGCAAAAGCTGAGAGAATTCTGCACCACCAAACCAGCTCTCCAACAAATACTAAGGGATATTCTCTAGGCAGGAAACAGAAAAACGGTGTATAAATTCGAACCCAAAACAATAAAGTAAATGGCAACAGGATCATACTTATCAGTAATTACCTTTAACGTAAATGGGTTGAATGCCCCAACCAAAAGACAAAGACTGGCTGAATGGATACAAAAACAAGACCCCTACATATGTTGTCTACAAGAGACCCACCTCAAAAAAGGGGACACATACAGACTGAAAGTGAAGAGCTGGAAAAATATTTTCCATGCAAATAGGGACCAAAAGAAAGAAGGAGTAGCAATACTCATATCAGATAAAATAGACTTTAAAACAAAGGCTGTGAAAAGAGACAAAGAAGGTCAGTACATAATGATCAAAGGATCAATCCAAGAAGAAGATTTAACAATTATAAATATATATGCACCCAACACGGGAGCACCGCAGTATGTAAGACAAATGCTAACAAGTATGAAAGGAGAAATTAACAATAACACAATAATAGTGGGAGACTTTAATACCCCACTCACACCTATGGATAGATCAACTAAACAGAAAATTAACAAGGAAACACAAACTTTAAACGATACAATAGACCAGTTAGACCTAATTGATATCTATAGGACGTTTCATCCCCAAACAATGAATTTCACCTTTTTCTCAAGCGCACATGGAACCTTCTCCAGGATAGATCACATCCTGGGCCATAAAGCTAGCCTTGGTAAATTCAAAAAAATAGAAATCATTCCAAGCATCTTTTCTGACCACAATGCAGTAAGATTAGATCTCAATTACAGGAGAAAAACTATTAAAAATTCCAACATATGGAAGCTGAACAACACGCTGCTGAATAACCAACAAATCACAGAAGAAATCAAAAAAGAAATCAAAATTTGCATAGAAACGAATGAAAATGAAAACACAACAACCCAAAACCTGTGGGACACGGTAAAAGCAGTCCTAAGAGGAAAGTTCATAGCAATACAGGCACACCTCAAGAAACAAGAAAAAAGTCAAATAAATAACCTAACTCTACACCTAAAGCAACTAGAAAAGGAAGAAATGAAGAACCCCAGGGTTAGTAGAAGGAAAGACATCTTAAAACTTAGAGCAGAAATAAATGCAAAAGAAACAAAAGAGATCATAGCAAAAATCAACAAAACCAAAAGCTGGTTTTTTGAAAGGATAAATAAAATTGACAAACCATTAGCCAGACTCATAAAGAAACAAAGGGAGAAAAATCAAATCAATAAAATTAGAAATGAAAATGGAGCAATCACAACAACAACACAGAAATACAAAGGATCATAAGAGACTACTATCAAAAATTATATGCCAATAAATGGACAACGAGGAAGAAATGGACAAATTCTTAGAAAAGTACAACTTTCCAAAACTCGACCAGGAAGAAATAGAAAATCTTAACAGACCCCTCACAAGCACGGAAATTGAAACTGTAATCAAAAATCTTCCAGCAAACAAAAGCCCAGGTCCAAACGGCTTCACAGCTGAATTCTACCAAAAATTTAGAGAAGAGCTAACACCTATCTTACTCAAACTCTTCCAGAAAATTGCAGAGGATGGTAAACTTCCAAACTCATTCTATGAGGCCACCATCACCCTAATACCAAAACCTGACAAAGATCCCACAAAAAAAGAAAACTACAGGCCAATATCACTGATGAACATAGATGCAAAAATCCTTAACAAAATTCTAGCAATCAGAATCCAACAACACATTAAAAAGATCATACACCATGACCAAGTGGGCTTTATCCCAGGGATGCAAAGATTCTTCAATATCCACAAATCAATCAATGTAATACACCACATTAACAAATTGAAAAATAAAAACCATATGATTATCTCAATAGATGCAGAGAAAGCCTCTGACAAAATTCAACATCCATTTATGATAAAAAAACTCTCCAGAAAGCAGGAATAGAAGGAACATACCTCAACATAATAAAAGCTATATATGACAAACTCACAGCAAACATTATCCTCAATGGTGAAAAATTGAAAGCATTTCCTCTAAAGTCAGGAACAAGACAAGGGTGCCCACTTTCACCATTACTATTCAACATAGTTTTGGAAGTTTTGGCCACAGCCATCAGAGCAGAAAAAGAAATAAAAAGAATCCAAATTGGAAAAGAAGAAGTAAAGCTCTCACTATTTGAGATGACATGATCCTCTACATCGAAAACCCTAAAGACTCCACCAGAAAATTACTAGAACTTATCAATGACTATAGTAAAGTTGCAGGATATAAAATCCCTTGCATTCCTATACACTAATAATGAGAAAACCGAAAGAGAATTTAAGGAAACAATTTCATTCACCATTGCAACGGAAAGAATAAAATACTTAGGAATATATCTACCTAAAGAAACTAAAGACCTATATATAGAAAACTATAAAACACTGGTGAAAGAAATCAAAGAGGACACTAGTAGATGGAAAAATATACCATGTTCATGGATTGGAAGAATCAATATACTGAAAATGAGTATACTACCCAAAGCAATTTATAGATTCAATGCAATCTCTATCAAGCTACCAACAGTATTCTTCACAGAGCTAGAACAAATAATTTCACAATTTGTATGGAAATATAAAAAACCTCGAATAGCCAAAGCGATCTTGAGAAAGAAGAATGGAACTGGAAGAATCAACCTACCTGACTTCAGGCTCAACTACAAAGCCACAGTTATCAAGACAGTATGGTACTGGCACAAAGACAGAAATATAGATTAGTGGAACAAAATAGAAAGCCCAGAGATAAATCCACGCACATATGGACACCTTATCTTTGACAAAGGAGGCAAGAATAGACAATGGATTAAAGACAATCTCTTTAACAAGTGGTGCTGGGAAATCTGGTCAACCACTTGTAAAAGAATGAAACTAGAACACTTTCTAACACCATACACAAAAATAAACTCAAAATGGATTAAATATCTCAACGTAAGACCAGAAACTATAAAACTCCTAGAGGAGAACATAGGCAAAACACTCTCTGACATACATCACAGCAGGATCCTCTATGACCCACCTCCCAGAATATTGGAAATAAAAGCAAAAATAAACAAATGGGACCTAATCAACCTTAAAAGCATCTGCACATCAAAGGAAACTATTAGCAAGGTGAAAAGACAGGCTTCAGAATGGGAGAAGATAATAGCAAATGAAGCAACTGACAAACAACTAATCTCGAGAATATACAAGCAACTCCTACAGCTCAACTCCAGAAAAATAAATGACCCAATCAAAAAATGGGCCAAAGAACTAAATAGACATTTCTCCAAAGAAGACATACAGATGGTTAACAAACACATGAAAAGATGCTCAACATCACTCATTATCAGAGAAATGCAAATCAAGACCACTATGAGGTACCATTTCACACCAGTCAGAATGGCTGCGATCCAAAATCTACAAGCAATAAATGCTGGAGAGGGTGTGGAGAAAAGGGAACCCTCTTACACTGTTGGTGGGAATGCAAACTAGTACAGCCACTATGGAGAACAGTGTGGAGATTCCTTAAAAAACTGGAAATAGAACTGCCTTATGATCCAGCAATCCCACTGCTGGGCATACACACTGAGGAAACCAGAAGGGAAAGAGACACATGTACCCCAATATTCATCGCAGCACTGTTTATAATAGCCAGGACATGGAAGCAACCTAGATGTCCATCAGCAGATGAATGGATAAGAAAGCAGTGGTACATATACACAATGGAGTATTACTCACGCATTAAAAAGAATACATTTGAATCAGTTCTAATGAGGTGAATGAAACTGGAGCCTATTATACAGAGTGAAGTAAGCCAGAAAGAAAAACACCAATACAGTATATTAATGCATATATATGGAATTTAGAAAGATGGTAACAATAACCCTGTGTACGAGACAGCAAAAGAGACACTGATGTATAGAACAGTCTTATGGACTCTGTGGGAGAGGGAGAGGGTGGGAAGATTTGGGAGAATGGCATTGAAACATGTACAATATCATGTATGAAACCAGTTGCCAGTCCAGGTTCAATGCACGATACTGGATGCTTGGGGCTTGTGCACTGGGACGACCCAGAGGGATGGTATGGGGAGGGAGTGGGGGGAGGGTTCAAGATGGGGAACACATGTATACCTGTGGTGGATTCATTTTGATGTGTGGCAAAACTAATACAATTATGTAAATTTTAAAAATAAAATAAAATTAAAAAAAGAAAAAAACACAACACAATAGCAAAAAAATTAATAAATAAATAACTTGTCTGTCTCTTGACTCTTGGGGCTGATGACTTGCCTTGAGTCCTCACCTCAGTTACAGATTCAAAAAAATTTTTGATTTTTTCAGTCTTTTCAACACTTTTTGCCTGTTGTTAGAATGGAGAGGTAACTTCCAGGCTTCTTACACATGGAACTAGAAACCTATTGATGAGTTTTATTTTTATTTATTTATTTTTTATCTCATTTAACTTCACCTGTAGCAAATTATTTTGCCAGCTCCTCTTAGGAATATTTCCTAATTTGAAATCTCACTTTTTTCATGAATTCACATTAATAATGTTTCTAACTTCTTGGGACTGCTTACAGTAGAGTATTTTGTGATGTTATTAAGTCAGGTAATACAGAAAAAAACAGGCATGGTAGTTGATAGTGGCCGTTAATTAAGTGTACCATTTTGAGTATGTTGAAGCTGAGAAGTTCACTGAAAACCTACATGGTATTTGATATTCTGCAGGTAATTTGGAATTTGTGTTTAGGATTCAGGCAAAATTAGATGATTTTGTATCAATTCATTATTATAAAGGCAATATTTTAATTTATGTAAATGAATACTATGGTAACAAAAAAGAACAAACAACATAAAGAACCACCAAAACCAAAATAGTAACATTAAATTTATCAAAAAGATAAAAGAAGAAAAAGGTAGTAAATATCATTAGCACATGCATAATGGTAACATATGATAAAACTGAAAATTCTTATATTATGCTTTCAGGAAGTTAGTGACAAAATACTAAGACAATTTTCAGTAGAAGATGGGACAAAAGTAAGACTTTAGGTGCTATGGATGAGAAAGAAAGTGACAGCAGTAGTTGTAATGACCTACATAGTTAGAAGAAATGGGAGAAACTGTACTGTGAATTTTAATAGGGAACAAAGAAGAGTAGGCACTTGCCATGTATGCCTTGAACTTACTTTTATTTCTATCTATACTCTCTCCAGGGAGAAGGCAATGGCAACCCACTCCAGTACTCTTGCCTGGAAAACCCCTTGGATGGAGGAGCCTTGTAGGTTGCAGTCCATGGAATCGCTAGGAGTCGGACACTACTGAGCGACTTCACTTTGACTTTTCACTTTCATGCATTGGAGAAGGAAATGGCAACCCACTCCAGTGTTCTTGCCTGGGGAATCCCAGGGACCAGGGATCCTGGTGGGCTGTTGTCCATGGGGTAACACAGAGTCGGTCACGACTGAAGTGACTTGGCATACTCTTTCCCCATTGTCATTAATAAAGTTCTTTGATTTTTATGTGTTGTAATATTACTTTCTGTGCATAACTCAAAATTTGCAGTATTTAGCATCAGTTAATTTTCTTTTTTTTGTTATTAGAATCATTTGAGAATAACTGTCATGTACAGTAAAGAATGTAAATGTAGCAAAGTGAATACAAAACTATAGCCACTCCAGGTCCAGTTGAATATATTATTATTTCTAATTTTTATAATTAAATCAATATACTTACATGTTACTTTTCTTTCAGAATTAACAATTATTCTATACTTCTGCTAAGTGTTTATTGAGCACCCTCTAAACATGTTTGGTTTCCACCCCCCCCCGCACCACCCCCCCCGTCCCACGCCATAGAGGAAGAATAGATAATTCAAATCAATTCTCCCAATTTCAGTAATTACAAATCTTGGGGAAAAAATACTATTTGAATCTATTGGAAAGCTAAGAAGATATTGAGACATGATTGCATGTGTTTAAGAAAAGGATAAAGAAAAGAAATGCAAGTCTAGATTTTAGAGCTGCTTTTTGTACAACTGAAAGAGTAAGAGATTGGATACAAAGAATGACAATCTGTATAGACCAGGAGGAAAGAGACTGGAATCTAGAACCTGCCCAAATGTGAAGACCATAAGGAGTTTCTGAACTCGTCACTTTAGGTTGAAACCTCAAAGTTGGACACTGACTTACTGTCCAGTATGGGGAAGGGAGGCCCTTGTAAAGATTGTAATTTAGTTTAAGTAATCTGTCTGAACTTTAATCAAGGTAATTCTGGAATATTGGCTATATAGGAGCCTGATAGGAACAAATAAAATTTTTCTTTGGCAGGAATTAAAGTCATTACAGGCTTTAAGTTAATTTTGCAATTTTGCAAATTCAATGTCTACTTCACAAGATAGAGTATCAAAAGTAGATGAGGAGATATGAAAACAACTAAACAAATAAAACAAGAAAGCAGATAAGAACAGAAACAAGACCGTTAGTGGCTCCTGATATGCAGTTATTAAGTAGAGACTAAAATGTATTTTGCTTAAAGAACTATTAATACATAAGATTGAGGACTTTAGATATTAGTAAAACAAACTATCAAGATATTGACGACAAATAATAAAACTAAATATAAAATAAATAAGGACTAATGGATATATTTTACAGCAACATAAGCACAGCTCAAATAGTAAATTAGAAAATAAGAAAGAAAATAATTATTGAAATATACCTTAGTGATGCAAATTTAAAAAAAGTGAGAAAAAGAGTAAGGGAAAAGAAATAGTGTAAGAATTGTGTATTTCACTGGAGTCTGAGAGAGAGAGAGAGAAAGGGATTTTGGTCAATTTTGAAAACAGAAGAGCCAATGACTTTCTAAAATTTTAGAATGATATAAAATCATTCTGGATAGAAAATATAAATAAATACACACTTAGGTAGTACTATATAAACTTAGGGGTAAAAAGAGTCTAAATAAAAACTGAGAAAGAGAAAAAAGATTACTTTCAAACATAAAACAAACTAGTAGCTGACTTTTCATACATAGAAATCAGAATAAAATAGAATAAAACATATTATTGGGGGAAATTTTCTACCTAAAATTTTATTCCAAGATAAGATTATTTTAAAAATAAAGTTGATATATTGATATTTTCAGACTAACAATAATAGAGAGAAGTAATACCATCTGACCAACAATAAACACACACACACACACACACACACAAATTTATCCATGATAAAGAAAAATCTGGGCTAGAAGACCAGAGATAAAGAAATAAATAAAGATAATGACAAAAATAAACATGCAGAGAAATTTACATGAAAATTGAACAATAAAATGAAGAGGGAGAGAGAGATCCATTTTCTTCTTCAACCCCATTACAGATGGAGAGAATGTATTTACAAAGATTTACATAAATATAACAAGAACTTTTAGACTTAATAAAAAGACAAATAATATAATTAACAATTAGTAAAAGATTTGAATAGATAGTTCTCCAAAGACACACAAAAGACTAAAAATGCACGTTAAAATATACTCAAAATCATTAGTCATCACTTCAGTTCAGTTCAGTCGCTCAGTCATGTCCGACTCTTTGCTACTCCATGAACCACAGCATGCCAGGCCTCCCTGTCCATCACTAACTCCCAGAGTTCACCCAAACCCATTAGTCATCAGGGAATGAAAATTTAAAATCACAGTACAATGTATCCACTAGAAAAGTCAATGTAAGATAAATCATATTAAAAAATGATAAGCATATGAAGCAACTAAGACTATCATATACTGCTGACTGGAATTTAAAAGTAACAAATATTTGCACCTTCTTTAGAGTACAAAAAGACTAAGTTTTATTGTACAAAATACAGAAAAATAAAGGGAAAAAAGTTATCTTCTAAACCTAACACTCCTAAGTATTTAACCAAGATAAATTTGAAAAGATTTCTATACTAAGATATATGAAGACATTTTCATAGTAGCTCTACTTGTGCACAGCCAAAACCTAGTGAAAAAACAAACAATTGATTATTAAAATTAATTGATATATTGAATTATTAACATGCAATAGCATGGATTAATGTCAAAATAATTATGTTCTGCAAAATATGCCTTACGAAATAGTACATACTTTAGGATTCCATTTAATAAAAATGTAAGCTACTCTAGAGAAGCAGAAATTAGATCAGTAGTTACTGTTAATTGGGACCAGTGATTATATAAGAGGAGAATATGAAAAGGGCATATTAAAAATCTTGGAATATCAATATTTTTTAAATTTTGACTGTTATGATAGAATCATTAGTGTATACATATGTCAAAACTTATCAAATTTTAAACTTTAAATATGTTCATATTTAAATATGTTCAAAGAAAGGCAATTTCAAAGAATGCTCAAACTACTGCACAATTGCACTCATCTCACACGCTAGTAAAGTAATGCTCAAAATTTTCCAATCCAGCCTTCAGCATTATGTGAACCGTGAACTTCCTGATGTTCAAGCTGGTTTTAGAAAAGGCAGAGGAACCAGAGATCAAATTGCAAACACCTACTGGATCATAGAAAAAGCAAGAGAGTTCCAGAAAAACATCTATTTCTGCTTTATTGACTATGCCAAAGCCTTTGACTGTGTGGATCACAATAAACTGCGGAAAATTCTGAAACAGATGGAAATACCAGACCACCCCATCTGCCTCTTGAGAAATCTGTATGCAGGTCAGGAAGCCACAGTTAGAACTGGACATGGAACAACAGACTGGTTCCAAATAGGAAAAGGAGTTCGTCAAGGCTGTATAGTGTCACCCTGTTTATTTAACTTATATGCAGAGTACATCATGAGAAACACTGGACTGGAAGAAACACAAACTGGAATCAAGATTGCTGGGAGAAATATCAATTACCTCAGATATGCAGATGACACCACCCTTATGGCAGAATGTGAAGAGGAACTAAATAGACTCTTGATGAAAGTGAAAGTGGAGAGTGAAAAAGTTGGCTTAAAGCTCAACATTCAGGAAACGAAGATCATGGCATCTGGCCCTACCACTTCATGGGAAATAGATGGGGAAACAGTGGAAACAGTGTCAGACTTTATTTTTCTCGGCTCCAAAATCACTACAGATGGTGACTGCAGCCATAAAATTAAAAGACGCTTACTCCTTAGAAGGAAAGTTATGACCAACCTAGATAGCATATTCAAAAGCAGAGACATTACTTTGCCAACAAAGATTCGTCTAGTCAAGGCTATGGTTTTTCCTGTGATCATGTATGGATGTGAGAGTTGGACTGTGAATAAGGCTGAGTGCCGAAGAATTTATGCTTTTGAACTGTGGTGTTGGAGAAGACTCTTGAGAGTCCGTTGGACTGCAAGGAGATCCAACCAGTCCATTCTGAAGGAGATCAACCCTGGGATTTCTTTGGAAGGAATGATGCTAAAGTTGAAACTCCAGTACTTTGGCCACCTCATGAGAAGAGTTGACTCATTGGAAAAGACTCTGATGCTGGGAGAGATTGGGGGCAGGAGGAGAAGGGGATGACAGAGGATGAGATGGCTGGATGGCATCACTGACTCAATGGATATGAGTCGTAGTGAACTCTGGGAGTTGGTGAGGGACAGGGAGGCCTGGCGTGCTGCTATTCATGGAGTCGCAAAGGGTCAGATACGACTGAGCGACTGATCTGATCTGATCTGATGTTCATATTATTGTATGTAATTTATGTATTTGTTTCAGTTCAGTTCAGTTCAGTCACTCAATCGTGTCCGACTCTTGTGACCTCATGAATTGCAGCACTCCAGGCCTCCCTGTCCATCACCAACTCCTGGAGTACACCCAAACTCATATCCATCGAGTCGGTGATGCCATCCAGCCCTCTCATCCTCTGTCGTCCCCTTCTCCTCCTGCCCTCAATTCCTCCCAGCATCAGAGTCTTTTCCAATGAGTCAACTCTTCTCATGAGGTGGCCAACATATTGGAGTTTCAGCTTTAGCATCATTCCTTCCAAAGAACACCCAGGGCTGATTTCCTTCAGAATGGACTGGTTGGATCTCCTTGCCATCCAAGGGTCTCTCAAGAGTCTTCTCCAACACCATAGTTCAAAAGCATCAGTTCTTTGGCGCTCAGCTTTCTTCACAGTCCAACTTTCACATCCATACATGACCACAGGAAAAACCATAGCCTTGACTAGATGGACCTTTTTTGAAAAACTAATGTCTCTGCTTTTGATTATGCTATCTCGGTTGGTCATAAATTTCCTTTCAAGGAGTAAGTGTCTTTTAGTCTCATGGCTGCAATCACCACCTGCAGTGATTTTGGAGCCCCAAAAATAAAGTCTGACACTGTGTCCCCATCTATTTCCCATGAAGTGATGGGACCAGATGCCATAATCTTCGTTTTCTGAATGTTGAGCTTTAAGCCAACTTTTTCACTCTCCTTTCATTTTCATCAAGAGGCTTTTTAGTTCCTCTTCACTTTCCGCCATAAGGATGGTGTCATCTGCATATCTGAAATTACTGATATTTCTCCTGGCAATCTTGATTCCAGCTTGTGCTTCTTCCAGCCCAGCGTTTCTCATGATGTACTCTGCATAGAAGTTAAATAAGCATGGTGACAATATACAGCCTTGATGTACTCCTTTTCCTATTGGGAACGAGTCTGTTGTTCCATGTCTAGTTCTAACTGTTGCTTCCTGACCTGCATATAGGTTTCTCAACAGGCAGGTCAGGTGGTCTGGTATTGCCATCTGTTTCAGAATCTTCCACAGTTTATTGTGATCCACACAGTCAAAGGCTTTGGCATAGTCAGTAAAGCAGAAATAGATGTTTTTTTTTTTTCTTTCTTTCTTTTTTTTTTTTTTTTTTCTTGAACTCTCTTCCTTTTTCCATGATTCAGCGGATGTTGGCAATTTGATCTCTGGTCCCTCTGCCTTTTCTACATCCAGCTTGAACATATGGAGGTTCATGGTTCACGTATTTCTTCAGCCTGTCTTGGAGAATTTTGAGCATTACTTTATTAGCGTGTGAGATGAATGAAATAGTGCGGTAGTTTGACCATTCTTTGGCATTGTCTTTCTTTGAGATTGTAATGAAAACTGCTCTTTTCCAGCTCTGTTGCCACTGCTGAGTTTTCCAAATTTGCTGCTGTATTGAGTACAGCACTTTCACAGCATCATCTTTCAGGATTTGAAATAGCTCAACTGGAATTCTGTCACATCCACTAGCTTTGTTCATAGTGATGCTTTCTAAGGCCCACTCGACTTCACATTCCAGGATGTCTGGCTCTAGGTAGATAATGTTAAAATAAAGGAGTTATTTCTCCACTGTTCTCCAGTAGCATATTAGGACCATACCAAACTGGGGAGCTCATCTTTCAATTTCCTATCTTTTTGCCTTTTCATACTGTTCATGGGTTCTCTAAGGCAGGAATACTGAAGTGGTTTGCCATTTACTTCTCCAGTGGACCGCATTTTGTGAGAACTCTCCACCATGATCTGTCTTTTGTGGCCCTAAACAGCATGGCTCATAGTTTCATTCAGTTAGATGAGGCTGTGGTCCATGTGATCAGTTTGCTAGTTTCAGTGATTGTGGTTTTCATTCTGTCTACCATCTGGAGAAGGAAATGGCAACCCACTCCAGTATTCTTGCCTGGAAAATCCCATGGACAGAGGAGCTAGTAGGCTACAGTCCATGGGGTCACAAAGAGTCAGACAGGACTGAGGGACTTCACTTTCACCCCCTGCTAGATAAGGATAACATGCTTATGGAAGCTTCCGGATGGGAAAGGCTGACTGAGAAGAAATCTAGGTTTTGTCCTGGCAGGCAGGGCCATGCTCAGTAAATCTTTAATCCAACTTTCTGTTGATGGGCAGGGCTATGTTCCCTCCCTGTTGTTTGTCCTGAGGCCAAATATGGTGGAGGTAATGAAGATAATGGCGAGCTCCTTCAAAAGGATCTCTGCACTCAGTGCCACCAACCCTGCAGCAGGTCACTGCTGACCCTTAGCATTCATGGGTAAGTCTTGGTCAGTTTCTTGTGGTATCACTGCTCCTTTTTCTGGGTTCTGGTGCATACAAGGTTTTGTTTGTGCCTTCCAAGTGTCTGTTTCCTCAGGCTACCAGAGAACAATGGAGAAATAACTTCAGAAAGAATGAAGAGACAGAGCCAAAGCAAAAACAACATCCAATTGTGGATATGACTGGTGACAGAAGTAAAGTTGGATCTGTAAAGAAAAATATTGCATAGGAACCTGGAGTGTTAGGTCCATGAATCAAGGTAAATTTGAAGGGGTCAAACAGGAGATGGCAAGAGTGAACATCAACATTTTAGGAATCAGTGAACTAAAATGGACTGTAATGGGTGAATTTAACTCAGATGATCATTATATCTATTACTATGAGCAAGAATCCCTTAGAAGAAAAGGAGCAGCCCTAACAGTCAACAAAAGGGTCTGAAATGCAGTACTTGGATGCAATCTCAAAAACAACAGAATGATCTCTCTTCATTTCCAAGATAAACAATTCAGGATCATAGTAATCCAAGTCTATGTCCTAACAATGATACTGAAGAAGCTGAAGTTGAATGCACCTATGAAGACCTCCAAGACCTTCTAGAAATAACACCCCCAAAAGATATATTTTTCATCATAGGGTACTGGAATACAAAAGTAGGAAGTCAATAGATACCTGGAAGTAAAATGAAGTCACTCAGTTGTGTCTGACTCTTTGCAACCCCGTGGACTATAGCCTGTCAGGCTCCTCTGTCCATGGGATTCTCCAGGCAAGAATACTGGAGTGGGTTACCATTTCCTTCTCCAGGGGATCTTCCCGACCCAGGGATCGAACCCAGGTCTCTCGCATTGCAGGCAGACGCTTTAAACTCTGAGCCACAAAGGAAGCCCTGGAGTAACAGGCAAATTTGGCCTTGGGGTACAAAATGAAGCTGGGCAAAGGTTAACAGAGTTTTGCCAAGGAATTCAATGGTCATAACAAACACCCTCTTCCAACAACACAAGAGAAGACTCTACACATGGACATTACCAGATGGTCAATACTGAAATCAGATTGATTATATTCTTTGCAGCCAAAGATGGAGAAACTCTATACAGTGAGAAAAAATGAGACCAAGAGTTGACTATGACTCAGATCATGAATCCCTTATTGCTAAATTCAGACTTAAATTGAAGAAAGTAGGGAAAACCACTAAACTATTCACATATGACCTAACTCAAACCTCCTATGATTATAGAGTGAATGTGACCAATAGATTCAAGGGATTAGATCTTATGGAAAGAGTACCCAAAAAACTATGGATGGAGGTTCATGACATTGTCCAGGAAGCAGTGATCAAGACCATCCCAAAGAAAAAGAAATGCAGAAATGCAAAATGGTTCTCTGATGGGGCCTTACAAATAGCTGAGAAAAGAAGATAAGTAAAAGACAAAGGAGAAAAGGAAGGACATACCCATTTGAATGCAGAGTTCCAAACAATAGCAAGGAGAGATAAGACATTCTTCCTCAGTGATCAGTGCAAAGAAATAGAGGAAAACAATAGAATGAGAAAGACTAGATATCTCTTCAAGAAAATTAGAGATACCAAGGGAACATTTCTTGCAAAGATAGGCACAATAAAAGACAGACATGGTATGGACCTAACAGAATGATATGATATTGAGAGGTGGCAAGAAGACACAGAAGAACTATACAAAAAAAGATCTTCATAACCCAGATAACTGTAATGGTGTGATCACTCACCTAGAGCCCCAAATCCTGGAATGCGAAGACAAGTGGGCCTTAGGAAGCATCACACTGAACAAAGCTAATGGAGGTGATGGAATTCCAGTTGAGCTCCTTCAAATTCTAAAAGACGATGCTGTGAAAGTGTTGCACTCAATATGCCAGCAAATTTGGAAAACTCAGCAGTGGCCACAGAACTGGAAAACATCAGTTTTCATTCCAAACCCAAAGAAAGTCATTGCAAAAAAATGTGCAAACTACCACACAATTGTACGCATCTCACACACTAGGAAAGATATGCTCAAAATTCCCCAAGCTTGGCTTCAACAATAAGTGCACTGTGAACTTCCAGATGTTCAAGCTGGATGTAGAAAAGGCAGAAGAACCAGAGATTAAATTGCCAACATCCGTTGTATCATAGAAAAATCAAGAGAGTTCCAGGAAAACATCTACTTCTTTATTGACTTCGCCGAAGTCTTTGGCTGTGTGGATCACAACAAACTGTGGAAACTTCTTCAAGAGATGGGAATATCAGACCACCTGACCTGCCTCCTGAGAAATCTGTATCCACGTCAAGAAGCAACAGTTAGAACTGGACATGGAACAACAGATTGGTTCCAAATCAGGAAAGGAGTATGTCAAGGGTGTATGTTGTCACCCTGCTTTTAACTTCCATGGAGAATACATCATTGAAAATGCCAGACTGGATGAAGCACAAGCTGAAATCAAGATTGCTAGGAGAAATATCAATAACCTCAGATATGCAGATGACATCACCCATATGGCAGAAACTGAAGAAGAACTAAAGAGCCTCTTGATGAAAAAGAAAGAGGAGTGAAAAGTTGGCTTGAAACTCAACATTCAGAAAACTAAGATCATGGCATCTGTTCTCATCACTTCATGGCAAATAGATGGGGAAACAATGAAAACAGTTACAGACTTTATTTTGGGGGCTCCAAAATCACTGGAGATGGTGACTGCAGACATTAAATTAAAAGATGCTGACTCCTAGGAAGAAAAGCTATGACCATTATCAACAGCATACTAAAAAGAAGAGACATTAATTTGCCAACAAAAGTCCATCTAGTTAAACCCATGGTTTTTCCAGTGGTCATGTATGGATATGAAAGTTGGACTATAAAGAAAGCTGAATGCCAAAGAATTGATGCTTTTGAATACTGGTCCTGGAGAAGACTCTTGAGATTCCCTTGGACTGCAAGGAGAATCAATCAGCCAATCCTACAGGAAATCAGTAATGAATTTTCATTGGAAGGACTGTTACTGGAGCTGAAATTTCAGTACTTTGCCCATCTTTTGAGAACTGACTCATTGGAAAAGACCCTGCTGCTGGGAAAGATCGAAGGTAGGAGGAGAAGGGGCGACAGACGATGAGATGGCTGGATAGCATCACAGACTCGATGGATGTGAGTTTGAGTAAACCCTGGGAGTTGGTGATGGACAGGGAGTCCTAACATCAGTCCTGGACTGCAGTCCATGGGGTCACAAAGAGTCAGGCACGACTGTATGACTGAACTGAACTGAACTGAAAATAAAGAAAATGGCTAAATCCTTCCATTTAAAGGCCTAATATCCAGATTGAAGAAGAAAATTGAACCAACCCATATATTATTTAAACAATGGTATTCAAAGCAGAGATTCATAAAGATATAGAAGATATTGATGGAAAAGCTACCGTATATAAATAATTTTTAAAGAATTAGGAAGAACTGACAAATAAATCCAAGTAAAAAAGGAAAGACATGACACCAAAAAAACATAGAAATTCTTTATCAAATTATGTTCATTCCAGAAAGAAAAAGTCAATAAAATTTTAAAACATGCCTTTCCTGGTGACTCTGATGGTAAATAATCTTCCAGCAATGCGGGTGACCACAGGCTCTTTCACCCTGGATTGGGAAGATCTGCTGGAGAAGGGAATGCTTTCCCACTCCAGTATTCTTGCCTCTAGACCCCCTTGGACACGAGAGTCTGGCAGGCTCTGGTCTATGCAGTCACAAAGGTCAGACACTATTGAGATACTAATACTTTCAGTTTTCAAAACACAACACTTGTATGTCACTGTATTAATAGTACATCAGTTCAGTCTCTCAGTCGGGTCTGACTCTTTGTGATCCCATGAAGCACAGCACTCCAGGCCTCCCTGTCCATCAACAACTCCCGGAGTTCACTTAAACACATGTCCATCGAGTCGGTGATGCCATCTAGCCATCTCATCCTCTCTCATCCACTTATCATCCTGCCCCCATCCCTCCCAGCATCAGAATGTTTTCCAATGAGTCAACTCTTCACATGAGGTGGCCAAAGTACTGGAGTTTCAGCTTTAGCATCACTCCTTCCAAAGACATCCCAGGGCTGATCTTCAGAATGGACTGGTTGGATCTCTGTGCAGTCCAAGGGACTCTCAAGAGTCTTCTCCAACACCACAGTTAAGAAGCATCAATTCTTTAGCACTCAGCTTTCTTCAAAGTCCAACACTCACATGCGTACATGACCACTGGAAAAACCATAGCCTTGACTAGATGGACCTTTGTTGGCAAAGTAATGTCTCTGCTTTTGAATATGCTATCTAGGTTGATCATAACTTTTCTTCAAAGGAGTAATCATCTTTTGATTTCATGGCTGCAGTCACCATCTGCAGTGATTTTGGAGCCCACCCCCCCAAAAAAAAATAATAAAAAAGTCTGACACTGTTTCCACTGTATCCCCATCTATTTCCCATGAAGTGATGGGACCAGATGCCATAATCTTCGTTTTCTGAATGTTGAGCTTTAAGCCAACTTTTTCACTCTCCACTTTCACTTTCATCAAGAGTCTATTTAGTTCCTCTTCACATTCTGCCATAAGGGTGGTGTCATCTGCATATCTGAGGTTATTGATATTTCTCCTGGCAATCTTGATTCCAGCATGTGCTTCTTCCAGCCCAGCGTTTCTCATGATGTACTCTGCATATAAGTTAATTAAGCAAGGTGACAATATACAGCTTTGACATACTCCTTTTCCTATTTGGAACAAGTCTGTTGTTCCATGTCCAGTTCTAACTGTTGCTTCCTGGCCTGCATATAGGTTTCTCAAGAGGCAGGTCAGGTGGTCTGGTATTCCCATCTCTTGAAGAATTTTCCACAGTTTATTGTGATCCACACAGTCAAAAGCTTTGGCATAGTCAATAAAGCAGAAATAGATGTTTTTCTGGAACTCTCTTCCTTTTTCTATGATCCAGCAGATGTTGACAATTTGATCTCTTGTTCCTCTGCCTTTTGTAAAACCAGCTTGAACATCTGGAAGTTCATGGTTCACATATTGCTGAAGGCTGGCTTAGAGAATTTTGAGCATTACTTTACTAGTGTGTGAGATGAGTGCAATTGTGTGGTAGTTTGAACATTCTTTGGCATTGCCTTTCTTTGGGACTGGAATGAAAACTGACCTTTTCCAGTCCTGTGGCCACTGATGAGTTTTCCAAATTTGTTGACAGATTAAAGTGCAGCACTTTCACAGCATCATCTCTCAGGATTTGAAATAGCTCAACTGGAATTCCATCACCTCCACTAGCTTTGTTCGTAGTGATGCTTTCTAAGGCCCATTTGACTTCACATTCCAGGATGTCTGGCTCTAGGTGAGTGATCACACTATCGTGATTATCTTGGTCATGAAGTTCTTTTTTGTACGATTCGTCTGTGTATTCTTGCCACCTCTTCTTAATATCTTCAGCTTCTGTTAGGTCCATACCAATTCTGTTCTTGATCAAGCCCATCTTTGCATGAAATATTCCCTTGGTATCTCTAATTTTCTTGAAGAGATCTCTAGTCTCTCCCATTCTGTTGTTTTCCTCTATTTCTTTGCATTGATTGCTGAGGAAGGCTTTCTTATCTCTCCTTGCTATTATTTGGAACTCTGCATTCAGATGCTTATATCTTTCCTTTTCTCCTTTGCTTTTCACTCCTCTTTTTTTCACAGCTATTTATAAGGCCTAAAACAGCCATTTTGCTTTTTTGCATTTCTTTTCCATGGGGATGGTCTTGATCCCTGTCTCCTGTGCAATATCATGAACCTCCGTCCATAGTTCATCAGGCACTCTGTCTATCATATCTAGTCCCTTAAGTCTATTTCTCACTTCTACTGTATAATCATAAGGGATTTGATTTAGGTCATACCTGAGTGGTCTAGTGGTCTTCCCCACTTTTTTCAATTTAAGTCTGAATTTGGCAATAAGGAGTTCATGATCTGAGCCACAGTCAGCTCCTGGTCTTGTTTTTGTTAACTATTTAGAGCTTCTCCATCTTTGGCTGCAAAGAATATAATCAATCTGATTAAGGTGTTAACCATCTGGTGATGTTCATGTGTAGAGTCTTCTCTTGTGTTCTTGGAAGAGGGTGTTTGCTATGACCAGTGCATTCTCTTGGCAAAACTCTGTTGGCCTTTGCCCTGCTTCATTCCGTATTCTAAGGCCTAATTTGCCTGTTACTCCAGGTGTTTCTTGACTTCCTGCTTTTGCATTCCAGTCCCTGATAATGAAAAGGACATCTTTTTTGCGTGTTATTCCTAAGAGGTCTTGTAGGTCTTCATAGAACCATTCAACTTCAGCTTCTTCAGCGTTACTGGTTGGGGCATAGACTTGGATTACTGTGATATTGAATGGTTTGTCTTGGAAGCGAACAGAGATCATTCTGTTGTTTTTGCAATTGCATCCAAGTACTGCATTTCTGACTCTTTTTTTGACCATGATGGCTACTCCATTTCTTCTAAGGGATTCCTGCCTGCAGTAGTAGATACATTGGTCATCTTAGTTAAATTCATCCATTCCAGTCCATTTTAGTTTGCTGATTCCTAGAATGTTGACATTCACTCTTGCCATCTCCTGTTTGACCACTTCCAATTTGCCTCGATTCATGGACCTGACATTCAGGTTCCTATGCAATATTGCTCTTTACAGCATCGGACCTTGCTTCTATCACCAGTCACATCCGCAACTGGGTATTATTTTTGCTTTGGCTCCATCCCTTCATTTTTCTGGAGTTCTCTACTGATCTCGAGTAGCATATTAGTCATCTACTTACCTGGTTGTTCCTCTTTCAGTATCTTATCATTTTGCCTTTTCATACTGTTCATGGGGTTCTCAAGGCAAGAATACTTAAGTGGTTTGCCATTCCCTTCTCCAGTGGACCACATTCTGTCAGACCTCTCCACCACGACCCACCCTTCTTGAGTGGCCCCACAGGGCATGGCTTATTTTCATTGAGTTAGACAAGGCTGTGGTCCTAGTGTGATTAGATTGACTAGTTTTCTGTGAGTATGGTTTCAGTGTGTCTGCCCTCTGATGCCCTCTTGCAACACCTACCGTCTTACTTGGGTTTCTCTTACCTTGGGTGTGGGGTATATCTTCACGGCTGCTCCAGCAAAGCACAGCCGCTTCCCCTTACCTTGGACGAAGGGTATCTTCTCACCGCCGCCCCTTCTGACCTTGATCATGAAATATCTCCTCTAGGCCCTTCTGCGCCCACACAGCCACCGCTCCTTGGACGTGGGGTTGCTCCTCCCGGCTGCCGTCCCTGGCCTTGGACATGGGGTCGCTCTTCTTGGTTGCTGCCCCTGACCTTGGAAGTGGAGTAGCTCCTCCCGGCCGCCGCCCCTGACCTTGAATGTGGGGTAGCTCCTCTCTGCTGTTCCTGTGCCGTCGCAGCCTGGCACTCTTGGCTGCTGCCCCTGACCTCGGACGTGGGGTAGCTCCTCTCAGTTGCTGCCCCTGACCTCGGATGTGGAGTAGCTCATCCTGGCCGCTGCCCCTGACCTCGAACGTGGTGTAGCTCCTTTCCACTGTTCCTGCGCCATTGCAGCCTGGCACTCTCGGCCACTGCCCTTGACCTCGGACGTGGGGTTACTCCTCTTGCCCACCACCCCTCAGGCATGGTGTCTTCCTGGCTTATGCCCCTGACCTTGGATGTGGGGTAGCTCCTCTCGGCCGTGGGCCTTTTTGATAGTTGCAATGCAAGATTTAACAAAATTTCACACAGTTCCGTTAATAACAATGAGTAAAGGAGAAATAGAAACTGCCTCTATCTACAGTAAACCTAAATAAAATGCCATGATCAATAATGTAATATTGTATACCAGAAAAACGGCCTACCATTTCCACTTCTATACCTCACTACAGTAGATAGCACAGGCAACACAGTGCATGTGTGTGTATGAAAAACATCGTATATAATTTAGTATGATAAATTAATAAATTAAAAAAATTAACTTGGCAGATAAATTGGGTTATAGACATATAAATAGCTAAAATTTCAGGTAGATTCTTTACTGCCTGAGCAACCAAGGAAACCCAAGCAAACTGGAGTGGGTAGCCATTCACTTCTCCCGGAGATCTTCCTGACCCAAGGATCTAACTTGGGTCTCCTGCTTTGCAGGCGAATTGTTTACCAGCTAAACTACCAGGGAAGCCTTATTTAATTTAGTATGATAAATAAATAAAGAAAAATTAAATTTTTTCAGATGAATTCTTGTGTTACAGACACATAAAAATATCCTAAATTATCTACAGATATATATTTGAAACAGAGGGGAATTAATCTGAAGTTATTGGGTACAATGTAAAAATATAAAAATCATTTTTCAATATGCAAGTGTCATGGACTGAACTGCTTTTACTCCACCAAATTTGTATTTTAAAGCCCTTATCTCAATTGTTATTTGAAGGAAGGGCCTTTGAGAGGCCATTAGGTCGTGAGAGTGGGGCTCTATGATGAGATTAATGCACTTGTAAGAACTTAGGTCTCTCTATGGTATGTGAGATTCAGAGAGAAGGTAGCAGTAACTAAGCCAGCAAGAGGGATTTCATTAAAAACCAAGTTGGCAGACACCTTGATCTTAGACTCCACAAACTCTAGAAAAGTGAGAAATAAATTTCTGTTGTGTAAGCCACCCAGTTCGTTTTATTATGTTACAACAGACTTAGCACATTGACAACAAGGAACAAACTCCTTAGAAAATAAATTTTTAAAAGATTAACTTGAACAGAAATAAATCTATCAAATGGGTCTTCCCCAGTGGCTCAGAGGTAAAGAATCTACCTGCAATCCAGGAGGCCAGGAGATGCTGGTTCAATCCATGTGTCAGGAAGATCTCCTGGAAGAGGAAATGACAATCCACTCCAGTTTTCCTGCCTGGAGAATGCCATGGACAGAAGAATTTGGCAGGCTACAGTCCATGGGGCCACAAAGAGTCAGACATGATTAAAGTAAGCCAGAAAGAAAACCACCAATACAGTATACTAACACATATATATGGAATTTAGAAAAATGGTAATGATAACCCTGTATGTGAGACAGAAAAAGAGACACAGATGTATAGAACAGTCTTTTGGACTCTGTGGGAGAGGGAGAGGGTGGGATGATTTGGGAGAATGACATTGAAACATGTATAATATCATATATGAAATGAATTGCCAGTCCAAGCTCAATGCATGATACTGGTTGCTTGGGGCTGGTGCACTGAGACGACCCAGAGGGATGGTACGGGGACGGAGGAAGGAGGGGATTTCAGGATGGGGAACACATGTATACCTGTGGCAGATTTATGTTGATGTATGGCAAAACCAATACAATATTGTAAAGTAATTAACCTCCAATTAAAATAAATAAATTTATATTTAAAAAAATAATAAAATGACTTAGATGCATACAAAAGTATCAGATATTCAGACTAAAACTAAGTAGATGTATAATACTTAGAAGAGAAAAATTATGACAGAATATTGATAAAAACTAAAGTTTAAATATGAATTAGAATATTCATTCTAGTAAACATACATTTTCTGTCAAATAATTCTGAATTAAAATGTACTATATTAATATATTAATAACTGGGGAAACTGGGCATGCATACACTGGAATTCTCTGTATCATTATTACTACCTTTTTAATAATTTTGTAAATCTAAAATTGTTCTAAAATTAAAAGATTATTTTAAAATGTGAAAAAAAAAAAACAGTTAATCTCACAAAAAAAAAAAAAAAAAAACTTAATCCAAATAGAGTTTAAATGATAGATTTTGAAGCTGTCAAGCTCATACATTGGAATTTGTATAGAACTGAAAAAGTTCCCAAATAGCCAAATTACTTAGGAAGAACTTGCACTAACAAATATCATAGCTTGCTATGTAATACATACATATTTTCTCAATAACTGAGAAAGTATTTGATTTATTGTCATTGTGTTAGCACAAGGATAGAGAAATGTTGTTATTCAATTACTCAGTCCTGTCCAAGTCTTTGAGACCCCATGGACTTCAGTACGCCAGGCTTCTCTGATTTTCACGATATCCCAGAGTTGCTCAAACTCATGTCCATTGAATCAGTATGCTATCCAACCATATCATCCTCTGTTGTCCCCTTCTTCTCCTGCCTTCAATCTTTCCCAGCATCAGATTCTTTTCCAATGAATTGGCTCTTTACATCAGGTGGCCAAAGAAATGGGACTTCAGGGTCAGCATCAGTTCTTCCAATGAATATTCAGGATTGATTTCCTTTAGGATTGACTGGTTTGATCTCCTTGCAGTCCAATGGACTCTCAAGAGCATCATCCAAAACTACAATTTGAAAGCACCACTTACTTGGTGCTCAGCCTTCCTTATGGTTCAACTCTCACATCCATATATGACTACTGGAAAAACTATAGGTTTTATTATACAGACCTTTGTCAGCAAAGAAACGTCTCAGCATTTTAATACACTGTCTAGCTTTTGCAGAGTTTTTCTTCCAAGAAGCAAACATCTTTTAATTTCATGGCTGCAGTCACCACCCGCCATGATTTTGGAGCCCAAGAAAAAAAAGTCTGTCACTATTTCCAGTTTTCCCCCATATATTTGCCATGAAGTGACTCATGGGAAAAGAGTTTGTAAGGCCCACTTGACTTCAAACTCCAGGATCTAGGTGTGTACATAGGTCATACGATCTTTTTGTATAGTTCTTCTGTGTCTTCTCATCACCTCTTCTTAATTCTGCTTCCGTTAGGACCATACTATTTCTGTCCTTTATTGTGCCCATTTGTGTTCTTCATTGTGCACATCCTTTATTGTGCATGAGCTGTTCCCTTATCATCTCTAATTTTCTTTAAGAGATTTCTAGTCTTTCCCATTCTATTGTTTTCTTCTATTTCTTTGCATTGATCACTTAGGAAGGCTTTCTCATCTTTCCTTGCTATTCCTTGGAACTCTGCTTTCAGATGGGGATATCTTTCCTTTCCTCATTTGCCTTTCATTTCCCTTCTTTGCTCAGCTATTTATAAGGCCTCTTCAGACAACTAGTGTGCCTTTTTGCATTTCTTCTTTTGGGGGATGGTTTTTATCACTTCCTTCTATACAAAGTCATGACTCTCCATCCATAGTTCTTCAGGCACTCTGTTTATCAAAACTAATCCCTTGAATCTATTTGTCACTTCCATTGTATAATTATAAGGTATTTGATTTAGTTCATACCTGAATGACCTTGTGGTTTTCTGTACATTCTTCAATTTAAGTCTGAATCTGTCAATAAGGTGTTCATGATCTGAGTCATAGTCAGCTCCAAGTCTTGCTTTTTGTTAACTGTATAGAACTGATAGAAAAATAAACAATTAGAATAGAATGAAGAGTACAAAAGAAGACACACATATATGGACATCAGATTTAGCAGTTAAATATTTAAATATAAAAATTTCAATAATAAATGAAAAAGCTTGAAAGAAAATTATGATGATATACAAGACTTGAATGAAGCCATCCACCTAATAATTATGAATGCACATTCTTTCAAAATCATTATATTCAATTAATCAAGCTGTAGAGAGACATGGAGCTCATCTCCCTCCACAAATACATCAAAAATGACAAGAAAGATCCCCCAGTAATGAGGTAGAATGTAAGAAAGAAGGAAAAAGAAAGAGGAGAGGAAGTAGGGCAGGACTTGCATCCTAGTTGGGGGTAGCTGAAGGAAAAGGGAGATTTCTACATCTGGGAAGCCCCCATATTGGTGGGGAGATCACCTGGGACAGAAGGGATCCTTTGGGAGCTATAGTAGGAGAGTGCCTGTGGCAGGCAGGACAGAGTGAGATCTCCATGTCATAGCCCTGTGTGCCCCTGCCTGTGATGAGTGTCTGTGGTTCAGATGGGGGATGGAGGCTGGAATGTGGGATTTGGAGAGCAAACCTGTAAAGGGACTGCAATTGTAAGGAGACTACCTGAAGGGGAGGGAGTGAGAAAATCTGCAACTGGGAATTCTTATGGAGGAAACGTGCTACCATAGAAGTGAAGCGCAATTGTTGAGTGATGCCTAAGGGGTGAGGATGACATTGCAGCCTCTTATCCCAAGCACTGGCCCCAGCCTCCCCAGCAACTAAGAAGGGTCCCTGCCAGGGCCAGCTCTCTTGTGCCTATGGCTGCCAACTACCCCACATGCCAGGGGCTCATGTAAACCCAGTTGCAAGAGCCTCCTTACTCCCTCCTCACTGAAATAGACTCATGTGCTCCAGGGCAGCCTCAGAAGCAAACCACAGTGGGTGGCCCTCAAAGAGAAGTGGGTTGAAACAACAGCTGAGCCACAGGGACTATGAAAATAAGGAAGAAAAGATGAAACCTCTCCTTGCTGCTGCACAAACCATCCACAAATTGACACCCCTTTGGGTGGCTTTATAAGTTCAGTGCCTACAGAAATCTGAACAGACAAGTACTCCTACAGTCAAGACAGGTCTAGCTTTAGCAGCTGTAAACTCTGTGGGCAAAAGCATGTGGGGATAAGGCAAGCCAGAATTTTAGCTGCCCCCATAGCCTCTGTGGTAAGTCCAGATCCATTTAGTAAAATCCTGGGACCTAACTTCTGTGGATCCATGCTAGAGGAGGAATACTCAGTGACTACCCTCCCAATGGGAATGCTGCAATTCCACCCACTTCACACTGCAGATCAGAAACATAGCTAAGAAATAGACATAGAGGCCTCTATTCTAACAACTAGGGAGAAGACCCCACCTCTGCAAGAGCAAATGGGAGGTCCTGCTCAATATCCAGTACAAGCTCTGGTTACCACAACATCAGTCGCACATACTATAAAGGAGATAATAATCAACATACACTGAGAAAGGAGGTGTGCAGACATCTACTCTAAAAACCGTTTGTGCAGCAAAAAATATTAAATGCACACAGGCTACAAAAGGATGTTCTCACAAAAAATAGACCTCAAAGACAGTCTAAGGGTCTGGAATTGGGTGAAAGAACCACTAGAGTATTTACCCTTGAAGGCCAGCAGAGCTTAAGTGCAAGAGCTCCACAGGGAAACAGAAACTCCACTCTTGGAGGGAGTACACAAGGTTTCACATGTAGTGGAATCCAGCACAAAGCAGTACCTCCATAGGAACATGGACTACACCACATAGTGGTCTTGAAGGGTCCCCTGGGGATGCAAAGGATAATTTTAGCTCACTGTGAGGGTATGGACACTGGTAGTGGAAGCCCCACGGATTATTGATTGGGGTGAGCTCTCCCAGAGGTCCACAGTTTGGCAATAAGACCTCGCTCAACCCAACAACTTGTAGGCTTCAGTGCCAGAAAGGCTCAGATCAAACAACTAACAAAATAGGAAAGCAGTCCCACCCATCAGAAGACAGGCTGCTGAAAGTGGTACTGAGCTCACAGTCATATAAAACACATTACTTGACATGGCCATGCCCATCAGAGGGACAAGATTCAGCTCCACTCACCAGAGTTCGGGTACCAGTCCCCCCAACTAGGAAGCTTGTATAATCCCAGTACACCAACCTCAATCACCAGGAGGCAGACACCAGAACAAGAGAAACTAGAATATTACAGGCTGTGGAAAGGAAATCACAAAGGTAGAAATTTAGGCAAAATAAGATAGCAAAGAAAATGTTGCAAATGGAGGAAAGAGATAAAACCCGATAAGAACAGCTAAATGAAGGGGAAATAGACAATTATCTAGAAAATGAATACAGAATAATGATAGTAAAGATGGTACAAAATCTTTGGAAAAGAATGGAGGCACAGACCAAGAACAAACAAGAAATGTTTAACAAGGAACTAGAAGATTTAATGAATCAACAAATGGAGAACAATACAATAACTGAAAGGGAAAAAATGCAGTGAAGTAATCAATAGCAGAATAACTAAGGCAGAAGAATGAATAAGTGAATTGGAAAAGAGAGTGGTGGAAATCACTGCCACAGAAAAGGAAAAAAATAAAAGTAAGAAAAGAAATGGAGACAGTATCAGAGACTTCTGGGACAATACTAAATGCACCAACATTCACATGATAGGGGTTCCAGAAATAGAAGAGATGGGGAAAAAGAAAGATATAAGGAAATATTTGAAGATTTTATAACTGAAAAATCCTCTAACATGAGAAAGGAACAACTCACTCAAATATAGGAGCACAAACAATGCCATACAGCATGGACCCAAGGAAGAACATGCCAAGATACTGATATAGATCAAATTGACAACAATTAAACACAAAGAAAAAACTTTAAAGGCAAAAGGGGAAGAGCAATAAATAGCATAAAAGAAAGTGTATAAGTCATTCAGTCATGTCTGACTCTTTGTGACCCCATGGACTATAGACCTCTAGGCTCCTCTGTCCATGGGATTTCCCAGGCAAGAATACTGTAGTGGACTGCTGTTTCCTTTTCCAGGGGGTCTTCCCAACCCAGGGATCAAACCTGGGTCCCCATCATTGCAGGCAGATTCTTTACCATCTGAGCCATATACGGGAAACCCCATATGATTATCAGCTGAGTTTTCAGCAGAAACTCTTTAGACCAGAAGACAGTGTCAAAATATGTTTTAAGTGATAAAAAAAATAAAAACTACATTTTACCTAACAAGTTCCTCATTCAGATTTGACAGAGAAATCAAAAGTTTTACAGACAATCAAAAAATAAGAGAATTCAGCAAAACCAAACCAGATTTACAACAAATATTAAAGGAAGTTATCTATATGGGGAGGATAAAATCAACTTAAAACAACCTTGTATGTATATACTGTTATGACAAATCCTCAAGGAGACAGCAAGCCCAAAACTACAACAGATACATACATGATAAAGAAAAAATAGCCCAAACACAAAACTAAAGATGGTCATCAAACCACAGAAGAAGAGAACAAAAGTTGATGGGAATAAAAAAAGATCTACAAAAGTAAAACCAAGCCAATTAAGAAAATAGCAATAAGATATATATTTTTATTATCACCTTAAATGTAATTGGATTAAATATTCCAATCAAAGACATAAACTGACAGAATGTGCACAAAAACAAGATCTGTATATATACTGTCCACAAGGAATTCACTTCAAACCCAGTGACACATACAGACTGAAAGTGAGGGGATGGAAAAAGATACATCATGAAAATGGAAATCAAATGAAAGCTAGAGTAGCAACATTCATAAGAAAAATATATTTTAAAATAAAAACAATTCAAGAGACAATGGAGGGCACTACATAATGATCAAGAGATCAATCCAAAAGAAAACATAACAATAGTAAATATTTATACACCCAATATAGTAGCATCTCAATACATAAAGTAAATGCTAATAGTCATAAAAGGAAAAATCAAGAGTTACAGAATAATAGTGGGAGACATTAACAACAATCTTCCACCGATGGATAGATTATCCAGACAGAAAATTAATAACGAAACATCAAATGACACATTACTAAAGAAAGACTTAATTGACAACTATAATACATTGCTGGATTAAGCACAAGCTAGAATCAAGATTGCCAGGAGAAATATCAATAACCTCAGATATGCAGATGACACCACCCTTATGGCAGAAAGTGAAGAAGAACTAAAGAGCCTCTTGATGAAAGTGAAAGAGGAGAGTGAAAAAGTTGGCTTGAAACTCAACATTCAGAAAACTAAGATCATGGCATCCGGTCCCATCACTTCATAGCAAATAGATGGAGAAACAGTGGTAACAGTGGCTGACTTTATTTTGGGGCCTCCAAACTCACTGCAGATGGTGATTGCAGCCATGAAATTAAAATATGCTTACTCCTTGGAAAATAAGTTATGACCAACCTAGACAGGATATTAAAAAGCAGAGACATTACTCTGCCAACAAAGTCCATCTAGTCAAGGCTATGGTTTTTCCAGTGGTTGTGAGAGTTGGACTGTGAAGAAAGCTGAGTGCTGAAGAATTGATGCTTTTGAATTGTGGTGTTGGAGAAGACTCTTTAAAGTCCCTTGGACTGCAAGGAGATCCAACCAGTCCATCCTAAAGGAGATCAGTCCTGGGAGTTCATTGGAAGGACTGATATTGGAGCTGAAACTCCAATACTTTGGTTACCTGATGTGAAGAGCTGACTCATCTGAAAAGACCCTGATGCTGGGAAAGATTGAGGGCAGGAGGAGAAGAGAACGACAGAGGATGAGATGGTTAGATGGAATCACTGACTCAATGGCTATGGATTTGGGTGAACACCGGGAGTTGGTGATGAACAGGGAGGCCTGGCGTGCTACGGTTCATGGGGTCTTGAAGAGCCGGACACGACTGAGTGACTGAACTGAAGAGAACTGATAAGACATTCCATTCAAAAACAGCACATTTTTCTCAAATGCACATGGAACATTCTCCAAGGTAGGTCACAACTGGGACAACAAGTGAAGCCTTGGTATGTTTAAGAAAATGAAAGTGTTAGTCACTCTGTCATTTCATACTCTTTGTTACCCCATGGACTATAGTCTACCCAGGCTCCTATGTCCATTGAATTCTCTGGGGAAGGACACTAGAGTGGATAGACATTTCATTTTCCAGGGTATCTTCCCAACCCAGTGATTGAACCCAGGCCTCCTGCATTGCAGGCAGATTCTTTACATTCTGAGCCACTAGTGAAGCCTGTTAAGGCTATCTATTGTCAACTTGTTTATTTAACTTGTCTGCATAGTACATCTTGTGAAATGCCAGACTGGATGAATCACAACCTGGAATCAAGATTGCTGGAGATATATCACCATCTCAGATATGCAGATGATACCATTCTAATGGCAGAAGAGGAACTAAAGAGCCTCTTAAAGAGGGTGAAAGAAGAGAGTGAAAAAGCTGGTTTAAAACTCAGCATTCAAAAACCTAAAATCATGGCATCCAGTCCCATCACTTCATAGAAAAAAGATGGGGAAAAAGTAGAAACTGTGCAGAATTAACTTTCTTGGGCTCCAAAATTATTATGGATGGTGACTGCAATCATGAAATTAAAGAAGATGTGCTCCTCAAAAAAAAAAAAAAAAAAAAAGCTATGACAAACCTGGACAGTGTATTCAAAAGCAGAGACATCACTTGGCCAACAAAGATCCATATAGTCAAACCTATGGTTCTTCCAGTAGTCATGTACAGATGTGAGAGTTGGACCATAAAGAAGACTGAGTGCTGAATAATTTATGATTCTGAACTGTGGTACTGGAGAAAACCCTTGAGAGTCTCTTGGACAGCAAGGAGATCAAACTAAACAATCATAAAAAAAATAAACTCTGAATATTCATTGGAAGGACTGATGCTGAAGCTCCAATAATTTTGCCACCTGATGTTAAGAGTCAACTCACTGGAAAAGACTCTGATGTTGGGAAAATTTGAGGGCAGGACGAGAATGGGGTGAGAGAAGATAATGATTGAGTGTTATCACCAACTCAATGGACATGAGTTTGAGCAAACTCCAGGAGATAGTGAAGGACAGGGAAGCCTGGTGTGCTGCAGTCCATGAGGTCACAAAGAGTCAGAAAAAACTTATATATTGATACAACATGTTTAAGAAATTGAAATTATATCACGCATCTTTTCTGACCAAAATGCTATGAAATTAGAAATCAATTACAGGAAAAATAGCTTAAAAATCATAAAGGTTAAACATAAGTTACTATAGAATCGATGTATCACTGAAGAAATCAAAGACAAAATAAAAAGTATCTAGATGCAAAAGACAGCAAAAGAAGAATGATCAAAAAAACCTGTGGGCTTCAGCAAAAGCAGTTCTAAAAGTGAAGTTTATAGAGATACAATCTTTCTTCAGGAAACAACAAAAATCTCAAATAAACAATCTAACTTTGCACCTAAAGCAACTAAAGAAAAGAAAAACCTAAAAAACCTAAAGTTAGTAGAAGGAAAGAAAATATAAAGATCAGAGCAGAAATAAATTACAGAGGCAAAGAAAAAAAACAAGAAAGATCAGTGAAACTAAAAGCTAGTCCCTTGAGAAGAAAATTGGCAAACTTCAGCCAGATTAATCAGGAAAAAAAGGGAAAGGATTCAAATCAATAAAACTAAGAATGAAAAAAGGAAATGTTACAATGAACACCATGGAAGCACAAAGGATAAGAAATTACTATGAGCAACTATATGCTAATAAAATGGACAACCTTGAAGAAATGGACAAATTTTTAGAAAGATACAACCTTCCAAGGATGAGCCAGGAAGAAATAGAAATATGAACTGACCAATCACAAGTACTGAAACTAAAATTATGATTAAAAGTCTTCCAACAAATGAAATTCTAGAACTCAATAGCTTCACAGGGGAATTATATAAAACATTTAGAAAAGAACTATTACCTATGTTTCTGAAACTCTTCAAAAAAAATTGCAGAGGAAGGAAAACTGTCAAGTTCTTTCTATTAGGCCACTATCACCTTGGTACCAAAATCAAGCAAAGATATCAGGAAAAAATAAAATTGTAGGCTGATATAACTGATGCACATTTACAGTAATAATAATATTATAATAAAAATGAAGAAAAATCAAACATCATTTATTGGAAACATACAAAATTGGCAAGCATTTAGCTACATTGACCAAGAAAAAAGAAAAGAAAAATACAAATTCCCAAAACTCAGGAATAAAAAAGTGTTATCACTGGTGAACTCCAAAAAATTAAACTAACTATAAAATTGTACCTTGAATAATCTCATGCCAACAAATTAAAAATCTAGAATTAAAGTAGATAAGTTATAATAAAGATGCAAACTATCTAACCTGATTCACAAAGAGGTAGAGTATATGAATTGACTATAGCAAGTAAAGATATTTAATTAAAAATTAAAATTGTTCTTGCAAGTAAAGCCCAGGTCCAAATGGTTACACCACTAAATTTTAGCAAATATTTCAGTTCAGTTCAGTCTCTCAGTTGTGTCTGACTCTTTGCAACCACAAGAACCGAAGCTCGCCAGGCCTCCCTGTCCATCACCAACTCCCGGAGTCCACCCAAACCCATGTCCATTGAGTCGGTGATGCCATCCAACCATCTCATCCTCTGTTGTCCCCTTTTCCTCCTGCCCTCAATATTTCCCAGCATCAGAGTCTTTTCAAATGAGTCCGCTCTTCACATCAGGTGGCCAAAGTATTGGAGTTTCAGCTTCAACATCAGTCCTACTAATGAACACCCAGGACTGATCTCCTTTAGGATGGACTACTTGGATCTCCTTGCAGTCCAAGGGACTCTCAAGAGTCTTCTCCAACACCACAGTTCAAAAGCATCAATTCTTCAGTGCTCAGCTTTCTTCACAGTCCAACTCTCACAACCATACATGACCACTGGAAAAACCATAGCCTTGACTAGACAGACCTTTGTTGACAAAGTAATGTTTCTGCTTTTTAATATGCTGTTTAGGTTGGTCATAACTTTTCTTCCATGGAGTAAGGGTCTTTTAATTTCATGGCTACAATCACCACCTGCAGTGATTTTGGAGCCCAGAAAAATAAAGTCAGCTGCTGTTTCCACTGTTTCCTCATTAAATATTTAAAGAATATATAATACTAATTCTTTACAAATAATGTCAAAATCGAGAGAGAGAGACTTTCCAATTCATTCTCTGAGACAAGACAAAGAATTTTTTAAGAAAGTTACAGATCATTAATCCTGATAAAAGTATATGCAAGGTCCTTAACAAAATATTAGCAAATAAGATCCAAAATCTTATAGAATTTGCTATAAGCTATTAGCAAATGGAAAATATGTTAGGAATGCAAATTTTTTTCCCATAAAAACATCACTCAACGAAATACACAATAGTAACAAAATAAAGGGCAAACATTTGACCATCTTGAAAGATGCAAAAAATGCATTTATGAAAATAGAACATCCATTCATTCAGCAGCGTAGCAATAGGAGGGAAATTCTAAACCTATTAAAAAAATCCACAAAGACTCAAAGTTAATGTTTTCTGAGAGAAGTAAGTGCTTCAGTGCTCTCCCCTTAAGTTAAGGAACACTCCAAAGAAACTCACTTTCATTAAAAATAAAGCAAAATTATATAAAGACAAAAAAAAATCTAGTTTGAAAAAGAAATATTAAAATTAACTTTATTCTCAAGTGACCTAAGTCTGTATCCTGAAATTAGAAAATTCCTAGGAATAAATGGCATAGACATGCACATATACACACACACATTAAAGGAGTTTAGCAAAGTTTCAGTAAACTGTAATGCCTGACAAATATCAATTGTATTTTACATAATAGCAGTGAACAAACAGAAAATAATATTAAGAAAACAAATGTATTTAAAATAACATCAAAAAGGACAAAATCTATAGGAATAATTTTTAAAAATAAAAAGACTTGTACTATAAAAGAGACAAACATTGCTTAGAGAAACAAAGATCTAAATAATCTAGAGATAGTATGTGTGTATATTAATTACTCAATATATGTTTTCCAAAATTAACTAAAGATCAATGTAACTGCAGTTAAAAATATTAAAATGTCCTACTGGAAATTCTACTCAGTATCCTGTGATAAACTATAATGAAACAGAATATTAAAAAGATATCTGAATCACTTTCTTGTAGAGCACAAATTAATACAACATTTAAATCAACTATACTTCAATTAGAAAAAAATCAATGGCCATTTTTCTTTTATATTTGGTAACATTGACAAAGCTCCTTAAATGTATTTGAAATGCAAATATCCTAGAATAGCCAAAATAATTTTGGAAACAAATTATAAAGTTGGGAGACTTAAGCTATCAACTCAAAATTTCTTCCAAAGCACTGTAATTAAGACTGTTGTATTGATGCAAGGATAGTTATAGAGGTTGATAAGACAGAATTGAGAGTATAGATATAAATCCTAATTACTATGGTCAATCTAATTTTAATAAAAGTGTGAAGAAAATCCATTGGGGAAGGGATAGCCTATGCATAAATGATACTGAAACAATTGGAAATGTGGGGGAGAAAAGTACTTTAATTCCTCATCTTACATCATGCATAAGATCAGCTCAAATGGAAGACAGACCTAAATATGAAAGATCACATTTAAAAATAATTAAAATCTAACCTGTGAAAAATACATAGTAGATAACGTTGATATTCTTGAGACAAAGTTTTCTTCACTATGAAAACAAAATTAGAACCATAACAAAAGATGTTAAATTAAACTTCACTATAAAGAACATTTGTGCTCCAATTATAACATTAATGGAATAAATTAAAAGAAAAATTGTGAAAACTATTTGCATATTAAATACATAATTAATGATCATGTCATCAGCACATAATACACTCTTACAACTCAATTATAAGACAAATAACTCTATTATAATATGAGCAAATATTCAAATCAGCATTCCACTAAAGAACATATATAAATGGCTAAAAGTAGGAAAAATATGCTTAATAACATTAGCTATTAATATTATAGAAATGCAAGTCAAACCACAGTAATATACCACTACACACAGACACATACACTCTACTGGATACAACTAAAAGGATAGATAACAATGAGTATTGGTGAGGGTGTGGAGAAAGTGGAAAACTGATATGCTGCTGGCAGGAATGTAAAGTGTACAGTTGTTTTTGCAAGGACTTTAGAAACTTCTTATGAACTTAAAGATAAATTTACCATATCACTTAGCCATCTTACTTAGCAATCTTCCAAAGGGAATTTAAAAAGCAAACCAATACAATATTGTAAAGTAATTAGCTTCTAAATAAATAAATTTAAATAAAAAATATGTTTATACAAAAATATAAATATAAATCAAATGTTTATAGCAGCATTGTTTATATTATCCAAAAAGCTGGAAATATTTCAAATGCCCATCAACTGGTAAGCTGATAAAGAAATGTGAAGTATGCATACAATGGAATGCTTTTTAAACACTGGAAAGGAAGGAAATACTGATGCATATGACAACACTGATAAGCTTCAAATCACTTTAAATGAAGGAAATTAGATGCCAGAGACTGTATACTATGCTATTCCACTTGTATAAAAGTCTCAAAAAGGTAAATTTATAGAAATAGAATAGTTACTAATCCAAGGATTTAGGTGATTGTAGGCATTAACTGAATATGAGCATAAAGAAATTTTAGGGAATGACAAAAATGTTCCCAAGCTGGATTTTAGTAATGGTTGCATAACTTTATGAAATTTACTACAATGCCATTAAATGATACATTTATAATAGGTGAATTTTATGTTACATGATTTATGCCTCAATAGAGCTATTTTTTAAAAATGTAAAACAGTATAGACAGTTTAATTTTCAAGGCCATAGATCAGGGAAATAAATAAATAAATAACTGTCACATAAATAACCAAAGAAAATCTTCTATTCAGTATATTATATTCTATATACAAAAAGCTAAACAAAGGGAAGTATCCTATAAAAGTGGCATCATATAAAAGTGCATAAGAAACTCAAACACGTACTTTACAAAAGATGGTACACATGGTATCCAGACAATATGGAGATGGAAATGGCAACCCACTCAAGTATTCTTGCCTGGAAAATCCCATGGAAGGAGAAGCCTTGCAGGCCACAGTCTGTGGGGTTGCGAGAATTGGATATGACTTTCCAACTAAACCGCCACCACCACTGATAGCTCAATGACTGTACAAACATGTCATTCATCTAATTACTGATTACAGAAATGAATATTAAAACACATGAAGATGCCTTTACATTTATACCACGTTGGTTAAAAATGTATAATCAGAGGGAGAGGGTGGGGAGATTTGGGAGAATGGCTTTGAAACATGTATAATATCATGTATGAAACGAATTTCCAGTCCAGGTTCAATGCACGATACTGGATGCTTGGGGCTGGTGCACTGGGATGACCCAGAGGGAGGGTATGGAGAGGGAGGAGGGAAGAGGGTTCAGGATGGGGAACACATGTATACCTGTGGCGGATTCATTTCGATATTTGGCAAAACTAATACAATATTGTAAAGTTTAAAAATAAAATAAAATAAAAACAAATTAAAAATGTATAATCTAAAGAAATATTGCTTTTGATGATATCAAACACTTGGAATGTTCGTATACTTAAGGTAGGAGTGTAAATTGATATTTGCACTTTGGAGACAAGTCAACTAATGTGATACATACTTAAGTGATGTGTACCAGAGACATATACAGGGATTTGCAGAGCATGATTACCCCCAAAATGGACACAAATCAAAATTTGCATCAACATTATAATAGATAAATTAGTCATGGCATATATATTTAACATCCTACTGTATATGAATAAACATAAATAATTTACAGGCATATAAGATAGCAAGGTTAAATCATAATGTTGTATCAAATACAACATTGATACAACACAATGTTATATCAAAGAAAGTACGTAAAAAGTACATGTTTTATGATTTTACTTCAAAAGGTTAGGAAACCACATCCTAGGGTTCAAGGATAAAAATTGTTTTAGTAAAATTATAAAGACATATAAATGGATGATTAATAAAACTCAGAATATTTAAGGCATGAGATGGGTATTGATTATTGAAGGTACAAGAAGTCGCTAGACAAATGGCAGTATTTTAATCTGGTCCTGAGTGCTCACATTAATGTTACAATTTTTGAGAAATTATTGAAGTATATTGATTTTTCATGCCTGTATTTTGTTTCCTTTAACTACTTATGTGATATTTCACAATGTTAAGAAAAATAATACAGGGAAGTTTTGATAATATAATACTTACACTGTAGTAGATTATTTTTTCAGAAGACAATTTATTTCAGAAAAGGAAACAATTATTTTTGACCAAAGTGCACATGAATATTTTTCAGAAAATTACAATCACTTTCACACTCACAACTTATTAATATGTCTTAAAAGTTGCCTTGATTTCAATATTTCATATTCATAAAAAATATGCCATGAAAAAAGAACCATGAGCATGTTGGGAAATCATCACCATGGCACATAAAGTTATCCTCCAAATCCTTTACATGATGTGACATTCCTATTGGTAGAAGAATGATGGAATAGTTATAAGAAGACAAAAACTACACGGCTACTTACATTTGTTATATTTTAGATTGAATAATTTATGTCAAGATATTACCAATCAATATCTGCTAACAGGTTTAATAAATTGAAATCTACCTTATTACTTTACTATTTTGCCCCTATGCTTTTTTCCAATCTCTGCACAAGACTGGTATCTCCCATGAATATAAAGTAGCTCCTGACTGCTCATTCTAATGCAGCCCTCTTGTCCATCAGACAATCTATACTTAAAATTATTCATTCATATATGTGTTTATTTTATAACTCTCTTTCATGCAAGACTCCAAGCTTCAAAAAAGACTTTGTGCATAGATCACACCTGTATCAGTGACAGCAACTAAAAACATATATAGAGTTAGTAATTTAATCTCAGCAGACTTCGTTGTCCATGCCTGAATAAAAATAATCGCAATCAATATAGATACTTGGTGAAAGTTTGTCTTGACATCCCCAGTGAAGAACTACATCCCAACAATCTTATGTTGCTTGAGACTATTACAAAACATTTTTCTCTGAATTTGTGTCAAGTAAAAGGCAATGCCAAAGAAAGTTGAAACTACCGCACTACTGCGCTCATCTGACACACTAGTAGAGTAATGCTCAAAATTCTCCAAGCCTGGCTTCTACAGTATATGAACCGTGAAATTCCAGATGTTCAAGTTGGTTTTAGAAAAGGCAGAGGAACCAAAGGTCAAATTGCCAACATCTGTTGAATCATCAAAAAAGCAAGAGAGTTCCAGAAAAACATCTACTTCCACTTTATTGACTATGCCAATGCCTTTGACTGTGTGGATCAAAACAAACTGTGGAAAATTCTTCAAGCAATGGGAATACCAGACCACTTTAACCTGCCTGCTGAGAAACCTGCATTCAGGTTAAGAAACAACAGTTAGAACCGAACATGGAACAACAGACAGGTTCCAAATAGGAAAAGGAGCACATCAGGGCTGTATATTGTCACCCTGCTTATTTAACTTATATGCAGAGTACATCATGAGAAACGCTGGGTTGGAGGAAGCACTAGCTGGAATCAAGATTGCCAGGAGAAATATCAATAACCTCAGATATGCAGATGACACCAACCTTGTGGCAGAACGTGAAGAAGAACTACAAAGCCTCTTGATAAAAGTGAAAGAGGAGAGTGAAAAAGTTGGCTTAACACTCAACATTCAGAAAAGTAGGATCATGGCATCTAGTCCCACCACTTCATGGCAAATAGATGAGGGAACAGTGATAGACTTTACTTTTTTGGGCTCCAAAATCATTGCAGATGATGACTGCATCCATGAAATTAAAAGATGTTTGCTCCTTGGAAGAAAAGCTATGACCAACCCAGACAGTATATTAAAAAGCATAGACATTACTTTGCCAAAAAAAGGTCTGTCTAGTCAAAGATATGGCTTTTCCAGTTGTCATGTATGGATGTGAGAGTTGGACTATAAAGAAATCTGAGCACCAAAGAATTGATGCTTTTGAACTGTGTTGTTGGAGAAGACTCTTGAGAGTCCCTTGGACAGCAAGGAGACCCAACCAGTCCATTCTAAAGGAAATTGGTTCTGAATATTCATTGAAAGGACTGATATTGAAGCTGAAACTTTGGCCATCTTGGTCATTTGATTCAAAGAACTGACTCATTTGAAAAGACCCTAAATCAGGGAAAGATTAAAGGTGAGAGCAGAAGGGGATGACAGAGAATGAGATGGTTGGAGGGCATCACAGACACAGTGGACAAGAGTTTGAGTAAACTCCGGAAATTGGTGATGAACAGGGAGGCCTGGTATGCTGCAGTCTATAGGGTCACAAAGAGTCTGACATGACTGAGCAACTGAACTGATGAGACACAGACTAAAATTATTTGACAGTTTTATCATTAAAATGACAAATTGCACATCACACTCTAGTGCATACCCTGCTGATGGAGAAGTGGTGATCTCTGTGTCTAATTGATCACTTGTAGAGATTGTCACTCATGTTATTGAAAAAATGTTTTGACATGTACACAAATTTCCTAATAACTAATTTTATGTAGAGTTTTTAATGGCTTATACAAATGTTGTCTTATTTGATGTAGCTAGGAAAACCTGAGAGAGATAGTTTAGAGAAAGACATTGTAGGAGTAGGTATATATTAGGAGTATGGGATTAACATATAAAAGTTATATAAATAAAATAGATAAACATAAAGAAAACTATATTCTATATCCTGTAATAAACATAATGGTAAAGAAAAAATATACATATAATGTTAATATATGCTATTACATATAATATCACATATATTTATGTGATAGTTATATATGATATATATAGTTATTATATTATATAATTCATAATTATATTGTACATTATATAAATATTATATGCTCTAATATATATTAGTTTATATATATTATAATATTATATATTGTATATTATATAATGTATAATATATTATACCATATAATATATTATATTATATATAATATATATGATATGATATAAATATATATGTTATGTACTACATATGTATTAAATATTGATGTTATATATGTTAATACATTATATTATACTATTATATATTGTATAATGTTATACATATAATATGTATAATATAATATATTATTATATATTAATATAATTAATATATATTATGTTAACTGTGGTGTTGAGAAGACTCTTGAGAGTCCCTTGGACTGCAAGGAGATCCAACCAGTCTATCCTAAAAGAGATCGGCCCTGGGATTTCTTTGAAGGAATGATGCTACAGCTGAAACTCCAGTACTTTGGCCACTTAATGCAAAGAGTTGACTCATTGGAAAAGACTCTGATGCTGGGAGGGATTGGGGGCAGGAGGAGAAGGGGATGACAGAGGATGAGATAGCTGGATGGCATCACTGACTCGATGGACATGAGTCTGAGTGAACTCCAGGAGTTGGTGATGAATAGGGAGGCCTGGCATGTTGCAACTCATGGGGACGCAAGGAGTTGGACACGACTGAGTGACTGAACTGAACTGAACAGAATATAATTAATTATATTAATTATTATATTAATTATAATTATATTAATTATTATAATAATGATAATATGATAACATGTTAATAATTATATTATTATAATTAATTATATTAATGTAATTAATATATTATATAGTATGTAATGTATATTATGTTATATTAATATATTAAGATATTAAATATATTATAATATACTATATATATATGTATAGTATCTATAGTATATTATCATATTATAATTACAATATTATATATAAATTATATATGTAATATATTATGTATAATATATAATATATTATGCATTATATATATTATATAATATATACTATAATTATATATAATCATAATTATATAATATTATTTATATATTACAGTTATATATAATATATAGAATATATTATATATAATAGAATATATAGAATATATTATAATATATATTATATAATGTAATATATAAAATATATATTATATAACATATATAATGCATCAGATCAGATCAGATCAGTCGCTCAGTCGTGTCCGACTCTTTGCGACCCCATGAATCGCAGCACGCCAGGCCTCCCTGTCCATCACCAACTCCCAGAGTTCACTGAGACTCACGTCATTCGAGTCAGTGATGCCATCCACACATTTCATCCTCTGTCGTCCCCTTCTCCTCCTGTCCCCAGTCCCTCCCAGAATCAGAGTCTTTTACAATGAGTCAATTCTTGGCATGAGGTGGCCAAAGTACTGGAGTTTCAGCTTCAGCATCATTCCCTCAAAAGAAATCCCAGGGATCATCTCCTTGAGAAAGGACTGGTTGGATCTCCTTGCAGTCCAAGGGACTCTCAAGAGTCTTCTCCAACACCACAGTTCAAAAGCATCAAGTCTTCAGCGCTCAGCCTTCTTCACAGTCCAACTCTCACATCCATACATGACCACAGGAAAAACCATATCCTTGACTACACACCTTTGTTGGCAAAGTAATGTCTCTGCTTTTGAATATGCTATCTAGGTTGGTCATAACTTTCCTTCCAAGGAGTAAGTGTCTTTTAATTTCATGGCTGCAATCACCATCTGCAGTGATTTTGAAGCCCAAAAAAATAAAGTCTGACACTGTTTCCACTGTTTCCTCATTTATTTCCCATGAAGTGATGGGACTGGATGCCATGATCTTCGTTTTCTGAGTGTTGAACTTTAAGCCAACTTTTTCATCTCTTCTTTCACTTTCATCAAGAGGCTTTTTAATTCCTCTTTACTTTCTTCCATAAGTGTGGTGTCATCTGCATATCTGAGGTTATTGATATTTCTCCCAGCAATCTTGATTCCAGCTTGTGTTCTTCCAGTCCAGCGTTTGTCATGATGTACTCTGCATATAAATTAAATAAGCAGGGTGACAATATACAGCCTTGACGAACTCCTTTTCCTATTTGGAACCAGTCTGTTGTTCCATGCCCAGTTCTAACTGTTGCTTCCTGACCTGCATACATATTTCTCAAGAGGCAGATCAGGTGGTCTGGTATTGCCATCTCTTTCTGAATTTTCCACAGTTTTTGTGATCCACACAGTCAAAGGCTTTGGCATAGTCAATAAAGCAGAAATAGATGCTTTTCTGGAATGCTCTTGCTTTTTCCATGATCCAGCAGATGTTGGCAATTTGATCTCTGGTTCCTCTGCCTTTTCTAAAACCAGCTTGAACATCAGGAAGTTCACAGTTCACATATTGCCGAAGTCTGGCTTGGAGAATTTTGAGCATTACTTTAGTAGTGTGTGAGATGAGTGCAATTGTGTGGTAGTTTGAGCATTCTTTGGCATTGCCTTTCTTTGGGATTGGAAGGAAAACTGACCTTTTCCAGTCCTGTGGCCACTGCTGAGTTTTCCAAATTTGCTGGCATATTGAGTGCAGCACTTTCACAGTATCATCTTTCAGGATTTGGGATAGCTCAACTGGAATTCCATCACCTCCACTAGCTTTGTTCATAGTGATGCTTTCTATGGCCCACTTGACTTCACATCCCAGGGTGTCTGGCTCTAGGTCAGTGGTCACACCATTGTGATTATCTGGGTTGTGAAGATCTTTTTTGTACAGTTCTTCTGTGTATTCTTGCCATCTCTTCTTAATATCTTCTGCTTCTGTTAGGTCCATACCATTTCTGTCCTTTATCGAGCCCATCTTTGCCTGAAATGTTCCTTTGCTATCTCTGATTTTCTTCAGAGATCCCTAGTCTTTCCCATTCTGTTGTTTTCCTCTATTTCTTTGCATTGATCGCTGAAGAAGGTTTTCTTATCTCTTCTTGCTATTCTTTGGAACTCTGCATTCAGATGTTTACATTTTTCCTTTTCTCCTTTGCTTTTCACTTCTCTTCTTTTCACAGCTATTTGTAAGGCCTCCCCAAACAGCCATTTTGCTTTTTTGCATGTCTCTTCCATGGGGATGGTCTTGATATTATATAATGTATAATATAATATACATAATATATATTATTATATGTACATAATACATATTATATAATGCATAATATATTATATATAACATATTATATTATAATATAATAAAATACATATAGTATTATATTATACATTATATTATATTATAATTATTATTAAATATGTTAATTAATGTAATTAAATCTAGTTATTAATATAGTTAATATTGACCATAATATTATATATTATATCATATATATTTATATATATATTCCATTTCTCATGAAATAATGGAATTACCATTATAGCTCATTAATGATTTATATTGTTTGGGCTTTAATATACTTGTAACTTGGTCTTCAGATATTTTTAAGCAGGCAATTATAATTGTCAGTAAAGAGATGCTACAATCCTATGTTAATATCTTTCATTCTAGGACCTCAATCAATGCCATCATGATTGCAATTCTAGATTCAATCTTCATTGCAATTCAGCATGAAGCAATTCTAGAAGATGGATCTTCGCCCCCCAGTCCCATAGAAATGCAATGACAGTGGACAATGGGGATTTGTAAGCAGTTCTTTTGTCCCTTTTCTGTTTGTTCATCTCTGTTTTCCTTAAACATTAATCATAAAAATGGGATCTCTTGGTCACATTTATCCAAATTCCTGATTTCTGCTCTACTGAATGCACACAATGTCTTGTGTAACCTGTTGATTCTTTTCCTGGATTAGAAGGAGTAACAATGCAGAATTAATTAAGTAAAATGAGACTCTCTACCCCTAGATTCCTCTTAGTAAATTTACAGGCAGATCTTGTTGGGTCATGAGAACTATGCAGGCTGAGAACATCCAAATAAAGATCAGAAATCATCAGCCTACATGCAACAGAAAATGATGAAGAACCTATCCTGCTACAGTGCTTAACTGACATTACTTCTTTTCCATTTAAAAACTGTCATGACTGAGAAGAAACTTTAGTGTTGGCCTGTGGACATGAGTGCACCTTCTCTCCAGATTACCTACTTTTCTGATTAAAGCATCTTCCCTTTCTACTGGTCCTTGCCCCTCAGTTATTAGCCTCTGAGTGGCCTGTGGTCAAATCTGAGTTCTGTATCATCTGGAAGGAAATGCCTAACGCCAGGAATTTCATAGTGTCTGGAGAACACTCATTAATTCACTCTTTCTAGAAATGTTCTTTTATTCACCAAAAAATTTTATGCTTCCCACTTAATTAAGTGGAAATTTTACCTGAAAGTTATTCTTTTTTTTTTTTTTTAACCATCATTCATTTATTCAGAATATATCATCATTTAGGGTTCTAAACTCTAGATGAGAGGCTGGTAATGCAGAGATAATGTGTTTTGCTGAAAATTTTAACTCTCCTTTTAGGTTTGAAAGATTCATTAACCAAAAAAAAAAAAACAAAACAAAACACTCATTATGCTCAATTAAGCAATTTCTTTAATAGAGATTATCTAACTTACAATATATAATCTTTAAAAGAAAAAAAAAAAATAGAAGAGTAGAGGAGAGTTAACAGCACACACATCATTGAATTTGGTCGACTAACATCCAGAGTCAAACAGTGCTGTTACAGCAACGTGGAGTTCCAATTGGGAAAAGGTCCTGGGCAGTGCATCCATGCCAAAGGTCACACTTCAAAACTGCAGTTTTGGGGGTTCCTGCTTATAATCCCAGGCCACAAACCGATCTCCCCATCAGTTTGAGAGCAAATTGCATCTCTGATTTCATGTTAATCTTTTTTACAATGCTATTTGTTTTACTTGCGAGTCATAGGATTTTGTTAAGCCCTCATTGGCCGGACTTCCCCCAGGGGCTCAAGAATTCCAAGACCTGCTCCGTTTCTTATCTACAGCATCACTTGTCGTACTGTTAAGGATCAGTGCACTCTCAGCAGGAACATAGTCAAGCAGGTCAGAAGCAAGGTCAGAGTCAGGTTCTGCTTCCTTGTCAATGAAGCCTGAACAAGCCTACTTGAAATACTTCATCATAGTCCTCCCATAAATACATTATTGTTAGTAGTTTATTAATTTTAAAAGTTTGCATGCATTGTGTTCAATTGACAACCTTATATAGAGTTTTGAGTCTCACTTTTCAGCAATTATACTATGAAGTATTTCCCTCTTATAAAAGTCTGCAAAAGATGTTAAAAACATTATTGTCCCTTTATCTATTAGACATTTACATTGAAAACTTTAGGAAACAAAGAAAATAAATGCTAATTAAAACTAATTTGAAATAATGCCAATCCAGATACTCAATTTGTTCCAACTACATTGCTGTCTTTATATCATAATTCAAGGAAACTTAAAATTTCAATTACTGTTTTCTCTATGTAGCAAGACCTTTAATATAAATGAACATGTATATTAATTTCCTAAAATATTTTAATCTCATCATGAATACGGGTTTGTAACCTGAATCTTTTGCCCAAAATATGTAACTATTTTCAGATTTTTGTAGTCTTAAAAACTTGACCTTTTATTGCTGCTGAGAAGAAATGATATATGCATATGTACAAATTTATATATACTGTTCACATTATTATTTATATGATCCATGTTTTAAGAGGCTCCCCACTATGGTTTTAAACATGATATAAAGATGCAGTATAATTCAGTTATGAAAACCAATGTTGAAGACAGATCACCTGGGTCCTAATCCTTGCCCTGTCACTTACTAATTGTATGACCTTGGGCAAGAGACAACCTTCTTGTGCTGGGATTTTCTCATCACTAAAGCTGAAATGAGAATAATTGTAATGATCAGATTGCAGTTAGAAGAAAGCAGTTCTGACTATTTCAGGCTTTGGAAGTCTAATATTTAAAATGGGTTGTATGATTATTTGACAGCTAAAAAGTCAATAAACCCATGCTAAGTAACCTGAATATTAATAGCCTGAGAAGCACCTTGGCCACTAGGACTGGGGGGAAAAAAAAATACCTCCCATTGGAAGAACCCAGGAGAAAGCCTGTGGTAATGCATCATGGAATATGCAAATTGCAAACTTCCAGCGGCATCATCAAAGCACAAAAATATGGAAAGTGACAGTTTCAGTGCTGAAAGACTATAGATAAATCATTAGTAATAATCCATCCCATATGGTTGGCATGACACAACTGTTTTAATAGCAAAGCCTGGCACAGGGTGAAAACTAAGTAAGTGTTGACTAGTTTTGTTACCACTAATTCACTTAATCCACATCTTTCATTATTTCCCTTTGATTTTGTTCATCTGAATTCCAAAGTCCTATTAGCCACAGAAAAACTACACTCTGAAATCCCAGATGACATGGTATAGGAACTCTAGCTGTCATTTCCCTTTGATTGTGTTTACCTTTTCTTCCATAAGAATAGACTCCCATTTTAACTTCCTTTACCAAAGTAGCATTCTCGGTAGACTTTTTTGATCCTCTCTGTGGGCTACATGATTTCTTTCTACAAGAGTGTTTACAACTCTGGAATAACATTTTGAAAACAAGACGTGGCCCCATTACTCTGGTTTTCTGCAACATAGCAACTGCAAAAAGAGGTATGAAAGTGAATACATTTAACTGATGACAGAGTCAGGTTTTGGAGGTGGATAATGGGTGTTGAGCAGAGCAAAGAAGCATGGGACCCTTATATATTGCAGGGCTATAATCAGAAGTAGCTTAAGTTGACTTTTATTTATAAATATCACTCTGGCATTGTTTGCAGGCTGATTGGATGAGAAAGTCAAGAGAAGAATCAGGGTGAAGATTTAAGAAGCTATTGAAGCAATCTAGCTGAGAAATGGCTGTGGCCCAGACTATGATCACGTCAAGCAGCTTGATAGAAGAGAAAGATTCAAGATATATTTTGAAGAAACAAATGACATTTAATAAGTAATAATGGCTTCAGAAAAGGAAGAAAAGTATCTCATCTGTACCTCCATCTGTACCTTAATTTTATATACTTCAATTGCATATTTTATACTGAAGGCTCCACTTTATACATAAAGAACCTAGTTTATTTACCTTTATTTGAAAATAGAAACAAATTCATAATTTTATTTTAGAAATAATGGTATGCAAAACATTTTGGGTTCATATTTTTACATACTCCAAAGTGTTTACAAGCTGTGCTACTGTACTACTGGAACTATGCTTCAGAGTAGTTATGAATCATAAAAATTTAAACATAGTCACCAATAATCTTGCAGCTTGGTTGGTTGTGACCAAATTTGACTGAAATGAAAGAAGTATCAGCATGTGTCACCAATTCATATTTAAGTGTCCATGAAGACTAGCATGTTTTAAAGAGAGATGAATTCTGAATATTTCATTTGGGTTAAACTGCAGCATATATGGTGGATATAAAATTACCTATTTAAATTCACCTGTCCATTTCCATATTAGTAAATTCAAGAGAAAGGCATATATGTACTAGAGGCAATTAATAACCAAGATACTTAAAACTTGAAATACATTGACAAGTTTGGAATAGATTGACTATATGTTTCAGTATAGTCAATTGTACTTCCTTTTGAGGGTCTAAGCTCTTTCTTTTTTTTATGTAATATCCACAAACAAGGTACATAATAGAAATATTTAAAGAATAACATAGAGACTCTATCAAGCACTTACTTAAACAATAAAGAACTGGTCATAACTTCTGCAGGTTAAAGCAAAATTGAATTGTGTTAAGGCAGATAGAAATCTAATTGTTAGTCATTCAAAATCAGTCTATAAATTGGAGAAATGTGGTAAATAGCCTCTTACCTATAACACTGTTGCTACAGGCACCAATTGGAAATACAGAATAATGTTATTAAAACAAACTGAAAGTCTATAATCTATTCTGACAGATTTGTAAACAGAAGCAGGAAGAGCAAGCATGGAATCAACCACAACTAGTTCTTAGGAAATAAAAATGAAGATATACTGCAGTCAGCAGTGTTCCTTTCAAGATATAAACATACTCGTTTTCTTCCAGGGTCTGACATTCTACAGCATTAAACATGCTTAATTATCTAGAAGTGTCAGAGGAAAGTAAAAACTCAACTAATTCAGATTAGTTCAATCTATTACATTAAATAATTAATACATTATAAATTTTGTATCATTATTTTGGAATAAATTGATACAATGACTTTAAGATTCCAACTTGAAGGAAAGGCCAATAAATTATTTACCTTATGATAGGAACCAACATAATTTGTGATGCATCAAGACTTATTTCCATCAGCAATAAAGAACTGGTCCAATCTTTCAAGTGAGATCATAAAATAAGATTAGAAATGACATTTCAATTTGTTTAGAATATCTGTGGAAAACATTAATGAAGGCAAAAAGACCAGAGATATGGCAGTTCTTTGGACAACTTTTCCATTGTACATGCTAGTTTCAGGTGGGGGTTCTGAGAAGCTAGGAGGCATATCATAATTTTGAATAAACTTAAAATCCTGGGGCCTGCTGAAGGGAGATCTAGCAATCTGTCCCATATCCAGGGCCCTGGGTTAGTCCATAAATGAACTGGACATACCTATATAAGGATGAATTAAGACAATTGCAATTTTTATTTGGATTATATGATGTGTGTTTGCAAGAATTTCTAATCACCTAACCAAAAAAAAAAAAAGTTAAATCATTTTTAAAGGAAAATAATACCATTTTAAGTTACAAGTTTTATCCAATATTTTCATCATTATTATCCAAAAAGAGCAGTTCATAACCAGACATTGGAAGAGACAAGACAATATGATGCATAAACAAGAATAATAACTATATTGGTCACCTCATGCGAAGAGTTGACTCATTGGAAAAGACTCTGATGCTGGGAGGGATTGGGGGCAGGAGGAGAAGGGGACGACAGAGGATGAGATGGCTGGATGGCATCACTGAATCGATGGACGTGAGTCTCAGTGAACTCCGGGAGTTGGTGATGGACAGGAGGGCCTGGCGTGCTGCGATTCATGGGGTCGCAAAAGTCGGACATGACTGAGCGACTGATCTGATCTGATTGGAACAACTCATAGGGGACTTAGGTAAAAGCACTATCAGATATGGTATTTGAATTACTATGCTTAGTACACTGAGATAAGATTGAGAACTTACACAGGAACTGGAAATTATAAGGAACAACGAAATGGAAATTGAAAAACTGAAAGGTAGAAGAAATAAATTAAGAACCAGATGGAAGAGTTCAATAGCTAACTAGGAACTACAAAAGAGGAATATAGAAAACTGGGAGATACTTTTGAAAAAAATATTCAGAATGGAGAAAACAAAGACAAAAGAATGGAGAATATAGATAAGGAGCATAAAGATGCAGGGTAATCAGCAAGATATCTAACCTTTGTGTAACATGTTCTTCTTCTTTTTTTTTTTTTAATTTTATTTTATTTTTAAACTTTACATAACTGTATTAGTTTTGCCAAACATCAAAATGAATCTGCCACAGGTATACATGTGTTCCCCATCCTGAACCCTCCTCCCTCCTCCCTCCCCATTCCATCCCTCTGGGCCGTCCCAGTGCACCAGCCCCAAGCATCCAGTATCGTGCATCGAACCTGGACTGGCACCTCATTTCATACATGATATTTTACTTGTTTCATGTTCTTCTGAAAGAAAGGAGAGGGAGAATTCACAGGTGTGGTGATTATTGTAACCACAAGCTGAGTAAGGAAAAATAAGACAGAACAAAGCAAGCTACTTCTATTAACATTGAAGTAAAAGTGCAAAGAAAAACAAATAAACAAAAAATTAAACTTAAAAAAGGATACATACTTTTAAAGGACCAGAAATTAGACTGGCATGGGACTTTGTAGCACAAACACTGCAAGCCCGAAAACAGTTTAGAACCCCAGTGGACTATTAGAATGATCAGAAGGAATAAAAAGAAGAAAACAACAATAGCATAAATGTAAAACCTGTATAAATGCAGAAAAAGTGGTCACAGATGTTGGAATTTTTCTGGGAATAAATAAAATAAATAATTTATGTTAGAATCTGATGAATCAAATGTTTATGTTGTATCTCTAGGGTAATAAATAAAGGAATATTTTCAGAGTATGTAATTATCAACATACTAGAAGATAAACACTATAATAATAAATAAACAATACTCTGTGAACTAAAAATAAAGTAATAAAATCAAAAATACATGAAATAAGTGGGCAAAGTAAAATTCAATGCAAAGAGAATATATGAGAGTTAATATTTTAATTTTCAAATTAAATATAAATGCAGTATAAAAAATAAGACTGAGTAAAAGCTATATGCTTCATTGAAAAATATCTAAAACTTTCAGTTCAGTTCAGTTCAGTCACTCAGTCATGTCCGACTCTTTGTGACCCATGAATCGCAGCAAGCCAGGCCTCCCTGTCCATCACCAACTCCTGGAGTTCACTCAGACTCACGTCCATCAGGTCAGTGATGCCATCCAGCCATCTCATCCTCTGTCATCCCCTTCTCCTCCTGCCCCCAATCCCTCCCAACATCAGAATCTTTTCCAATGAGTCAACTCTTCGCATGAGGTGGCCAAAGTACTGGAATGTCAGCTTCAGCATCATTCCCTCCAAAGAAATCCCAGGGCTGATCTCCTTCAGAATGGACTGGTTGGATCTCCTTGCAGTCCAAGGGACTCTCAAGAGTCTTTTCCAACACCACAGTTCAAAGGCATCAATTCTTCGGCACTCAGCTTTCTTTACAGTCCAACTCCCACATCCATACATGACCACTGGAAAACCATAGCCCTGACTAGACGGACCTTTGTTGGCAAAGTAATGTCTCTGCTTTTGAATATGCTACCTAGGTTGGTCATAACTTTTCTTCCAAGGAGTAAGCGTCTTTTAATTTCATGGCTGCAATCACCGTCTGCAGTGATTTTGGAGCCCCCCAAAATAAAGTCTGGTACTGTTTCCACTGTTTCCCCATCTATTTCCCATGAAGTGATGGGACCGGATGCCGTGATCTTCGTTTTCTGAATGTTGAGCTTTAAGCCAACTTTTTCACTCTCCACTTTCACCTTCATCAAGAGGCTTTTGAGTTCCTCTTCACTTTCTGCCACAAGGGTGGTGTCATCTGCATATCTGAGGTTATTGATATTTCTCCCGGCAATCTTGATTCCAGTTTGTGCTTCTTCCAGCCCAGCGTTTCTCATGATGTACTCGGCATATAAGTTAAATAAGCAGGGTGACAATATACAGCCTTGACATACTCCTTTTCCTATTTGGAACCAGTCTGTTGTTCCATGTCCAGTTCTAACTGTTGCTTCCTGACCTTCATACAAATTTCTCAAGAGGCAGGTCAGGTGGTCTGGTATTCCCATCTCTTTCAGAAAAACTTTAAGGTTATAAAAATCATGAAAGTGAAAGAATTAAGGTGCATGTGTCTGAAAAACCCAATGCTCATAAAAAAATATACTAATATAAGGCATTGATATCAAAGTAAAATATATTAAATTTAAAATTTTAATAGAAATAAATATATATAATAACATCATAATAAAGTTTCAAATTGCCAGAAAGATAAACCAATTCTAAATTCTGTGTGCACCTGATAATAAGCTCCATGCTATAAAAAGAAATAATATACAAAATTGAAGAAGAAATATATATTTAATTTCTTAATCACATTGGGAGATTTTCACGTCTCTTCCAGTATCAAATAATTCAATGCAATAATATTCCAAGATGACTGAGGATTTATACAACCTGACTGAAAAACCAGAGTAGTTGATACTAAGGGACACTGCTCCCCACACCGTTGAATTCACAGATTTCACATACACATTTACCATAGACTAGATAATAATGCAGACCTCAACAAACAAACAGGGATTCCAATCCTGTAGAGTATGACATCTGACTAAAGTTCAGGTAGAAATTAATTGTAAAGAAAGGTGACAAGGAGGAAAAAGAGCAGAGAAAGCAAAGATAAACAGTGGTCCACATTTTCCCACTATTTCCTTCTCATCTCTGTGCTCCAGGAGCATGCTATTAATTGTCTTAAAAGTTTTCTGTTTGCAATTCTTTCTTCAAACTTATAGCTATTTTTTTTTTAAAACACACTCTAATAGATTTATACAACAGAGAGAGAGAGAGAGAGTGAAAGATCAAGCTTGTCCAAAGGATAGAGGGACTAATCTGAAGAATTCTTAAGGCAAAAGTTGGACAAAATTTAGCAGCAAAATAAATAATAATAGTTCTATCTATTAACACAATGAACATATAAAATATCTATGAGTTTATATTGATATAAATACATATATGATGGAATAAATTGCAATTGAAGGAAAAGGTACATTTCTTCCTTGCTGAAAAACTGTCATCAATGATTGTAGAAGGAATGATGGAACTAGAAAATCACCAGTAGAACATCACAGTAATAATTATTTCAGGCAAGATTCATAGATCATTGGCAAAATTAGTGATGAACTTCAAGATACAGTATAGCTGCATCACCCCAATTTATCTCTTAAACTATTTTTTTTTTAAACTTCTGTGGAGGTTCTAACATGTGTACACAAATTATTGCAATTCCTCCCTTCAAGAATGGGCAGAAGAAACAGCAGTGAGAAGCCTGCAAATGCCACTTCAACTACGTAATCAGAGCTCACACACCAGTAACAGGCTATGTTGCTTTATGTTCATGTCATTTTTACCAAAAAACCATAACCCAAACTAGTTATGAGAAAACATCAGGCAAACCGAAACTGAGGTACCATCTATAAAATATCTGACACTTAACCTTTCAAAGTGTGAAGGCAATGAAAGTCAAGATGGTCACAAAGGGCAGGAGATCAAGCAGACACAACCACTAAAAGTAGCACAGTATTTATATAATCCAACAAGAAACTAGGGCACTTCCTAGAACAGACTCTGTCCCCCCATGGCCTCTGCCTGCATCTTGTTTGTAGAAAAACTTTGGCCTCCTATGTTTTCCATAAGTTTCAAAGAGTATTAATCAGAGAAATGAGCAAATGCAGACACAAAGGAAAACAGTAAAATGAGACAAAATAAAAATGTTTTAGTTAAACCCACCAGATGGAAGAAGTTAACTATACTGCCCACAAGCAGGATGACTACAAACTTACCAGAACCAGAAGGCTGATGCTGCTGCTCTTATTACCTCACCACCAACCAATCAGAAGAATGTCCACAAGCTGATCAAATACTGCACAACCCCTCCTCCCTCCCCCAGTCTTTGAAAATCTTTCCCTGAAAGTCTTTAGAAAGTTCTGTATGTTTTGAGCACTATCTGCTTTGCCTCCTTGCTTGGCTCCAGCAATAATCATTGCACGTTCCTTCACCAGATTGGCTTTATTGTAAAAGGGTGAGCAGATGCATGTTTGGGTTGATAACACTTTGAATTGTATCCCACAACAGGAATGTAAATCACTAGGGAAAAACTTGTGAAATCTGAGTGAAGTTAGTAGTTTAGTTAGTAATGCTGTACCAGCTTAAATTATGTGGGTTTGCTAAACACATGACATTTACATAATATGTTAACATTAGGGGAAGCTGGGTAAAGAGTATATAAAAACTCTTAGTACTGTATTTGCAAATCTTCTATAAATAAAATTATTTCAAAATGAAAAGTTTAAAAGTAAAAAAATAAAGAGGATTAGTTAAAGGTATAGCATGGGCTTCCCAGGTGGTGCTACTGGTAAAGAACCTTCCTGCCAATACAGGAAACATAAGAGACCAGGATTTGATCCCTGGATCTGGAAGATCCCCTAGAGAAGGGAATGGCAATCCACTCCAGTATTCTTGCCTAGAGAATCCCCATGGACAGTGGAGACTGGGTGATTTACAGTCCATAGGGTCGCAAAGAGGCAGACACCACTCAAGCGACTTAATACACACAATGTCATAAATAAGTATAAAATAGTTGCATTAGTGTCATATTAAAAGACTGTAGAGTTCTGATTAAGTTTTCCTTCCTCTCATAGCCTATAATTATAAATTAAAACTAATTTCCATACCCCAGAAAACACTGGGAAGGGTATGCTGCAAAATGTGCACATTTAAATTTCATATAAGAATTAATATATCAGAATTAAATATTGGATAATTTCTTTCATATGCTAATTATCAAGTAAGGATGACACACATTAATTTATTTTTTAATTTAAATTTATTTATTTTAATTAGAGGCTAATTACTTTACAATATTGTATTGGTTTTGCCATACATCAACATGAATCCACCATGGGTGTACACATTAATTTATACCATTAAATGTGTTATAGTTTGATGAGAAAGTGTAAATGCGCTTATATTTTCTAGATTATTAAAACACAAATGAAACATTTCCAAACATTCCAAAATGCCAACAGTTTATGAATGCATTTACATGTTATACAGTGAGATAACTTACTCATCATTTTAAATACCTATTTTTGTTACATATATTATTTATAGATTGTTCTTTCTAGACACTTGGGAAAAATATATGAAATGTATTAACTTTAGATTAATAATTTGTCCTGTTTAATCTATTTTCATAATTGAAAAACTGAATTAAAAATTTTTCTTACCTAAACAAAGGGTGGTTTGAAAGGAAAGCTCAGGATACTTTTAAAATATACTTGGGAAAAACTCCATTTCCAATATGGAAAAAATGGGGAGATTTGTTTTTAATAAAAACTCACTATCAAAATAAAATACATACCTTTTGAGACTGGTAGTGAGAAATGTATTAATTTAGTCTTTTAGAAAGTGCCATTTAAAATATTATCGTTTTCTCCTAAGTTAAAAATAATAACTTATGATTTAAATATTATGTAACTCAAATACAAAACACCATCAACCACTTTAACATATTTTCAGTGTCACATTATTCAGGGCATTTTCCCCAGATGATGGTTAAAATAATGCTAGATATATAATGTTCTTCAAAGCATATATATGGATTGCATTCTCATATCTCTTGTACTAGGAAAAAATGCACAAAAGTATAAAAAGCCTTCAAATATCTACAGATAATTTTCATTGCAATACTGTATTAGAACTGTTTTCAAAACTCAATAATGAAGTATCAGTTAATGGAAACACAAGCTGGAAGCAAGATTGCCGGGAGAAATATCAATAACCTCAGATATGCAGATGACACCAACCTTATGGCAGAAAGTGAAGAGGAACTCAAAAGCCTCTTGATGAAGGTGAAATTGGAGAGTGAAAAGGTTGGCTTAAAGCTCAACATTCAGAAAACGAAGATCACGGCATCCGGTCCCATCACTTCATGGGAAATAGATGGGGAAACAATGGAAACAGTGTCAGACTTTATTTTTTGGGCAGCTCCAAAATCACTGCAGATGGTGACTGCAGCCATGAAATTAAAAGGTACTTACTCCTTGGCAGGACAGTTATGACCAACCTAGATAGCATATTCAAAAGCAGAGACATTACTTTGCCAACAAAGGTCCGTCTAGTCAAGCCTATGGCTTTTCCTGTGGTCATGTATGGATGTGAGAGTTGGACTGTGAAGAAAGCTGAGCGCCAAAGAATTGATGCTTTTGAACTGTGGTGTTGGAGAAGACTCTTGAGAGTCCCTTGGACTGCAAGGAGATCCAACCAATCCATTCTGAAGGAGAACAGCCCTGGGATTTCTTTGGAAGGGATGATGCTGAAGCTGAAACTCCAGTACTTTGGCCACCTCATGCGAAGAGTTGACTCATTGGAAAAGACTCTGATTCTGGGAGGGATTGGGGGCAGGAGGAGAAGGGAACGACAGAGAATGAGATGGCTGGATGGCATCACTGACTCGATGGACATGAGTCTGGGTGAACTCCAGGAGTTGGTGATGGACAGGGATGCCTGGCGTGCTGCAATTCATGGGGTCACAAAGAGTCGGACACAACTGAGCGACTGAACTGAACTCAACTGAACTGAATGTTAAATCAGAATTATTAAATCTTTCAAGATATATCCAAAGTTTTAAATGCAATATGTATTAAGTAATTGTAGTTTTGCCATATTTTCTCAAAGTAACACACACACACACACACACAGAGAAAAAGAATATTCCAGCTATATACTTTTGCATACAAAGTTTTAAGATAACTCCTAATACAATTAACATCTTGGCAAGTTGGAGACTGCCCACCTAACGTTGAAATTTTCAATAAATTAGAATGTGGCAATAAGTCAGTGAAGGCAATGGCACCCCACTCCAGTACTCTTGCCTGGAAAATCCCATAGATGGAGGAGCCTGGTCGTGAAGAGTCGGACACGACTGAGCGACTTCACTTTGACTTTTCACTTTCACGCATTGGAGAAGCAAAGGGCAACCCACTCCAGTGTTCTTGCCTGGAGAATCCCAGGGACGGGGGAGCCTGGTGGGCTGCCGTCTATGGGGTCGCACAGAGTCGGACACGACTGAAGCAACTTAGCAGCAGCAGCAGCAGACATTTTCAGTGCAGGAATTCAACCATGAGCATGACTTGAAAGACTACATTTCCTGTTTTGTATTTTGTAGAGAATATACTGTAAACATAGATGTGAATCACAAAGGCCATTTTTTTTTTTTAGTAGAAGAACACAGATTTTGTTATTAGTTTTTCCAGTGCAGTTGATTATACAGTTTTATGAAAATGTTACCCAAATGGTGTGATTAAAATGCAAAGTGTTAATGTTTTTTTTGGTTTGTTTGTGTGTTTCTCTTTTCTGTGCCTGCTTTTAATAGATGAAAGATTTACAAAGGCCATTTTTGAGGATGTTTCTGTTTGTAAATCTCCAACAACTGCACCATGTTTGGGATGTGTTTCCTCATACCTATAGCTGTTTGGTCAGGTCACTGATCCATTGTGATTTTTGTTTTGTTTTATTTTCAATCTGCTTTGGAGTTAATTAAGAGGAGGCTTCTGTGCTATGGGATCAGAATTTACTACTTATATAAAATCATTATTGGGTCCTTGATAGTAATTGTTCTCATTTTATGTGTTCAGTCAGTGTCTATATTCAACAAGAGGTAAAAGAACTGAACCCCTGCATTCCCACCATCTCCTTCCCATGGTCATTTTCAGGAAGGCCCTTGGAAGAGAGTACATCCCATGGCCTGATCTATTTGCGAATGGAGCTCAATGTTCTACCCCAAATGCTCCAGAGCCCAAGCTTCTCATACTAATTTCACTAACTTTGATAGTAGGTTTTTAAAATGTTTATACTTTATACTGCTGAAATTACATTTTCTTAATGGAACAGTGTGAACCTTCACACCCATTCCTCAAAGATTCCAGCCTCAGAAGCATTTCAAGTCAAGACTCCAAATTGAACAAAACTGATGATTTCAAGATTTGAAACCTTGAAAAAAATCTGATGGTGAGCCAATTTTTTTTTTAACTTTAATATAAGGATCCCATTTTATGCTAAATTAACATTTCTGAAGAAGGGGCAATTAGGTAGGTGGGTTTAGTTTCTCAGTTGTGTTCCGTTCTTCCAACTGCATGGACTGTAACCCACTAGGGTCCTCTGTCCATGGGAGAATACTGGAGTGAATTGCCATTTCCTTCTCCAGGGGATCTTTATGACCCAGGGATGGAACTTGCATCCCCTTCATTGAAGGCAGAATCTTTACTAACTGAGCCAGCAGGGAGGCTGGTGAAGAAGGGGTGGTTACTTATTACTTTAATTCCATGGTACCAATGAAGTATTACATGAACATGCCCAGGAAATATGCCTCATCTTAAATGTGATAAACTGATTATAAATTTCTTATGCATATTTACTGTGAATGTTAACTTGTTTTACATGACTCGTCAATACAAAGAAAAGTAACTTTTAAAAAATGCTTTTAGTCTGCACATTAACCACAAAGGACAATAAAAAAATAATTTTAAATATTTTTTCTATTTTTTTGCAAATGTAAGTTTTAAGTATAAAACTTCTTTAATATTCTCCTTGAAGAATATTGAATCCAAGTAGACAATGAATTCTGCATCCCAGTCACTAAACACCATTTCTTAACATTTTTTAAGAAAAAAAAAAAAAAGTTAATTTGCTTGTCAGAGATACCCATAAGGTGAAATGTTTAGAGCACACAATTTAAAATAGTTTTTGTATAGACATTCTATATTATTTATCTATTTTTGCATCTCTAAGAGCAATAAAACATTAATAACATTATTATCAGATGCAAGCAGTAGTTATTAGTGTTGGTAAGATAATTTTCAAGAATATTTTGCATATGCTACTTTCCCTGGACTGTAAGACCACCACTTTACATAGTTTGCTTCCAATGTTCAACCATGGAAAATCTGCCTAACATCTCTTTTTCTTCATTTCATTATTTGGAGAAGAAACACAAATGCACCTATACTAAAAGGCTTCAGCTATTAGATAAAGAAAAAAAAAGTATTAAAAGTATAGAAAGCAACAAGAACAGCACATGGAGTCCCAAAGAGAGGTTCATCATCATCATGTGTACATAGTACTGTACAGTACATTTACTGTACAAGTAAATGTATCAGTACAAGTACTGATATTTTACAGTACATTTATACTGTAAAGGTCCATACACCTTCTGTTGAAGAAAATATTGTTCTGACCCTTGTTAAAAGATGGCAAGGGAGATTTGATTCAAGGGACATCAACATGGGCTTTTTCAGTAGGGGAGAGAGACTGGGCTCAGCTCCAAATACACAAAAAAGTGAGGATTTATAACCAAGGAGCAGGGTGAGGTCAGTTGATGGAAAGTTACTAAGAGGAAACAGGAGGGAAAAGGGGGATTCTGGACAAGACAATGTTGTGCAGACTGGGTTCTTACTGAAGGCAGGCCAGGATGATCATATATTGTTACCAGAGGAGGTGGGGTTGAAGAATTTGATCAGATATTGAGTCTGAGGTTTCCTTCTGAACTGATTTAACAGTCTTTTTACTAAAGCTGGGTGTTGTAGGTCCAACAAAAATGGGCACCAAAGTCAAGGCCTGGAGAGCTTAGAAGAGCCTTAGGTCAAAGAAAAAGCCTACCATTCCTTAATCAAAAAAATTGTTTTCCTAACTGATCTACACCAGCTTCCTGAGGCTACAGTAACAAGTTGCATAAACTGGATGGCTTAAATACTATGTATGGACACCAGAATTCTGAGATCAGGGTGTTGCAGGATTCTAGAGGAGAGAAATTCTTGCCTTTTCTAGCTGCTGGAGGCTTCCTGGAATCCTTGGTTTCCTTCAGCTTATGGCTATAGCACTCCCGTTTTCATATCATCTTCTCCTCTTAGCTGTCTCCCTCTACTCTGTGTCCCTTCTAAACCCACTTGCCATTGACTTTAGAGCCTCCCCAGATACACCTTTCCAAATCTAAAACCTAAGTTATAAATACTATGTTTTATTTTTCTATGCTGAAACCTTTCCTAATTCTTTTAGAAGTGGGTCCATAAACTTATTAAGGTAATCTCATAAATGCAAATGCTGTTCAGTTCAGTTCAATTCAGTGCGCAGTCATGTCCGACTCTTTGTGACCCCATGAATCGCAGCACGCCAGGCCTCTCTGTCAATCACCAACTCCTGGAGTTCACTCAGATTCACATCCATCGAGTCAGTGATGCCATCAAGCCATCTCATCCACTGTCGTCCCCTTCTCTTCCTTCCCCCAATTCCTCCCAGCATCAGAGTCTTTTCCAAGGAGTCAACTCTTCACATGAGGTGGCCAGGGTACTGGAGTTTCAGCTTTAGCATCATTCTTTCCAAATAAATCCCAGGGCTGATCTCCTTCAGAATGGACTGGTTGGATCTCCTTGCAGTCCAAGGGACTCTCAGGAGTCTTCTCCAACACCACAGTTCAAAAGCATCAATTCTTCAGCACTCAGCCTTCTTCACAGTCCAACTCTCACATCCATACATGACCACAGGAAAAACCATAGCCTTGACTAGATGGACCTTTGTTGGCAAAGTAATGTCTCTGCTTTTGAATATGCTATCTAGGTTGGTCATGACTTTTCTTCCAAGGAGTAAGCATCATTTGATTTCATGGCTGCAGTCACCATCTGCAGTGATTTTGGAGCCCCAAAAGATAAAGTCTGACACTGTTTCCACTGTTTCCCCATCTATTTCCCATGAAGAGATGGGACTGGATGCTATGATCATCGTTTTCTGAATGTTGAGCTTTAAGCCAACTTTTTCACTCTCCAATTTCACCTTCATCAAGAGGCTTTTGAGTTCCTCTTCACTTTCTGCCACAAGGGTGGTGTCATCTGCATATCTGAGGTTATTGATATTTCTCCCGGCAATCTTGATTCCAGCTTGTGTTTATTCCAGTCCAGTGTTTCTCATGATGTACTCTGCATATAAGTTAAATAAGCAGGGTAACAATATACAGCCTTGATGTACTCCTTTTCCTATTTGGAACCAGTCTGTTTTTCCATATCCAGTTCCAACTGTTGCTTCCTGACCTGCATATCGGTTTCTCAAGAGGCCGGTTAGGTGGTCTGGTATTCCCATCTCTTGAAGAATTTTCCACAGTTTATTGTGATCCACACAGTCAAAGGCTTTGGCATAGTCAATAAAGCAGAAATAGATGTTTTTCTGGAACTCTCTTGCTTTTTTCATGATCCAGCAGATGTTGGCAATTTGATCTCTGTTTCCACTGCAAATATTGTAAAGATATTTAAAGTAAATATTCAATATCCCATGACAAATAGTTAAGCATAAATTGTTTATGCTATGCTCAGATACTCAATTGTGTCCAACTCTTTGCAGGTCCATGGACTGTTCCCCACCAGGCTCCTCTGTCCACAGAATTCTCCATACAAGATTATTGAAGGAATGTAATTTCCTCCTCCAGGAATATTCCTGACCCAGGGATCAAACCCATGTCTCTTTTGTCTTCTGCATTGGCAGGTAGATTCTTTACCACTAGTGCTACCTGGTAAACCCAAGCATAAATTATCTACATGAGCTTAACTGATATATTTTAAGCATTATTTCTGTATCAGTTTACTCCTAAGAAGGGTTTAGATCTAAGAATCCCAGAGCTTTTGAAAATTTCACTTCCAACCTCTTACATATTCATCTAATTTTCAAATATTTTGACTTATTTTTATTTTTTTTGAATATAAATGTATTTATTTTAATTGGAAGTTAATGACTTTACAATATTGTATTGGTTTTGCTATACATCAACATGAATCCACCACAGGTATACACGTGTTCCCCATCCTGAAACCCCCTCCCTCCTACCTCCCCGTAACCATCCCTCTGGGTTGTCTCAAAGTCATATATTTAATATTATAAGAAATTAGTCATTATGCAAATGAAAACTTGTTTAAATCATTATGAGTCAATTCAGCCAGTTAATTAGAAATTTGACCTGCAGTTTTCCCATATAAAGAAGCTCAAAATTTTAGTCTTTGAATTTATAATTGTTCTTTAGAGCATGCTTGAAGCTCTTATTTCCTCTTTTCCCTTAGTTTCTTTGTTTCTTTAATTTTTTATTTTCCTTTCAGTCTAGCTGTGATGGGAACATTATTCCCAATTTGGTAGGAACAAGGAGTGAACACAGGTAAGTACATCATAGGATGGTTTGAGGAAGCAGACATAACATCTGCTCTTGTACTCAAATGAATTTCCCACTGAACTTTTTAAAACTCACTTATGAATCTGGTTATTGGTGTTTTATTTTAGGAATTACCTAAGTGTAAATAATTTTTAAATTTAAAATGGTATTATGCAACACAGTGCAAATCTCAATCCAGGTTTTTATGACTAGAGTACTAGATCTTAATGCCTGCTATGTTCTGTGCTATTTATTTTAAAAATTAAATATTTTATAATAAATTAAAATATTAATAAACCCAGTTATGTTCTGTTTACAAGAAATTTGCCTTAAACAAAATATTATAGGAATATTATAAAGTAGGTAAGTTATTTAAGGTCAGTATACATTTGCAAAATTTGTCTTTTTATATTTGTTTCAGAAAAAAGAAATTTACTATATTAAATAAGTATCGTATTTATCCACAATATACACAACCAAAAGGTGTAATGACAGCTATGCATATATTTATAATAAATAACATAACATCAAAATAGTCAACATGAAGCCTGCCAGAAATATATGAAAGAATGTCTAACATCAGTAACTCCATGTAAAATAGAATTGTTATATAATAATTACTTTACTTATTAGCTGATAAAATACAAACTAAAAGGAGACAACCGAAGTGCTTCTTAAACAACTGAGCCATGGATTCTAGCATAGAATAATATCGATCTACTCCAGATAAAAAAACTGTGTTAACATAATCTTTGTATATGGTGCTTATGGGATTCAGACACCTAACCTTCAGTTAAGGATATTCTGTTGAAATGGCTAAAAATAATGTATATTTAAATTAAAAAAAAAAAAAAAAAAAAGCATATGACAGTTCAGTTCAGTTCAGTTGCTCAGTTGTTTCTGACTCTTTGCGACCCCATGAATCACAGCACGCCAGGCCTCCCTGTCCATCATCAACTCCTGGAATTCACTCAGACTCACGTCCATCGAGTTGGTGATGCCATCCAGCCATCTCATCCTCTGTCATCCCCTTCTCCTCCTGCCCCCAATCCCTCCCAGCATCAGAGTCTTTTCCAATGAGTCAACTCTTCGCATGAGGTGGCCAAAGTACTGGAGTTTCAGCTTTAGCATCATTCCTTCCAAAGAAATCCCAGGGCTGATCTCTTCAGAATGGACTGGTTGGATCTCCTTGCAGTCCAAGGGACTCTCAAGAGTCTTCTCCAACACCACAGTTCAAAAGCATCAATTCTTCGGCTCTCAGCCTTCTTTTCAGTCCAACTCTCACATCCATACATGACCACTGGAAAAACCATAGCCCTGACTAGACGGACCTTTGTTGGCAAAGTAATGTCTCTGCTTTTGAATATGCTATCTAGGTTGGTCATAACTTTTCTTCCAAGGAGTAAGCGTCTTTTAATTTCATGGCTGCAGTCACCATCTGCAGTGATTTTGGAGCCCCAAAAAATAAAGTCTGACACTGTTTCCACTGTTTCCCCATCTATTTCCCATGAAGAGATGGGACCGGATGCCATGATCTTCGTTTTCTGAATGTTGAGCTTTAAGCCAACTTTTTCACTCTCCTCTTTCACTTTCATCAGAAGGCTTTTTAGTTTCTCTTCACTTTCTGCCATAAGGGTGGTGTCATCTGCATATCTGAGATTATTGATATTTCTCCTGGCAATCTTGATTCCAGCTTGTGCTTCTTCCAATCCAGCGTTTCTCATGATGTACTCTGCATATAAGTTAAATAAGCATGGTGACAATATACAGCCTTGATGTACTCCTTTTCCTATTTGGAACCAGTCTGTTGTTACATGTCCAGTTCTAACTATTGCTTCCTGACCTGCATACAAATTTCTCAAGAGGCAGGTCAGGTGGTCTGGTATTCCCATCTCAAATTCTGTTGAAATGGCTAAAAACAATGTATATTTAAATTTTGAAAAAAAAAGCAAAGCATATGTAGTAAGGTCAAATTTTGCATCAAATTTTCTCATAGAATTAATCAGATATTTCTTTATATTAGTATTTAAGTTTATATTTTGGTAAGAGGTTTACTCTGTTTAACTCATAATGGTGTACAAAATTGACTGCATCTATGATTTCTTATTTTGTTTTTTTTTTTTAATCAATTTGAACTTTCTACAGAAAGCCTTCAAAACATAGAGCCACACAGAATAAAAGCATGCACAGCATCTAGATGATCACCTTTAAGTGTCATTTCCACTAAGACTCACTAGGATCCTGTAGGAAAACATCCAAGTCCATGTCTGTTGCATACAATGTGCAGGACAAGCTGACTTTACCTGATAACAGAAGATTAAGAATCTTTCAGTGATGCCAAAAGGAAACATTAGCTAGCTTGAGGAATCTCCCAGTGACCTAAACCAGACAATGCCAATTCATTAAAAAAAAAAAAAAAAAAAAAAAAAAACCTGCAATGTTTTGATACTTCTTTGCTCTGTTTAAAAATTTTAATGTATACTGATCCAAAATATACTTGCACGCACACACACAACACACCTCACTGACATTCCTATCCAGGCACTTACACCTTACTTTTTCCCATTTGAAGAATGTTTACTAATCAACTCATTATCTATATAAAGGAAAGCAAGCAAATATCATCTATCTTGGTTTTCCTTTTTCAAATTTTATATCAATGTAACCAAAATACTTGAAAAGGAGATGTGAGTAACCAAATAATTTTTGAGGAAATGTGTCTTCTATATACTATTTCAGTTTATATATAAAGAATGAGTGAAACAGAATATCCCCATTTGCAATGTCTATTGAACTAATGGATTTAGTCAGTAGTCATCGATGGCTGATTACTTATAAAAAGAGGAGATGACCAATCATTGATTGTCTCCTTTGGAGAGGGAGAGAAAACCAACTCTAAAATATTCTTGTGAAAATACTGAACTTCTGATTAAGTTGTTAGATCCAGTCATAGAGTTAAACAATGACAGGGGACAGAGGAACATAAGAAATGACACCACAGCATTGCAGTCAGTAAAATCTGGGCTGTAATAAAAGCTATAGAATGAAAAAACTCAGGTTCTTTTAAAAATAAGTTGAAACAATGATATCAGTATTCTTAAGAAATAAAATATCAAAAAGCCTTTATCACTTATTATAGATCTTATTTTAATAGGTCCTTGATAAAAACAAATAATCTGTAAAAGCAAATATGAGATAAACAAGCTTAAAAACAATGTAATGATATTAAATACTTTTTAATTTTTAGGTGGGATATAAATATTTTAGTTCAGTTAAAAAATAAATCATATATTGAGATATATTTTGAAATATTTATTGGTGAAACATAGGAATACTGGTGAAACAATATTATTCATTGCTGGGAGCCGGCATATTGCATATTGAGTGAGGATCTGTAATAGCTCAACTGGAATTCTATCACTGCCGGGAGCCAGCGTGAGGAACTCCACCCATGACAAAGGTCATGAGGAAGGAGGCTCGGCATACGCAAAGGCGGGATCGAGCCTCAGGAGTCCCCCTGGAAATTCTCGAGCATCTACCCCCAAACCAGAGTCTGCCTACTTTCTGCTTTGTGCTTTCACCTACACCTCTGACTTTACGGGGGGCTGTCCCCCACTACCTCTCTCTGAAAAAAGAGTTAGCTTACAGCTCCAGTTAATAATTCCTGGGTGTGACAGTGTTTCAACCAAAAAACTCCTTTGGAAATCCTCTAGCCTGCCTGAATAGGTTTTTCCGGCCACATGTGATTGTTCGGAGCCTCCCAACTGTGAGAGGCAGGAGATGTTCTAAACTGCCTAAACACAGATTCCTTTGAGTAGTTAAAAGATTGATTAGAAATTGTATTGGTGAAGGGTTTTTCACTTGTTGGGCCAATGTTTGCTGCTAAGTCTCCATACTCCTTACCTACTGTGTCCTTGGCAGTGTATTGATTGATATAATGGGTGTATAGAAACGTAAAATGCAGCTTTGTCCAATGCTTTTTTGGAGGCTGGTGCCTGACTTTGGAATAATCACCTTTAGAGAAAAATAAGTTTCTTAAAATGTTAACAGGCCTCTGGGCCAGAAGATGATGTCAATCACCTGAACTTTTGCATATGATAAGTTTGAAAGCCTGGCTTCGATTAGAACCAGGAACTGCTGTCCTTGCATGACTCCACCCCTTCCCCCCAATTATCCTCTATGCACAACTTAAGGTATAAAAACTACTTTGGAAAATAAAGTGCGGGCCTTGTTCACTGAAACTTGGTCTCCCCATGTCACTCTCTCTCCCAAATTCTGGCTGAGTCTCCATCTGGAGCGTGGAACCCGCCATGCTTGCTAATTATGCCTGGGCTTCTAAGATCCGACCAGGGAGGCCTCAGTGTCTCCTCTCCTTTGGGAGAACTGAAGGACGCCTGCGGCCCTACATAAGTGGTGCAAACTTCTTTTCTTGAAGTTTTATTGGTCTCCCGCGTAAACCAAGCTACTCAGCCTCTTTTCTCCACTGAATTTCCTCACTGAGCTATCCTTATTTCAGCCTCTTTTCTCCACTGAATTTCCTCACTGAGCTATCCTAATTCTATTACTCTTTATATCCTTAATTAAAGTTTAATTAAGCAGTTGTTTCCTGACCCTCGCCTATGCCGTCTCTCCTTCGAATACCCTGGATCAGCTGGGGCTGGACCCTGGCAATTCATTATATGATAATTGGTAATGTTATATAAATTAATTCTTCACTTTTATAAATGTTTGATATTTTTTCCTAATAAAGATATTTTTAGAAAACTACCCAGAACATAATGATGCTTTTGAAATAACTTCAGTGAAGGACCTGAATAAAGGTTTATTTTGCTTAACTAGTTTGTTATAATTTAGGGACTCACAATTAGAAATATTTTTGGTGAGTCACACTTATCAAGTTTTTCTAATTTATTTAAATTATACCTCATAAAAACATAATGCTGTTTCCAATTATCATTCAGCTGCTTTATTAAATTACAATTATCATTAAAAGTAAAAGTGTCATAAGAGGTTTAAGAATAAATACAAGCTGACTTTAAGAATTAGATAGCCCAGTTGCTAGGAAAGTATGTGAGAAATTTACAGAACACCCTATTAGTTAATTTTTTTTGTTTGTTTGTTTGTTTGTTTGTTTGTTTTTAAGTGGAGGAAAATTGCCTTACAATGTCTTGATGGGTTTTGTCATACAACAATGTGACATAGACATAATTATACACATATCCCCTCTCTCTGGAGCCTCCCTTCTGACACCTCATTCCATCCCTCTAGGAAACCACAGTGTCAGACCAGGCTCCCTGTATTATACAGCAACTTCCCACCAGCTATCTATTTTACACATGATGGTGTATATATATCAAAACTACTTTCTCCACCATCTCACCCTCTCCTTCCCCTGCTGTGTTCACAAGTCTATTTTCTACACCTGCATCTCCATTCCTTCCCTGAAAACAGGTTCATCATCACCATTTTTTATAGATTCCATATATATGCATTAATATACAATATTTGTTTTTGTCTTTCTGACTGACGTCACTCTGTATAACAGAATATAGGTTCATCCACCTCACTATTATGATATTTTTTACAGGGCTAGAACAAAAAAAATTAGAATTTGTATGGAAAAGTCAGAACACAAAAGACTGTAAGTAGCCAAAGGAATTTTGAGAAAGAAAAATGAAGCTAGAAGAATCAACTTTCTGGACTTCAGACTATACTACAAAGGTACAAACATCAAGACACTATGATACTGGCACCCAAACAGAAATATAGACTGCCAGAACAAGATAGAAAGCCCAGAGATAAACCCACACACCTATGGGCACATTCTCATTGACAAACGAGGCAAGAGTGTACAATGGAGAAAAGAAAGTCTCTTCAATAAGTGGTGCTGGGAAAACTGAAAAGCTCCATGTTAAAGAATGAAACTAAAACACTTCCTAATACTGATAACTTACAGTGAACGATGTTGGATTTATGATCCAAAGAAGAGAATTTAGCTTCGGGATCAGTGAACAGGCTTGACCACTCAGGGCTCTTGTGTGGCAGAAGTTTTGTTACAATGAAAAAGGCCAGAGAAAGCTTCTGAGGTAGGCATCAGAAAGGAGTGGAAGAGTGCCCCTCACTAGTCTTAACAAGGGAGCTATGTACTTTTTCAATTTTCAACAGCATATCAAAAGAATGTTTCAATGTTGTAAAGCTCTTACTAGACCCAGTCCCACAAGTTACATTTTAAGAAGACAGGATTCAGTTCAGTTCAGTTCAGTTCAGTCGCTCAGTCGTGTTTGACTCTTTGAAACCCCATGAAACGCAGCATGCCAGGCCTCCTTGTCCATCACCAACTCCCGGAGTTCACTCAGACTCACGTCCATCGAGTCAGTGATGCCACCCAGCCATCTCATCCTCTGTCGTCCCCTTCTCCTCCTGCCCCCAATCCCTCCCAGCATCAGAGTCTTTTCCAATGAGTCAACTCTTCACATGAGGTGGCCAAAGTACTGGAGTTTCAGCCTTAGCATCATTCCTTCCAAAGAAATCCCAAGGCTGATCTCCTTCACAATGGACTGGTTGGATCTCCTTGCAGTCCAAGGGACTCTCAAGAGTCTTCTCCAACATCACAGTTCAAAAGCATCAATTCTTTGGCACTCAGCCTTCTTCACAGTCCAAATCTCACATCCATACAGGACCACAGGAAAAACCAGTCTTGACTATACGGACCTTTGTCTGCTTTTGAATATGCTATCTAGGTTGGACATAACTTTCCTTCCAAGAAGAGAGGATTAAAGCTAACAATAGAAAGCTTCTACCAGACCCAATCCCTTAATTTTAACAGGATTTAGTCAGAAATTTCTCAGGAAGGAGAAACATGTCCTAAAGAAGGATACATTGTTGTTATGCAATTCTTGCTACAGAGTTTAAACAGAGTTTTGTAAAATGTTGTATGTGGCTAAGACTAAGAAATGTAGAAAAAGAAAGTTTGTCTTTCTCTCTTACTTGAGAACCCCAGACCTCTAACTGCTCCTCCAGAGCCCCAGACCTTTTTCTCCTCCTTGAGGACCCTGAATTTCTTATCAACCTACCTAAAAACAGACTCTCTCAATACCATAAACAAAAATAAACTCAGAATGCATTCAAGACATAAATGTAAGGCCAGAAACTATAAAGGTCTTAGAGGAAAATATAGGCAGTGCACTTTGACAGCAAGATCCTCTTTGACCCACCTCTTAAAGTAATGGAAATAAAAGGAAAAATAAACAAATAGGACATAATGAAACTTAAAAGTTTTTTTTTTTTTTCTTTAACAGCAAAAGAAATAATAAACAAGATTAAAAGACAAATTTTAGAATGGGAGGTTCAGTTCAATTCAGTTGCTCAGTCACGTCCGACTCTGCGACCCCATGAACCGCAGCATGCCAGGCCTCCCTCTCCATCACCAACTCCTGGAGTCCACCCAAACTCATGTCCACTGAGTTAGTGATGCCATCCAGCCATCTCATCCTCTGTCGTCCCCTCTCCTCCTGCCCTCAATCTACCCCAGCATCAGGGTCTTTTCAAATGAGTCAACTCTTCCCATAAGGTGGCCAAAGTATTGGAGTTTCAGCTTTAGCATCAGTCCTTCCAGTGAACACCCAAGTCTGATCTCCTTTAGGATGGACTGGTTGGATCTCTTTGCAGTCCAAGGGACTCTCAGGAGTCTTCTCCAACACCACAGTTCAAAACCATCAATTCTTCAGCACTCAGCTTTCTTCACAGTCCAACTCTCACATCCCTACATGACCACTGGAAAAACCATAGTCTTCACTAGACGAGCTTTTGTTGACAAAGTCATGTCTCTGCTTTTCAGTATGCTGTCTAGGTTGGTCATAACTTTCATTCCAAGGAATAAGGGTTTTTTAATTTCATGGCTGCAGTCACCATCTGCAGTAATTTTGGAGCCCAGAAAAATAGCCAGCCACTGTTTCCACTGTTTCCCCATCTATTTCCCATGAAGTGATGGGACTGGATGCCATGATCTTAGTTTTGTGGATGCTGAGCTCTAAGCCAACTTTTTCACTCTTCTCTTTCACCTTCATCAAGAGGCTCTTTAGTTCTTCTTCACTTTCTGCCATAAGGGTGGTGTCATCTGCATATCTGAGGTTATTGATATTTTTCCTGGCAATCTTGATTTCAACTTGTGCTTCTTCCAGCATGGCGTTTCCATGATGTACTCTGCATATAAGTTAAATAAGCAGGGTGACAATATACAGCCTTGACGTACTCCTTTTCCTATTTGGAACTAGTCTGTTGTTCTATGTCCAGTTCTAACTGTTGCTTCCTGACCTGCATATAGGTTTCTCAAGAGGAAGGTCAGGTGGTCTGGTATTCCCATCTCTTTCAGAATTTTCCACAGTTTATTGTGATCCACACAGTCAGGGGCTTTGGCATAGTCAATAAAGCAGAAATAGATGTTTTTCTGGAACTCTCTTGCTTTTTCCATAATCCATCAGATGTTGGCAATTTGATCTCTGGTTCCTCTGCCTTTTCTAAAACCAGATTGAACATCTGGAAGTTCACAGTTCATGTATTGCTGCAGCCTGACTTGGAGAATTTTGAGCATTACTTTGCTAGTGTGTGAGATGAGTGCAGTTGTGCTGTAGTTTGAGCATTGTTTGCTACTGCCTTTCTTTGGGATTGGAATGAAAACTGACCTTTTCCAGTTCTGTGGCCGCTGCTGAGTTTTCCAAATTTGCTGGCATATTGAGTGCAGCACTTTCACAGCATCATCTTTCAGGATTTGAAATAGCTCAACTGGAATTCCATCACCTTCAATGGGAGATGAATGGAAGGAACTAATTGCAAATGAAGCAACTGATAAAGGATTAGTCTACAAAATGTATAAGCAGCTCATTCATCTCCATATCAGAAAAACAAAGAGCCCAATCAAAAAACTGGCAGAAGACTTAAACAGACATTTCTCAAAAAAAAAAAAAAAAAAAAAAGACTTGCCGATGGCCAATAAACACATGAAGAGGCTCTCAACGTCATTAATTATTAGAGAATTTCAACTCAAACCTGCACTGTTATCATCTCATACCAGGCAAAATGACCATCACTAAAAAATCTACAAACAAAAAATGCTGAAGAGTATGTGGAGAAAATGGAGCCCTCTTGCTCTTTGTGGGAAAGTAAACTGATACAGCCACTATGGAGGGTAGCATGGAAATTCCTTTAAAAACTAGGAATAAATCTACCATATTATCCCACTACTGGGCATAAACTCTGAGAAAGCCACAATTCTAAAAGACACCTTTACCCCAGTGTTCATTTAGCCCTATTTACAATAGCCATGACCTGGAAGCAACTTAGATGTCCTTTAATAGATGAGTGGATAGAGTAGGTGTGGTACATATGTACAATGGAACATCACTCAGCCATAAAAATGAACAAATTTGAGTCATTCATTTCATGGACAGTAGTCAGTGTGATATACAGAAGAAATAAAGATTGCTAATCTTGTAGATTGATTAAACTGCTATATCCATAAAATCATTTGTTATCCTTTTGCAAATAAGACTTTGCATGAAAATGCAGAGCTCCTTAATGCATCAACTAGTCAATTGTCATTTTCAATTCTCCATTTATTTTCATCAATAAAAAAGAAAAATAAGTGGCCATAACTTGTATTTGGGGACTATATGCATTGGATTTACCCTTGATTCTTGCCTTCCCTCTGGGTCATAACTGACAGGTAGGTTCTCAATCCATTATGATCCACTTCATTAATCTTAGCTCAGCAGCTCATTTCATATGATATCCTATGGAATAAATTAAGGTTAAGGCTTATTTCTTAAGAATAGCAGCAACAAAACCATTTTAGTGAGATCAGACCAGAAACTTTACAATGAGTTTGCCAAGGTGACAAAGCTCTACTACCTTCTGGAACATACATTCCAGAAGAGAGAAGACTTAGATTTCCCCAGCCTTCAAGGCTGCAGACTCACACCCTCAAACCAGACTTTATTTCACTACTCATACTGGTTTCTTTCTGATATTGCACACTGATTAAATAACCAGCCACCAAAACAAACCTGCTAGTATTTTGTCTGGTGACCATTTTCTTGCCTAGGTGCCACGAGAGAGGCTGTTGAAGTCTGCCAAAAGGTAAAAGTAAGTCTATCTAAGAATCCACTTTTTCCCTCAGGTAAAGTGTATATTAAAAGCTTGTTTCTCATCATCATGAAATCAATTTTAGGAGGATCTGCTTCTATTAATAGAGTCCATGACATAAAGGTGAGTTTCTGCAGAAACACTTGTATTCACTTTTGGATTTTTTACAAAAATAATATATATTGCTTTTAAAGTCATGATTAATGTATTACTCTATCAGTCAGATGTATTTCTACAAACTGTACAATTTGAATATCTATAAATAAAATAATATTCAATAGAATTATGGAAAAGCATATTTTGTATATATAAGAAGCTGTTAAAATTATAACAATCTGAAACTAGTTGATGCTTTACAAATTTCAGGAAAACACATTGTAGAGCACAGATTTAATAATTCTATTTTTGTAATAATTTATTTTTTTAATATTTGATTACTATAGCATATATACAATATCAAGTTGTAGAAGTTTGAAATGAATAAAAATGTCATGCTGTCATAGTGACATAGCTGATTATATCTGACTAATAGATTTGTGAATTGAGGGTGTTTTCATTATTTTAACTCTATTTACATGTGTATTATTGATTATTTTAAATGATGATGCATTATCATGTGATGTTTAAAAGTAAAAGAGTAGGGAGGAGCCAAGATGGCGGAGGAGTAGGACGAGGAGAACACTTTCTCCCCCACAAATTCATCAAAAGAGCATATAAACGTCGAGTAAATTCCACAAAACAACTTCTGAATGCTGGCAGAGGACATCAGGCACCCAGAAAAGCAGCCCAACTCTTCGAAAGGAGGTAGGAAACAATATAAAAGACAAAAAAAGAGACAAAAGAGGGAGGGACGGAGTTCCCTCCCGGGAAGGGAGTCTTAAAAAGAGAGAAGTTTCCAAACACCAGGAAACCCTCTCACTGCCGAATCTGTGCCGAGCTTTGGAAGCACAGAGGGCAACATAATAGGGAGGAAAAAAACAAAAAACAAACAATTAAAAATCGCAGATTGTGAGCCCTACGGTAACTCCCCCAGTGGAGAAGCAGCTCAGACGCCTGCACACGGCATTAGCAAGCGGGGGCTGGGCAGGGAAGTGCGGCGCGGGCTGTGTCCCTTAGAGTAAGAATCGGGCCGAATGTCCTGAGCGCTATCTGAGCGAAATAATTTGGGCTAGCAAACCAGACTGTGGGATATCTACCATGCTAAAAGCCAGCCCTAACCTAAGACACAGCCAGGCCCGCGCACAGAACAAAGGACTGAACAGAGATAGCTGGCTGCAGACATTCCCCCTCCGGTGACAGGCAGCCAGAACCAGAAGGGGGCAATCGCAGCCCCAGAGAGACACTATCTATAAAACTGTAAGCAGGCTTCTTTGCTAACTAAAACTTCTAGGGGGTCTGGACGGTCAACATCTGCCAGAGAAGGTGCGCCGGTTTTACACCCAGATAACCGAGTGGCGGGGAGGCGATAAGTCGCAGCATTGGCGCCTGCCAAACACCTCATCACCTGAGCTGCTCGGATCTGGGAAGAACACAAAATGCAGGCCCAACCGAGTCTGTGCCTCTGAGGACTACCCGAGTGCCTGAACCTGAGCGGCTTGGACCTGGGAGCTCAGTCCAGGGCCGGCCTCTGATTGTTCCCGGCGGAACAACCTAGAGCCCGAGCAGTGTGGGAAGGGAGGCTACATGCGCCGTGAGCGGGGGCAGACCCAGTGTGTCTGAGGCACTGCGAGCGCACGCCAGTGTTATCTGTTTGCAGCATCCCTCCCTCCCTCCCCACAGCGCAGCTGAACAAGTGAGCCTAAATAAAAAAAAAAAAAAAAAAATAGTGTCCTCAACCGTCCCCTTTGTGTCAGGTCAGGAACCAGACACTGAAGAGACCAGCAAACAGAAGAAGCTATAACAGAGGGAAATGCCTTGGAAGCTACAGGCCATAGATTAAAACCCTGTGGTTACTACGGATTACATAGGAAGGGGCCTATAGATCTTGAGAAATATAAGTCAGACCAAGGAACTAGCCAAAAATGAACTGAACCCACAATACTCACAACAAAACCAGAGAAAGACCTAGATATATTTTTACTATTTTTACAATCAATCTTTCTTTCTTTTTTTTTAATTTTTTTTTAATTTTAAGTCCTCTATTGTCCTTTAATTTTCACTTTTATAACTATTACTTTGCAAAAAAAAAAAAAGACCCTATTTTTATTTTCTTCTTCAGCAAACTTCATATATATATTTTATATTTTTTTGACCATGTTTTTTTTTTTTTTTTTTTTTTTTTTTTTTTTTCTTCTTTTCTTTAACATTGTATTTTTGAAATTCCAAACTCTACTCTAGATTTTTAATTTTAGCCTTTTGGTATATGTTATCAATTTTGTACCTATAGTTTTTTTCATAATTTCTGTGATTTTTTTTTTTTCCTCTGTTTCTTTCTCTTCTTCTTTTGTATAACATCGTATATCTGCAATTCCAAACTCTACTCAAGATTTTTAATTTATGCTTTTTGGTATTTTATATCAATTTTGTACCTGTATTTTCTTTATACTTTTTGCGACATTGTTTTTGTTGGTTTGTTTGATTTCTCTCTTTATTTTTCTTCTTCTTTTTTTTTTTTTAACGTTGTATTTTTGAAAATCCAAACACTACTCTAGATTTTTAATTTTTGCTTTTTGGTATTAGTTATCAATTTTGTACCTGTAGTTTCTTTATAATTTTCGGGACCTTGTTTGTTTTTCTATGTTCGTTTTTTCTCTCTTTCTTTTCCTTCTTCTTTTCATTAACATCGCATTTTTGAAATTCCAAACTCTACTCTCGATTTTTAATTTTTGCTTTTATGTATTTGTTACCAATTTTGTACCTTTAAGAACCCAATCTTCAGTACCCATTTTTCACTAGGGAGCGAGATTACTGGCTTGACTGCTCTCTCTCCCTTTGGACTCTCCATTTTCTCCACCAGGTCACCTGTATCTCCTCCCTAACCCCTCTCTACTCTACCCAACTCTGAATTTCTGTGTGTTCTAGACGGTGGAGAACACTTAGGGAACTGATTACTGGCTGGATCTGTCTCCCTCCTTTTCATTTCCCCCTTTCGTCCTTCTGGCCACCTCTGTCTCCTGCCTCCTTCTTCTCTTCTCTGTATAACTCCGTGAACATCTCTGAGCGGTCCAGTTGTGGAGTGCACATAAGGAAGTGACTACTGGCTAGCCCACTCTCTCCACTATTGATTCCACCTCATCTCATTTGGGTCACCTCTAACTCCCTCCTCCCTCTTCTCTTCTCCATGTAACGCTCTGAACCTCTCTGAGTCACCCTCACAGTAGAGAAACTTTTCATCTTTAACGTAGATGTTTTATCAGTGGTGCTGTATAGAAGGAGAAGTTTTGAAACTACTGTAAAAATAAGACCAATAACTGGAAGTAGGAGGCTTAAGTCCAAACCCTGACTCCAGGGAACTCCTGACTCCAAGGAACATTAATTGACAGGAGCTCATCAAAAGCCTCCATACCGACACTGAAACCAAGCACCACACAAGGGCCAACAAGTTCCAGGGCAAGACATAACAAGCAAATTCTCCAGCAACAAAGGAACACAGCCCTGAGCTTCAAGATACAGGCTGCCCAAAGTCACCCCAAAACCATAGACATCTCATAACTCATTACTGGACATTTCATTACACTCCAGAGAGAAGAAGTACAGCTCCATCCACCAGAACATAGACACAAGCTTCCCTAGCCAGGAAACCTTGACAAGCCACCTGTACAAACCCACACACAGTGAGGAAACGCCACAATAAAGAGAACTCCACAAACTGCCAGAATACAGAAAGGACACCCCAAACTCAGCAATTTCAACAAGATGAAGAGACAGAGGAATAGCCAGCAGATAAAGGAACAGGATAAATGCCCACCAAACCAAACAAAAGAGGAAGAGATAGGGAATCTACCTGATAAAGAATTCCAAATAATGATAGTGAAATTGATCCAAAATCTTGAAATTAAAATGGAATCACAGATAAATAGCCTGGAGGCAAGGATTGAGAAGATGCAAGAAAGGTTTAACAAGGATTTAGAAGAAATAAAAAAGAGTCAATATATAATGAATAATGCAATAAGTGAAATTAAAAACACTCTGGAGGCAACAAATAGTAGAATAACAGAGGCAGAAGATAGGATTAGTGAATTAGAAGATAGAAAGGTAGAAATAAATGAATCAGAGAGGACAAAAGAAAAATGAATTAAAAGAAATGAGGACAATCTCAGAGACCTCCAGGACAATGTTAAACACTACAACATTCGAATCATAGGGGTCCCAGAAGAAGAAGACAAAAAGAAAGACCATGAGAAAATACTTGAGGAGATAATAGTTGAAAACTTCCCTAAAATGGGGAAGGAAATAATCACCCAAGTCCAAGAAACCCAGAGGGTCCCAAACAGGATAAACCCAAGGTGAAACACCCCAAGACACATATTAATCAAGTTAACAAAGATCAAACACAAAGAACAAATATTAAAAGCAGCAAGGGAAAAACAACAAATAACACACAAGGGAATACCCATAAGGATAACAGCTGATCTTTCAATAGAAACCCTTCAAGCCAGGAGGGAATGGCAAGACATACTTAAAATGATGAAAGAAAATAACCTACAGCCCAGATTATTGTACCCAGCAAGGATCTCATTCAAGTATGAAGGAGAAATCAAAAGCTTTTCAGACAAGCAAAAGCTGAGAGAATTCTGCACCACCAAACCAGCTCTCCAACAAATACTAAGGGATATTCTCTAGACAGGAAACACAAAAACGGTGTATAAATTCAAACCCAAAACAATAAAGTAAATGGCAACAGGATCATACTTATCAGTAATTACCTTTAACGTAAATGGGTTGAATGCCCCAACCAAAAGACAAAGACTGGCTGAATGGATACAAAAACAAGACCCCTGCATATGTTATCTACAAGAGACCCACCTCAAAACAGGGGACACATACAGACTGAAAATGAAGAGCTGGAAAAATATTTTCCAGGCAAATAGGGACCAAAAGAAAGCAGGAGTAGCAATACTCATATCAGATAAAATAGACTTTACAACAAAGGCTGTGAAAAGAGACAAAGAAGGTCACTACATAATGATTAAAGGATCAATCCAAGAAGATTTAACAATTATAAATATATATGCACCCAACATGGGAGCACCGCAGTATGTAAGACAAATGCTAACAAGTATGAAAGGAGAAATTAACAATAACACAATAATAGTGGGAGACATTAATACCCCACTCACACCTATGGATAGATCAACTAAGCAGAAAATTAACAAGGAAACACAAACTTTATAAACGATACAATAGACCAGTTAGTCCTAATTGATATCTATAGGACATTTCATCCCAAAACAATGAATTTCACCTTCTTCTCAAGCGCACATGGAACCTTCTCCAGCATAGATCACATCCTGGGCCATAAAGCTAGCCTTGGTAAATTCAAAAAAATAGAAATCATTCCAAGCATCTTTTCTGACCACAATGCAGTAAGATTAAATCTCAATTACAGGAGAAAAACTATTAAAAATTCCAACATATGGAGGCTGAACAACACGCTGCTGAATAACCAACAAATCACAGAAGAAATCAAAAAAGAAATCAAATGAAACGAATACTGGATGCTTGGGGCTGGTGCACTGGGACAACCCAGAGGGATGGAATGGGGAGGGAGGAGGGAGGAGGGTTCAGGATGGGGAACACATGTATACCTGTGGCAGATTCATTTTGATATTTGGCAAAACTAATACAGTTATGTAAAGTTTAAAAATAAAATAAAATTAAAAAAAAAAAAAAAGAAAATGAAAACACAACAACCCAAAACCTGTGGAACACGGTAAAAGCAGTCCTAAGGGGAAAGTTCATAGCAATATAGACACACCTCAAGAAACAAGAAAAAAGTCAAATAAATAACCTAACTCTACACCTAAAGCAACTAGAAAAGGAAGAAATGAAGAACCCCAGGGTTAGTAGAAGGAAAGACATCTTAAAACTTAGAGCAGAAATAAATGCAAAAGAAACAAAAGAGACCATAGCAAAAATCAACAAAGCCAAAAGCTGGTTCTTTGAAAGGATTAATAAAATTGACAAACCATTAGCCAGACTCATCAATAAACAAAGGGAGAAAAATCAAATCAATAAAATTAGAAATGAAAATGGAGAGAACACAACAGACAACACAGAAATACAAAGGATCATAAGAGACTACTATCAACAATTATATGCCAATAAAATGGACAACGAGGAAGAAATGGACAAATTCTTAGAAAAGTACAACTTTCCAAAACTCCATCAGGAAGAAATAGAAATTCTTAACAGACACATCACAAGCACGGAAATTGAAACTGTAATCAAAAATCTTCCAGCAAACAAAAGCCCAGGTCCAGACGGCTTCACAGCTGAATTCTACCAAAAATTTAGAGAAGAGCTAATACCTATCCTACTCAAACTCTTCCAGAAAATTGCAGAGGATGGTAAACTTCCAAACTCATTCTATGAGGCCACCATCACCCTAATACCAAAACCTGACAAAGATCCCACAAAAAAAGAAAACTACAGGCCAATATCACTGATGAACATAGATGCAAAAATCCTTAACATAATTCTAGCAATCAGAATCCAACAACACATTAAAAAGATCATACACCATGACCAAGTGGGCTTTATCCCAGGGATGCAAGGATTCTTCAATATCCACAAATCAATCCATGTAATACACCACATTAACAAATTGAAAAATAAAAATCATATGATTATCTCAATAGATGCAGAGAAAGCCTTTGACAAAATTCAACATCCATTTATGATAAAAACTCTCCAGAAAGCAGGAATAGAAGGAACATACCTCAACATAATCAAAGCTATATATGACAAACCCACAGCAAACATTATCCTCAATGGTGAAAAACTGAAAGCATTTCCTCTAAAGTCAGGAACAAGACAAGGGTGCCCACTTTCACCATTACTATTCAACATAGTTTTGGAAGTTTTGGCCACAGCAATCAGAACAGAAAAATAAATAAAAGGAATCCAAATTGGAAAAGAGGAAGTAAAGTTCTCACTGTTTGCAGATGACATGATCCTCTACATAGAAAACCCTAAAGACTCCACCAGAAAATTACTAGAACTAATCAATGGCTATAGTAAAGTTGCAGGATATAAAATCAACACACAGAAATCCCTTGCATTCCTATACACTAATAATGAGAAAACAGAAAGAGAAATTAAGGAAACAATTCCATTCACCATTGCAACGGAAAGAATAAAATACTTAGGAATATATCTAACTAAAGAAACTAAAGACCTATATATAGAAAACTATAAAACACTGGTGAAAGAAATCAAAGAGGACACTAACAGATGGAGAAATATACCATGTTCATGGATTGGAAGAATCAATATAGTGAAAATGAGTATACCACCCAAAGCAATCTATAGATTCAATGCAATCCCTATCAAGCTACCAACAGCATTCTTCACAGAGCTAGAACAAATAATTTCACAATTTGTATGGAAATACAAAAAACCTCGAATAGCCAAAGCAAGCTTGAGAAAGAAGAATGGAACTGGAGGAATCAACCTACCTGACTTCAGGCTCAACTACAAAGCCACAGTTATCAAGACAGTATGGTACTGGCACAAAGACAGAAATATAGATCAATGGAACAAAATGGAAAGCCCAGAGATAAATCCACGCACATATGGACACCTTATCTTTGACAAAGGAGGCAAGAATATACAATGGATTAAAGACAATCTCTTTAACAAGTGGTGCTGGGAAATCTGGTCAACCACTTGTAAAAGAATGAAACTAGAACACTTTCTAACACCATACACAAAAATAAACTCAAAATGGATTAAAGATCTCAACGTAAGACCAGAAACTATACAACTCCTAGAGGAGAACATAGGCAAAACACTCTCTGACATACATCACAGCAGGATCCTCTATGACCCACCTCCCAGAATATTGGAAATAAAAGCAAAAATAAACAAATGGGACCTAATCAACCTTAAAAGCATCTGCACATCAAAGGAAACTATTAGCAAGGTTGAAAGACAAGCTTCAGAATGGGAGAAGATAATAGCAAATGAAGCAACTGACAAACAACTAATCTCGAGAATATACAAGCAACTCCTACAGCTCAACTCCAGAAAAATAAATAACCCAATCAAAAAAAGGGCCAAAGAACTAAATAGACATTTCTCCAAAGAAGACATCCAGATGGCTAACAAACACATGAAAAGATGCTCAACATCACTCATTATCAGAGAAATGCAAATCAAAACCACTATGAGGTACCATTTCACACCAGTCAGAATGGCTGCCATCGAAAAGTCTACAAGTAATAAATGCTGGAGAGGGTGTGGAGAAAAGGGAACCCTCTTACACTGTTGGTGGGAATGCAAACTAGTACAGCCACTATAGAGAACAGTGTGGAGATTCCTTAAAAAACTGGAAATAGAGCTGCCTTATGATCCAGCAATCCCACTGCTGGGCATACACACTGAGGAAACCAGAAGGGAAAGAGATACATGTACCCCAATGTTCATCGCAGCACTGTTTATAATAGCCAGGACATGGAAGCAACCTAGATGTCCATCAGCAGATGAATGGATAAGAAAGCTGTGGTACATACACAACGGAGTATTACTCAGCCATTAAAAAGAATACATTTGAATCAGTTCTAATGAGGTGGATGAAACTGGAGCCTATTATACAGAGTGAAGTAAGCCAGAAAGAAAAACACCAATACAGTATACTAACACATATATATGGAATTTAGAAAGATGGTAACAATAACCCTGTGTACGAGACAGCAAAAGAGACACTGATGTATAGAACAGTCTTATGGACTCTGTGAGAGAGGGAGAGGGTGGGAAGATTTGGGAGAATGGCATTGAAACATGTAAAATATCATGTATGAAACCAGTTGGCAGTCCAGGTTCGATGCATGATACTGGATGCTTGGGGCTGGTGCACTGGGACGACCCAGAGGGATGGAATGGGGAGGGAGGAGGGAGGAGGGTTCAGGATGGGGAACACATGTATACCTGTGGTGGATTCATTTTGATATTTGGCAAAACTAATACAGTTATGTAAAGTTTAAAAATAAAATAAAATAAAAAAAAATAAAAAAAATAAAAAAATAAAAGTAAAAGAGTTTAAAATTATTATACTTTATTAATTATAAAATATATGTAAATTAAAATAAGAATTTAACATTTTTGTCTTTATTACCTAGGAAACTTACTAAAAGCATATTACTATTGCATGAACACTTTGTTAAAAAAGCCAAATATTTAATTATAACTGTTTTCTTTAATAAAGAAACTTGCCAATAGATATTTTTAACTGTACTTTCTTCAAGCAACTTCTTTCTTTTCCTAAGAAAATAAGAAACTTAAAATGACTGAACTTGCAATTATACTATTTGTGAAATGTAACTACAAAGATTGAGAAAATTGAAAACAAATAATGTATTCATTTGTGAGGAGGTAGTTTATATAAATTAAATTTTATAAAGCCTATGAACATTTTTTGCATTGAAATTTTGGCTCTGTGGACTAACACAGATTACACTTAATGAGTTCCTATAGTGTGCCATTTACTACTCAAGGCAGTTGAACTTTTTTTTTTCTATTTTTTGGAGGAAATACCTTGAGTGTAGAAAGGGTGACCCACCTGCCAAAAGCCACCAAGGTGGTCAGGAGCAGGCTAGCTTTTAAACTCAATTTATTGAATCTAAAATACTTCAAAAAATATACTTATGATAAACCAGAGAAATAAATAATTTGCAAAATCAGATACAAGAAAAACTGATTTTTACACATTCAATTCTATCTAAAAACTTATGTAATTAAAGTTATTTCAAACTAGTGAAGTGATTTATATATCAAAAACTAATGAAAGGATATTATAGTGTTTAGATAATTAAAGAAAAATAGTCTTAGTCTGTTCCTATCATGACATCACATGGAAACTGAATCTTGAAATTAATGTCTTTTTCAAAAGTAAAATTGTATACAGAAACACAGTGAAATGATTGCCACAATTAAGCTAATTTACATATCATCTGCTAGCATAACTACTGTTATTCATGTGTGTGGTGAGAGCACTTGATGCTAATTATCTTAGAAATGTCCAGTATTATTAACTACAGTCATCATGCTACACATTCTATCTTTAGATTTAGTCATCATTCATAACTGTAACCTTGTATCCTTTGGCCAACATCTTCCCATCTCCCACCTCCTCCTTCCTAGTAACCACCATTCTAATCCCATTTCATGTATTCAGCTTCTTTAGACTCTTCCTGGGAGATATGCAGCATATTTCTTTCTGTGTCTGGCTTATTACACTTATCTTAATGTCCTCCAGGATCATCCATGTTTATCTCCTTTTTAAAGCTGAATTATATGCCAATATGTTTGCATTTATCTATTCATCAGTTGTCAGACATTTAGGTTCTTTTTGTGTCTTGGTTATTGTGAGTAATGTTGCAATGAACATGGGAGCATGGCTATCTCTTGAAGGTAGTGCTCTCACTTCCTTTGGATGTATAACCAGAAGAAGGATTGCTGGATCATGTGGTAGTTGTATTTTTCATTTAATAGGAAATTCCATACTGTTTTTCATAGTGTATGCAACAGTTTACATTCCCATTAGCAGTGTACATGGGCTCTCAGAATGACTCCAACTCCTTGCCAACACTTCGTATCTTTTTTGATAACACATATCTGCATGTGTGAGGTGATATCTTATTGTGGTTTTGATTTATGTTAGAGATACTGCATCTCCACATGGGCAGTTCCACCTGATTATGCTGTCTGCACAGGAGCCCATGACTATTCCGTGCAACAAGAGTTACTGAAGACTTTGTTCAAACTAAAGATTTGACAATGTGTTCTTAACTTTAGATATTTGTCTGATATTTATAGTATGCATGATAGAGTATAGTGACAGTATTTCTTTGGATGTTATAATCACATTTGGAATCTTTTGATTTCCAAATACAGTAAGTCTATGTACAAATGAGTTTCATTCCAAGACCATATTCATAAATCCAATTTTTTCGTAAGTCCAACAAATTTAGCCTGGGTATCCAACTAACACAATCAGCTACATAGTACTCTATTGTAGTCAGTTTTTAATACTTTTTACACAAATAATACATTTAAATAACAAGAAAAAAGAAAATATTTTTAACCTTAGAACACAGTACCTTGGAAAGTAAGTACAGTAGTATAATACAACAGCTGGTGCACAGGGTCTAGCATCAAGTGAACAAGCAAGAAGAGTTACTGACTGGAGGAGGGGGAGGAGGTGGGAGATGGTAGAGCTGAAAGGTCATCAGCAATAGGAGATGGAGGCCAAGCTGCAATCTCACTCACACCTGACCTTGATGGCAGAGGTTCTTGTTCCTTGCTTGATTCAATTCTACCTACCCTCTGGAAAAAATGACCCAGTGATGTCGAGGTAGTAGCTTTTTTATTTTTATTTTTCTCATCATAGGTGACTTAGTAGCACTGAATTACATGCTGAACAGCTGTTGTAAACTTCATGTCTGTTCTACATTTAGGTCCTGTGCCTCAAACCTAACAGTTACTCCTCAAGTAAAGAAAATTCCTTCGCCATTACCTGAATTGTGAATCTCTTCCATTCTTCAGTTATTTCTTCCTTTTGTCCTTTCTCTGGGCCTCCAAATCCTGGTGCTTTTTGACAATATCAGCTTTCATGCTTGCTTCTGGACATTCTGGGCTTGAAATAAAGATACCATGCTACTGTACTCTATACAGTACAGTAAAATACACAAACACAACCCCTTGTAGAGGATGCACACATGTGACAATGCATGCCAGACATGTGAACTAACATGTGATTGGACATGCAAGTGCATGTTCTCATCTTTGAAAGCTTACAATATGAAAGTTCATATGCATGAATCTTACCATAACTGCTGCTGCTAAGTGGCTTCAGTCGTGTCTGACTCTGTGTGACCCCATAGATGGCAGCCCATCAGGCTCCCCCGTCCCTGGGATTCCCCAGGCAAGAACACTGGAGTGGGCTGCCATTTCCTTCTGCAATGCATGAAAGTGAAAAGTGAAAGTGAAGTCGCTCAGTCATGTCCGACTCTTAGCGACCCCACGGACTGCAGCCTACCAGGCTCCTCCGTCCATGGGATTTTCCAGGCAAGAGTACTGGAGTGGGGTGCCAGTGCCTTCTCTGGCTTACTGTAATATTTCCATATAAATTATGGTCAACTACTTCTTGCAACGTACTCAACTCAAAGAGAACATGGTAAGGGTTTCCCCCTACCTGTTTCTGTAGTCTTCACTTTGCAAAATTTGGCCTTTTAATTAATCTCTCTTCCCTTTTAATTAATCTGGGCTTCCTGTAGCTCAGCTGGTAAAGAATCTGCCTACAAGCCAGGAGACCTGGGTTCGAAATCTGGGTTGGGAAGATCCCCTGGAGAAGGGAATGGCTACCCACTCCAGTATTCTGGCCTGGAGAATTCAATTCACTGTATAGTCCATGGGGTCATGAACAGTCGGACATGACTGAGAGACTGTCATTCTCTCAAAACCATGTAAATAGAGTGGTGCTCTTTTAGCCTTACTCACTAAGGGGTTGAGATGTAATTTCACTTAATTATAGAAACTATCCTTACTCTTGGTTTTAAATATAATTATCCCATGATTTCCCCTTTGCTTCTTGACTCCTGATGTTTAATTCTTCACTTCATTATTTTTAATTATATTACTTATTTGTGTGTGTGCTCAGTCATAGCTGACTCTGCAACCCTATAAAGTCTAGCTTGCCAGGGACCTCTGTCCTTGGGATTTTCCAGGCAAGAATACTGGAGTGGGTTGCCTGTGTTGGTCGGCAGACTCTTTACCCTTGAACCACCTGGGAAGGCCGTATTACATGTTTACTGTTTCTTCAGTAAACTTGATTCATTTGGAAGGTCTGTATCACAGTTTTAAAATTCTTTCTATTTTTGGAGCATTATAAGATGGCTAACATAGTAAAGTATATATACTAGATTTAAAATAAAACCTTGTTTTATTATTTTTGGAAGATAGAATATGTCCTATGGCCAAATATCACTTTAAATACACCATAAACATTGCATACAAAATATAAGTATCAATATTTTAATAGTTAAAAAAACAGTACCAGAAGTTCTGGATGTTCATAATAGTTACAATACTAGTCATACTCTTAAAAAATAATAAATAAACATAGTTTTTGTTTCTTTGCTGACTTCTTGCATTGATTTATCCGTGATGGGTATAAGTCTACATGTGCACACACATCACACACACAGACACACACACTGCCTCATTTGCATGTATGAAGTGATGTGTTTCACTTAGTTGAATAAGTATTGTAACTTGAGCAGAGGATTTTAAAGGATAAAGGAATGATAAAAAAATGTAAATGCTGAAGTCTCTATTACTTTCTGCAGTTCACTTCCTCAAAGGCAGTGAGGTCTGTAGGAAACAGATACACACACATGTATGGCATTCCTGCAGTCAGGCACAACATTTTCAAGCCAGATTCTGCCCGGTATGTTAACTTCCAAAATCCTATTTTTCTTATCTGTAAAATAGAAAGGATAATACAGGATGGTTGTGAGGACTCAAGTTTGTAGCTTATATGGAAAAGTCCACAGGAGGCTTTCCAATTTGGTGGGAGCTGAATAAATGTTATTTATTTACTGTATTTTTAATCTTTTTTTTTTTTTTTCAGTGTGACTCTGTATGTGAGTGCATATGTTGTTTAACTGTGGATTTTGTTTATATTGTGTTGTAATAGGAGACTTTTTTTTTCTTGAAAATCACACTCTCTGTAGTTTAATCATAGGAAGATACAATATGTTATATATAACTGAATGGCTGAGTCTCCACCTAAAAAGAAACCATTTAAAGAAACATCAAGCCCTTGTGACAAGAAAGAAGCACATATGGGTTTTTCCTGTAGTGGGTGAGGAATAGGGGCTGGTGGCTGGCACTGACCTGAGAGGGACTCTGTCAAACAGAGGTGCCAGATAAACCTTTCACTCAGAGCAACCTGGCTAAGATGTGACAATGCACAGGAGCCTCATAGGCATGATGTGCCTGCCAAATCCACACCACCTGCTCCCCAAACATTTGCCCATCACATTTCAATTATCCATGATAGGAGAAATGTACCAGGCATAAGCCTTGAACTGTATTTCAAAGGTTGTTCTCAAAACTCCCCATGACACTAAACCATATGGGTTTTCCATGTTCAAGGATCTTGAGGAGAGGGTATCCAACCAGAGCTTGTGGGTGAATTCAGTTCAGTTCAGTTCAGTCGTTCAGTCATGTCTGACTCTTTGTGACCCCATGACCTGGAGCACGCCAGGCCTCCCTATCCATCACCAACTCCATGGAAAATCATCTTAGGCTGGGAGAGTGAAAGACAATACAATAACTGCACCAATTAGCCCATTTAGATATCTGTTCAGTTCAGTAGCTAATTTGTGTCTGACTCCTTGTGAGCCCATGGACTGCAGCACACCGGGCATCCCTGTTCATCACCAATTCCCAAAACCTACTTAAACTCATGTCCATTGACCTGGTGATGCCATCCAACCATCTCATCCTCTGTCATCTCGTTCTCCTCCTGCCTTCAATCTTTCCCAGCATCAGGATCTTTTCAAATGAGTCAGTTCTTTGCAACAGGAGGCCAAAGTCGTGGAGTTTCAACTTCAGTATCAGTCCTTCCAATGAATATTCATGACTGATTTCCTTTAGGATGGACTTGTTTGATTTCCTCGCAGTTCAAGTGACCCTCAAGAGTCTTCTCCAACCCCACAGTTCAAAGACATCAGTTCTTTGGCACTTAGCTTTCTTTAGAGTCCAACTCTCACATCCATACATGACCATTGGGAAAACCATAGCTTTGACTAGATGGACCTTTGTTGGCAAAGTGATGTTTCTGCTTTTAAGTATGCTGTCTAGGTTGGTCATAACTTTTCTTCCAAGGATCCAGTGTCTTTTAATTTCATGGCTGCAATCACCATCTGCAGTTATTTTGGAGCCCTCAAAAAATGAAGTCTGTCACTGTTTCCATTGTTTCCCCATCTATTTGCCATGAAGTGATGGGACCAGATGCCATGATCTTAGTTTTCTGAATGTTGAGTTTTAAGTCAACTTTTTCACACTTCCCTTTCACTGTCATCAAGTGGCTTTTAGTTCTTCAATTTCTGCCATAAGGGTGATGTCATCTGCATATCTTTCTCCCTGCAACCTTGATTCAAGCTTGTACTTTATCCAGCTCAGCATTTCACATGATATATTCTGCATGTAAGTTAAGTAAGCAGATGACAATATACAGCCTTGATGTACTCCTTTCGCAATTGAAATCAGTCTGTTTTTCCATGTCCTGTTCTAAATGTTGCTTCTTGACCTGCGTACAGATTTCTCAAGAGGGAAGTCAGGTGGTCTGGTATTCCTATCTCTTTAAGAATTTTCCACTGTTTATTGTGGTCCACACAGTCAAAGGTTTGGTGTAGTGCATAAAGCAGAAGTACATTTTTTTTTTTTAACTCTCTAGCTTTTTTGAAGCAAGACAACTATGCAAAACTATGGACAGAGGTTTGTGACATTGTACAGGAGGCTTTGATCAAGACCATCCCCAAGGTGGGAAAAATGCAAAAAGGCTAAATGCTTGTCTGAGGAAGCCTTACAAAAAGCTGAGAAAAGAAAAGATATAAAAGGGAAAGGATAATAGGAAAGATATACCCCTTTTAATGTAGAGTTCCAAAGAATAGCAAGGAGAGATAAGGAATCCTTCCTCAGTGATCAGTGCAAATAATAATAATAAAGCAAAACCAAAAAACGGGAAAGACTAGAGATCTCGTCAAGAAAATTAGAGATACCAAAGGAACATTTCATGCAAAGATGGGCACAATAAAGGACAGAAATGATATGGACCTAAAAGAAGGAGAAGATATTAAGAAGAGGTGGTCAGAATACACAGGAGAACTATACAAAAAAGATCTTCATGACCCAGATAACCATGATGGTGTAATGACTCACCTAGAGCCAGACATCCTGGAATGTGAAGTCAAGTGGGCCTTAGGAAGCATCACTGTGAACAAAGCTAGTGGAGGTGATGGAATTCCAGTTGAGCTATTTCAAATCCTAAAAGATGGTGCTGTGAAAGTGTTGCATTCAATATGCCAGGAAATCTGGAAAATTCAGCAGTGGCCACAGGACTGGAAAATGTCAGTTTTCACTCCAATCCCAAAGAAAGGCAATGGCAAAGAATGCTCAAACTACCACACAATTACACGCATCTCACACAGTAGCAAAGTAATCCTCAAAATTCTCCAAGCCCGGCTTCAACAGTATGTGAATGGTGAATTTCCAGAAATTCAAGCTTGATTTAGAAAAGTCAGAGGAATCAGAGAGCAAATTGCCAACATCTGTTGGATCATCAAAAAAGCAAGAGCATTTAAAAAAATATATAGCAATCAGTACCAACTTATGCAAAGTGACCCCATGAACTATATAGTCCATGGAATTCTCCAGGCCATAATGCTGGAGTGAGTAGCCGTTCCCTTCTCCAGGATATCTTTCCAACCCATGGATCATACCAAGGTCTCCTGCATTACAGGTAGATTCTTTACCAGCTGAACCACCAGGGAAGCCCAAGAGTATGGAATGGGTAGCCTATTCCTTCAGCAGATTTTCCCCAACCAGGAATTGAAACAGGGTCTCCTGCATTGCAGGCACATTCTTTACCAGCCACCAGGGAAGCCCCTAAGTTAATACTAATAACTACTTATTGGCATTAATACTTGTGCATTGTAAGAAGTGATCACATTATTATTAATTTGACCTAAGCATAATTAAATAATTGTTTCATTTACATTTTATTATGAAAAATTTAAATGTAAATATTATATATTCAGTTTGGTCATTCAGTCATGTCCAATTCTTTGCAACCCCATGGACTGCAGCACACCAGGCTTCCCTGCCCCTCACCAACTCCAGGAGCTCGCTCAAACTCATTCCATCGAGCTGGTGATGCCATCCAACCATTTCATCCTCTGTCATCCCCTTCTTCCACCGTCAATCTTTGTCAGCATCAGGGTCTTTTCAAATGAGTCAGCTCTTCACATCAGGTGGCCAAAGTATTGGAGCTTCAACTTCAGCATCAGTCCTTTCAATTCAGGATTGATCTCCTTTAGGATTGACTAATTTGATCTCCTTGCAGTCCAAGGGCCTCTTGAGAGTCTTCCCCAACACCACAGTTCAAAAGCATCAATTCTTCAGTGCTCAACTTTCTTTATGGTCCAACTCTCGCATCCATACATGACTACTGGGAAAACCATAGCATCTATACACAAACACACATACATATATCTTATATATCTTGTATATCATATATATATGATAGAAAACTCTTCTATGTCCTTTTTGTTCCTATATAATGGTAACCATGTACACATGAACCTTTCATTGCCTCTGCCAAATATAGAAATACATGTGTGTGTGTATACTCATTCTGCAATATTTGTTGCTGTGGTTTTGCTTCTCTGCTTATAGGATAATTTACAGTAAAGTTATGCTTTCTCAGCAGGAATATTCTGCTTTGATGGCTCTTGGAGGCTTAACAAATTACAAAAGTATTTATCCTACAAAATCTTCAGAAGATACTGTTTCCTTAATTTTGTTTATAAACTCACATATACCTACATCGATTTTAAGACATCAGTCAAAGAGAAGTTTTATAGCATGATTCAATTTGAATAGTTCTTTTTAAAATTCTAAACTTGTCTACAACTCAGAGTGTTAAACAGTTTTATAACTGTCCACTGCTTACAGCCTAATATGGGATGTTTCCTGGGTAGGGGAAACAGCCATTACCTTCTCGTCTGTTTCAATTTTCTGTTCTTGTCAGTTCCTTTTCTTGCCTAGCATGGAAATTCATGCACATCCGAGTTGGTTCATTTGTATTCTTGTTTCCAAACATCAAATAAATTCATCCATAAATTAATTTTATGAGCAATTAAGTTCTTCCAAATCAGTACTTTCTAAATTGATTTCTCTTTTACAATCAAGACACAGTTTAGCTCCATTTTAAAGCATTAGACACTGCACTCAGAGAGTTTGCCATTTTCTTTTCAAAATTTTTTTAAATTAATTTATTTTCTTATTGAAGGATAATTGCTTTACAGAATTTTGTTGTTTTCTGTCAAACTTCAACATGTATCAGCCATAAGTATACATATATCCCCTCCTTTTTGAACCTCCCTCCCATCTCCCTCCCCATCCCACCACTCTAGGTTGATTTTCAATTTCCACTTTCTTTTTAAATAATTTTTGTAAAGAAAAATTTGTGAGAGAGAGGGTCTTCTGGAAGTGCTGGTTAAGGAAAGGGTTGATACTAGGGCTCCATGGAATTAGTTATTCAGGCAGAGGGACTATGGCCAGGGCAGAAGGGACACTACTTGGTCCCCTCAGGGGCTGGCTCACTTAGGACCTTCATGTCAGCTGGACACACAGCCAGTCAGACACTGGAAAGATGGTCAGCGTGCTTTAAGAATGTGAGTAAATATAATTTTAAGGTTAAGATTTGGCCTCTTGATAAATTTCCTTATGATCATTTAGAAGAAATTTTCACAGAGGATAAGCAATTTTAATGCTAAGGACTTCTAAATGATGCTAGAAGAAAAGAAGGGTAAGTAGATGGGTTCTATCAAATTGCATGCCTGATTTAGTAAATGTAAACAGGATTGATCCAAGAAAAAGCAGATAGATGAGCATTACTTCAAATGGTTGCTGCGCAGATAATGAGGGACCAACAGAGGGCCTGATGCTTGGGAGGCTTCAGTGCTGGGAGGTGCCATGTTCCTGACTATGATCATATGACCACCTGTGTCAAGGATTTAATTGCTGTAGCCTTGTCTCTAGTTTTACTTCCATTCTTATTCTATTGTGTCCTGTTTCTCACCTCTCTCTTTTCCTGGAAAGTTGTGTGGTTGAGATTACTAAAATCTTCTCCTGATCCAGGACACCCAAGGAGAAGGTCAGTTGTTGGAATTCTCTATGTATCCCAACATAGAGTTCCTCATGGTTATTGACTAATATCAGACAACTATATGGAGCCACACTAGAGTTTGATGAAAGCTTTAGATTATTTTGCTGAAGAAGGAAGGATGAATTCACTGTTAACCCAGTTTCAGTGGCATATAATGATGCTGAGAAAGGAACAAATCAGATACATGAAAAAGAAAAAGAAAAATAGCACTTAAGGATGAGTCTACAAATGTCACTGAAAAGAGAATATTAATAGTGTAAGAAAGAGTTTGTGAAATCCAGCAGACAGGGCTGGCAGTAAGGAGAGAAGAGATTCATGCCCTGCCTCCAACTTGCCATTATGTGCATGCTGTGCCATGATATTTGGCAATGGGCACAAAGCACCCCATTTTATCCTGCCATTTTTAGATGGGGCAAGGCTAGCAACTCCCCAAGTTCAGCTTACCCAGGTTCACCCTTTACACTAACTCAGGCATTAGCCACATATGACCATAAATATTTGAAATGTCACAAGTCTAAATAAAGATATGCTATGAGTATAGAATACACATGGTAATTTGAAGACTTAGTATTATAAGTACAAGCTCCTTCTGCTCAATGCACAACAGGCAAATATGTTGGAAGACAAATTGTTGAGAGAAGGAATAATGACTTTATTCAGAAAGCCAGCAGACAGAGAAGATGGTGGACTAGTGTCCTAAGGAACCATCTTACCCTAGTCAAAATTCACATTACTTCTATTCTAAAAGTGGATGTATTGTGGTTAGTTGTTGCAAACTGCTTGGAGTTGAATTCTTTGTTCTTGCATCTATCCTCATAGACCAGGACATGGTGTTCCTGTAAACCTCACACAAAACAAATATTTTCTATTCGGCAACTTTTTATTTCTTATGAATGCAAGGAATGATGCTAAAGCTGAAACTCCAGTACTTTGGCCACCTCATGCAAAGAGTTGACTCATTGGAAAAGACTCTGATGCTGGGAGGGATTGGGGGCAGGAGGAGAAGGGGACGACAGAGGATGAGATGGCTGGATGGCATCACTGACTCTATGGACGTGAGTCTGAGTGAACTCCAGGAGTTGGTGATGGACAGGGAGGCCTGGTGTGCTGCGATTCATGGGGTCGCAAAGAGTCGGACATGACTGAGCGACTGATGTGATCTGATCTGATACCTTAAAGCTCAGAGCTTTGAGAATGGACAATTCTGTATACTTCAGGCTATTGGCAATGTCCTTAAAGCAAAAGCAGTAGAATACAAAGTTAAAGAAACAGATCTATAATAATATGGGATCAGATTTGCTTATTAGCACACACAAAAAGAATGGTTAAAATATCTCATTAACCAATTTTAATGTTGTGAACATGTTGAAATTGTAATATTGTGGATTTTTTTGCTGAATAAAATATATTATTAAAATCAATTTCACCTATTTCTCTTCATTTTTTTTCAAATGTGCCTACTCCAGACAAACTTTTATTTCTGGTTAGCTTTATATTTCTGTTGTGTAGAAATGCTTTGGAGACTTCAAGAATGTTCTTAGAAAATCACTATCTTCATCCAGACCCTTTAGTATTTACAGAGTATTTAGAGTTGCCTATGGTGACATCAGGAGAACAGTATTTGTCGTAACATATTCCTACTCATGTGCTCTGGCTCTGGTGTTCAGGTAGTACTTTGGTATTTGGTTGGGATTTGGTCTTCAGGATATGATACAGGTTAGACAAGAAAACCTATGCAAAGGAAAAAAAAAAAAAAAGACATTTCATTGAAGTGAAATGAGCCATAAAGTTTCCATTGTAAAGTTTTGATCATTAGCCCAAGAACAGGTCTTTCACCAATTTAGATTTAATACTCAAAGCACTGGGATGAGTTTGTTATTATCATTTTCATTTTACATATAACAAGATGTGCCCTACTAGGAGCTCAGTACCTTGTCTCGCTCAAAGTTCCAATTTAGGAAGTGGAGCTGGGATTTGAATAAAATTCTCTATTGACATCAGTGCCATGGATCTCTGAAAGTGCTTAACTCCCTGGCTCAGGAGTATAAAAGAACAGTATCCATGAAGTGAATAAGCTGACATTTCTTCTCCAAAGGATAACAAAACTGCTTCAGAGATCTCCAAATCCATATATGTCTTTGTTTGTATTTCAAACTTTATTTGGATTTCCTGATAATAACTTTGTTCCAATGTACTATTAAATGAAAGAATGGAATCTTTGAAGAGTTTCTAGTCTTAAAGAAAAAAAAATAGTCAAGTAAAATTCAATACCTAACTTTGTTTTGAATAAGCATTCAGTGAACAATCTAAGCAATTTGTGATTGCAGTAGTACTTCAGCAATCATTAAGTGATTTCTGTTTTAAGTAGTTAAAAAACAAAGAAGATCAAGAAAAGATCAAAAATAATAATTTTGTTCTCTCAAAATGAACAGATTGTGGGAGAGGTGAGTGTAATGGATTTTGGTAAACATTATATGATAAGTGTGAAATTGAAAAGTTACAAAAAGTTCAAGTATTGACATCTATTGAGTAGGATAGAAGAAGCATCATGGAAGAGTATTTTCTCTGGGACTTGAAAGAAGAAAGAGTATCTGCAACAAGAAACAGAGGTGTGAGACTGCAGTGTACAATCAGAAACCATAGATCCTAGTAATACCTAGTATCCTACCAGTGAATCTAGAGGTATGTATGCATTGGTGTTAGAGGGTCTCAAGAGAATATGGATGGGAGAGATGATGACGTATTGGACCAGTGGACAGTTAGCATCTTAGGGTCTCTGATCAACTAGGTTGTGGGCTTTATTTTGCTCATGCTGAGCTGCTTAATTATAACAGTAAAAAGGCAGTGAGTGGTCAATAATGTGGTGTAATTTTATACTCTGAAAGCGAGAGAAAGATGAAGTGGTGCTTAAGATTTTTAGCAAAAGGATTGATTCCTTTCTTTCTGTTTTTTTTTTTTTTTTTTTTTTTTTTTTTTTTTTACATTCCAAGGGGTTAAAACTAAAAAAAAAAAAAAAAAGTTAAAAATAAACTGAAAAATAGATAATGGATGTGGTGAAGGGCCTGAGAATTTGTTTGTCCTCACTGCACAGGTAGAATGGGTACAATGCAGGTCAGAGGGGAAAGAATGAGTGGGTAGGTTTACAAATTGCTAATTGAAGTTAATATTTTATCCATTTACTGGTATTTCATTTTCACTGCAAAACAGCCAAAAAGTGGCATTGTTTAAACAGTTCAAAATTCAAATGGTACAAGTGCTCTATTTTTCAATAAATTTATGTGGTAAAAAATAAAAATACAAATAATAATTATCTGTCATCATGATATATCTGCACAAGAGTATAAAATGGCAATACAACTATTAGTTGACAACAGAATATCAAAGATCAAATATATTGTTAAGGATGCCATCCAGATTTCATATATCCTCTAAGAAAATGTCCTAAACTTTTCAGTTCCATTCACTTTATTACTAATTGCTTACATATAATAAAATAATCCATGTCTCTAAAAAAAGCAAAAAGAAAATAAAGTCAGTACAAAGTGTGCTAATATTTGGAAAATGCAAATGTGTGGGAAATGAAAGAGCAGTGGTTATTCTTTCCCAGCACCCAGAGAGAAGAATCTATATTTTTCTAAGGCAGATTTCTGAAAATGATTTATCTCACACCAACAGCAGGAGGAAAGTCCAGGATCATACTCAATTTCTAGAACAAAGCATTTCAAATAACTTTATCAGGTCCAGAATTCCAGTGATGTCCTAGTCCTCCTATCAGGGGAAGGTTATAATCACACTCCCTTAGTAATGGCAGGGAAACTGGAGCATTGCTGATAAGCTGCTCTCTCTTTGACCTGCTGCCCATTTGTTTACCTTCCCTCTGCCCCCCTCATCTGGCCAGCCCAGCATCCCCTCTCAGAGTGAAGAACTGAGACTTAAACAGGCAAACTGGTGCCCATGCCCCATCCTCACATCTAGTCTAAGTGGTCTGCAAGATAATATGTACAATTATATAAATTCTACCATTGGACCATGAGGAAATTATAGGTTAACAATTACGTCCAAGCAAGTCAGACAGAGAAAGACAAATATAATATGATACCAATTATTTGTGAAATCTAAACAAATGATCCAAATGAATTATTTGCAAAACAGAAACACGCAGACATAGAAAACAAACTTATTGTTACTGGGAGGATGGGAGTGGGGGGAGGGATAGAGGATATAGAGAGATAAATTAGGAGTTTGAGATTAACATATAGACACTACTATATATAAAGTAGATAGAAAGAAGAGACTTACTGTATAGCATAGGGAACTATATTCAATAACTTGTAATACCCTGCAATAACCTGTAATGGAAAATTATGTATATGATAAATATGCAAATTAAATATTAATATTACGTATATATACAAAACTGAATCACTATGCTATATCCCTGAAACTAACACAATGCAAATCTACTATACTTCAGTTGAAAACAGAAATTACGCCAATTCAGTTCTGTTCATTTGAGTAAAGACCACAGGCTGAAGTGCTAAAAGCAAGGAATCTCAGAGCTGTTTTCCCAGACCTTACATGAGCTTTGATCTCATTCACAAATCCTTTCAACCTTGATATTTTTCAACCCATTTATGCATCTACTATATAGGTGCCATGAGTCTAGAAGAGAAAGGAGGAGACAGTCAAATAAGGAAAAGCAGTAAAATGACACACTGGCAAGATGGAGATCAGAGCCCAGACAAGGGCAGGGCTGCACACAGGCCCCTCATTAGAAAAGACCCAGATGCTGGGAAAGATTGAGGGCAGGAGGAGAAGGGGACAACAGAGGATGATGTTTCGATAATGTCACCAACTCAATGGACATGGGTTTGGGTGAACTCCAGGAGTTGGTGATGGACAGGGAGGCCTGGCATGCTGCGGTTCATGGGGTAGCAAAGAGTTGGACACGACTGAACGACTGAACTGAACTGAACTGTACACAGGTCCAAATGGAAGTCAGGAAAACACTGGGGTGAAGGAACAATTTTTGAAACACTGTCTCCAGGGAAGAGTTGAACACTGACTGTAGTATTATAGTTAGTACCTGTAAGTTAACCGATTTTAATCTATTTTGAATTTATTGACCATTTAGTGTTACTAATTCTGCAAAATATTTTCCCTTTGTTTCTATAACTGATAAAATGTATGTATTCCAAAATCAAAATATGTGCATATATAGCCATATTTATAAATATATTAAGAACATAAATACAAAAGTGTAAGTGTCTGGAATGTACTAAATAATACAAATTGAAGAAAATTATTAAGCCATGTAATGGCACATTTTGTTTGTTGGCACAGTAATTAAGTTTGGTTTAAACTCTGAGTACAATTAATTTTTGAGATCCATGCTGAAGTAGAGAAGAAACTATTTTTCAAAGTAACATCTAAATTTTAAATATAATGGAGTTTCCAGAAAAAAAACAGATATTATCATTGTCTCCAAAGTAAAATCTCATTTCATTACAGAATTCGATTTATAGAACAGAATAGAATAGCAGATGTTACAGTAAGCATTTTCACAAATCAGTCAATATTTCAACTAAAATCAGTTTAAAGTTGTATTCATAGCCACACTTTGTAAAGCACTTACTGTAATGCCAGCTATGTATTTTGAATACATTATGTCACTTATCATGCCAGTTATATAAAAAGAAGTAATATTAGCTCCATTATAGAGATGATGTCCCAGGTCATTCCTGAAACCAGCAGAGCTGGAAACCAGCCAAGTTATCCCAACCCCAGAGTGCTTGCTATGAACCTCCAAGCGCTTCCCCACTCATACTTCCTGTTAGAATATATGCATGTTATCAAATTAAGTAATGGGTGCACTCTTGTATTGATGTCTATTGGTGGAATTTTTAGTCAGTTCAACTTTGTAACAAATATAATAATCATAAGATGTTACAAAAACAAAGACACCAACACTCACACATAAGACAGCACACAGTGCTCCCCTTTCCTCATCCAGCTCAAGTGATGATACAGGTACCGCCTACCCGAGGTGCGAGTTGGCCTGATGAGAAATGAGAGAGCTATTTTATTATTCTTATTATTATAAATATAATGAAGTTTCTCAGCACAATCCCTTTTTGATCATTTTTATATGACTTTCAGTGGTTTTCTAAGAGCCCCTTTTTTATAACACACTTCATAACAGATCTAAGTTCGTTGGCCAGTTCTGAAGTTTTGAACTGTGTTGCTTTCCAAGTATCTGTGTAAATTAGAAATTGCTATCCTTTGGGGTTCAGAATCTGGAGCTTATTTTTTCTTGTTCTCCTTCCCTCCCTTCTTCCCTCTCTCCATCACTTCTTTCTTTATTTCCTTCTTCTCTTTCTTTCTTTCTTTCTTTTTTTTTTTTTTCTGGCCTTCTGCAGAGGATATCATAACTAGTGGTTTCTACTGACATCTTTTCATCTTGTATTGGTGTATATTTACACTCCCTTTTCACATGTCTTTCAAATTTTGTGCTTCGATGGGCAAGTAATAATGCTAATTGCTTCTCAGCATTTTGACTGAGATCAAATGTAGTATGGAGGTTTTCCTGATGGCTCAGTGGTAAAGAATCTACCTCCCAATGCAGGAGATGCAAGAGATGCAGGTTCAGTCCTTGGGCTGGGAAGATCCCCTAGAGTAGGAAATGGCAACCCACTCCAATATTCTTGCCTGAAAATTTTCATGGACAGAGGAGCTTGGTGGGCTACAGTCCATAGGGTTGCAAAGAGTCAGACATGATTGAGCACATACAACGCTAATAACAGCATATGAAAAGTCAATTTTTATTTCACTGTTTCAGTGGTCATTTCAAGTAAAACATAAGTCATCTTATCTTAAAATTAGTATAGCCCTTCCTTTCCTTTGTAAGTTACTTTCACATTCCCCTTCTCACTTCTGGGGATTTGAGACCAGCCAGGGAGCTTTCTTTGCCCATTAAATCTGCCTTAGGGGCTCCAGACTCAATGCTGCAATTTCTCTCAGTCCTTGCAGGACTTGTGACTGGTAGTGCTCATGAGATCTTATCAACAATTACCAAGTTTTACATGTGTGTTTTCTTCCCTAATAAACCTGGAAGTTTCTTATGCCAATAAATGCTTGATGTGACAAGCCAGGAATCTGCCTTTACTGAAGTCCATTTCCTCCCAGGGAATAACATCCTGGTAGTCATATACTACTTTTTCTTGGAGGTCTCTTTGAAGAAGGTATTTCCTGTTGAATTGTGGCACTACACAACTATTGGCATCCCATATTTAATGTCTCTAACATTGACTACCTAAGCAGTGATGTCATCTAAAAGTTATAAGACATTCTCTCTGTTGATAAAAATTTCGCAGTTCTTTAGAGTCAGCATCACAGCAAATCTAATACAGTTATGTAAAGTTTAAAAATAAAATAAAATTAAAAAAAAAAAAGAAAAAAAAAAAAGAAATATGTGAAGCAATATTTTAATTAAATTGACAGTTACTAAAATGATTGCTGCTTCCCTGATAGCTCAGTTGGCAAAGAATCTTCCTGCAATGCAGGAAACCCTGGTTCAATTTCCGGGTTAGGAAGATCCAGTGGAGAAGGGATAGGCTACCCACTCCAGTATTCTTGGGCTTCCCTTGTGTCTCAGCTGGTAAAGAATACACCTGCAATGCTGGAGACCTGGGTTTGACCCTTGGGTTGGGAAGATCCCTAGAGAAGGGGAGGGCTACCCACTCCAGTATTCTGGCCTGGAGAATTCCATGGGATTGCAAAAAGTCCAACACAACTGAGCAACTTTCACTTTCAAAAAGATTAATAAGCAAAATATACAATTGCAAAGGGCATATAACCTTCCTAATGCAATAAAGGTTTTCAGATTTCAATATTTATTTAGATAATTCAGGATTGTTTTTTTTCTGAACTTGCATGTATGTCAAGGCTTCTAAAATGTCATTTTTGTTCCCATAGCATTTAAAGAGTGTTTTACTTGCTTTATTGAAAACATAACATTTTATGAACTATCAGAACTTCTTAAATGTTGTATTAGTCTTCTGGTGTTACCATAACAAAGTACCATAACAGAGACAGGGTGACTTAAACATCAGAAATTTATTATCTCCCAATTATGGAGGTGCCAGCAGGATTGATTCCTTCTGAAGCCTGTGTCCTTGGCTTGTACATGGCCACTTCCTTTGTCTTAGCTAGGTGGACATTGTGTGTGTCTGTGTTAACCTCTTCTTAAAAAACCACCAGTCATATGGAATTAGGGTCCCCCTTTGCAAACTCATTTTAACTTAATTTCCTCTTTAATAGGGTACTGAGGGTTAGGACTTCACCGTATGAATTTTGGGGCAAGGGATACAAATCAGCTCATACTGCCCTGTGCTCTGTGACACCCCTCAAAAAAATTCTTGCATTCCCTCCAAATAACTCTAGGATTCTTAGCTCATCCCAGCATCAACTTCAAATCTGAGTCTCATCTGAACATCAGGTAAACCAGGTGTGAGCAAGAGAGGAAGTATGAGTCATCCTGACGCAAAATTCCTTTATAGCTCTGAACTTGGGTAACAAGAAAATAACTATCTAATTCTAAACTACAGTGTTGGAATAGGCCTAGAATAAGCACTCACGTTCAAAAAGGAATAATACGATAGAAGAGCTCTGCAGACCTAAGCATGTCTGAAACTAAACAAGGAAAATTCTATTTTGTTTTAAGGCTCCAAAATAACCCTCTTTGTCTCCAAGTTCTGTTTTCCAAGCCCCCTGGTATGGTCTTGCACCCAGGGTCCAGCAGGGCTGCTCCCGATCTTCTTTGGAAATGAGCAGGTGACAGTTTCACCACTAGATGCCTGGAGGCAGTAGTAGCCCTGTTGACCTCTGAATCACTGTTGGGTTTAGTATTCCGTTTTTAAGAACAATTACATCTGTCTCGCATACAGGGTTATCATTACTACCTTTCTAAATTCCATATATATGCATTAGTATACTACATTGGTGTTTTTCTTTCTGGCTTACTTCACTCTGTATAATAGGCTCCTGTATGCGAGACAGCAAAAGAGACACAGATGTATAGAACAGTCTTTTGGGCTCTGTGGGAGAGGGAGAGGGTGGGATGATTTGGGAGAATGACATTGAAACATGTATAATATCATATATGAAACGAATTGCCAGTCCAGGTTCGATGCATGATACTGAATGCTTGGGGCTGGTGCACTGGGATGACCCAGAGGGATGGTACGGGGAGGGAGGAGGGAGGGGGATTCAGGATGGGGAGCATGTGTACACCCGTGGTGGATTCATGTTGATGCATGTCAAAACCAATACAATATTGTAAAGTAATTAGCCTCCAATTAAAATAAATAAATTTATATTAAAAATAAATTAAAAAATAAAAGAGAAAACAAACAAACAAAAAAGAACAATTACATCTAGATAGAAGTATTGGTCTATTCTATAGAGTCCTGTAAATTCAGTCAGTAAGGAATAATGAACCCAAGATTTTCAAACACAGGTTTGGCAAGGGAAATGCACTGAAGAGGTAAGTGAAGGAGGTTGGTCATATGAATAAAATGTCCTTATTACTAAATGGCACTTTTAGAAGTTAGGCCCCTGCCCTCCCATAGACACCTTCCTGCTTAATTACATTTCAAAGGGATCGCCAAATGAGGATTCATCTTGTTTCATTATAAAGATTTTCTCTTCATTCAATTAACTGAAAATTCATTGCGAGGTGGAACATATTAAATAACATCTGGGAGAATTATTAAATGATTGCCATACAAAGTTAAGAAGGAAGCTTATTGACAGCTGATACACTTACATGATAATTCTATTTAAAAGTATCAATTGTTTTGTTTAGTTGTTTTTCCTTAGTGACAAGGGCATGTACTTACATAAATATTGAGAGACTACATATTTCTTGTTTTAAAATAAAGTACAAAAGCATCAGCCTTTTGTATCAACTTGGAAATATTTATCATATTTAGAAAACATTGTAATCCTTTTGGCTTTCAATGAAGTTGGTCAAATGCTTTATGTTCCTTGAGAAAACGTGCCATCAGCTATTTTATGTTTATGTGTAATATTAACCCATTTAAGGATTAAGCTACAGGAAACTTTGTCAGAACAAGAGCACAGACCGCCCCCCCCCCAAAAAAAAAAAAAAAAAAAAAAACTAAATAAAGAAGAGAATCTTTTATTTCTGGGGAGTAAGTATCAAAAAATCCAAGTTTATGTGGAAATATGGCTAAAAATATAAATCCCCAAAGTTTCTCCTGAAGGAGATTATATTATGCCACCACAAAATATTCCTTTTTAGCAAATTGATTAGTCTGAACTGGATGCAGACTGAGAATCAACAGACACAGAAAGAAGCCTTTCTTGGAGCTCTTTTTTTTCTGACTAAAAATAGAGACTTAAGCAAGAACATGTATAAATCCCCTCTTTTAGGTGAATTTTATGACTATGAAGATAGACTAGATAAATAGACGTGCACAAACAAGCCTTACTAGATTAGGCCTTATCATTTATCCTCCCTTACATAAATATATCTTCTCACAGTTTGCCACCAATGAAAGTCTAAACCCGTTTTCCTTTGTCCTGTCACTTCTCCACACTTAATCCCTGTGTTGAGATGCTATAATAGCCTAAGTTCTAACCACCCCTTTGAGTTACTCATCACTAAGTTCTCCCACATATATTATAGCACATGTTAACAAGCTATGATTGCTTTTTTTTTTTCTTGTTAATCTCTCTTTTCTTACTGTGATATACAAGTTCCTTGTCGGAGAACCTAGGAAATTAGAAGATAAAGGCTTTGTTTTTTTCTCCTCTATACTTCTGTCCCTAACCTCTGAACCTTGTTTTCATGATCTGCTGTCCTGGATAATATGTGTGGACCCTGTTCTGATAGCAGATATGAATCAAGTCCACCTCAGAAGCTTCCCCTAAATTTTATCCTCAGAAATAAGAGGTTGAATTCTTGATGGGGAAATCATATAAATGGGTTATATTATGCCATGGTACTCCTTTTCAAACCAAGAGATATTTTAAAAAGTGGAGGCAGTAAGAATATTTTAAACTTCTCTATTTGCATAAACAAGATAGTAACCAAGAGACTCCTTCCAGAATTTGGTTTGTTTCTTTCAAGAGGATACAACAACTTCAAGGAGGCAGATAAATGGAGGTGAAATTTGAGGTGTAAATCACTGACCCCTCATTATAGACATTTGCTTGAAGTTTCTTTTTCTGAAGTATTATTTTAAATTGTGCCAAATTTCATTGGTCAAGTTCCTTGCGTGGGTTCCACTCAGGACTCCAGAGTTTATGGGAAGATTAAAGACAGTTGAGATTTGAAAGATGGAGAGAAAAGTCTTTCTGGAGATTGTGTTATTTGACTAAAACCAGCAACTTCTGGAAAGTGAACCTGCATGGCAGATCTACTCCTAGGAAGAAGACTGAAGATTAAATTGCAAAAATTCATCCTTAACAGCCTCAGGATACCATAGTTCTTCACACCCAGAAGAAGCGACTTACACACAAGATTACTGCACTACTCATGCCATCATCAAGACCACACAGTGGTTTTCAACTGCCAGACTGACAACTTTTCTTCCCCACTATTATCACCACAAACTTAAAAGGCCAAGCAGTGACATTTTATTAAAGACCTTACACCATTGTTCCCTATTTATGAAAATGGCACCCATTGTCCAATCATGAAAACTGCTGCTGCTGCTGCTAAGTCTCTTCAGTCATGTCCGACTCTGTGCGACCCCATAGATGGCAGCCCACCAGGCTCCCCCGTCCCTGGGATTCTCCAGGCAAGAACACTGGAGTGGGGTGCCATTTCCTTCTCCAATGCATGAAAGTGAAAAGTGAAAGTGAAGTTGCTCAGTCGTGTCCGACTCTAGCGACCCCATGGACTGCAGCCTACCAGGCTCCTCCATCCACTGGATTTTCCAGGCAAAAGCACTGGAGTGGGGTACCATTGCCTTCTCCCATGAAAACTGGTATACCTTAATTTTTATCATAAACTACATATAATCTATCACTAATTCCTGTTGACTTTATTCCCTCATTTTAAATCAAAGTGGCCATTTTTTATCTCCTTACTGGCCCTCCTATCTCCACCCCAGTTTGCAAAAATCAGCAAGAAAGATAATCTTATATAGAGAACATATCACTCTCCTGATTAATATTCTTCTATAACAGAGATGCCCATTCACGCCAGACTCAGTTTTTCATGTGGAAGAATTTTCTAAGTGTGTTGTCCTGTCTGTGGTCAGTGTAGAATTTACAAAAAACAAGCTTGTGGTTTTGATAAATCTCTTTACTTATCTTTTCTATTTTCAATTTTGTTCATTTCTATTATTTAGATTTAATATTTTGATCCTTATATATTTCTGCAGGTACTATATTGGGTATTTCTATATTTTTTAGTAAATTCCTCACTTCTAATATGAGTTTAAACATAAAATTACCTCTCTTGTTGCTCTCCAGATTCTCTATGTCTGTCTTTGTCTTTGATTTTGATCAGTCATAGTGTGAATATCTTTGAATTTATCTTATTTGGAGTTTATTGAGTTTCTCAGATCTGAAGATCCATGTCCTCCATCAATTGTGGCATTTTCAGCAATAATTTTTCCTTTTTTTTTTTTTTCTTTTCCTTTTCTCTCTCTTTTCTGGGATTTCAATAATGTGTATGTTAGTATGCTTATTGGTATTCCAAAGATTCTTCTTACTCTTTACCTTTTGTTCATTTTTCTTCCTGTTCCTCATGAATGATCTCTATTGTCCAGTTTTCAAGTTCATTGATTTTTTTCTTTTGCCTTCTCAAATCTAGTATTGAATACCTCTAGAAAGTTTGTTCATTTCATGTACTGTACTTTCAGATCTGTGATTCCTGTTTGGTTGCTTTAATCATTTCTACTTCTTTATAAATATTCTCATTATATTTACACATAATTTTACATATTTGCTTTAATTATTTGCCCATAGTTTCTCTAGCTCTTTGGCATATTAAGAAAGCTCACTGAACGATTTTTGTCTAGTGAGTACAATGTCTAGTTCTCCTCAGGGATAGGTTCTGTCAATTCATCTTTTGTCCTTTGAGTGGAAAATACTGTATTGTTTCTTTGTGTGACTTAAATTTTGTTGTTTAGAAACAAAATTGGATATTTGAATATTACAGTGTGATAATACTAGAAGACAGTTCCTCTTCCCCTGGATTTGTTGGTGGTAGTAGATGAAATCTTTGATAGCCTTATTTTCTTTGAGACATTTCCAAACTCTTTTTGGAAGAAATTGATTCTTTCTATGTCTCTCATGTGTGTTCACCAAATTATCTGTCCCTTTATCTCAGTGATCAGCAGGTCACCTAAGAGATTTCCTTATGTACATGGAGCCAAATACAGAAAAATAAAATATTAATCTCCTGTTCTTTGCAGCATGCCCTGCTAGTTCTTTGCAGCATGCCCTGCTAACCACCCAGCTGGGGCACTGATTCAGTATTAAATGGACTCCCTACAGCTTTTCTTTTGTCTTCATCTCCCACTTGCAGAGAGTTCACAGATCTGCCAGAGGTACAAATCTAAGTTCATCTTAGATAATTTTTGAGCAGGTGTCCAGGCCTGGGTAAATCCATTACACTTCCTTTTCCAAGTCCTTATTCCATAAGATATTTCCTCCTCTGCCTTCTTCTGAATAAATTAAGACTGCATATCACTTGCTCCATCTGCCATCTCCTGGCCCAGGTGGGGACAGAAGTGGGCCTTTGAATCTTTTGACAGATACCATGACCACTACTCAGATAGCTGCATCAGCCCAAGGTAGGGAGGTTTAGTAAAACAAACTTCAGCATCTGTGTCAGTCCCTCAGTGTTAACACTAGGCAAGTAAAAATAAACAACTATAATAACTTGAGAAAAAAAAAAAAAATCTCATACACACTAATGACCTGGCATTAGCAAGCTGCTACAGGAACTCAGGATGCTATCTAGGGATTGTGGAAACTACACTGGAAAAGAGTAGATACTACACAGGTGAATGAAACTGCCAGAACTCTCTTTTATTAAAATTCAAAAAAAAAAAAAAAAATTCAGCCACCCTCTACTCTACAAAGAAACTCTATGGTTGCTGGACATTTTGGATTATATTTCAGAGTTTTAAAAATGTTGATTCTATAAGTGTTTACCAGCTTATGCTTGTTTTGTAAAAGGGCCAATTATATGAATGTTTCACTATGAAATTTCCCATCTTTACTTTTTATGTTACCTTTTTAGATGTTCATTGATGGTATATAAAGGATTTCTGTATCTTTAATATTTAAAAGTACTTCTTGTAATATGTCTAAGTGCTTGGTATATTAGTTCTTTAATTTTTATGGACATTTCCCCATGGTGTTTTTTTCTTTTCTTATTGTTGTTATTTAAGATAAGATCTTATTCAGTGAAGTGGTTTTATGTGTGTGTTTACAGGATCTTTTACAGCTGAACATGAGGAGTTTCTTCAGTTTTGCAATTGCCAGGTTTTAAGTTTTATATAAGTCCCTTAAATGATAAATTTTGCATTCAAATAAGCAATATAAATTCAGATGTCACACCGATTTAACGATTAAGACTAGAATTTAGATTATCAATGTTAAACTTTATTGCTTTTTAAATTATGGTCTTGAGAATAACATAACTCTTCATTGTCTTTTTTAGCCATTAAGCAGACTTTTGTCTGGATTACTTTAATGGCTCTATCTGTTATACAGGTGCCTCAGTTCTAACTTCAAGCTCCATATTTCCTTTCATGAGTATATAAAGCCATTACTCTGTATTACACAGCTCTATCCTTCCTTTGTAGCTCTAAATTGTCTCTTTGTTTCTAATAGTAGGCATATCTTTTTCTTCTTTGCAGCTCCAAAGTGCCTTTAAAAAAAAAAAAATCTTTCATTTGCACATTTCAAAGACTTGCACAGCAAAAAATTCTGCATAGCCTTGCCCCATTTTTCCTGAACCTGAAGTATTCTCATTGATCCTCCAACCCACATGATTCTGCTTCCACCCATATCACTTCACTGGAGCTATCACAGTCATTTTATCCTTCAAATTGCTAAGTTCAATGTCTTTAATGCTTTCATTTCACTGGTCATGCACCAGCAATTGATACAAGGAATCATTGTCTTACTTCCCAAATACATTTTCATATGCCTTCTTTTCCAGTATCTCCTATTTTTCTTTTACTTCTGATTGTTATATTTAGTACTTTTCAAGTTCCTCTAGCAATTTTCTACAGTTTGTTATTGAATTCTCTTTGTTTCTCACTCTGTAGTATGTTCTTAGGTATTCTTAAGCATCCTATAACTTCAGTCATCATATATATTTGGATCTAATTTTTTTTTTTTAACTAGTACAAATATCTATGTGACTTTTATACAAAATGCCTTTGGGAATTTAAAACCAAATATTCTTGAACCCAACACTTATTTTCCTTTTCTAAAATTATTATTTTCCATTCTTCATTTTGATGAATAGCAAACTTATCTACTCAGTTCCCCTTGTTAGGGCCTTGGAAAAAATAATTTATGCTTCTCTATCCTTCATTCTCTCGCTGCATATTAATCATCAGCAAAACTGTCCTTTTTTACATGTACTATATAACTGATTTCATATGCTTTTCTTCCCATCTTCATTGTCACTATTTTCAGACAATGTACCACCCTTTCTCACTGAGTGAGTGCAATAGTTGACCTGGGGGTTTTCATTCTTCTCTAAGTCATAACGTGTCTTCTAAGATGAACCAGAAATATTTTCCTAAAATGAAAACCAGGTCCTGCCACTTTTGATAAAATGCAAAAGTGGCCTCCGTAAAAGAAGACATATAAAATTTTAAAACCATATATAGAACAAATAGATAAGAAATAAAATGGCTAGCTTAGTACGTCAATAATAACATACACCAAATAAAGACAAAGCATAGCACAAGTGAGTTTAATAGTGAACCCATTATATGCTTTTTATAAGAATCTTACTTCCACAATAACTTGTAATACTGAAACTACCAGATATGAATATAAAAATGCATAATTAACTACTTCCTACAATGCTGCAAACTTGAAGAATTATGTATCATAGTTTTGAATATAAAAAATTAAAAGTACAAAGCTTCTGCTGCTGCTGCTGCTAAGTCACTTCAGTTGTGTCCGACTCTGTGTGATCCCATAGACGGCAGCCCACCAGGCTCCCCTGTCCCTGGGATTCTCCAGGCAAGAACACTGGAGTGGGTTGCCATTTCCTTCTCCAATGCATGAAAGTAAAAAGTGAAAGTGAAGTCGCTCAGTTGTGTCCTACTCTTAGTGACCCCATGGACTGCAGCCTACCAGGCAAGAGTACTGGAGTGGGTCACCAGTGCCTTCTCCACAAAGCTTCTACAAGACAAATTAGAAAATATTTTCACAATGTTTGTGACTGCAAAGATTTCTTACAGTAAACATAAGAAGCATTAACATCAAAAATTTTTAAATGATTAATTTGAGTTCATAAATATTGAAAACATCTGTTCATCTAAAATAACCACTGAACAACTAAAAATGCAAGCCACATGCTCAGAATATATACTACACACACATACACAGAGGTATATTTAATTACACAGATAGATATTTGATCAAAGCACTTGTGTCCCCAATATACAAAGAATTCTTGCAACTCAATACTAAGAAGTCAAAGAATCTATTAAAAATGGGCAAGCAACTTGATAGCCACATTACAAAGGAAGACATGAATAATAATAAACACATAAGTAAACACATGAAAATATTCTCAACATCATGACTCATTAGGAAAATACAAGCTAGTATCACATAGATATACTACTACAAACCCAGAAAGAAGGCTAAAATTAAAATTTATGAGAATTCCAAATATTGATGGGGGTGTGGGATTAATCAAAGTCTTAGGCATTGTTGGAGGATCAGTAAGATGGGCCAACCAATTTGTAGAAATATTTGGATCCTCATATTGATAAATACATGTAAACCACATGGCTTGATAATTATTTTCTGAATATCCTACAACTAAATATTTAAGAGAAATAAGATTACATATCCACACAAAGATTTATAAACAAATGTTTACAAAAAGTTTATTCATAGAAGCCAAAATGTCCAAACATTGGAAACGCCTTAAATATTAACCAAGAAGACAATGGATAAACAAAGTGTGATGTGTTCATACACTGGAATACAGCTCAGAAATAAACACAAACTACTGATACAATAATGTAGGCTAATCTTCCAAAGAACATTTTATTGTTTTTAAAAGGTTAGACACAAAGATTTTATACTTTACAATTTCAGTTATATGGAGTCCAACAGTGGTAAAGATAACCTATGGTGTTAGGAATCAGAACAATGGGCAAGATTAACTGGAGGATGGCATGAGTGAGTTTTCTGGGTGGTATAAATATTCAGTATCTTGACTGTAGTATGGTGGTTACATGAGTGTACACATTTGTGAAAACTCATCAAATTGTGCACTTGAGATCTATTAATGCATGCCTGCCTGCATGCTAACTGTCTTCAGTAGTGTCTGACTCCTATGACTCAAGGACTGTATCCTTCCAGGTTCCTCTCTTCATGGGATTTTCCAGGCAAGAATACTGGAATGAGTTGTCATTTCTGCCTCCAGGGGACCTTACTAACCCAGGGATCGAATCCATGTCTGCTATGTCTCCTGCATTGGCAGGCAGGTTCTTTGCCACTAGTGCCACCTGGGAAGCCCATTAATGCATAGATTTCTCCATAAATAGATTTGTGTGTGTGTGTATAAATAAAGAAAATTATGTTTGAAGTAGGCCATTGATAGCAACTAGTTAGGCAGTCCATACTCCAGAGATAGGGGTCCCAGAACCTGCTCTGAATTTAGCATTCTTAACATAGACTTTTACTGTCAACCTCACCTAGTTCCTTTGCAGTTAGGAACAAAAAGAAGAAGGTGAAAATGATGATTTACATTACATAAATACAACTTTAAACTTTCTTGGAAATCTCATACAAAAAGTATAACTTACATGTAGTTGACTGCTCTTCTCTTTGAGAGAGCCAGGCAAATAAAATTTTAAGAATCCAAGCACAATATCACTCCCAACAGCATAGCAATCCTATTAAGTAAGAAGAGGTAAACAAAAATCAAATACTAATCTTTGTTGGATTTTTCACTTCCCCATTTGAAATTTTCAAATTGTCATGCACAGCTTTTTCATATATATGACAAATTTAACATATGACAATTTCCCCATTCTCCAAAGATGATAACCCCAAAGCCTCATCAAATTTTTGCATTTATATTTGAGAAGAAGTCCAGAATTTCTGGGTAACATAAAGACTTCTTATCTGTTTATAGCTCTTGCTCCTGACTTTTTAAAATCTCTTCCAGACACATCTAATATAATGTGGTTGAAAATAAACAATATAAACACTATAATAACTTCATTTGGAAAATGGAAGAGTGAAAAGACTCTCAGAAGCCACTAATTCATAGCCAATGCCATTCTTTGGGAAGAAATAGCAGACAGTTCTTTGTTTCATACTTTTTTTATTGCGATTCACATTTGTAGAAAACCAAGGAACTGATGAAGAATATTACAGGTCAGACAGATCATGATCAGGGTCAATGTGAATTTAGCTAAATTTCGAATTGCATTTTCTGTGTCCTCTTCCCTAGTGACACTTTTTCATCGTCCTCTTTTTCTTTTCCTTCCCGCCCCCCCCCACCCAGCCCCTGCCATATGTTACCATTTTCTTTCTTCACTGTGTGAATGCTAGGTCGCTTCAGTTGTGTCCAACTCTTTGTGACCCCACAGACAGTATCCCACCAGACTCTTCTGTCCATGGGGTTCTCTAGGCAAGAATACTGGCGTGGGTTGTCATTTCCTTCTCCAGGGGATCTTCTGTATCCAGGGATGGAACCCGTGTCTCTTAAGTCTCTTGCAGGCGGTTCTTTACCAGTAGCTCCACCTTAAGGCCCATGAAACCTGTTTCTGTGCAGATATGGTGATTGTATCATTATTTCTACCTCTTTTATGCTACTTACCTCTGCCATTTGGTGGTCATGATAAATAAAAATAGGCATTGAACTTTTTTTCTCTTTCTGTTTCAAAACATTCTCTGTTTTGCCTTTGTTAGACTCATATATTTATTTCTTCAATTAACAAATTGTTGGATCGGCCTTTTAAAGCAATGATGGTTATCTTAGGACAGTGGGTATTTCTCCTGAGGTTCAAGATAGTATGTATCAGCTAACTTTTCTCCTGGACTCCAGCCCAAATTAGTCAGTATTTATTGGTGTTTTCTTCACCATTCTTGATGTGCATCTTTCTTTCCTAATTTCACTTAAGTCAATTATTAATTTTTACTACTTTTAAATTATGTGTTACATTCAAAAGAGAAAGAAAAAAAAACTCCTTATTATGTAAGCTTTAAATAAAAAACAAAAAAAGAGTTCTTAGCACTATTTACACTTTTGGATGGACAGGCTTTCTAACCTTCCTTCCATGCAGGAGGCATGTCCATGGATTTCTGACAGGTAAAAAAAGCCCTAATCAAGCCATGCTTGTGGTAATGGCAGTATGTCAAGTAAGCCAAAAGAAAACTATTCAGAAATATATTCAGTTAAATATTTTAAAGTGCCTTACTTCAAGGCATCTTGAGTAAAACAAATCCCAGTGGGAGTCTCTTGGCTTACCTATTAACTCTCTTAATAAATATAGATTCCAGGACAGAATTGCCTTGTGGCTACAATAAGAGTGATTGTGAAAGCATAGATTTCCATTGACACCTGGCTAACCTAATTCTCTTAGTTTACAGAAGAGGGTAGCTGGAGGAAATTTACAAGAGCTGAGTATATCTCCAGAATACATTTTATAATCCTTTCTGTGACTTTTATTGTGCTCATGATTTTAGGTGATTAAAACATTTTATTGTAGAAAATACTATTACACTGTAATTTATTTTGTGTTTTTAATGATTCTTTTTAAACTAATTAAGTAGATTCATTTTCCTCATAAATATAGAAAAATTTCTATTTTTACAGAAAAAAGAAAGATTTAACAGATTTTTCTGTCTTCAAAATTATAGATGGAACTTTTGGATTTCAGGTTCATATTTCTAGGTTAAACAAGATCTTAATCTATAACTATAAAAGTTTCTGATAGAAGAAACATTAAGCTTTGACAACAGTAAGAAGAATGTGAGCAGGAGAGATATGGCCAGAGCCATCTTTTCCCTGATTAAGAGCCCAGCTGCCAAGTCACAATGGATCAGGAGATGGAATGCATTTCTTTCTCATTTTATAGAAGTCTGAAGGTATGAATTAAAGATTTCTTGACAGGGTCAGGAATAACAGCATTATAATTGGGGTGGGTGGGAACCCTAAATACTGAGGTAGTAAAAATGTAGTCAGATCAAAGAATTGAGACAGTCTATATCATGATGTACATTTGTGAAAAGACCCTCAGTTAAGGTCCAAGGAAACACTCCAGAGAAGACTTTAAATTGCCTTATTCTGTATTTTAGTGTCTGTGCCCATATCTAATACCTAGCTCAACATTATATATAACTCAGAATACTTTCAAGTGTAGGTGTTAGAAATCCATATTAAACTGCCTGAAGTTTCCAAATCAAATGAATAAAGAATAAAGGCAGCAGTTGTAAGAGTTATTATAACTTCCAGGAATCTGAAAAGCAAGAACCAGAGACACAAAGGTACAATCAGCTAATATCAAAACTTCAGGGATAAAACTGCAGGATGGGTAATTTCCAAAGAGAAGGAAAATATTAATCTTTCCATATACATGGACCTTGTGGCCAGATATGATACAAAAGAGGTGTTCACATTCCCAAGCCTCTTACTGAATTCTTACCAAAAGGTATATCAGTATCAATTATTTTAATTTTTTAAAAAAGCATTCCTAAATACATTACTTACTTAGGGAATTGTAATGAACTTGATAATTACCATGGGAGGTAGGAACATGGGCTTCCCACAAGTCATAGTAGTAAAGAATCTGACCGCAATACAGGAGACATGAGTTGGATCCATGGGTGGGGAAGATGCCCTGGAGTAGGAAATGGCAACCCAATACAGCAGTCTTGCCTAGAAAATTTCATGGAGAGTGATGCCAGGGGACTACAGTCCATGAGGTCACAAAAAGTCAGACATAACTAAGCACACACACACACATAGGACCATATGCTTATTTTGATGATGACAATTGAACTGAATAACTGGTTCTTTGACTGTAATCTTTCAGAGTAATTTAGAAACATTGTTTTTAAGAGTTAAATATGGGTAAGAAGTCATAATAAAATTATTTTTACTATACTTATGAAATATTCAATGATGAAACAAGTAGGTTTAGCATTTCTATTAGCCTTCCCTCATAGCTTAGTTGGTAAAGAATCTGCCTGCAGTGCAGGAGACCTGGGTTTGATTCCTGGGTCAGGAAGATCCCCTGGAGAAGGAAATGGCAACCCACTTCAGTATTCTTGCCTGGAGAATCCAATGGACAGAGGAGCCTGGCAGGCTACAGTCCATGGGGTCACAAAAGCCAGACACGACTTAGTGACTAAACCACCAAAGACCACTATAAAATTAATTTGATGTAACAAATCCAAAACTGATATACATTGTAGATTATCAATAGTTCATGTTAGTTACTAAGCTGTTTGGGAATGACATTAGGTTGGTAATACATTTTCTATTATCATAATATTAGATTATTTTCTGGGAGAGGAATCAGCCTAGGTTAAATGTTGTCAGGAATTTGAAAGGATATGGAAAAAGTAAGTAACATTGTAGTAAAAGTTAGGGTTAAAATTAATGATTTAAAGAGGTTTTTTTTTTTGTTTTTTTTTTTTTTTAGCTTCCTTATTTCTATTTTTACTCCAATATCTTATTCAGGCTCTCCCTGCCCCTTCCTGGAGACAGTAGAAGATAAGGATTAAGAAATGTTTGGATTTGAGTCTTTACCTGACTACTTGTGCTGTTGTAATCAGAGATAAACTACCTAGTCTGTCTTTATACCATGAGGATGTCCTTCAAGGTTCTCAGAATTTTCAGTCAGCATTTTTTCTATAGACATTGTTGTTGCAAGCACTTTCACTGCAAACATTTTTACTGAACAAAACTGGCCTTAAGGCAATTTTGCTGTAAAACATAAAATAACAAAAAATAAAAGAAGGATATTTAAAAAGACATAAACATAAAACATGAGAAATGAATAACAAAATTAAAATAATTTATTGCAAAATACAAAGTATTTTCATATATTCAAAATATGTGTAGATTCATGGCAATGCTGTGCAAATACTTTGTTATATTTTGTGATTTGTATGAAAGTACTTGTCTTCCAAGTTTGTCCAAGATTTTGTTCATGATTTTTTTGTGTGTGATATATCTATCTCATCCTTCAGCATTTCACTTTCATTTCTATACAAAATTCTTTTTTTCATCAACAGAGGTATCAGTTTCCAAATTCTAGGATACATATTTGTAAGCTGAGCATTGTACCGGGTAGGTTGTGAAGTCTCTACACTCTTCTTGGAACTTTGTCACTTGTCCAATCATAGACTTTCTAAAGTTCTATGTGTAATATGGCCTCGATTCTGTGTCTCCAAATCACAAAGGGATTTGAAAAATGATGTTATTATTTTCTGGTACAATATGAAGTCTTACTTTACACATTCTTATTTCACACTTTCAGTAGATAAAATACTATTATCATAGTATTTTCGATCAAGTTCACATGCATGGCTAATCAGCCACTATTTTAAGACCACCATATCAACTCAACACAGTATAGACCATCATATGAGGGTTAATATTTATGTAATGTAAAAATGGAAGTACTGTGCCAATGGAGAAAGGAAATCAAACTGTCAGCCAATTGGAATCAAACTGTCAAACCAAATTCTCAACTAGTTATATTAACTTTTATGGCAAAGTTGTCTTATGACCAATTAGTTATGTGGCAACAACATTTTCAGTGAAGATGCTCATGGTGAAAATCCTGAATATGCTCCTTTAATACCCCAAATCTTCACCTTCAAGGATAAATAGAAAAGCAAACTGTACATTGAGGGATACACCCCTCTCTAATTTTCTTTTTCCAACTCATAGGGCTTAAAGGACATACACACATTGTTGATTCATACTCCAAGAAATCAAGGTCTTATCACTTTTGATCTGGACCACTTCTCAGGATTTGTTTCCAGTGAGCAAACTTGAAGGATTTTGGAAACAAAAAGCAGGATTGGTTTCATTCACTACCAAATAGTGAAGCCCCAGCTCAGTGGTCCTCTACAGAAGCATTGATCACTGTGTGCAGGATCCAGATGGGCTTTCATGTTACACTTGGAAGACAGAAAGCGGCACAAGCCATCATGTTCATTCTCCAGCTACTGTTTTTACCTTAAGTGGTGAAGTCTTTGTTTCTGATTCAGGAATCTGTGTCAGTGTGAAACTGTCTGGCTGGTGATTTTGTTAGCCTACAGGCACGGTGAAATTTCACTTTCTCACCCTTCAAAATTGTTGACAGCCACACCTCCTTATGTTGGTAAAATGATAATAATTATCATCTTAAGTGAGGTTATAACACCTGTGAACAGAGAGAAAATGAACGTATTTATGAGGGATATGAAAAAATAAGGCAGGACTAAAAAGAAACTTTGGGATGAGATTATATGTTTGTACAATAATGAGAGACAAAATTTGGAATGAAGTAGTCTTCATGTAGGAAAATCTAAAGGTATGGGTACCTAGGCTGTTGAATAGTTCAAGTGGAGCAAACCATCACACAGTACATGTAATAAGGGGGCCTCCAGATACAGACACTGAAAGACCACAATCCTCATGTGATGATTCTCAGTTCAGTTACTCAGTCATGTCCAAGTATTTGTGACCCCATGGACTGCAGCATGCCAGGCCTCCCTGTCCATCACCAACTCCCAAAGCTTACTCAAACTCATATCCATCGAGTCGGTAATGCCATCCAACCCTCTCATTCTCTGTCATCTGCTTCTCCTTCCACTTCAATCTTTCCCATAATCAGTGTCTTTTCCAAGGAGTCAGGTCAATTCTTTGCATCAGGTGGCCAAAGTATTGGAGCTTCAGCATCAGTCTTTCCAATGAATATTCAGGACTGATTTCCTTTAGGATTGACTGGTTGGGTATCCTTGAAGTCCAGGGAACTCTCAAAAGCCTTCTCCAACACCACAATTCAAAAGCATCAATTATTTGGTGCTCAGCTTTCTTTACAGTCCAACTCTCACATCCATACATTACTTCTGGGAAAACCATAGCTTTAACTAGACGGATCTTTGTTTTCAAAGTAATGTCTCTGCTTTTTAATATGCTGTCTAGGTTGGTCAAAACTTTTCTTCCAAGGAGCAAGCATCTTTTAATTTTATAACTGCAGTCACCATCTGCAGTGATTTTTGGAGCCCAGAGAAATAAAGTCTCTCACTGTCTCCATTGTTTCCTCATCTATTTGCCATAAAGTGATTGGACTGGATGCCATGATCTTAGTTTTCTGAATGTTGAGTTTTAAGCTAACATTTTCACTCTCGTCTTTCACTTTCATCAAGAGACTCTTTAGTTCTTCTTCGCTTTCTGCCATAAGTGTTGTGTCATCTGCATATTTGAGGTTATTGATATTTCTCCTGGCAATTTTGATTCCAGATTGTGCTTCATCCAGCCCAGTGTTTCTCATGATGTACTCTGCATATAAGTTAAATAAGCACGGTGACAATATACAGCCTTGATGTACTTCTTTCCCAATTTGGAACCAGTCTGTTGTTCCATGTCCAGTCCTAACTGTTGCTTCTTGACCTGCATACAGATTTTTCAGGAGGCAGGTCAGGTGGTCCTGTATTCCCATCTCTAATCCACACAGTCAAAGGCTTTGGCGTAGTGACCCTATGGGATATTAATTGCCTTTGGCTAAAGCAAATCCCTTGAGTGAAGTGCTGAAAAGAGTAATAAAGATCCCTTGAACTGCAATATTATACCAAGTACAAGTATAAAGGTAGATAAAATATGCAATCAATGATCATCCCTATGAAGAAACAATATATTTGGAGATAGTATCGTAGCAACTTTAAAATGATTTCTAGAAATAAAAAGTAAGCATGTTCTATAAATTCATTCAATATTCTTACTATATGTTCTTTACAAACTGAACTTAATCTATTGCCATGAAAGGAATGAGCATGGTTATATCATTTCAAGGCATGTATCACAGAAAAATGCATGAATATCATTATCATTTATCTTATAAAATTAGATTACATATACAATTTTTAAGATAGCAGGAGTAGCATAAAATCTGTATTAAACTTTTAAACATGAGTATATTGCAACAGTATATGACAGGTCAATGACCTCATTTATACAAGAGAAGTTGAATGAATTACAGAAATCATACATGTAAAAGCATTACAGAACCTCAGAAGGAGCATAGTCTAACAGGAATAAAATTCTACAGAAGGAAAAAGTCTTTTATTTGTGAGCTGTGTATCTGTGGCTGTCCTCAGAGGCATTTACCAATTCAGTGAAGGGCTAGATTCTGAGATCTCAGCCTTGACTCAGGACCAGGGATACCACTGGAAATCATAGAGATGAGAAAATAAGATTGGAAGAGATTAATTCAATGACATTAATAGATGTAGTAAACAACAACAACAACAAAAATATAAGCAGAAAATGCCAAAATGTCTAGATATAAAATGGAACATTAATAAAATAAGTTATTGTTAAAACAACAAATTGTATTTCAAGTGCAAAATATAGCTTAATTGAGATTAAAATATATTCAAAGTTTTGAGAACCAGAAAAAGTAGTTGTCAGTGAGTGAATTTGTTGTCAGTATAGGAAAGCATTTATTTGAAAACTATTATAACCTTCTAAATCAATGATCTAAGATTCTAGCTTAAGAAAATGAAAAGAACAAATCAAACCTAAAAATTGTATTCCCAAGGTGAAATTGGCCTGTTATTCCAGGTATCTCTTGCCTTCCTGTTTTTGCATTACAGCTACCTATAATGAAAAGGGCATGTTTTGGGGATATTAGTTCTTGAAGGTCTTGTAGGTCTTCACAGAATCATTCAACTTCAGCTTCTTCAGCGTTAATGGTCGGGGCATAAACATTGATTACTGTGATACTGAATGGTTTGTCTTGGAAACCAACAGAGATCATTCTGTTGTTTTTGAGACTGAATCCAAGTACTGCATTTCAGACTCTTTTGTTGACTATGAGGCATTTCTATGTCTTCTAAGGGATTCTTGCCAACAGCAGTAGATATAATTGTCTTCTTTGTTAAATTAACCCATTGCAGTCCATTTTAGTTCACTGATTCCTCAAATGTCAATGTTCACTCTTGCCATCTCCTGTTTGACCACTTCCAATTTCCCTTGATTCATGAACCTAACATTTCAGGTCCTGAGCAATATTGTTCTTTACAACATTGGACTTTATTTCCATCACCATTTACATCCACAACATGTGTTATTTTTGCTTTGTTTTGTCTCTTCTTTCTTTCTGGAGTTATTTCTTGATTGATCTCTAGTAGCCTAATGGGCACCTACCAACATGGAGAGTTCATCTTTCAGTGCCCTATCTTTTTGCCTTTTCATACTGTTCATGAGTTTCTCAAGGCAAGAATATTAATATGGCTTACCATAATCTTCTCCAGTGGAACACGTTTTGTCAGAACTCTCCACCATGACCTGCCTATTTTAAGTGGCCTTAAAAGGCATGGCTCATAGTTTCATTGAGTTAGATAAGGCTGTGGTCCATATGATCAGCTCTATTACCTTTTAGTGATTGTGGGTTTCATTCTGTGTGCCTTTGCTGGATAAGGATAAGAGGCTTATAGAAGTTTCCTGATGGGAGTAAGTGACTGAAGTGAAAACTGGGTCTATTTCTAATGGGCGGAGCCATGCTCAGTTCAGTTCATTTCAGTCCAGTTACTCAGTAATGTCCAATTCTTCCTGACCCCATGAACCACAGCATGCCAGGCCTCTCTGTCCATCACCAATTCCTGGAGTTTAACCAAACTCATGTCCATTGAGTCGTTGATGCCATTCAACCATCTCATCCTCTGTTGTCCCCTTCTCCCAGCATCAAAGTCTTTTCAAATGAGTCAAATCTTTGCATCAGGTGGCCAAAGTATTGGAGTTTCAGCTTCAACATCAGTCCTTCCAATGAACACCCAGGACTGATCTCCTTTAGGCTGGACTGGTTAAATCTACTTGCTGTACAAGGACCTCTCAAGAGTCTTCTCCAACACCGTAGTTCAAAACCATCAATTATTCTGCACTAAGCTTTCTTTATAGTCCATCTCTCACATGCACACATGACCACTGGAAAAAACATAGCTTTGACTAGATGAACCTTTGTTGGCAAAGTAATGTCTCTGATTTTTAATATGCTGTCTTCCAAGGAGTAAGTGTCTATTAATTTCAAGGCTGCAATCACCATCTGCAGTGATTCTGAAGTCCAGAAAAATAAAGTCAGCCACTGTTTCCCCATCTATTTGCCATGAAGTGATGGGACCAGATGCCATGATCTTAGTTTTCTGAATGTTGAGTTTTAAGCCAACTTTTTTACTCTCCTCTTTCAGTTTCATCAAAAGGCTCCTTAGTCATTCTTCACTTTCTGCCATAAGAGTGGTATCATCTGCATATCTGAGGTTATGGATATTTCCCCCTGCCAGGCTCAGTAAATCTTTAATCCAATTTTCTGTTGTTAGGCAGGGCTGCATTCCCTCCCTGTTGTTTGACCTGAGGCCAAACTATGGTGAATATAATGAAGATAAGGTACCTCCTTCAAAAGGTCCTGTACATGCACTGCTGCACTCAGTGTCTCTGGCCATGCAGCAGACAACTGCCGACCAACACCTCTGCCAGAGACTCCTGGACACTCATGGACAAGGCTGAGTCAAATTTTTGTGGGGTCACTGCTCCTTTATCTTGGGTTCTGGTGCCCACAAGGCTTTGTTTGTGCTGTCCAAGAGTCTGTGTAAGTTTTTCTGGCTCTGAGGTAGGGCAATGGTGTCCTCCTCCAAGAGGGCTTATGCCAAATCCAAGTATGCTGCACCCAGAGCCCCTGCCCTTGTAGCAGGCCACTGACGACCAGTACCTCTGCAGGAGACACTCAAACACAGTTCTATCTAAGTCTCTGTGGGGTCTCTGGGTCCTGGTGTACAAAAACTGCTAGAGCCTTCTGAGCATCTCTGGTGGGTGAGGGGTTTGATTCTAAATGCAATTTCACCCCTCCTACCATCCTGCTGTGGCATCTCTTTTGCCCCTGGACATAGGGTATCATTTTTTGGTGGGATCCAATATTCTCCTGTGGACAGTTGTTCAGCATCAAGTTTTAATTTTAGAGTTCTTGCAGGAGAAGATAAGTGCACGTCCTTCTACTCCACCAGGACCAATGCAAGAGAAGACTCTACATACAGACATCACCAGATGATCAATACCAGAATCAGATTGACTATATCCTTGCAGCCAAAGATGGAGAAACTCTACATAATCAGCAAAAACAAGACTGGGAGATGACTGTGGCTCAGATCCTGAACTCTTTATTGCCAAATTCAGACTTAAATTAAAGGAAGTAGGGAAAACCACTAGACCATTCATGTATGACCTATATTAAATCCCTTATGATTATACAGTGGGCGTGACAAATAGATTTAAAATATTTGATCCGATAGATAGAGTGTCTCAAGAACTATGGACAGAGGTTCATGACATTGAACAGGAGGCAGTGATCAAAACCATCCCCGAGAAAAAGAAATGCGACAAGGCAAAATGGTTGTTTGAGGAAGCCTTAGAAATATCTCAGAAAAGAAAAGAAGCTAAAGGCAAAGGAGAAAAGGAAAGATACGGGCATTTGAATGTAGAGTTCCAAAGAATAGCTTGGAGAGATAAGAAAATCTTCCTCAGTGATTAATGCAAATAAACAAATGGAAGAAATAGAATGGGAAAGACTACAGATCTCTTCAAGAAAATTAGAGATACCAAGGGAATATTTCATGCAAGTTCAGTTCAGTTCAGTTGCTCAGTCGTGTCTGACTCATGAATCACAGCATGATGGGCACAATAAAGGACAGAAATGGTATGGATTTAACAGAAGCAGAAGATATTAAGAAGAGGTGGCAAGAATACACAGAAGAATTATACAGAAAAGATCTTCATGACCCAGATAATTATGATGGTGTGATCACTCACCTAGAGCCAGACATCCTGGAATGCGAAGTCAAGTGGGCCTTTGGAAGAATCACTAGGAACAAAGTTAGTAGAGGTGATGGAATTCCAGTTGAGCTCTTTCAAATCCTAAAAGATGATGTTGTTAAAATGTTGTACTTAATATGCCAGTAAATTTGGAAAACTAAGCAGTGTCCACAGGACTGGAAAAGGTCAGTTTTCATCTGAACCCAAAGAAAGGCAATGCAAAAGTATGTTCATAATATTGCACAATTGACCTTATCTCACACACTAGGAAAGTGCGGGTCAAAATTCTCCAAGCGAGGCTTTAACAGTACATGAACCATGAGGTTCCAGATGTTCAAGCTATATTTAGAAAAGGCAGAGGAATCAGAGATTAAATTGCCAACATCCATTGGATCGTTAGAAAAGCAAGAGAGTTCCAGAAAAATATCTACATCTGCTTTACTGACTAATGCCAAAGCCTTTGACTGTGGATCACAACAAACTGTGGAAAATACTTAAAGAGAAGGGAATATTGACCACCTGACTTGCCTCCTAAAAAGTCTGTATGCCTGTCATGAAGCAACAATTAGAACAGGATATAGAACAACTGACTGGTTCCCAATCAGGAAAGGAGTATATCAGGGTTGTATATTGTCACCATGATTATTTAACTTACATACAGAGTACATCATGGGGAATGCTAGGCTGGATAGAACACGAACTGGAATCAAGATTGTGGGGAGGAATATCAATAACCTTAAATATGCAGATAACACCACACATATGGCAGAAAACAAAGAACTAAAGAGCCTCTTGATGAAAGTGAAAGAGGAGAGTGAAAAAGTTGGCTTAAAACTCAACATTCAGAAAACTAAGATCGTGGCATCTGGTCCCATCACTTCATGGCAAATAGATGAGGAAACAATAGAAACAGTGAGAGACTTTATTTCTTTGGGTTCCAAAATCACTGCAAATGATAACTTCAGCCATGAAATTAAAAGATATTTGCTCCTTGGAAGAAAACATATAACCAAACAAGGCAGTATATTAAAAAGCAGAGACATTATTTTAACAACAAAGGTCAATCTAATCAAAGCCATGGTTTTTCCAGTAGTCACATATAGATGTAAGAGTTGGAATATAAAAAAAGCTGAGCACCAAATAATTGATGCCTTTGAATTGTGGTGTTGGAGAATACTCTTGAGAGTCCCTTGGACACCAAGGAGACCCAACCAGTCAATCCTAAAGGAAATCAGTCCTGAATATTCATTGGAAGGAATGATGCTGAAGCTCCAATACTTTGGCCACCAGATGCAAAAATCTGACTCCTTGGAAAAGACCCTGATTATGGAAGAGATTGAAGGTGGGAGGAGAAGCAGATGACAGAGAATGAGAGGGCTGGATGGCACTACCGACTCAATATACCTGAGTTTGAGTAAGCTCCAGGGTTGGTGTTGGACAAGGATGCCTGGAGTGCTGCTGGGGTCGCAAATATTCAAACATGACAGAGTGGCTGAACTGAATTGAAATCTTTAAGTAGATAAAATGAAATAATAGATATAATATCAGAAATTAAACACATCAAAATAAGAAAAACAGGAAAATCAATAAATGAAAATTGAAACTTTGAAAAGATTAATAAAATGGATAGACTCATGTCAAAATGCTTAAGAAAAACTTAGAAAAATTATAATTACCAATAACATAAATAAAAAATATTCAATCAGTATTAAAAAGGAAATAACAGCATATTATCACAAAATGGCTGTCTGGGGAGACCTTACATATAGCTGTGAAAAGAAGAGAAGCGAAAAGCAAAGAAGAAAAGGAAAGATATAAGCATCTGAATGCAGAGTTCCAAAGAATAGCAAAAAGAGATAAGAAAGCCTTCCTCAGTGATCAATGCAAAGAAATAGAGGAAAACAACAGAATGGGAAAGACTAGAGATCTTTTCAAGAAAATTAGAGATACCAAGGGAACATTTCATGCAAAGATGGGCTCGATAAAGGACAGAAATGGTGTGGACCTAACAGAAGCAGAAGATATTAAGAAGAGGTGGCAAGAATACACAGAAGAACAGTAAAAAAAAGATCTTCACAATCAAGATAATCATGATGGTATGATCACTCACGTAGAGCCAGACATCCTGGAATGTGAAGTCAAGTGGGCCTTAGGAAGCATCACTAGGAACAAAGCTAGTGAAGGTGATTGAATTCCAGTTGAGCTATTTCAAATCCTGAAAGATAATGCTGTGAAAGTGCTGCACTCAATATGCCAGCAAATTTGGAAAACTCAGCAGTGAAGGTCTGGAAAAGGTCAGTTTTCATTCCAATCCCAAAGAAAGGCTATGCCCAAGAATGCTCAAACTACCACACAATTGCACTCATTTCACATGCTAGTAAAGTAATGCTCAAAATTCTCCAAGCTGGGCTTCAGCAATACGTGAACCATGAACTTCCTGATGTTCAAGCTGGCTTTAGAAAAGCCAGAGGAACTAGAGATCTCATTGCCAACATCTGCTGGATCATGGAAAAAGCAAGAGAGTTCCAGAAAAACATCTATTTCTGCTTTACTGACTATGCGAAAGCCTTTGACTGTGTGGATCACAATAAACTGTGGAAAATTCTGAATGAGATGGGAATACCAGACCACCTGAACTGCTTCTTGAGAAATCTGTATGCAGGTCAAGAAGCAACAGTTAGGACTGAACATGGAGCAACAGACTGGTTCTAAATAGGAAAAGGAGTATGTCAAGGCTGTATATTGTCACCCTGCTTATTTAAATTATATGTAGAGTACATCATGAGAAATGCTGGGCTGGAAGAAGAACAAGCTGGTATCAAAATTGTCGGGAGAAATATCAATAATCTCAGATATGCAGATGACACCACCCTTATGGAAGAAAGTGAAGAGGGACTTAACAGCCTCTTGATGCAAGTGAAAGAGGAGAGTGAAAAAGTTGGTTTAAAGCTCAGCATTCAGAAAACGAAGATCATGGCATCTGGTCCCATCACTTCATGGGAAATAGATGGGAAACAGAGGAAACAGTGTCAGACTCTATTTTGGGGGGCTCCAAAATCACTGCAGATGGTGACTGCAGTCATGAAATCAAAAGACACTTACTCCTTGGAAGGAAAGTTATGACCAACCTAGATAGCATATTGAAAAGCAGAGACATTACTTTGCAACAAAGATCTGTTTAGTCAAGGCTATGGTTTTTCCTGTGGTCATGTATGGATGTGAGAGTTGGACTGTGAAGAAAGCTGAGCACCGAAGAATTGATGCTTTTGAACTGTGGTGTTGGGGAAGACTCTTGAGAGTCTCTTGGACTGCAAGGAGAGCCAACCAGTCCATCCTAAAGGAGATCAGTCCTGGGTGTTCTTTGGAAGGACTGATGTTGAAGCTGAAACTCTAAAACTTTTGCCACCTGATCCTAAGAACTGACTCTTGAAAAGACCCTAATGCTGGGAAAGATTGTGGGCAGGAGGAGATGGAGATGACAGAGGATGAGATGGTTGGATGGCATCACCAACTCGATGGACTCGGGTTTGGGTGAACTCTGGGAGTTGGTGATGAACAGGGAGGCCTGGCATTCTGCGCTTCATGGGGTCACAAAGAGTCAGACATGACTGACTGATGGAACTGAATTGAATTGATTTCCAGTAATATACAGAAGAAATATCTTCAACCATACCCTATCTCTTACAGAAACTAGAGACATAATTATTTCCTAAATCCTGTATGCGATCACTATATTCTTGAGGCTAAAATCTGAGAGAATATTTTTAAAAGGTATATTGCAGACAAAAATCTCTTTCTTGAGAATTTAGCATTAGTAAGTTTTTCAGGACAAAAAGAAATATGTTAACAATCAAAACCAATTTATGTAACTCATTGAATTGACAGAAAATATTTCTAGAAAAAAATATGAAGCATATTTAGAAAAAAAAGTCAATAAAATCAAGGCAAAGCCTTTTTATAAAAGGGTATACCTTTTTTTTTCCTGAAAAATATATCTTAATGAAATGTCAATTTAAAGAAAATTAAACACCTGAGTATATTAAAAACAATAAAGTAAGTGTCTTGCTGAAATATTAATGGCAAAATATTTAAAATTTTCCACCAAATCAGAAATCACACAATGGAAATTATTGTTATCACATCAATATATCGTTTTACTGATAGCTTTATTATGTATGATTTATGTAAGGAAAATAAAGAGCATAATGACAGGGATGCAAAAATTAAACTGTCTTTTTTTTTTTTAACAATATAGATATATATGTAGAAATTCCAAAAGTACCTATAAAATATTAGAATTATAATAGTGAATTTAGTGAAATCCTCAGGTAGAATGTCAACATATAACAATCTACTATATTCCAAAATCCCAGAATATACAAATATAAAGAAAGTGAAGCTGTTCAGTTGTTTCCAACTCTTTGTGACCCCATGGACTAGGGGCTGCCAGGCTCTTCTGTCCATGGGATTTTCAAGGCAAGACTACTGCAGTGAGTTGCCATTTCCTTCTCCAGGGGATCTTCCCAACCCAGCCAGAGAACCCATGTCTCCCGCATTGCAGGTAGACTTCTTACCATCTGATCCACCAGGAAAGTTGACCAAAAACAAACACAAAAACCCCCAAAACTAACCACAAGATTTACTACAGATATTGTGAGAGGTAAATACTACAATCATAGTTTGCAAGACAGTATCATAGATATCAGTTCTTTCCAAATGATTACAGTGTTTATGCAAAGCCAGTCAAAGGACTATGTCAAGGCTGTATATTGTCACTCTGCTTATTTAACTTACATGCAGAGTACATCTTGAGAAGTGCTGAACTGGATGAAGCACAAACTGAAATCAAGATTGCCAGGAGAAATATCAATAACCTCAGATATGCAGATGACAACACCCATATGGCAAAAAGTGAATAAGAACTAAAGAGCTTCGTGATGAAAGTGAAAGAGGAGAGTGAAAAAGTTGGCTTAAAACAACATTCATAAAACTAAGATCATGGTATCTGGTCCCATCACTTCATGGCAAATAGATGGGGAAACAGTGGAAACAGAGACAGACTTTATTTTGGGGGCTCCAAATTCACTGCAGATGGTGACTGCAGCCATGAAATTAAAAGACACTTGTTCCTTGGAAGAAAAGTTATGACCAACCCAGACAGCATATTAAAAAGCAGAGTCATTACTTTTCCAACAATGGTCCATCTAGTCAAAGATACGGTTTTTCCAATGGTCATGTATGGATGTGAGGCTTGACCTATAAAGAAAGCTGAGCACAGAAGAATTGATGCTTTTGAACTGTGGTGTTGGATAAGACTCTTGAAAATCCCTTGGGCAGCAAGGAGATCCAACCAGTCTATCCTAAAGGAAATCAGTCCTGAATATTCACTGGAAGGACTGATGCTGAAGCTGAAACTCCAATACAAAATAACTGACTTCTTTTAAAAGATCCTGACATTGGGAAAGATTGAGGGCAGGAAGAGAAGGGGACCACAGAGTGATGAGATGGTTGGATGGCATCTCCTTTTCAATGGGCATGAGTTTGAGTAAACTCCGGGAGTTGGGGATGGGCAGGAAGGCCTGGCATGTTGCAGTCCATGGGTTGCAAAGAGTCAGACATGACTGAGTGACTTAACTGAACGATACACTTTGGAAATATTTTTTTTCTGAGTTTTCATTTTAGAACTATTTTTTTTTCATAATTCTGATTTTATTTTCTTCTTTACTACAAATGTTTATTTAGTTTCCTTCCCTTTCTCTCATCATATTTGTTGCTGTTGTTTTATTTATTTATTGCTTCCTGCTATTACAGGAGTAACATGTTAAATTGTCAGATTTGGCCATATTTTAATTAAAGAATCACTCAGATTCAGGCATATGAAGCCCTCAGTCATATTAAACTATATAAACTTCCATGTTTTTTATTCAGGTTTTTGCATTTTTACACATTTCACTTCTGTTTGAATGCATCATGCAGCAGCATTTGCTGTAGTTTAAGGGATGATACTACTATTTGTGTTTTTGGAAACAGTGCACTTTCCTTTAGGAATATACTGTTCCCAACCTTTCAAATATAGAAAAAGACTTGTGTTCTAGTATGAAGGAACATTTTCAAGAAGTAAGGGATATAAGTTACCTAAACAGTTATTTTTAAATGAAAGAAGAGGGATGATCATTTCTGTACAGAGAAGTAGAGAGATAATGTTGAAGTTTAAAGTTACTTCTGGTAATCCATTAAGCAGGGATTTGTGCCCCAAAATGCTAAGGGAGAATGCTGATTGAGTTACTGAAAAGCATCTGCATGTAAAAGGCAAGTCCCAGGAGCAAGACAGTGGAGCAGGCTGTGTCTCAAGTCATCAGGTTGCTAGTAGGAGCTCCATTTGCTGGAGAATGTTGGTGGTGGCGAGTAATACACTCCTTAAAACTTATTTTTCTAGTTGCAAATCTCTTCTAATTTCATGAATTCTTCTGACAATTCTATTATTCAACGTCATTAATGCCAGTTCTTTATTAATTCTACCTTGTATAATCAAATATATATATATATATATAAGCATAAAGCAGCTGAAATGCTGTGATGATTACCTGAGGGGGTCTGCAGAACCCTGAAGCCACAGTGTGAACAAAGATCAGATCTGGTAATACAGGCATGTATGTTTTCCCTGTAAATCTCCTGATAAAGAGGAAAAGGAGTTTCTCAGCAGTCAAGTAGGCTGTCACTCAAATAGATTAAAAAAAAAAAATGGCAAACTCAGGTGAGAGTAAACTTGGACATTATTTCTAATAATAGATGACAAGAACAAGAGTCAGTCTCTTCAAGATGTTTGTTACAATGTCTATGTTATAAGGTGACTTCTTAAAGGATTTAATTACAGTAAAGAAAAGTAGAGTTTTGATTGAAACCTTAGTTTCTCTAAAGATTAATTTGGGGAGAATTTATCCATTATATGCAGAGTATGTCATAAGAAGTTCTGGGCTTGAGGAAGCATAAGCTGGAATCGACTGCTAGAAGAACTATCAATAACCTCAGATATGCAGATGATACCACCCTTAGGGCAGAAAATGAAGAACAACTAAAGAGCCCCTTGATGAAGGTGAAAAAGGAGAGTGGAAAAGTTGGCTTAAAGCTCAACATTCAGAAAACTAAGATCATGGCATCTGGTCCCATCACTTCATGGCAAATAGATGGGGAAACAGTGGAAACAGTGTCAGACTTTATTTTTGGGGGTTCCAAAATCACTGCAGATGGTGACTGCAGCCATGAAATTAAGACGCTTACTCCTTGGAAGGAAAGTTATGACCAACCTAAACAGCATATTAAAAAGCAGAGACATTACTTTGCCAACAAAGGTCCATATAGTCAAGGCTATGGTTTTTCCAGTAGTCATGTATGGATGTGACAGTTGGACTGTGAAGAAAGTTGAGCGCCAAAGAATTGATGCTTTTGAACTGTGGTGTTGAAGAAGACTCTTGAGAGTCCCTTGGACTGCAAGGAGACCCAGGCAGTCCATCCTAAAGGAGATCAGTCTGGGTGTTCATTGGAAGGACTGATGTTGAAGCTGAAACTCCAATACTTTGGCCACCTGATGAGAAGAGCTGACTCATTGGAAAAGACCCTGATGCTGGGAGAGATTGAGGGCAGGAGGAGAAGGGGACGACAGAGGATGAGATGGTTGGATGGCATCACCGACTCAATGGACATGGGTTTGGGTGAACTCAGGTAGTTGGTGATAGAGAGGGAGACCTGGTGTGTGGCAGTTCATGGGGTTGCAAAGAGTCAGACATGACTGAGCAACTGAACTGAACTGAACTATCCATTCTCAGTATGAATGGGAATGAAAGAGTGAGACAGTCTCTCATTTTATTCCTGAAATATTTATGTTTCCCAATGAAAATTAGTAATATTTTCATATAGGTTTTGCATAGTAAACAGTTGTTCCTAATTTTTAAAAAATTTATACTACTGTGAATGATATACTTAGTATTTAATCTGCTTTTCCAAATATGCTATAAACGTTATCATTTTTAGTCTCCATTTTGTCATTTTTCAATTTAATTTCTTTTTTACTTCCAATGTGTTCCAGTAAGTAACTAAGCTGTGCTCAGTCATGTCTGACTCTTTGCATCCCCAAGGACTGTAGCCTGCCAGGCGCCTCTGTCCATGAAATTTTCCAGGTAAAGATACAGGAGTGGGTTGCCATTTCCTACTCCATGGGATCTTCCTGACCCAGAGATCTCTTGTGTCTCCTGCATTAGCAGGTGGATTCTTTACCACTGCATGATTGGGAAGCCCCAATGTGTTAAGTAGATTTAAATCTTTAGTTGCAAAATCATTCCTGTAGCAAATAATGATAATGGTGCTTACTTCATTTTATTGAGTACCTTTAATTACTTTTCATACACTATTACAAAGGCTGAAATCCAAGAAAAATAATGTTCTGCAGTGGGGATAACAATGAATAATCTTGTCGTTTAAAAAGTTTAATGGTGAAACCTGTAGTGCTTCAGCATTTCATATGTTTGTTATTGATAATATACCACACTAAGAAAGCAAAAAATAAATAATGTTTTTACACTGATTTTGTTATAATGAAAAGTTAAATTTTCAATGACTTTCTATTCACAGTAAACTAAGAAGTTTTAAGAATTATTGCTGTTTAAAATGTATTAATTTATTAGTACTTTATGATTCAGTCTTTTAATAAATGATATCATCATTTATTAGTTATAGGAAATCCTTTATTAGACTTTACACATTTTGTAATTAAAGGCCATCGTGTTCTTTCTGTGATTCTTTCTTTTCTGTAGCCATTAGGACTTTGTTAGTCTCATAAAATGAATTGAAACAAATTTTTATTTTTTTGTGTCCATAAAATCAAGACAATCCACTGAAATTTATCATATTGGAAATTATCTGGTCATGAAAAACTAATATTTTTTGACTGGTCAACATCTAGCCAGTACTATTTTGTTACAGTTTTGTAAGGTTTTTTGGTATGTTCAATTGTTTCAAAACCTTGAGATAAATCTAGGAGCCTTTAATTTTTATGGAAACTTACTAGAGAAAGTCAAAACCTAAAAATAGAAATATGTAAGCCAAAATTTTGTAATTTTTTAAGTATTGACAATTGATTATTCTCATATATTATTATTTATTCTTCTTTTTTTTTTTTTTTTTGGTCACACCACACAGCTTGTGAGATCTCAGTTTCCTGACTATGGGTTTAACACAAGTCCCTGGCAGTGAGACCATGGAGTCTTAACCACTGGACCATCAGGGAAGTCCTTCTTATCTATTCTATAGTTTCCTTCACTCAATGTTTTGAAGTTTACCCATTCTATTTATTTATGTTAATAAAGAATATTTGATTTGATCACTTATTAACACCAGATTTTCACTTTTGTAATTAAAAAAAAAATCTGTTATTGCTCCAAGTTTTCAAATTATTGTATTTTAGATTTTCAAACCTTCTTAAATAACCCTGTAATGCATTTATTTTTTAATGAAAGCTACTTGTATCATAACTTTCTATTTTATACAACCTTGACTGAATATTATTTTTCATAATTTACTCTGATTTGTCCATTGAATATGAAGAGTTACATTTGTTTATAATAGTATTAAATAAACTGCATTACTGTTATGGCAAAAATTGTGAATTGAAGACTCCAGTGTTTTTGTGTTTCTAAGGTTCTCTTACTTACCACCATTTATATATAGAACATTCTGTCCTTTTTATCTTGAAACTATTGTGTTGCATGAAGCTACAATCTTCTGAGTGGATGTAGAAAATGAAGTAGGCTTTCTTTGTAAACTACTCTGTGGGAAATAAATGTAGTGCTTTCTCCTCCATTATGAGGTCTAATTTTCTGATATAAGGCTTGAAGAAGATACGTGTGTGGAAGGTACAAGCTGTCTCCCCATTCAGTAAAGTTTCTTTATTTCAAATGTTTAGAAGTGAGTTGGTTACCAAATATTATTTTTATGGCCCATTTTTCTGTAATTAGCAGTAATAATTTGTGATATCTGGTGTACCATTGAAAAAAGACAATCCCACTCCAACATTCTCTTTTTCTTTTTTGATGAGTGCTAATTTTAAAAAGAAAATTTAAAAAGATGAGTCAATGTCACATAATTATCCGAACTTGTATTCCAAATGTCTTCTGGATAATATGTTTTTAAGTCTTGTGATAAATATGTAATCAATGTTACTTACTGGAGTTTATGATATAGGATATCTTGTTACTATTTTTCTGATTCCCTACTTGAGAAAGGCTTTGGACTGGTCAGAGAGATACAAGTCTGAACAAATAATATTGTTAATAAATCCATACTTATCTGGATTGGGGACACTGAGATAAATTGAAATACACCTTCTTTTGCTTTCCATTTAGTGGAGTTCTGACAAATATTTAACAAAAGATTGTTGAAAAATATATGTATACTTTTTAATAAATATACACATATTTAAGTATACACTTAAATATACATTTACTTTTGTTTAATTTGCATATACTTATTATTATATGTATGTATATTTGTTATAAATTTTACTCTTATAAAGGCTGAATATCAAACAATTTTTAGGATTTGAAATAGCTCAACTAAAATTCCATCACCTCCACTACCTTTGTTCATAGTAATAGTTCCCAAGGCTCACTTGACTTTGCAGTCCAGGATGTCTGGCTCTAGGGTGATGATCACACCATCGTGATTATCTGGATCATGAAGATTTTTTGTACAGTTTTTCTATGTATTCTTGCCACCTCTTCTTAATATCTTCTGCTTCTGTTACCATTTCTGTCCTTTATTGAGCCCATCTTTACATGAAATTTTCCCTTGGTATCTCTAATTTTCTTGAAGAGATCTCTAGCCTTTCCCAGGCTATTGTTTTCCTCTATTTCTTTGCATTGATCACTGAGGAAGGCTTTCTTATCTCTTCTTGTTGTCCTTTAAACTCTGCATTCAAATGGGTATGTATTTCTTTTTCTCTTTTGCTTTTTGTTTCTTTTCTTTTCATAGATATTTGTAAGGCCTCCTCAGGCAACCATTTTGCCTTGTTGCATTTCTTTTCCTTGGGGATGGTCTTGATCCCTGCCTCCTGTACAATGTCATGAATCTCCATCCATAGTTTTTCAGGCACTCTGGCTATGAAATCTAATCCCTTGAATCTATTTCTCACTCGCACTGTATAATCATAAGGGATTTGATTTAGGTCATACCTGAATGGTCTAGTGGTTTTCCCTACTTTCTTCAATTTAAGTCTGAATTTCTCAATAAGGAGTTCATGGTATGTGCCACAGCCATCACCTGCTTTTGATTTTGCTGACTGTATAGAACTTCTTCATCTTTGGGTGTAAAGAATATAGTCAATCTGATTTCGGTATTGACCATCTGGTAATGTACATGTATAGAATCTTCTCTCATGTTGTTGGAAGAAGGTGTTTGCTGTGACCAGTGTGTTCTCTTGGCAAAACTATTACTCTTTGCCCTGCTTCATTCTGTATTCCAGGCCAAATTTTCCTGTTACTCCAGGCATTTCTTGACTTCATACTTTTGCATTCCAGTCCCCTATAATGAAAAACAAACAAACAAACAAACATCTTTTTGTGTGTTAGTTCTAGAAGGTCTCAATATGCCAGCAACTTTGGAAAACTCAGCAGTGGCCACAGGACTGGAAAATGTCAGTTCTCATTCCAATCCCAAAGAGAGGCAATGCCAAAGAATGCTCAAACTACAGCACAATTTCACTCATCTCACACCCTGGTAAAATAATGCTCAAATTCTCCAAGCCAGGCTTCAACAGGATGTGAACCGGAAACTTCCCGATGTTCAAGTTGGATTTAGAAAAGGCAGAGGAACCAGAGATCATATTGTCAACACCTGTTGGATCATTGAAAAAGCAAGAGAGTTCCAGGAAAACATCTACTTCTGCTTTGCTGACTATGCCAAAGCCTTTGACTCTGTAGACCACAACAAACTCTGGAAAATTCTTAAAGAGGTGGGAATACTAGACCACCTGACCTGCCTCTTGAGAAATCTGTATGCAAGTCAGGAAGTAACAGTTAGAACTAGCCATGGAATAACCGGCTGGTTCCAAATTGGGAAAGGAGTACCTCAAGGCTGTATATTGTCACTCTGCTTATTTAACTTATATGCAGAGTACATGATAAGAAACGCTGAGCTGGATGAAGCACAAGCTGGAATCAAGATTGCCAGGAGATATATCAATAACCTCAGATATGCAGATGACACCACCCTTATGGCAGAAAGTTAAGAAGAACTAAAGAGCCTCTTGATGAAAGTGAAGGAGGAGAATGAAATAGTTGGCTTAAAACTCAACATTCATAAAACTAAGATCATGGCATCTGGTCCCACCACTTTATGGCAAATAGATGGGGAAAGAGTGGAAAAAGTAACATACTTTACTTTTTGGGGCTCCAAAATCACTGCAGATGGTGACTGCAGCCATGAAGTTAAAATGCACTTGCTCCTTGGAAAAAACGTTATGACCAACCATATTAAAAAGCAAAGATATTGCTTTTTCAACAAAGGTCTGTCTTGTCAAAGCTATGGCTTTTCCAGTAGTCATGTATGGATGTAAGAGTTGGAATATAAAGAATGCTGAAAACATAAGAATTGATGTTTTTGAACTGTGGTGTTAGAGAAGACTCTTGAGAGTCCCTTGGACAGCAAGGAGATCCAACCAGTCAATCCTAAAGGGAATCAGTCCTGAATATTCATTGGAATATGTCCACCTGATGCAAAGAACTGACTCATTAGAAAAAACCCTAATGCTGGGAAAGATCGAAGGCAGGTGGAGAAGGGGCAACAGAATATGAAATGGCTGGATGGCATCACAGACTGAATGAACATGAATCTGAGTAAGCTCCGGGAGTTGGCAGTGGACAGGGATGCCTGGCGTTCTGCAGTCCATGGGATTGCAAAAAGTTGGACATGACTCAGTGACTGAACTGAACTGACTGATCACACAGTTTACAAATACTAACATAATATTTGATTATTTCATTTATTTGATTCTCACAGAATGCATTCACTGATTTTTCTCAAGCTCTTCTATCTATAGCCAGATTGGTGTTGAAACTGACATGAGTTTAGTTCTGACATAGATGTTAGTTGATGCCTTTTTTGTATACTAATGAGAAAGAAGTTGAGAGGGGAATCAAGACAAACACATGTTGGGACATACATCTTTGATAACAGTGGGGTCTTTATTAAAGTGGATATACGTTTTCTAATGCTAAAAACTTCTTCAACATTTGTACATAGTTTATGAGTGATGCTACAGATATATTACACATTTAACATAAAAGTGAAAGAAAGAAAGTGAAGTTGTTCAGTCATGTCCAACTCTTTGCAACCTCATGGATTGTAGCCTACCAAGATCCTCTATCCTTTGGATTTTCCAGGCAAGAATACTGGAGTGGGTTGCCATTTCTTTCTTCAAGGGATCTTCCCAACCCAGGGATTGAACCTGGGTCTCTTGCATTGCCGGCTGATGAGTTATCATCTAAGCCACCAGGAAAGCAACATTTAAGGTAAATCTTTCTTTCTTTTTTTTATTTTTTTTAAATTTTATTTTATTTTTTAAACTTTACATAATTGTATTAGTTTTGCCAAATATCTTTCTAATTACATTTTTCCAACACTTTTTCTAAGATTAGACAGTCAACAATGTTTTGTATAAAACCCTGATTTGGAAAGTTTTTTTTTTAATTTCCACAGTGCATCTATTCCTACTGTGACTACTTTCAGACTGCCATCATGATATGCAATCACATTCTGTGGTATATTATTTCCACCACACTAGTTCAATAAATACATAAGCTCAGCAGCATAGATAATAGTAAAAATATAGCATAACTAGGAAGAAAATAATCTGAATATATATTAATTTGTTTTAGAATTAAGTTATTTTTTAAAATCTAATTTTCAATAAGACTATGTTTAAAACCAGCACATAACTTTTCTGAAAATGTAACTGTGAGTTACTCCTATGAGTATGTGTGTTAGCCATAATGTATCATTGATTCCACACTAGTCTTGATATCAGTTTGATTAATCACAGTCCATCCCATCCAGTGGTATATTCACTGGGTGCTCTGTGATGTGGTCAGTGTGATTACTTTTGTAAAGATATAGACAACAAGAATAAAATAACTATATTCTTTTATTTATAGAAGAAAGTAATTCAATCAAATTTTGAATAACAGGCATTTGAAGAATAATTTTGAATAGTGATATATTTTTGTCTAGGATAAATCTATGTCAATAAATTCTCCTTCAATTAAAGAAAAACAAACAAACAAACAAACAACAAAAAAAAAAACAAACAAAAAAAACCAACTCACAGTCCGTTTGCTTCCACACAGAGAAAATAAAGTATAAGCATTAATCAACATTATTATCACATAGGCAACTCTCCTAGCAAACACAAAATAACAAACATAAAAAGCATTACTACACAGGGCTAGATAAACAAGTTGAGGTTGACAGAGGGACAATACATAGATACCATCTCTGTTACTCAGGAGTATGTAAGGGGATTATGGAGAATTTTAAATAATATTCCAGTATTTTATGTAAGTGGAGTTCCCTCATAGCTCAGTCAGTAAAGAGGTAAAGAATCTGCCTACAATGCAGGAGACTTGGGTTTGATTACTTGGTCAGGAAGATCCCCTGGAGAAGAAAATGGCAATCCACTCCAGTATTCTTGCCCAGAGAATTCCATAGATAGAGGAGCATGGTGGGATGCAGTCCATGGGATCCCAAGAGTAAGACACAACTTAGCGACTATACATATGTATTTTATGTAAATGCTTCTTTTTCTCCTCTTTCCTCTTTTTGGTTAGGTGTGATGTTATGATTATGCAAAACTGAACAATGATTTTTCAATTAAATGTAAATCAAACCTCAATAAACTAATGTAACTACCATTTTATTTCAGAGGAATTATACATATGAGATTCCTCTAATGGTTCATTAACTGAGTGACCTAAATTCAGTGTGAGCAAATTTATCAATGTGGAAATTGATTTGCTACCATATTAATACACGAGTTAAGTATTTCTTATAATGCATGTGTGCTATCAACACATTTCTTGACATACATTTGAAAATAAACAATATAACAGCATACTAACATCCACTGGATCATAGAAAAAGCAATAGAGTCCCAGAAAAACATCTATTTCTGCTTTATTGACTATGCCAAAGCCTTTGACTGTGTGGATCACAATAAACTGTGGAAAATTCTGAAAGAGATGGGAATACCAGACCACCTGATCTGCCTCTTGAGAAATTTGTATGTAGGTCAGGAAGCAACAGGTAGAACTGGACATGGAACAAGAGACTGGTTCCAAATAGGAAAAGGAGTACGTCAAGGCTGTATATTGTCACCCTGCTTATTTAACTTATATGCAGAGTACATCATGAGAAACACTGGACTGGAAGAAACACAAGCTGGAATCAAGATTGCCGGGAGAAATATCAATAACCTCAGATATGCAGATGACACCACCCTTATGGCAGAAAGTGAAGAGGAACTAAAACGTCTCTTGATGAAGGTGAAAGAGGAGAGTGAAAAAGTTGGCTTAAAGCTCAACATTCAGAAAATGAAGATCATGTCATCCGGTCCCATCACTTCATATGAAGTAGATGCGGAAACAGTGGAAACAGTGTCAGACTTTATTTTTCTGGGCTCCAAAATCACTGCAGCCATGAAATTAAAAGATGCTTACTCTTTGGAAGGAAAATTATTACCAACCTACCTAGATAGCATATTGAAAAGCAGAGACATTACTTTGCCAACAAAGTTTCGTCTAGTCAAGGTTATGATTTTTCCTGTGATCATGTATGGATGTGAGTGTTGGACTGTGAAGAAGGCTGAGTGCTGAAGAATTGATGCTTTTGAACTGTGGTGTTGGAGAAGACTCTTGAGAGTCCCTTGGACTGCAAGGAGATCAACCAGTCCATTCTAAAGGAGATCATCCCTGGGATTTCTTTGGAAGGAATGATGCTAAAGCTGAAACTCCAGTACTTTGGCCACCTCATGCAAAGTGTTGACTCATTGGAAAAGACTCTGATGCTGGGAGGGATTGGGGACAAGAGGAGAAGGGGACGACAGAGGATGAGATGGCTGGATGTCATCACTGGCTCGATGGACGTGAGTCTGAGTGAACTCCGGGAGTTGGTGATGGACAGGGAGGCCTGGCGTGCTGCGATTCATGGGGTCACAAAGAGTCAGACACGACTGAGCGACTGATCTGATCTGATCTGAAAGGAGGAATGAGCCAATTCCAAGGTTTAGTGCCACTCATCCTAGATGATGACTAAACACTGAACACTAAGCTTTAACTTCCTGAGCTAGAAAGGTCTCTACCAAATTAAAAATTTACTAAGACATGTACATATTAAAATATTGCTATCGGAAGAGACATTGTTGCTAGTGCAGTTTTTCCTGTTAATTTAATTTTTTTTCTTAATTTTCTCCTTAAAACAAAATCATTATCTTTCTCTATCACTAAGTTTATGAATTAACCTTAATTGTAAATGAGAGTATTAATTCTGTGTCAGGGCCATTTTCTTGCTTAAAGATGTATATTTTAGATCTATAATACAAATTGCATGGACTCTATACACCTTATTTTCATGAAAGTAAATTAAATGCTATTAGGAAGAATGTCTTTTGTACTATATTACTACTTTAATATATCTTTTAAAATCATATTCTTATAAGACATATCTGTCAAATATTTAAATTGGGTTATTAATTTGTTCTTATAGTTCAGGGGCAGAGTTTAAATTTATATGCAAATGTCACAACTTCTAAAGGTCTAAATTGATCTAGTTTGTTGAAGTGTGACTTTGTATTGAAGATAGTATGCATATAATGCCTTGGAATAAAATGACATTCTATAGTTATCTTTAGTATAATAACTGAACAGGAACATTTGAATGCTCATAAATGTATGAGACCTATTTTATAATTCCATAAATATTTCATACAAGAGAACTTTATAGTATTCACTTTCAAGTTGCTATCATTAAATATCAAGATTAATCCAAGTAAATATTCCTTTGAGCTTATTGTCAAGCACTAATAAAATTAAAATTATAAAATATGCATAAAATAGCATGCAAAAGAAAAAACTACTTCCATACCACCCCTTCTCAGGAAAGATTTATGTGTAAGTTGATTTATTCTTATTTTGAAATATCACTGGACTTAATAATTGTGTACTCTGAACTAATTCTATTTTTGAAACAATTATTTACAAAAATATTTTAAATAGGTCTTCAGAAAGATAAAAAAAGTAATAATTTATCTCCTTTCCTAAACTTAAATTGATCATGCTCTATTATTAAATCATGATTCATTAATGTTTCTGTATTTTGGGCTATGTACATATATATATATATTTTTCATTTTAAATGGTTCTTAAATGTCAAACTGCCTCAAATACTGGGCTATGAAACTGATAAAGTGGAGTTTACTTAAAGATGCAAAATAGGTTCACACTTGAAAATCAATTAAAGTGAATGTACCATACTAACTATACAAACTATACATACTATACAAACTATACATACTATACAAACATACAAACTATAGAAGAAAACTCAAATAATCATATTGATTGAGGTAAATATATTTTACAAAGTATTTTACTCATACTCAGTATTGTTGCTGTTGTTCATTCACTAAGTTGTGTCTGACTCTTTGTGACCCCATGGACTGCAGCACACCAGACTTCCTTGTCCTTCACTATTTCCCGAAGTTTGCTCAAATTCATGTCCACTAAGTTGAGGATTCTATCCAATCATCTCATCCTGTCACCCCCTTCTCCTCCTGCCTTTAATCTTTCCCAGCATCACAGTCTTTTCCAATGAGTCGACTCTTCCCATGAGGTGGCCAAAATATTGGAGCTTTAGCTTCAGCATCAGTCCTTCCAATGAGTATTCAGGACTGATTTTCTTTAGGGTTGAAAAGAGTGTTCTCCAGACCCACAATTAGAAAGCATCAATTCTTCAATGCTCAACCTTGTTTTTGGTCCAACTATCACATCCATACACGACTACTGGAAAAACCATAACTTTGACTTATACAGACCTTTGTCAACAAAATAATGTCTCTAATTTTTAATACTATGTCTAGTTTTGTTATAGTTTTTCTTGCAAGGAAGAATGGTCTTTTAATTTCATGGCTGCAGTCACCATTCACAGTGATTTTGGAGCCCAGGAAAATAAAGTCATTGTTTCCATTTTTTCACCATCTACTTATCATGAAGTGATGAGACCAGAGGCAATGGTCTTCATTTTTTGAATGTTAAGTTTTAATCCAGCTTTTTCACTATCATCTTTCACCCTCATCAAGAGACTCTTTAGTTCCTTCACTTCCTGCCACTAGTGTAGTATCATCTGCATATCTGAAGTCATTGATATTTCTCTTGGCAATCTTCATTCCAGCTTGTGATTCATCCAGCCAGGCATTTTGCATGATGTACTCTGCATATAAGCTAAATAAACAGGGTCCCAAAGTATAGTGGTAAACATTTTACCTCTTTGTAATAAAGAAAGTAAAAGTCACATAGATTAAATGGGAAGGTAGAAAGTTGTCTATATTTACATATAGCATGATTTTCTACATAGGAATCTCAAAGACTCTGCAAAAAGCTTCCTAGAACTAATAATTTTGTAAAAGCCCATAGGATACAAAGTGAACATATAAAATAATCCCTTTTAGATAAACTAACAATGAATACAATGATGCAATATTGTAAACTGTGGTACCATCTAAAGGTAGTAAATAAAATACCTTAGAGTAAATCTAAGAAAATGTGAATGGATGCTACAATTAAAAACTACCATAGTTATTGAAGCTCAACATAATAAGGAGGTCAATCCACCCTAAATGGATATCTAGCTTAAAAGAAATTCCTATGAAAATCCCAGAATGATGTTTTGTACATATAGAGAATATTTTTCTAAAACTTATAAGAAAAGAAAAAGAAACAGTAGCTAAAATAATTTTGGAAAAAAAAGTTTAGAAAAGTAATTCTACTGAATTTCAAGGCTTACTCTGCATTAATAACTGCACAATCAAGGTTCTGTGATATTCACAGAGGGGTAAACACTAGATCAATGAAATATATTAAAGAACACAGAAATAGATACACACAAATATGCCCACGTGATATGGATAGATCATTTAGGATAGGGTAGATCATTTCAGAGCACCAGCATTTAGTCTCTCCTCCGATTTGGTTAGGTCCTAGTAATCCGCCATCATCATCATGCCAACAATCAAACGTTTGAAAGACAGATGAATAAGCCACGCTCTTTTTCCTTAATGAACAAGTAGGCATATTTGTGGGCATATTTGTGTGTTTTGAGGAAGGAACAAAGGAATTTCAATGGAAGGAGGAAAGCCTATCAACAGTGGTGCTAGACCAGTCAGACATTCATGGGCAACTAATGACCCTGCCCTGAACCTCACAACTTATATCAAAATTAACTCAAATGAATCATATACTTAACTTAAAAACTTCATCCTAAAACATTTGCAACTAAATATTTGTTAGGATATAGACAGGTCTGATAAAGAATTATATACCTGACATCAATACATAAAGCAAAAAGGCTGTGCATGCATGCTCAGTTGCATACGACTCTTTGCAACCCCATGAATTGTAACCTGCCAGATTCATCTGTCCATGGGATTTTCCAGGCAAGAATACTGGAGTAGGTTGCCATTTCTTCCTCCAGAGGATCTTCCTGATCCGGGTATCAAACCCATGCCTTCTGAAGCAAAAAGGGAAAAGTTGATAAATTGGATGTCCTAAACTGAAAACTTTTGTTCTACTAATATCCTATTGAGAAGATGAAAATGTACACTGGGAGGAAATGTTTGCAAAACACATATTTGACAACTGGACAGGGCATAGAATATATGGTGCTGGTGGTTTAGTCGCTAAGTCGTGTCCAACTCTTGTGACCCCATGGGCTATAACCCACCAGGCTCCTCTATCCATGGGATTTTCCAGGCAAGAATACTGGAGTGGATTGTCATTTCCTCCTCCAGGGGATCTTCCTGACCCAGGAGTCGAGCACAGGTCTCCTGCAGTGCATGCAGATTCCTTACCGACTGAGTTATGAGGGAAGCCCCAGATGTGAAGAACTGTCAAAATTCAAGAGTTAAAAAAAATAAAATTACCAAAAGGGCAAAATACAAGATCAGATATTTTATTGAAGAAGATCTGAGTAGATGACAAATAAGCACATGAAAAGATGTTGAACACAATTCATCATTAAGGAATACAAATTAAAACCGCAAAGATATTTTACTATAAACTTATTAGGATGTCTAAAATAAAAATAGTGGCAACACCAAATGCTGGCAAAGATGTAGAGAAGTTGAATGACTCACACATTGCTGGTCAGAATGTAAAACGTTACAGGCACCCTGAAAAACATTTTTCTGGTTTCTCATAAAACTAAATATATAACAACCATGTTTCCCAGAAACTGTACTCCTAGGTAATTATCCTGGAGAGAAAAAAAGGAATATTCTAATAAAATTTGTACATAAATGTGCATAGCAACTTTTCCTGTAATAGTGAAAAGTGGAGAAAAATCCAAATGTCCATCAGCTGGTGAATGACTGAACAGATTATGGCACATTCATTTAGTGAAATACATGAAGTGAAATTTAATAAATATTGATAAGTTATTGATATACACAACAATCTCAGTGAATCTCCAAAGAATCATGGTGAGTTAAAAAAAAAATCCAATCACGAAATGTCATAATATTAAATATCATTCTTAAAATGGGAAATAGATGGGGAAACAGTGGAAATAGTGTCAGACTTTATTTTGGGGGGCTCCAAAATCACTGCAGATGGTGACTGGCAGCCATGAAATTAAAAGACGCTTACTCCTTGGAAGGAAAGTTATGACCAATCTAGATAGCATGTTGAAAAGCAGAGACGTTACTTTGCCAACAAAGGTCCGTCTAGTCAAGGCTATGGTTTTTCCAGTGGTCATGTATGGATGTGAGTGTTGGACTGTGAAGAAAGCTGAGCACTGAAGAATTGATGCTTTTGAACTGTGATGTTGGAGAAGACTCTTGAGAGTCCCCTGGACTGCAAGGAGATCCAACCAGTCCATTCTAAAGGAGATCAGCCCTGGGTGTTCTTTGGAAGGAATGATGCTAAAGCTCCAACTCCAGTACTTTGGCCACATCATGCGAAGAGTTGACTCATTGGAAAAGACTCTGATGCTGAGAGGGATTGGAGGCAGGAGGAGAAGGGGACAACAGAGGATGAGATGGCTGGACAGCATCACTGACTCTATGGACGTGAGTCTGAGTGAACTCCGGGAGTTGGTGATGGACAGGGAGGCCTGTCGTGCTGTGATTCATGGGGTCGCAAAGAGTCAGACATGACTAAGAAACTGAACTGAACTGAACTGAAAGTGTCAAAACTATAGAGAATGTTAATGATTACTAAGACTCAGACCTGGGATGGGGAAAGTGTTTTGTATCTTCAGGGTATTAGTGTCAGCATACTGCTTGTGATGTTTTAGTATCATTTTGCAAGTTGTTGGAGGAAGTTGGGAAAATGATGCATAGCACCATGCACATACACACACACATATATATATATGCTCAGTCACTTCAGTGGTGTTCTACTCTTTGCAACCCTATGGACTGTAGCCTGCCAGGATCCTCTGCCCATGGGATTCTCCAGGCAAGAATACTGGAGTGGGTTGTCATTCCCTCTTCCAGGGGATCTTCCCAACCTAGGGATCAAACCCACATCTTTTATGTCTCCTGAATTGTCAGGTGGGTTCATTACCACTAACACCACCTGGGAAGTCTATATACATAGAATTTCTTACAACAGCATGCAAATTTACAAGTCTTTCAAAATAAAATTTAAGCAATTTTATATATTCAACTAGACAGCTTCTTTTTTTCACATTTTAAAGGCATTATGATCTTCTGTATTTCCTTACATCCCCCCATTCTCAGAGTCTTATGAATGCATTACTGTCATCAACCAGTGCTGATTCAAGGATAAATTTCTCAGTTGGTGAAATATGTTGATTTTCTAGAATTTATTTAGTGCTTCAGCAGCTATACTACTAAGAAATAATTTTTAAACATATCTTTTTATAAATACAACTTGTATAAAGCTAAATAAATTTGTAAGGAATTTATCTCTGTATAGAATGAAGCTAAGTAAACTATTTTGTAATATGAGTTCATTAAGCAATGTGACATTATTTTTGCCCACAGTCATTTAGCGTATGACTTCCATCCCTTCAATTCTCTATGTCTCCAATAATAATTCAACTCTGTATTAGAAACTAAACTGAGCAGTTCACCATATATTAATAAAAAGATAACAATGATAGAATTAAGGAAGGACAACTGTGTAATTACCTTTGAATTGTTTACACTGAAGACAGATAAAGATATTATATTCATTGGGGAAGTAGAAATAATGGCTGTCTCTTATTATCTTATAAGTTGTATAAATGCTTATAGTGTCTTTTCAAATTAATAGAGTAACATATTAAATACTTTCAAGTCTTTACCATGGTAAAACTAAGGATTAAAAATAATCTTGATTTAAAGCATTTTTCTATGTTGATGTTTGCTGGGTTTGAACTCAGTGCAAACTACCTGGTTAAGATGGTATCTAAGGTCTTGGCTTATCATTTTCCAAATTCCTACTAAAGCACTTTAAAATTTGAGGGGAGGAGATGAAAGACCCTAACGGCAAACAAAGCAAAAGACAATTTACACACTCCCCTTATATGCATGGCATATTTAACTTAAAATTATATCAACAACTGTTGCTGACAAAATCACCACCACTCAGGAGTACACACAATGGGCACTTACTTTTTCACTGCTCCTTTTACCATCATTCTGCCTCTAAGTTCAGAAATCAGGGTGTGTTCCATTCAGTAAACCAGAAAATAAGATAAATCATTTTTGTTGCATATATATTCACTCTTAAAATAGTTTCTTACTCACTTCATATGCAAAATTTCAAATCCTCCTACAACAAGGACAGGAGAAGTACATTTCCAAAAAGCAATACTTAGTTGAGGAATCTTAGATGGAGAAGAATGGTAATTGTATTTGTTGAAACTGGCTTTCTGAAAATGGCTTCAAATTTTTCAAGACTGCTAAGGGTGGACATGGTGATGCCTCAGACCTTCAACTCCATCAGGACTTAGCAGAGGTATTAGTCACTGGCAACCCACCCCAGTATTCTTGCATGGAAAATACCATGGACAGAGGAGACTGGCAGGCTCCAGTCCATGGGGTTGCAAGAGTCAGACACGACTTAGTGACTAAACCACCATCCCCACCATTAGTCAGTGGAAACTGGTCCTCCCCTAATCTCTATGTCAGAAAGATAAACACTCAATATCAAAGCAGAAGTTCCCCCTCATCTATTTGCAGACTCTTTAAAGATAATAAAAAGACTTAAAAACAATTACAGAAATATCCACATAAATAAACAAACAAAAAAGGTAAACAAACACAAAATCATATAACAGAGTTCATCAGTATTGACTAAAAAAAAAAAAAAGGCACTAGTTTCAAAGCTAGATCATAGGAAGCTAGGTTCTGTAAGGAATATTTGTACAGCAGGATGCAGTTAGGATAAAGGTGACAATATTGACCAGTCTAAGATTTACACTGGTCTGGTCAATATTGTCACCTTTTTACATGTGCTTCCCAGGTGGCTCAGATGGTAAAGAATCAGGCTGCAATGTGGGAGAACTGGGTTCGATCCCTGGGTTCAATCCCTGGGTTGGGAAGATCCCCTGGAGGAAGGCCTGGCAACCCACTCCAGTATTCTTACCTGGAGAATCCCCATGGACAGAGGAGCCGGGGGGTGCACAGTTTGTGGGGTCACTCAGAGTCAGACACAACTGAGTGAGCAACTAAGGATGTAGCACAAGGTTTACACAGAAAAGATATGTGAAAGGCATTCACACAGCTTATCCAAACATGCAAGAAAGCAGGAACAAAGAAAGTAAAAATTTTAGGAATGACAATTGAGGTGGAGTAAAAGACAAACTTTTTTTTGGGGGGGGGGTGTTAGTTCTAAAAGGTCTTGTAGGTCTTCATAGAACCGTTCAACTTCAGCTTCTTCAGCATTACTGGTTGGGGCATAGACTTGGATTACTGTGATATTGAATGATTTGCCTTGGAAAAGAACAGAGATCATTCTGTCATTTATGAGATTGGATCCAAGTACTGCATTTCACACTCTTTTGTTGACCATGATGGCTATTCCATTTCTTCTAAGGGATTCCTGCCACAGTAGTAGACATAATGGTCATCTGAGTTAAATTCACCCATTCCAGTCCATTTTAGTTCACTGATTCCTAGAATGTTGACATTCACTCTTGACATCTCCTGTTTGACCACTTCCAATTTTCCTTGATTCATGGACCTGACATTCCAGGTTCCTATGCAATATTGCTCTTTACAGCATCGGACCTTGCTTCTATCACCAGTCACATCCTATCACATTCTATCACACAGTCACAAAAGCAATTGGGTATTGCTTTTGCTTTGGCCCCATCCCTTCATTCTTTCTGGAGTTATTTCTCCACTGATCTCCTGGAGCATATTGGGCCCCTACTAACCTGGGGAGTTCCTCTTTCAGTATCCTATCATTTTGCCTTTTCATACTGTTAATGGGGTTCTCAAGGCAAGAAAACTGAAGTGGTTTGCCATTCCCTTCTCCAGTGGACCACATTCTGTCAGACCTCTCCACCATGTCCCGCCCATCTTAGCATGTGGTCCCATCACTTCATGGGAAATAGATGGGGAAGCAGTGTCAGACTTTATGTTTTTGGGCTCCAAAATCACTGCAGATGGTGACTGCAGCCATGAAATTAAAAGACACTTACTCCTTGGAAGGAAAGTTATGACCAACCTAGATAGCGTATTCAAAAGCAGAGACATTACTTTGCCAACAAAGGTCCATCTAGTCAAGGCTATGGTTTGTCCAGTGGTCATGTATGGATGTGAGTGTTGGACTGTGAAGAAAGCTGAGCACTGAAGAATTGATGCTTTTGAACTCTGGTGCTGGAGAAGACTCTTGTGAGTCCCTTGGACTGCAAGGTGATCCAACCAGTCCATCCTAAAGGAGATCAGTCTTGGGTGTTTGTTGGAAGAACTGATGCTGAGGCTGAAACTCCAATACTTTGTCCACCTCATGCAAAGAGTTGACTCATTGGAAAGGACTCTGATGCTGGGAGGGATTGGGGGCAGGAGGAGAAGGGAGTGACAGAGGACGAGATGTCTGGATGGCATCACTGACTTGATGGACATGAGTCTGAGTGAACTCTGGGAGTTGGTGATGGACAGAGAAGCCTGGTGTGCTGCTATTCATGGGGTCACAAAGAGTCGGACATGAATGAGCGACTGAATTGAACTGAACTGAAAAGACAAACTGAAGACATTGAAAGGGTTTCCAAGTAAAAATTAAGTTTAAGAACTATAATGAAAAAAGATAAATCTGATTCAGAACAGCTGAAAACCAGAGTATAGTTTTAAAATACCATCAGTACACAAATAATAGCACACTATGAAGGGAAATTCCAATCAAAATCTCAATAGAATTTTGAAATCTCAAAATGACTCTAAAACTTACAAGAAAAAAAAAAACCTACAAGGAAAAATTGTGAAGTAAAAATTGCTCCATATTTTTAACATATCGCATCATGGTATTTTGCGGCTCTTGACATTTAGTGAAAAGCAATATAGATTTTTATCATGAAAGAAGACACCCTAGTCCAATAAGCATATCTCAAATTTGGTGTAACTTTAGATGTATTAAAGAGGTTATACATACTTTCATGAGGTCATAAAGTATGATAACCTCAGAAAGTAATAGCAATTCATATATTTTGTTTACTGTCAATTATTTACAGTATAAATGCTTTTGTGATAAACACATATTTCCTTCTTCCACATTATTCTTTTTTCACCTCAATCTGAGTATTTGATTTAAGGACAGAAGGACTAAGGAAATATTCTACAAAGTTATAAAGCAACATTTTTTCCTACTGTGACTTAGGAGGGTGACTCTTACAAATGGGAAAAACTGTATCAGGGAGGAAGACAGAGATATAGACAAGGGTAATTTAATCCCTACTACAGGGAGAATTGAAGACTACCTGAATAATGTCCCAGTAGAAGACAAATAAATAATTACACAAAGACACAGACACACCAAATGCAGTAATATACAACTACTTGGAAAAAAAAAAAAAATGGAGTGATCTTTTTGATTAGTTTCTTTTTAAAAGTATATGCAACTATTTTGTTTAGCCTCCCTGATTGTTTCTTGGGCTTCCCAATTGGCTCAGTGTTAAAGAATCCTCCTCCTTATGCAGGAGACATAGGAGATATGGGTTCATTTCCCTGGAGTAGGAAATAGCAATCCACTCCGGTATTATTTGGAGAAGGAAATGGCAACCCACTCCAGTATTCTTGCCTGGAGAATCCCATAGACAGAGGAGCCTGGTGAGCTACAGTCCATGGGGTCGCAAAGAATCGGACATGACTGAGCGACTTCACTTTCACTTTCTTTCTTTCTGGTATTCTTGTCAGCATAATCCCATAGACAGAGGAGCCTGGTGGGCTATAGTCCAAGGGGTCGCAAAGAGTCAGACACGACTGAGCACCCACAATTATTTCTCATGGCTTACTATATTTTTATTTACTGATTCCTTTAACTTCACAAGGTTTAAATGTATCTAAAGCAAGAACACCTAACTTAAAAAAAAAAAAATTACCATAAATGACCTTTATATTCACTCTTCAAGTCAGGAACTAGAATTTAGCAGCACATCAAAAACCCATATTGTGCATATATTTTGACAATCATAGTTCTTTCATTTCCTTAAGGCAATCATTATTTTAACTTTTTTTTTTTTGAGCCATAGTTATTTTATTTCATAGAAAACATTTTTATTTTATTTTATTTTATAACTTTACAATATTTTATTGGTTTTGCCATATATCAAAATGAATCCACCACAGGTATGCATGTGTTCCCCATCCTGAACCCTCCTCCCTCTTCTATCCCCATATCATCCCTCTGGGTCGACCCAGTGCACCAGCCCCAAGCATCCAGTATCGTGCATTGAACCTGGGCTGGCAACCTGTTTCATATATGATATTATACATGTTTCAATGCCATTCTCTCAAATCATCCCACCCTCTCCCTCTCCCACAGAGTCCAAAAGAAAACATTATATATATATATATATATATATACATACATACATACATACATATATATACATACAATATTGTGTCTTAACTTTTTAAGAAGTTGTTTTGGGGAACTTAATCATTTTTATGTTCATACCTATACACTGTAGATTAAAGTTCTGTTTATAAACTAGGAACTGGGAATATTCAAGATATTCTGGTGTATCTGGCCCCTTTCACTCAACATGATGTCTTAAGTTTCAGTGTTTCGCAGACAGCAATATTTTATTCACTTCCATTGCCTAATGTAATTTTGTATGAATATACCATAGTTTCTTCACGCATTACACATTGATGGGTATTTTGGTCATTTCCCAGTTTTGTACTTTAAATATAATTCTACCAAAAAATTTAAGTACACAAATTTTGGGGCACACATATACATATTTCTGTTGTGTGTATATATATATATATATATATATACCAAAGACAAGAAATAGCAATATGTGAAATATATTACTCCTACTTTAATATGTATAAGTTCATTCCCAAAATGATTGCATCCATAGAAATGCCCACCAGCACATAGTGCTTCAGTCTTTTTAATAATTAATATTCTGTATGCTGTGCAGAGGCAGCTATTTCATTTTAGTTTTAGTTTGTTTTCCTCTGATTATAATGATTCTGAGCATCTATTTTATAACTTAACTTTCTATTTGTTTATGTTATGAAATATGTTTTAATCTCTTTTTTTTCTACATTGCTATGTATCTTTTTATCTTATTGATTTGTAGATGATTCTTCATAGACTGTATGATCTCATTGTCAGAATATACATTTTCACCACTTTTGCCACTTGTTTTTACTATTTTAAAATTGTATTTTGATAAACAGATGTTTGCAATTTTAATGTATTAGAATGCATCACTTTTCTAATTGAGTTTACTGCTTTTGTATCTTATTGAAAAAATTCTTGAGAAGAGGGGTGGAGGAAAGAAGGATTGAAACTTTGGAATGAGCACTAATATACATAGAATGGCTAAACAAAATGTCCTACTGAATAGTACAGGGAACTGTACTCAATATCATGTGATAAAACATAATGAAAAAGAATATATAACTGAATAAATTTATTGTATAGCAGAAATTAGCACAACATTGTATATCAACTATACTTCAACAAAATATTTTAAAAATGAAATTATGTTCTACTCCCCAAACCATGAAGATATAATCTTATATTATCTTCTAAAATTATTATTGTGCTACTTTTCATAGTAATAACCATAAATCATCTAAAATTCACTTTATTTATGGGGTGAAGAAAGGGCCAAGTTTCATTTTACCCTATACTTTTGCAAATGAGCTAGCACCAATGATTGTCTTCTCCTTAATATTCCTCTGTAACATCTTTATCATAAACCAAGTTTCAATATGTTGGAAAATATAATCTTGGAAAAATAGCAGTTTTGTCTTAATGTAGCATTTTAATTAAAACTTTAATTTTGATACAGTTGAGTATTCACATGCAGTTATAAAAATAATAAAGCTACCATATCTCTTCATTTACCCAGTTACATCTGAGGTAACAACTTTCAAAGCTATATTACAGTATCACAATCAGGTAACTTACATTGATATATTGAAGATGATATTTCTGTTACCACAAGGATTCCTGCTCTTGTCTGTCTCAGCCACACATACCTTCTCTTCTCCACCGCATTTCTACCACCCAGTGAGTATTAATGTTCTCCATTTCTATATCTTTCATATTTCAAGCTGCTAAGCTGCTACTGCTAAGTTGCATGTATAAGTGAGGTATTCATTTTTATTGCTAGGTAGTATCCATGGTAGGGCTTCCCTGGAGACTCAGGAGTAGAGGATCCACTGGCCAATGCAGGAGACACTGGCTCAATCCCTGGGTTGGGAAGACCCTCTGGAGAAGGAAATGACAATCCACTCCTGTATTCTTGCCTGGGAAATCCCATAGACAGAGGAGACTGGTAGGGTGTAGTTCATGGAGTCACAGAAGAATTGGACACAATTGAGCAAGAAAACAACAAGAGTTCCATGATATGATGCACAACAGCTCCTTTTATCATTCACCTTTTGAGGGAATTCTGAAGCCTCCAGTTTTAAAGTGAATATTCTTGTATAGGCTTTTATGTAAACAATAATTTTTATTTCTCTGAAATAAATATCCAAATATTCAACTGTTTTGTCATTAGTAGTTGAATGTTTAATTGCAAAGAAACTTCCAAACTTTTCCAGAATGGGTGTTCAATTTCAGAGTTTCACTAGCAATGCATAAGTGATCTGGTATTTTTCATATGGTCATCAGTATTGATGCTATTTTTTTTTTAATTTTAGATTTCTTTTTACTGTTGATTTTTTAGTGCTCTTAATATATCCTAGATACTATTTCTTTGTCAGATAAGTGGTTTTAAAATATTTTCTGTCAGTTTGTGATTTGTATTTTTATCCTATTAATGATATTTTAATTTAATCAGGTCTGATTTATCCTTTCTTTCCTTTCAGGAATCATAATTTTAGTACCAGGTCTGTAAGCTCTTTTTCCTAGCTTTAGATCCTGAAGATTTTCTCTAATTTTTCTTTTTTCTTTTCTTTTTTTTTTTTGAATGAAAGATTACAAATTCAGTTTTGTGTGTTGGTCCATGATTCTCCTGAGAAATGTAGTTAGTAGAATATGGATATATAAATAAGGACATAGTTTGCTACAATGGCTGGATAGTCCAAAATCTGTATGGTGGCTGAACGCCTTGGAGACTCAGGAAAGAGCTGACATTGCAATTCAAGTCTGAAGGCATCTGCTGCAGAATCTCCCCTGTCTCAGAGGGGATCAGTCTTTTATTCAATTTAGATCTTCAACTGATTAAATGCAACTGGCTTACATTATAGAAATGAACCTGCTTTACTCAACTTCTAGCAATGTAACTTCTCATCCCCAGAATATTTGGTGAAATATTTGAGCACCATGGTCCTGTCAAGTTGACACATAAAATTAAACATCACAGAACTGCATCATTTGGGATAATTTCTGTATAGAGTATGGGTTAGATGTCATGATTCTTTTCTTTACCCTGTGGTCATCCAATTAGTCCAGCACCATTTGGTGAAAAGGCTATCTTTCATCCTTTCCACTGTTTTTTGTTTGTTTGCTTTTTACCTTTGTACAAAACCAATTGGGCATTTTACATGTGTCTTCTGGGTTCTTTTTTATACCCTATTGATCTTAGCATATCTGAAATTACACAGTTTTAACCAGTGAAGCTATATGACAAGTGATGAAATCAAGTAGAGTGATTCTCTATTGGTATTTTTTTTTAAATACCCTATTTTTTTTTAAATAACCTATTCCAGCTACTTTGCTTTCTATATAAATCACAGAATAATCCTCTGCCTATGTAAAAAAAAAAAAAAAAAAAAAGCTTTAATATATGTTTCAGTAAGCTGTAACCATAGTCTTTTATATGTTGATTCTTCAAATCCATTATCACAGTATGACTCTCCATTTATTAAGGGCTTTTATTTTTTCATCTACTTTTTATAACTTTCTCTATGCCAATCCTTTACATGCTTTGTTATTGTCTTTCACATTCTGTGTAATGGTTTTAAGTTGTATTGTGATTCTAATTTTTGTTTTTATATCTTCAAAGTTAGTATACAGAAATATGGTTGATTATTGAGTGTTAATTTATATATATATATATATATTCTGAACTCTTTGCACATGTGTATTAGTTCTAGGATTTTTTACTTGAGGTGTTGTTATGGGCTGAAATGTGACTTTCTCTCAATTCATATTTTGAAGTCCTAACTCCAGGTGCCTTAGAATGTGACAATATTTAAAGACAGAGCCGTTAAAGTGGGGGGATTAAGATAAAAATGTGGTCATTAGAATGTGCCCTAATCCTATGTTACCAGTGTCCTTGTAAGAAGAGATGAGAACACATGTACACAGAGTTTGGCCATTTGAGCAAATAGCCATTGACAAGACAAGATAAGAGGCCTTAGATGAAACTCATCCTGCTTGGACATCTAGCCTCCAGAATCATGAGAAAATAAATGTCTGGTGTTATAGCCACCTAGTCTGTGGTATTTTGTTATGAAAGCAGAAGTGACCTAATTCAGATGTTTTAGAATTTTCTACATACACAATCATGCATTGGCAAACAGAAAGAAAAACAATGACTTTTTTTTTCTATCCTTCTTTTTAATCTGTCACTTATTTCTTAATCTTGCCTTTATGAAGTGGCTTAAAGTTCTAGCATTATCTTGGAGATAGTGCTGTGAGTGGACAGCTCTACCTCACTCCCAATCTTACAGGGAAAACATTTAATATTTTACTGTTTTTTTTTTTTTTTTATTTTTAAGAAATATTTTATATGCAACTTGATGATCTTCTATAAAGTTTTCTATATCTGAGATTTCTGACACTAACTTTCATTCTGTTGGATTCTGAAGGTGTCTTTTATTTTTTTCTGCTAGCCTCTCCCTCTAAAATAGGCTGAACAGAGGTTTTAATATTTCACAAGAGTGATTGGTTTCTCAAATGCTTGGTAAGCAATTCACAAAGTTCTCCTAGTAAGAATTATAATTGCCTTCACTTTTCTCTCCCTCTGTACAGGTAACAATTAATGCAAATAAAATTTATGTAAATAATTATTACAGCACATACCTGTGGCGGATTCATTTTAATATTTGGCAAATCTAATACAGTTATGTAAAGTTTAAAAATAAAATAAAATTTAAAAAAAAATAAAATAAAATAAAAAAAAAAAAAAAAAAAAAAATAAAGTCAATTAGATTGCCTCTCACTCCAAAGATGGTAATACTTGACTGAGAAATTCTTCAATCTGATAGAGAGTAGTTTGGTAGATTGCTGTCTTTCCTGCAATTTCTTATAGGGTAGTTTTGCTATTATTCATTGTGAGAAAAGCAGTGTCATTCTGAGAAAGCTAAAAGAAGCTATACCATAGAATAAATGAAGTTACCTCTCTCTACTAGAATATACCAACCTGCTTTTCCCTATGGCAGTGAAGCAATTGAATAGTCAACTGTGTTTTTCTTGAATAGTCAACTGTGTTTTTCAACAAAAGGCTTATTCAAATATGGTTTGTAATACTGGACTAGAAAATGTCCCTGACTTCTGGTGTTTCTGATTGTGGGTCATAAACATCTGCTCAAATACAGAATTGTTGATATACACTTGCTTTCTGCTATGCTTGTACATGTGTGAAAAATACAAGAATGGCAAAAAAATAAAGGTGAGTCTCTGAGGGATATTTTTTCCTCTTTCTAATGTTTCTGCTAATGTTGTAATATCAATTTGATAAAAAAAAATCTACTGCCAAACAAATAAGTTCTAATTCATATATTGGTTTATTCAACAGAGTCCAACAAAGAAATATGTGAACAAATATTATATGCCCAGTACTGTAGGCTGCTGGATACACAGTAATGAGTAAAATAAAAAGTCTTTTTCTTTATGGAGCTTAGTTCTAGTGTAGGGAGCAGTAAAAACACTGTAAGTAATCAAAGAGTGTAAAAAAAATACAAATTGGGGTAAGTGCTATTTCTTTAAAATCAAGTTTTTTGAAATAATAGACACAAGATAAAATTCACACTTTTTACACATTTGGTTCTATGACTTTTGGCAAATTCATAGCTATACAACCACTCCCATATGGTATTATAGTACTATATAGGTAATATTTTAAGTGATAATTCATTTACACTGCTTGGTTTCCTTGCATACATTTCTCTAATAAGTTATTACATTTATGAATATTTTCTTCTAGGCCTTTTCTAGTTGTTGTAGTTTTATGGCAGATAACTTCACTCTATGTTTGGAGAAGATGCACTTTGAAATATCAGTGCTGAGATGCCAATTCATAAGGAGATTTAAAAGAACCTGCTATTGGCCATATAAGAATTCATGCAGTCAGGTAACAACTGCTTTGTTTTTGAGATTATCTCTGAATTGAATAAAGGGAGGAAGAATTTATGTCTTAATAATACTTCAGTTCAGTTTAGTTCAGTCACTCAGTCGTGTCCAACTCTTTGCGACCCCATGAATTGCAGCATGCCAGGCCTCCCTGTCCATCACCAATTCTCGGAGTTCACTCAGACTAACGTCCATAGAGTCAGTGATGCCATCCAGCCATCTCATCCTCTGTCGTCCCCTTCTCCTCCTGCCCCCCAATCCCTCCCAGCATCAGAGTCTTTTCCAATGAGTCAACTCTTCTCATGAGGTGGCCAAAGTACTGGAGTTTCAGCTTTAGCATCATTCCTTCCAAAGAACACCTAGGGCTGATCTCCTTCAGAATGGACTGGTTGGATCTCCTTACAGTCCAAGGGACTCTCAAGAGTCTTCTTCAACACCACAGTTCAAAAGCATCAATTCTTCGGTGCTCAGCCTTCTTCACAGTCCAACTCCCACATCCATACATGACCACAGGAAAAACCATAGCCTTGACTAGACGGACCTTTGTTGGCAAAGTAATGTCTCTGTTTTTGAATATGCTATCTAGGTTGGTCATAACTTTTCTTCCAAGGAGTAAGCGTCTTTTAATTTCATGGCTGCAGTCACCATCTGCAGTGATTTGGGAGCCCAGAAAAATAAAGTCTGACACTGTTTACACTGTTTCCCCATCTATTTCCCATGAAGTGATGGGACCGGATGCCATGATCTTCATTTCCTGAATGTTGAGCTTTAAGCCAACTTTTTCACTCTCCTCTTTCACTTTCATGAAGAGGCTTTTTAGTTCCTCTTGACTTTCTGCCATAAGGGTGATGTCATCTGCATATCTGAGGTTATAGATATTTCTCCCAGTAATCTTGATTCCAGCTTGTACTTCTCCCAGTCCAGCGTTTCTCATGATGTACTCTGCATAGAAGTTAAATAAGCAGGATAACAATATACAGCCTTGACATACTCCTTTTCCTATTTGAAACGTCTGTTGTTCCATGTCCAATTCTAACTGTTGCTTCCTGACCTGCATACAGATGATCTTAGCCAAATAAATAATATTTTTTAAAGTGACGGTGGTTTTGGTATATATGAGAAATATTATATATATATATATATATATATATATATATATATGGAATAGCATCCAGAACTATTGAGACAAAACACTTAAAATCAATCTTAACTTAAGGGCAAGGCTGTAAGTTATTGGCCGGAATTCACCCAGCATGAACTTAGATTCTGTAGGACATAAAGCAGAAAAAGCACAACGCTGGAATCCAAGAAGTTCATACCTAGATTTCAACTGTAAACAGGCAAAGATTTTTTTTTTCTTATTCTTACATACTAGTTTTCTTCTTAGATAAGATGAATTTATTCCAAGCATTTAAGTAAATCCCTATAAAGAAGAATGAATTATAATTACTGAGACTATATAAAACCAGAAAGTTTTTCCCTTCTTAACTAAGTCCTCATTCCTTGACACCACACAAAACAGAATATACAAAAGAGAATTACCAACTTGGTTAATAACTTTTGGTACTAGATTCACAAACAGTCACTAAATTTGTAGCTTGGATTTAACAAAACATTAGATAACTTGTTTCAAAAGCACCCATGGGAGTCAATCTAAATTTAAGCAGAGTTCAGAATTATAGGCCATCCTGTGGATCATATTGATGAGGTAAAAGTTATATTTCTAGACAGAAAATACTCTGATTATATGTATTTATTTTAATTCATAAGCACTATATGACAGAGTATACTAGGTATAAGTATTAGAAAGAGATGGGAATACCAGACCACCTGACCTGCCTCTGAGAAATCTGTATGCAGATCAGGAAGCAACAGTTAGAATTGGACATGGAAAAACAGACTGGTTCCAAATAAGAAAAGGTGTACATCAAGTCTGTATATTGTCACCCTGCTTATTTAACTTCTATGCAGAGTACATCATGAGAAACGCTGGACTGGAAGAAGTACAAGCTAGAATCAAGATTGCTGGGAGAAATATCTATAACCTCAGATATGCAGATGACACCACCCTTATGGCAGAAAGTGAAGAGGAACTAAAAAGCCTCTTCATGAAAGTGAAAGAGAAGAGTGAAAAAGTTGGCTTAAAGCTCAACGTTCAGAAAATGAAGATCATGGCATCTGGTCCCATCACTTCATGGGAAATAGATGGGAAAACAGTGTAAACAGTGTTAGACTTTATTTTTCTGGCCTCCCAAATCACTGCAGATGGTGACTGCAGCCATGAAATTAAAAGACGCTTACTCCTTGGAAGGAAAGTTATGACCAACCTACATAGCATATTCAAACGCAGAGACATTACTTTGCCAACAAGGGTCCATCTAGTCAAGGCTATGGTTTTTCCTGTGGTCATGTATGGATGTGAGAGTTAGACTGTGAAGAAGGCTGAGCACCGAAGAATTGATGCTTTTGAACTGTGGTATTGGGGAAGACTCTTGAGAGTCCCTTGGAGTCCCTGCAAGGAGATCCAACCAGTCCATTCTGAAGGAGATCAGACCTGGGTGTTCTTAGGAAGGAATGATGCTAAAGCTGAAACTCCGGTACTTTGGCCACCTCATGCGAAGAGTTGACTCATTGGAAAAGACTCTGGTGCTGGGAGGGATTGGGGCAGGAGGAGAAGGGTACAACAGAGGATGAGATGGCTGGATGGCATCACTGACTCGATGGACATGAGTCTCAGTGAACTCCGGGAGTTGATGTTGGACAGGGAGGCCTCGTGTGCTGCGATTCATGGGGCCACAAAGAGTCGGACACAACTGAGTGACTGAACTGAACTGAACTGATGATATCTGGTCCCATCACTTCATGGCAAATAGATGGGGAAACAATGGAAACAGTGACAGACTTTATTTTCTTGGGCTCCAAAATCACTGTGGATAGTGACTTCAGCCATGAAATTAAAAGACACTTACTCCTTAGAAGAAAAACAATTACAACCTAGACAGCATATTAAAAAGCAGAGACATTATTTTGCCTATAAGGGTCCATATACTTAAAGCTATGTTTTTTCCAGTAATCCTGTATGGATGTAAGAGAGCACTGGACAATAAAAAATGGTGAGCACTGAAGAACTGATGCCTTTGAAATGTGGTGCTGAAGACTCTTGAGAGTCCCTTGGACAGCAAGGATATCAAACCAGTCAATCCTAAAGGAAATTGGCCCTGAATATTCATTGGAAGAACTGATGCTGAAGCTGAAGCTCCAGTACTTTGGTCACCTGATGGAAAAAATTGAATCAGTGGAAAAGACGCTGATGCTGGGAAAGATTGAAGGCAGGAGGAGAAGAGGACAACAGAGGAAGAAATAGTTGGATGACATCACTGTCTCAGTGGCCATGAGTTTGATCAAACTCAGGGAGATAGTGAAGGAAAGAGAAATCTGGCTTGCTGTAGTCCATGGGGTCATAAAGTTTTGGACAGGACTGAGTGACTAAACAAAAACAGCCAGAACTTGCTTGCATCATGGGGGAGCTAGTTACCTGACCAGGAATCAAACCCAGACCCGCTGCATTGGGAGTGCAGTCTTGGCTCCTGAACCACAGGGAAAGTCACCACTTTCACTTTTTTACTTGTCCTTAAAAGCCCCTTGATGAAAGTGAAAGTGGAGAGTGAAAAAGTTGGCTTAAAGCTCAATATTCAGAAAATGAAGATCATGGCATCCGGTCCCACCACTTCATGGGAAATAGATGGGGAAACAGTGGGAACAGTGTCAGACTTTATTTTTCTGGGCTCCCAAATCACTGCAGATGGTGACTGCAGCCATGAAATTAAAAGATGCTTACTCCTTGGAAGGAAAGTTATGACCAACCTAGATAACATATTCAAACACAGAGACATTACTTTGCCAACAAAGGTCCGTCTAGTCAAGGCTATGGTTTTTCCTGTGGTCATGTATGGATGTGAGAGTTGGACTGTGAAGAAGGCTGAGTGCCGAAGAATTGATGCTTTTGAACTGTGGTGTTGAAGAAGACTCTTGAGAGTCCCTTGGACTGTAAGGAGATCCAACCAGTCCATTCTGAAGGAGATCAGCCCTGGGTGTTCTTTGGAGAGAGTGATGCTGAAGCTGAAACTCCAGTACTTTGGCTACCTCATGCAAAGAGTTGACTCATTGGGAAAGACTCTGATGCTGGGAAGGATTGGGGGGCAGGAGGAGAAGGGGACGACAGAGGATGAGATGGCTGGATGGCATCACTTACTCGATGGAAGTGAGTCTCAGTGAACTCTGGGAGTTGGTGTTGGACAGGGAGGCCTGGTGTGCTGAGATTCATGGGGTCGCAAAGAGTCGGACACGACTGAGCGACTGATCTGATCTGATTAGTGTTAGTTGTCATATTAATGGTAGCTTTCTGTTTATTTTTAAATGTTGCATATGAAGTTGATGAAATTCCACTCTATTCCTGTGTTTAGAGTTTTTATAATTCTTTTATTTTGTCAAATGATTTTCCTGCAACATTTTATTAATTGATGTGATTTTTAATCTCACTGATATGTTGGATTAGACCCACTTACTTTCAAATGGCTAATCAGTCTCATATCCTTGAAGAAAAAGGCATTGGTCATTGTATATAATTGTTTTAAGTAGTGTTGGATTTGATTTGTTAAGTTCACGAAGGATATTGTCCTTTGGTTTTCTTTTCTTGGATACTTCTGGTAATATTAGCTTTTAAAAAATGAGGTGGGACTGTTCCTTCCTATACTTCTGAAAATTTTGTGTTAAAGTGGCATTAATTCTTCTTTAAATATTTAAATTCGTCACTGAGATAATCTTGTCCTAGCTATGTCTTCTTTGGGAGATCTTAATTACAAATGTAATTATTTAATGTTTATAGAAATAGGCATGTTTTCTCTTCTAACATAAATGAGTTTTGGTACTTTGTTCTCATGAAATTGATCCATATACTCTAAAATTTCAAATGTGATCATAAAGTTGTTTGCATATTAACTTTATTAAGACTACAGGATCTGTGGTGATTTCCCTTATTTAATTCCAAAAAATCTTGATGAATTTTTCCTCTCTTTTAATCTTTATTAGTCTTGCTAAAGATTTATGGTTTGTATGTTTTCTACTTTCTCTAGGATATTTGAATGATTTGTTTCTGACATTTCCTCTTTTCTAATGTAAGCATTCTGTGAGATAACTTTTCCTCCCAATACTGCTTTAGCTACATCTGATGTATTTTATGTTGCATTTTGATTTTTTCATTCACTTTAATCTGTTTTTCAATGTCCTCTCTAACTTCCTCTTTGATGCATGACTGTTTAGAAGCATATTTCTGAATCTCCAAGATTCTGAAGATTTTCTTATTTTTCTGTTATTGATTTTTAATTTGATTCTATTTTGGTGAAAAAGCACACCCTTCATGACTGAATATTATACATTTGTTAAGTGTTGGTACATTTGAGAGTTGAGGTTTAGTAATTTGCAATATTTTACATTTCTTTTAAGAGAATGCATTATTGCTTCCTGAAATACTATTATGACAGTTGCTTCAAAGTCTACCTCAGTTCATCTCAGCATTTAATATATCTCTGTGCTGACATCTGTTAATTGTCTTTTTCTCATTTTTTCATTTTTTTATGGTTTTTGATATGATAAGTAATTTTTAATTGTATCCTAGACATTCAGGTTATCTTATAAAAATCTGGAATCTCTGTTGAGATGTAGCATGTGGGCCATGTGTATGTGTGAGCATATGAGTTTCTCTCTGGGCCCCATAAACAGCATCCCAAATGTAGAACATTGACTTAGTTCTATCTGTTCTCCTCCAACTGAGATGGTAAGAGCAGTACTTTTCTGGATCCCAGGGTCACAAGGGAGAGTAAATCATAGGAAGTATTCAACTGATTTGTTGCTCTAATGTGGTACCAGAAGCTTAGCTACCCCTTGTACCCTTCTGACTCCCCAAAAGGATAAGTGACCCTCCCACCACATCAACCTGATTAATGCAGGTTGGAGGTTGGGCACATCTTCATTTTGGGCCTTGCTCCCAAGAAGGAAGCTTGAAAGCTGAATGTTGATTATCTCACCATTGTCCACCTCATTATGTTTGATTGATACCAGATTGAATTAGGTTCTTAGCTTCCTTTATGGACCTGCTAAACTCAAGAGTTGAAGGAGAAGACAAAGAACTAGTGCCCTTTGCTTTGTCTTGCCTTCTTCAGTCATTGCTGTCAGCAGGAGGTAGACATTCAGCTTCATGGAGTCTCAGTGACATGAAGGATAGAATTAGGTGGGATATTGAAGTGTTTACTAGTCCAGGCTTGCAGCACCTTGTTCAGTGTTGCTGATGCCATGTATGCTGAGGCTGTTACCCATAAGAACTGAATGACATGCAGTGGGCAGGGAAGGGTGTAGGGAAGCCTCATGGCAATGAGAGTGAGCTTACTCTTCCTGAGGCGAGTCTCATTGTAGTTAATTGGAGCTGGAAGTCCAGCTTGAGACTGGACTCTGCTAGTACTTTCCTTCTTAGATCATTAGAGAGCCATCTGCTTCCTTCACGTTCAGGTGGAAAATCAACTTCTTGCTAGGCCCACCAACATTGTCCCAGGAAGACAACTGGTACACTTCCTATTTCCATTGGGTAGGGGTTGGAGATCTGCTGTCTACTCACTTGCTGACACCACCTGCAGGACAGAACACCACTGCCTGCTTCCTTCAGGATGGGGTGGAATGGCAGGTGATCAGTTGGTGTGTAGGGAAAGCAAATTAGCCAAGATGGCACAGTCAAGCTCTCTTAACTCACTGCCTCTCACTCTTGCCTCATGTTTTGTAAATAATGATTGTATAACAGCTGAGATCACTCATGTGCATCACGAGGCACTTGCTTGGTCACAGGCTACCATGTATGGTACAGCTGTGTGAACTCCACCTAGAAAAGTGGCAGCATTACTGCTGCATCATGGCTGTGTCCATTGGGTCAGCCTGGAGAGGAGATAATATAGTGTGTCTGCATATGGATGCTTCACCAGCTGAGAGAGAATGCTGTTATGGCTGCTGTGCCAGCCAGGAGAGAGGTTGTGTTGGTTAGGTTATGGTACGGCTGCTGCTACAGCTGCTGCACCAGCCAGGAGAGAATAAACAGGTCTGCAGTTCCTATGGCTCCTCAAGTCTTCTTCCAGCCTCTTAGTTTGTGCTTTGCCTACCCTGGATTCAGCAAACAGTGTGAACAGCAAGAAAATTGGCACTGTGAACAGGATCAGTGATACATGGTGCTAAATCAGTTTCCCACAAAGTTTCTCTGAAACCTTTGAAAGGGGTAGTTCTTCCATTGGTGATTGAATAAAAGATGGCTGGCATTCCTGTAAAACTGTTGTCATCAGGCCATTCTTTTCCTCACCTTTTGGTTCAATGATCAGGCTTCTTTTTAGTCTCTAGTCTGTTCCTGTTGGAGAGCCCAGGATAGAAGCCTCTGGAGAAACTTCTCAGGATATATTAGAGGGACAGGAACATATATCTTCACGATCCAAGATCCCTAGACAGCTCTCCTTCTTTCCACAATTCAGAGACTTGTGTGTTTATTGTGTTACCTCCAGGGCCCTTTAGCAGTAGGGGAGAACCTAAGAAAAATGAAATGATTACATCTCAGCAGAACTAGAAGTCTTAAATGTAGTGTTTTAAATTAATTTGTTATATTGCAGCTACTTCTCCTACATTTTGGTCTTTTCAACAGAGTTTGTCTATTCCTTTCCCTTTGATTTTTCCATGTAAGCTTCAAAATTAGCTAGTCAAATTTTTGAAAAGATATTCATTTTGAACTTCAATTGTTTGTCACTAATCTGAGATTAATGTGGAGAGAATTAACTTGAGTTTCCTAATCCATGTAAATATAATGTTTTCTATTGATTTCCTTTTTTAGTATATGCCAATACTATATTGTAGCTTATTGCATAAAGACCTTTTACATATCTATTTCAAAGTATTTAATTTGTTGTTATTATAAATCACTTCTTTATAAAGCATTAATTCTTTGTTACTCATTTACAGAATTGCAATTGACTTATTTTACTGACACTCCATATAACAAAATTGGTATAATTTTTACTCATTCTAATAATTTATTTCCATAGTTTATTTTTGGATGTTATTGATACACAGTTACATCATCCACCAATAGTGACAATTTTGTATTATCCTTGTTGCTATTTTTTATTGCTTTATTGTATTATTCAGACATCTAAAATTCTGACTGAAGTGGTCATATTAATTACCCTGAATTTTTTTCCCCAGTTATACCTGTGGCAGATTCGTTTTGATGTTTGGCAAAACTAATACAGTGTTTCATTTGGCAAAACTAATACAATTATGTAAAGTTTAAAAATAAAATAAAATTTAAAAAAAATAAATAAAATTAAAAAAAATACAAAATTAAAGGCACATTATCAGAAATTATAACTTATGTATTCACAGTTTTATATTAAACTATCCTATGTTAAACAAAAAAAATAAATAAATAAAAATAAAATAAAATTTAAAAAAAATGAAGAGAAGACATTTAATCTCTCCTCTTTAACTTTTAAGAATACCCTTTGTTTAACATAAACAGTATTGTCTTATTTTTATTTATAATCTAAAGTGCTATAACAGTAATACTGTCTTATAGTGTTCATATATCTAAAAACACACTTCCGTACTTCAAAAATATAAAAATATCCTGGAATTATAATTTAGCATTGCAAAATGTTTCTGTTTTCTGTATATGCTGCTTTAATTTATTATAGCATTATTTGTTATTTTTTTATATGAAAAGATTGTAAATGTGATTCTCCTTAAACGTACTTAAGCTTCATGAGTTTTTATCATGATATTTAGAAATGTAATGGATGCATGTTATTATGGTTGTTTTGTTTCAAGCAATGTGTCCATAAGTTAGTTTACCTTCTTGAATCAAAATATCAAGCCTTTATTCAACTAGGTGAAATTTCTTTCAGCTGATCAATATTTTCTCATATTCTCTTCTTTCTTACCAAAACCTTATTTACTCAATATTGGATCATTTGGACTTAGTCTTTATTTTTTAAATATTATTTCTTAGTTCTTTTGTGTTTTTCCTCTTTCAATCTGAGAAAATAATAAAAGTTGGCCTCATATTACTTTTTATCTTTTTTGTCTATATGAACAATTTCAGAAATAAGCATTTACTCTGACTTTTTTTTTTTTTTTTTTTTAACCTGGGTTCTAGAGACTCATCACATGTCTGGTGATTATTTTTCCCTCAAGAGGTCTTGTTTCATCTCTGTGGTTGATTCATCATATATTTTATAAACACTTGGTAATTTTTTTCCAAGATCTTCTCAAATCCCTTAACATTGTAAAAGGCTGCCAGAATCCTCAGTCTCAGCTGGTAGCATGCTGCTCTATGGGTTCTGTAAACCAAAGTCACAGCATGTACCTCAGCTGCTTGACAAGTTGTCCATGCAGCCACATCCTAATCAGAGTCATGTGGCCAAAACCAGGACTTCTCCATGTTTCTTGATAAAAATGACCTGAAGGCAGAGGAGCGGGGCAGGGATTGGGCAAGAAATTTGTCTTTAGTGTGATGATACAGAAGGCTGATCCTGCTTCTGCTTATCACATCTCCTCAAAAATCTCATGTTGGGTATTTGAAAGGGTTTTCTTTCCAATTATTCAGTTCAGACATTAAAAAAAAAAAAAAAAAAAAAGATAAATGTATGCTGTAAATGGCAATTATCAATCATTTATGATTTTGTTCCCCCTCATATGAAGAACAGCTAACAACTAGTTCAAGAATTAGTCACCATTGAGAGAAGGCAATGGCAACCCTCTCCAGTACTCTTTCTTGGAAAATCCCATGGACGGAGGAGCCTGGTGGGCTGCAGTCCATGGGGTCCCTAAGAGTCAGACATGACTGAACTACTTCACTTTCACTTTTCAGTTTCCTTCATTGGAGAAGGAAATGGCAACCCACTCTAGGGTTCTTGCCTGGAGAGTCCAGGGATGGGGGAGCCTAGTGGGCTGCCATCTATGGGGTCACACAGAGTCGGATATGACTGAAGCAACTTAGCAGCAGCAGCAGCAGAGAGAATCTTAAAAAAAGAAGGATGAGGCAAAAGCAATACATGCACCACAGAGACAAAAATGGGCACATTAGAAAGTCAGAGAATCTGTTACATATTGATGCCATTTCCCCTTCCCTAGGACAGCACAGAACCATGCAGAAAGGTCACCCCTGAGCCCCCAGTTGGAAAAGAGACCCCAGGGAAGCAGCACACCAGCTTAGTGGATCACTCTGCATAAGCCCCTATTTCTGATCTTGCACTGCAAGAATTGCAGGGGACTCTGCAAGGCTCAGTTACTAGGAATCTGACTGTGACAGAAGCAGTGAGGGGCTTTCAAAAGTAGCATAGTAGTCTCAACACACTGATTTCACACCTGCAGTGCTCAAGTAGTAATCCCAACCAGAAGCTTTGCTCATCTGCAGAGCCAAGTAAGGAGCGGATTCTGATCATGGAGCTAGGTGGGGTACAGATCTACTTTGCTGGGCCCTCAAATAAGTAATTATGCTGACCCTAAAGACCAGTTAGCCTACGCCTAGGCAAGGAGCTGAATCATAGCCCCATCTGCTCTAGAGAATGCCTCCCAGACCAATCTGACCAAAGCTGACAACTCCTGGTTGAGTGTGGACCCAGAGATGCTTGAGCTAAGAAATGGGCTTATTTAGTCATTCAGTCATGTCCGACTCTTTGTAACACCTTGAACTGTAGCCCACCAGATTCCTCTGTCCATGGGATTTTTTCCAGGCAAGAATACTGAAGTAGGTTGCGATTTCCTCCTCTAGGGGATCTTCTTGACCCAAGGATTGAACCTGTATTACCTGCATTCCAGGCAGATTCTTTACTCACTGAGTCATTGAGGGACCCAAGAGAAGGGCCAACAGAGTCAATAGTTTGCAGAGTAAACCAAGCAACCGTATTTGGCCAAGGAAGTTAGGATGCAGGTCAGCTCGAATTAAGACAAGAAGGCCTTACTTACCAGCTTTAGAGCTGCTTCTGCTGTTGCTAGGCAGGGACTCTAATTCACAGTCCCACTCATCACTGAATATTACCTTCAGCCTATCTGATAAAGGAACCTTACCAGAGTATATGGATTTTGTTTGTCCCAAAAGCCCTTCATACAGTGACAGTTGAACACATAGCACAACCCATGTCTCCTCCATCTTCAGAACATAAGCAGTGGCTTCACCTAACCAGATAACTGAGTAGACACTTAGGCCTGATATGGGCCTCCAAATAATAAGCCATACAGACTGTAGGTCACATCCTACAGTCCCATCATGGAAGGATTCATTCACACCCTGTCTCCTACTGAGTATAGCAGCTAGTACTAACCATCTACTAAGAATCCAGACATCACAAAGCCTCACTTTGGTAGGAAATCAAACCAGCAATTCCACCCAACTATTCTCAGCCATTGGTTCAAGCTTCAACCCCACTGGTCCCCATCCTCGGAGCTTTATCAGTTGCCTAACTCAGAATTATACCTAATCACAGTCCTCAACTGCCCAAATGCATTACCAGATTACCACTCAGAAACCCAAACTGAGCTCACTAAGGCAGGATGGTCTCTGCTGAAGAAAACCTCTAAAATCTGGAAGAGGAGCCTGATTACTCAAATACACAGACACCAACAGGAGAAATCAAGAGTCAGGAAAAATCAAATAAATGTGACACCATGAAAAGAAATCTGATAAAACTGACCTTAAAGAAATGAAAATCTAAGAACATTTACATAAAGATTCAGAATCATTTTTTAAAGGAGTTTAATGAGTTACAAGAAAGACAGACAGACAAAAAAATTAAATTAAGAAAACAACATATGAACAAAATAAGCTTGATAACAGAAGAGCAACACCACCACCAATAAATACAGAATCCCTAAAGGTAAAAAATAAAATTATGTAAAGTTTAAAAATAAAATAAAATTAAAAAAAAAAGAGAGGAAAAAAAAAAAAAAAAGAATTTAAAAGAGAGCTCCAAAAGCAGAGCCTACCATAAATAAAAAGAAGACAGAATGTTGGAAATTGCATATTCAGAAGAGGGAATATGGGAAGAAAAGGAAAACAATTAAGAAAGCTAATGGGAATTGCAAGACACAAGGAAGAGAAAGGATGCTCACCTTATGGAAATTCCAAATGGGGAAAGAGAAAGATAAAGGACAGAAAATAGTTTTAAAGTCATAATGGTTGAACTCTTCCTGAATATGGGGACACAAATGGACCTCTAAAAGTATGAGGGCCAAAGAACCCAAATAGATTGAACCTAAACAAGGCTACATTGAGACAAATTATAATTATCAAACTTCAAGACAAAGAATTTTGAGAGCAGCAAAATAAAAGTCAGAATTTACATGTTTTTGTTGTTTTTCATTTGCTAAGTAGTGTTTGACTCTTTGAGACTTCATGGGCTGCAACCTGTCAGGCTTCCCTACCCTTCACTGTCTCCTGAATTTGCTCAAGCTCATACACATTGAATCAGTGATGCCATCCAACCATCTCATGTGCTGCTCCCTTCTCCTGCCCTCAGTCTTTCCCAGCAACAGGGTCTTTTTCAATTAGTTGGGTCATTAAATCAGGTGGCCAAAATATTGGAACTTCAACTTCAGCACCAGTACTTCCAATGAATATTCCACATTGATTTCCTTTAGGATTGACTTGTTTAATCTCCTTGATGTAAAAGGGACTATCAAGAGCCTTCTCCAGCACTACAATTCAAAAGAATCAATTCTTCAGTGCTTAGTCTTCTTTATTGTTCAACTCTCACATCTGTACATGACTACTGGAAAACAAAAAACATAGTTTTAACTATATGAATCTTTGTCAGCATGTGATATATCTGCTTTTTAATATGCTATCTAGGTTTTTCATTGCTTTCCTTCCAAGGAGCATGCGTTTTATTACCTTCATGGCTGCAGTCACTGCCCAGTGATTTTGGAGCCCAACAAAATAAAATCTGCCTCTCTTTCCACTTTTACCCCTTCTATTTGCCATCAAGTGATGACACCAGACTCCATGATCTTAGTTTTTGAATATTGAGTCAGCTTTTCTATTCTCCTCTTTCACCGTCATCAAGAGGCTTTTTAGTTACTCTTCACCCTCTTTCACTAGAGTAGTATCATCTGCGTATCTGAGGTTGCTGATATTTCTCCTGATAAACTTGATTCCAGCCTGTGAATCATCCAGTCCAGCATTTCACAGGATGTACTTTGCATATAAGTCAAATAAGCCATGTGATATTATACAGCCTTTGGCAACTTTGAACCAGTCCTTTTTCTCATGTCTGGTTCTAATTGTTTCTTCTTGACTTGCATACAGGTTTCTCATATGCAAGTAATGTGGTCTTATATTCCCATGTTTCAGTTCTTGTGATCCACACAAAGGCTTTAGCATAGTCAATGAAACAGAAATAGATGTTTTTCTGGAATTATCTCACTTTATCTATGATCCAGTGAATGTTGGCAATTTGATATCTGGTTTCTCTGCCTTTTCTAAATCTAGCTTTTACATCTGCAAATTCATGGTTCTCAGACTGCAGAAGCCTAGCTTAGAGGATTTTGAGCATAATCTTGCTATTAATAGCATGTGAAATGAGCACAATTGTATGGTAGTTTGAACATTCTTTGGCATTGACCTTCTTTGGGATTGGAATGAAAAGTGGCCTTTTCCAGTATTGTGATGACTTCTGAGTTTTCCAAATTTACTAACGTATTCTGTGCAATACTTTAACAATATCATCTTTTAGGATTTGAAATAACTCAGATGAAATTTCATCACCTCCTCTAGCTTTGTTCATAGTAATCCTTCCTAAGTGCCACTTGACTTCACACTCCAGGATGTCTGGTTCTAGGTGAGTGGCCACACCATAGTAGTTATCTGAGGCCCTGAGATCTTTTTTGGATAGTTTTGTGTATTCTTGCAAATTCTTCTTAACCTCTTCTGTTTCTATTAATTCCTTGTCATGTCTGTCCTTTATCATCCTTACATGAAATGTTCCCTTGATATCTCCAATTTTCTTCAAGAGATCTCTAGTCTTTCCCATCCTATTGTTTTTCTCTATTTCTTTTCATTGCTCACTTCAGAATTGTTTTTGTTGTTGTTGTTTGTGTTTTTTTGTTTGTTTTTTATCTCACCTTGCTTTTTCTATGAAACTCTGCATTCAGTTGAAGTGATTCATTACCACCAGACATTCCTTATAAGAAATGCTAAAAGGGATTCTTACAAAAAAAAGAAAAAATTAGCTTCATAAAAAGGTGACATCAATCTCACTGATAATGGTAAGTTCATAGTCATAACATATGCAATACAGTATTAGTGGTACATAACTCACTTACAATTCTATTAGAAATGGAGGTAAAGTTGCTCAGTTGTGTCTAACTCTTTGCGACCCCATGGACTGTAGCCTACCAGGCTTCTCTGTCTATGGGATTTTCCAGGCAAGAGTACTGGAGTGGGTTGTCATTTCCTTCTCCAGGATATCTTCCCAACCCAGGGATTGAACCCGGGTCTCCAGCATTGCAGACAGACTCTTTACTGTCTGAGCCACCAGACCTTAAAAAACGAATTTAGTAAAATAATAATAAATATGATAAGCTGTTATCAGTAACAGTATAAAAATAGGTAAATTATGACAGCAATAACCTAAATAATGAGGGGGTGGAGAAGTATAAGTGTAAAATACATAAATTTTATTTATATTAGGTTGTCTTCAGTTTTAAATTGTGTGGTATAATTTTAAGATACTTCCTATAAGCCTCATGATAATGATAAGAGAAAATTTTGTAGTAATTATGCAAATGAACACAATAAAGAAATCAAAACACACTGATATCAAAAGATGTCCAACATGAAAAGAGAGAGAAGAAGAAAAAATATATATATAGAAAATAACCAGAAGACAGTAAACAAAAACACAATAAAAGAGAATATTTACACTAAAAAAATTAAATATCTTTATCTAGATGGTGTGCAATTATACATTTGGCTATCTAGATATAAAATGTTGTCACTTCTGCTAACAGTCATTGAAATTTATTACTATTTACTTCATCAGATATAAGTAGAATTGTATCACTTCAAGAGAAAAAAACACAGTTTTGAATTAAAAAAAGGCATATGTATCATTAACTACTTTAAATATAAATGGATTAGATTCTTTAATCAAAAGACATTGAATGACTTGCATTTCTCTGATAATTAGTGATGTTGAGCATTTCATCATGGGTTTCTTAGCCATCTGTTTGTCTTCTTTGGATAAATGTTTCTTTAGATCTTTCACTCATTTTCTGACTGGGCTGGGTTTTTTGAGCTGCATGAGCTTTTTATATATTTTGGAGATTACTCACTTGTCTGTTGATTCATTTGCAATATTTTCTCCCATTCTGAGGGTTGTCTTTTTGTTTTGCTTAAGTTTCCTTTTCTGTACAAAAGCTTTTGTTTAACTAGCTACCATTTGTTTATTTTTTACTGTCATTACTCTAGGAGGTAGATGGAAAAAGATCTTGGTAAGATTTATTCCAAAGAATAGTCAACCTGTTTTCCTCTAAGATAGTAACAGTATCCAGCCTTACATTTACATCTTTAATCAATTTTTAGTTTATTTTTTGTGTATGGCTTTAAGGAGTGTTCTGATTTCATTATTTTACATGTAGCTGTCCAGGTTTTCCAACACCACTTATTGAAGAGACTGTCTTTTCTCCATTGTATAATCTTCCTTCTTTGTCATAAATTAGGTGACCATAGATACATGGGTTTATATCTGGACTTTCTATACTGTTCCATTGATCTATATTTCTGTTTTTATGCCAGTATAACCTCACAATAGTCAGAGCAGCCATCATCAAAAGATCTGTAACAATAAATTCTAGAGAGGATGTGAAGAAAAGGGAACTCCCCTACACTGTTTTTGGTAATGTAAATTAATACAGTCACTATGGATAACAGTATGAATGGCCTTTAAAAAACAAAGGACAGAGTTACCATATGATCCAGGAATCTCATTCTTGAGAATATATCAAAAAATCATTATTCAAAAAGATACATATACCCCAATATTCATTGTGGTACTATTTACAATAGTCAGGATATGGAAGTAACATAAATATCCATCAACAGATTAATGGATAAACAATATATGATGCATATATAAAAATAAATAATTGAATATTACTCAGCCATAAGAAAGAACAAAATAATGCTATTTGCAGCAATATTGATGAATCTAGAGATCTATTTAATAACACTGTGCTACTACTAAGTCACTTCAGTCGTGTCCGACTCTGTGCGACCCCAGAGACGGCAGCCCACTGGGCTTCCCCATCCCTGGGATTCTCCAGGCAAGAGCACTGGAGTGGGTTGCCATTTCCTTCTCCAATGCATGAAAGTGAAAAGTGAAAGTGAAGTCGCTCAGTCGTGTCTGACTCCTAGCGACCCCATGGACTGCAGCCTTACCAGGCTCCTCTGTCCATGGGATTTTCCAGGTAAGAGTACTGGAGTGGGGTTCCATTGCCTTCTCCTAATAACACTGTAAAACAGCATTATTCCAATATTTTTTTAAAGAAAGATATAGAACAATTGAATGGATAAGAAAACAAGATACAAAAAGATGCTGCCTACAAGAGATTCACTAAGCTTTAAGGACACACATTGTCTGAAAGTATTGCAGTGGTAATGTCCTCATTTCAGTGAAGTGGTAACAGAAAAAAGAACAGGCATAGCTATACTTATAAATACAAAATATACTTTGAATTAAAAATGGTAAAAAAAAAGAAAAAGGTGACAGTGATCTATCTATCAAGAAGATACAATAATTCTAAACATTTGTGTCTCAAAAACCAAATCATCTAAAAAATGAGATATAAAAAGAGAACTAACAGATCTACAAAAAAATTGGGAACTTTAATATCATACTTTCAACAATGGATAGATAGTGCAAACAGAGAATCAACAAGAAAACTGGATTTGAAAAATATTAAAGATCAAATAGATCTAACAGACATAAATAGAACATTCTATTCAACAGCAGCATAATACACTCTTCTCAAGTATACATGAAACATTTTCTAAAATAGAACATGTGTTAGGCATTGAAACGAGTCTTGGAAAAAATAATATATAAATCATATCAAGTATATTTCTGACCACAATAACATGAAACTGGAAATAATTAGCAAGAAGAGAAATTGAAAATTTATGAACACATGAAAATTCAAATACATTCTTCTGAGCAGCCAGTGGATCAAAGAATAAATTAGAGTGAGAATTTTAAAAATGTTTCTTAAGACCAACTAAGCTAGAATTAAAACATCAGAATTATGGAATTCAGTGAAATCAGATCTAAGGGGGAAAATCATACCAATAAATGACTACATTAAGAAGCAAGAAAGATGTCAAATAAATGACTAAATTCTACACCATAAGAAATTGAAGAAAGAACAAACTGAATAAAAGTTAGGAGAAGGAAAAATATATATATAATATAGATTAGAGCAGAAATAAATAAAATAGAAAAGAAAAACAAAAAAGGAATAAAACTCACCAAAGTAAGAATTGCTACTTTGAGATTAAAAATAAATAAATAAAAGAAAACCATAGTTAGACTAACCAAGAAAGAAAGAGGAGCCAAATCAATGAAATTACAAGTGAAAAAAACAGATATTAAAATTGATGGCACTGATTCAATTGAAAATAAGAGGTTGTTATGAACAACTGCATGCCAACAAGTGGAAAATCTATAAGAAATAGAAAAAATTCTTAAAAACATAATTTACAAAACTGAATAAAAATTAAATAGGAAATCTCAACAGTCCAATTATTAGAAGAAAAACTGAATCTGTAATCAAAAATTTCCCAAGGAAAAAATCCCAGGTCAAAAACGATGCATTTTACCCAAATTTTGAAAAAAGGAATTAGCTCCATTTCTTTTCAATCTCTTTCCTAAAGGCAATGAAAAAGAAAGGCTCCAAATCACATTATTTAAAATAAAAATGAGGATAATAAAAAGGATGCGAACATCGACATTCTAGGAATCAGCAAACTAAAATGGACTGGAATGGGTGAATTTAACTCAGATGACCATTATATCTACTACTGTGGGCAGGAATACTTTATAAAAAATGGAATAGACATTATGGTCAGTAAAAGGGTCTGAAATGCAGTACTTGGATGCAAACTCAAAAACGACAGAATTATCTCTGTTCGTTTCCAAGACAAACCATTCAATATCAGGGTGATCCAAGCCTATGGCCAAACCAGTAACACTGAAAAAGCTGAAGGTGAATGGTTCCAAAATCACTGCAGATGGTGACTGCAGCCATGAAATTAAAAGACACTTACTCCTTGGAAGGAAAGTTATGACCAACCTAGATAGAATATTAAAAAGTAGAGATGTTACTTAGCCAACAAAGGTCTGTCTAGTCAAGGCTATGGTTTTTCCTGTGGTCATGTATGGATGTGAGAGTTGGACTGTGAAGAAGTCTGAGTGCCGAAGAATTGATGCTTTTGAACTGTGGTGTTGGAGAAGACTCTTGAGAGTCCCTTGGACTGTAAGGAGATCCAACCAGCCCATTCTGAAGGAGATCAGCCCTGGGTGTTCTTTGGAAGGAATGATGCTAAAGCTGAAACTCCAGTACTTTGGCTACCTCATGCGAAGAGTTGACTCGTTGAAAAAGACTCTGATGCTTGTAGGGATTGGGGGCAAGAGGAGAAGGGGACGACCAAGGATGAGATGGCTGGATGGCATCACTGACTCAATGGACGTGAGTCTGAGTGAACTCCGGGAGTTGGTGATGGACAGGGAGGCCTGGCGTGCTGCGATTCATGGGGTTGCAAAGAGTCGGACACGACTGAGTGACTGATCTGATCTGATCTGATCTGAATGGTTCTATGAATACCTACAAGACCTTTTAGAACTAACACCCAAAAAATATGTCCTTTTCATTATAGAGGACTGGAGTGCAAAAGTAGGAAATCAAGAAACACCTGGGGTAATACGCAAATTTGGCCTTGGAATAGAGAATGAAGCAGGGCAAAGGCTAATAGAGTTTTGCCAAGAGAATTCACTGGTCATAGTAAACACCCTCTTCCAACAACACAAGAGAAGACTACGCATGGACATCACCAGATGGTCAACACTGAAATCAGATTGATTATATTCTTTGCAGCAAAGATGGAGAAGCTCTATACAGTCAGCAAAAACAAGACTGGGAGCTGACTGTGGCTCAAATCATGAACTCCTTATTGCCAAATTCAGACTTGAATTGAAGAAAGTAGGGAAAACCACTAGACCATTCAGGTATGACCTGAATCAAATCCCTTATGATTATACAGTGGAAGTGAGAAATAGATTTAAGGGCCTAGATCAGATAGAGCACCTGATGAACTATGGACGGAGGTTCGTGACATTGTACAGGAGACAAAGATCAAGACCATCCCCATGGAAAAGAAATGCAATAAAAGCAAAATGGCTCTCTGAGGAGGCCTTACAAATATCTGTGAAAAGAAGAGAAGCAGAAAGCAAAAGATAAAAGGAAAGATATTCCAATTTGAATGCAGAGTTCCAAAGAATAGCAAGGAGAGATAAGAAAGTCTTCCTCAGCAATCAATGCAAAGAAATAGAGGAAAACAACAGAATGGGAAAGACTAGATATCTCTTCAAGAAAATTAGAGAAACCAAGCGAACATTTCATGCAAAAATGGGTTTGATAAAGGACAGAAATTGTATGGACCTAACAGAAGCAGAAGATATTAAGAAGAGATGGCAAAATAATTTTTTTGTACACCCAGATAATCACAATGGTGTGATCACTCACCTAAAGCCAGATATCCTGGAATGTGAAGTCAAGCGGGCCTTAGAAAGCATCACTAAGGACAAAGCTAGTGAAAGTGACAGAATTCCAGTTGACCTATGTCAAATCCTGAAAGATGATGCTGTGAAAGTGCTGCACTCAATATGCCAGCAAATTTGGAAAACTCATCAGTGTCCACAGGACTGGAAAATGCCAGTTTTCATTCCAATCCCAAAGAAAGGCAATGCCAAAGAATGCTCAAACTACCAAACAATTGGACTCATTTCACAGGCTAGTAAAGAAATGCTCAGAATTCTCCAAGCCAGGCTTCAGCAATATGTGAACCATGAACTTCCAGATGTTCAATCTGGTTTTAGAAAAGGCAGAGGAACCAAAGATCAAATAGCCAAGATCCACTGGATGATCAAAAAAGCAAGAGAGTTCCAGAGAAACATCTATTTCTGCTTTATTGACTATGCCAAAGGCTTTGACTGGATGGATCACAATAAACTGTGGAAAATTCTGAAACAGATGGGAATACCTGACGACCTGACCTGCCTCTTGAGAAACCTATATGCAGGTCAGGAAGCCACAGTTAGAACTGGACATGGAACAACAGACTGGTTCCAAATAGGAAAAGGATTATGTCAAGGCTGTGTATTATCACCTTGCTTATTTAACTTATATGCAGAGTACATCATGAGAAACGCTGGACTGGATGAAGCACAGGCTGGAATCAAGATTGCCAGGAGAAATATCAATAACCTCAGATATGCAGATGACACCACCCTTATGGCAGAAAGTGAAGAGGAACTAAAAAGCCTCTTGATGAAAGTGAAAGAAGAGAGTGAAAATGTTGGCTTAAAGCTCAACATTCAGAAAATGAAGATCATGGCATCCAGTCCCATCACTTCATGGGAAATAGATGGGGAAACAGTGGAAACTGTGTCAGACTTTAGTTTTTTGGGCTCCAATATCACTGCAGATGGTGATTGCAGCCATGAAATTAAAAGATGCTTACTCCTTTGAAGGAAAGTTATGACCGATCTAGATAGCATATTAAAAAGATATTACTTTGCCAACAAAGGTCTGTCTAGTCAAGTCTATGGTTTTTTCCAGTGGTCATGTATGGATATGAGAGTTAGACTGTGAAGAAAGCTGAGCACCAATGAATTGATGTTTTTGAACTGTGGTGTTTAGAAGACTCTTGTGAGTCCCTTGGACTGCAAGGAGACCCAAACAGTCCGTCCTAGAGTCCTGGGTGCTCATTGGAAGGACTGATGCTGAGGCTCAAACTCCAATACTTTGGCCACCTCATGCTAAGAGTTTACTCATTGGAAAAGTCTGTGATACTGGGAGAGATTAGGGGCAGGATGAGAAGGTGATGACAGAGGATGGGATGGCTGGATGGCATCACCGACTCGATGCAGATGAGTTTGGGTGAACTCTGGGAGTTGGTGATGGACAGGGAGGCCTGGATTGCTGCGATTCATGGCATAGCAAAGATTCAGACACGACTATGCGACTAACTGAACTGTTGTGTAGGCTTCTGGTATACAACACTGTGAATCAGTCATAACTGATTATATATGTACATATACTGTCTCTCTTGATCCTTCCCTCCATCTTGCCTTTCTAGGTCATCAAAGAGCACCAGACGGGAAAATGTGTGTTATATAGTAGCTTTCTATTAGCTATTTATTTTGCACATAGTCATGTATATATGTCAATGCTAGTTTCTCAATTCATCCCATAGTCTCTATCCCCACTGTGTTCTCGTCTATTCTGTACACCTGTGTCTCCATTCCTTCCCTGAAGTTAGGTTCATCAGTACTGTTTTTCTAAATTCCATGCATATGGTTTAATATACTGTTTTTGGTTTTCTCTTTCTGACTTACTTCACCCTATATAACCGGCTCTAGGTTCATCTGCCTCACTACAACTGACTCAAATTCATTCTTTTTTACAGTTGAGTAATATTCCATCTATGTACAGCTGTGATATTTCACTCATAAAAAAGGCTGAGCACCAAAGAACGGATGCTTTCAAGCTGTGGTACTGGAGGAGGCTCTTTAGAGACACTTGAACTGTAAGGAGGTCAATCTTAAAGGAAATCAACCCTGAGTATTAATTAGAAGGACTGATGCTAAAGCTAAAGTGCCAGTACTTTAGCCACCTGATGTGGAGAACTGACTTATTGGAAAAGACCTTGATGCTGGGGAGGACTGAAGGCAAAATGAAAAGAGGGCGGTAGAAGATGAGATGATTAGATAATTATCATAAACTCAATGAATATGAATTTGAGCAAACTCTTAGAGAAAGTTGAGGAATATGACATGCTAAAATCCATGAGGTCATAAAGAGTCAGACACGATTTAGGGACTGAACAACAATGACAACAATATTCCATTGTATATGTGTTGTACATCTTCTTTATTCATTCATCTGTCAGTGGACATCTAGGTTGCTTCCATGTCCTGGCTGTTGTAAATATTTCTGCAGTGGACACTGGGGTACATGTGTCTTTTTGAATTGTATTTTTCTCAGGGTATGTACCCAGTAGTGGGGTTGGTGGGTCATATGGCAGCTTTATTCTTAGTTTTTGAGGAATCTCCATACTGTTCTCCAAAGTGACTGTATCAGTTTACATTACCACCAACAGTGCAAGAAGATTCCCTTTTCTCCACATCCTCTTCAAAATTTGTTATTTGTAGATTTGTTGGTGATGACCATTCTAACTGGTGTGAAGTGATACCTCATTTGAGTTTTGAGTTGCATTTCTCTAATAATGAGTGATGTTGAGCATCACTTAATGTGTTTATTGGCTATCTGTTTTTCTTCTCTGGAGAAGTGTCTGCCCATTTTTGATTGAGTTATTTGTTTTTCTGATACTGAATTGTATGAGTTGATTTTGTTGAATTGTATGAGATGATTTTGGAGATTAATATTTTGTCAGTTTTTCTCTTTGTAGTTATTCTCTCCCATTCTGAGGGTTGTCTTTTCATCTTGATTGTAGTTTCCTTTGCTGTGCAAAAGCATTCAAGTTTAATTAGATCCCATTTGTTTATTTTTGTTTTTATTTCCATTACTCTAGAAGGTGAATCAAAGAGAATCTTGTTTTCATTTATTTCAAAGTGTATTCTACCAATGCTTTCTTCTAAGAATTTTACAGTTTCTTCCCTTACATTTAAGTCTTTAATCCATTTTTCTTTATTGTTAGGCAGGGTTCTAGTTTCACTGTTTTACACAGAGCTGTTCAGTTTTCTCAGTAACATTTATTGAGGAGGTTGTATTTTTTCCAGTATATATTCCTGCCTTCTTTGTCAAAGATAATGTGTCCATACCTAGGAATAAACCTACTTAAGGAGATAAAAGATCTGTGTACAGAAAACTATAAGTCCCTGATGAAAGAAATCAAAGACAATACAAACAGATGGAAGGATATACCATGTTCTTGAATTGGAAGAATCAGTATTGTTAAAATGAATATGCTATCCAAAGCAATTTACAGATTCCATGCAATATTTATCAAATTACCAATGACATTTTTCATAGAACTAGAACAACAAATTTTAAAATTTGTATGGAAACACAGAAAACCATGAATAGCAAAAGCAATCATAAGAAAGAAAAACGGATCTGGAGGAATAAACCTTCCAGACTTCAGACCATACTATAAAGCTACAGTCATTAAGACAATATAGTATGGGTTTCCCTGGTGACTCAGTGGTAAAGAACCCACCTGCCAATGAGCAGACACAGGTTTGATCAATGGTTGGGAGAAGATCCCACATTCCATGGAGCAACTAAATCCATGCCCACAACTGCTGGGCCTGTACTGTAGAGGCCAGAAACCACAACTGTTGAGCTCATGTGCTGCATCTATGCATGTGCAACTATGCGGAGCTCATGTGCCCTAGTGCCTGAGTTCCACCACAGGAGAAGCCAGCCTAATGGGAAAACCACACACTGCAACAAAGAGTAGCCCATGCTCACCACAACTAGAGAAAGAAGAGTGATGAAGACCCAGTACAACTGAAAATAAATAAATAAAAGTAAAACAAACAAGCAAATGGTCTGGCTCAAAAACAGAAATATGGAACACAAACAAAAACTGGGAGATAAACCCAAGCTTGTTTAAGAAGGCCAGCATTAAAATCAGGAAAGCTCATGCCAAAAAAGGAAACTACAGGTCAATCTCACTGATGAATACAGATGGAAAAATTCTCAAAAAAATTAACCACAAATTAAATTCAGTAGCCCAGTTAAAAAATCATTCACTGTGATTAAATGGAATTTATCTTGGTATGCAAGACCAGTGCAATGCAGACAAATCAATCAGCATGATACATGATATTAACAGAATGAAAGAAAACAATCATAAATTTACTTCAATAGATGAAGAAAGAGCATTAAGAAAAAAATTAACCTCCATTCATGATGAAAATTCTTAACAAATGTGGCATAGAAGAAACCTAGGTCTACATGTTAGTGTCCATATGTGAAAAACCCACAGCTAACATCAGACTTAATGGTGAAAGTTTGAAAACTTTTCTTCTAAGATCAGGAGTGTGACATGAGTGCCCTCTCACCACTCCTTATCAGCACATTACTGGAAGTCCTAGCTAGAGCAATTAGGCAAGAAAAATAATTAAATGCATCAAAATTGGAAAGGGAAAATACATATTATCTTCAACTGAAAGCAAAATGATTTTATATATAGAAAATCCAGAAGACTCAGTCAACAAACTCTCAGATTTAAAAAAAAAAGTGATCTCATTAAATTTGCATGCATGTATGGATGTGAGAGTTGGACCATAAAAAAAGGCTGAATGTTGAAGAATTGATGCTTTTGAACTGTGAAGTTGGCGAAGACTCTTGAGAGTCCCTTGGACTGCAAGAAGATCAAACCAGTCAATCCTAAAGGAAACCAATCCTGAATATTCATTGGAAGGACTGATGCTGAAGCTGGAGCTCCAATATTTTGGCTGCCTGATGCAAAAACAAACAAACTAAAAACCAGCTCATTAGAAAAGATCCTGATGTTGGAAAAGATTGAGGGCAGGAGGAGAAGGGGATGAATGACAGAGGATGAGATGGTTGGAAGGCATCACCTACTCAATGAACATGAGTTGAGCAAGTTCCAGGAGATGGTGAAGGACAGAGAAGGCTGGCATGCAGTCTATGGGGTTACAAAGAATCAGACATGACTGAGCAACTGAACAACAACAAATTTGCTTGATGCAAAATTAACACAAAAAAATAAGTAGAATTCTATGTACTAGTAACAATATTTCTGAAAAAGATAAAGAAATTGATCCCTTTTAAAATAGCATCAAAATGATAAAATACTTAGGAATATTAACTCCTATACTGAAAACTACAAAACACTGATGAAAGAAATTGAAGAAGATAGAAATAAATGGAATAATATCTTGTATTTATGAATGAGTTAATAATGTCAAAATTCCAATAGGACCAAAAACCATTTATAGATTCAATGCAAGCCTTATGAAAGTTTCAATTAAATTTAAACAGAAGTAAAAAAAATTACTTCTAAAATGTATAAAAAACCACAAATGTCCCTGAATAGCCCAGGAAATCATGAGAAAGAAGAGAAACAGAAGATATCACATTTTCTGATTTCAAGCTATACTGTGAAGCTATATTCATCAGGACAGTATAAGACTGATATAAAAATAGACACATAGACCAATGGAACAGAATTGAGAATCTAGATATAAATTTAAATGCATATGGTCAACTAATATTTGATATGGAGACAAAGAATACTGAATGGAGAAAAGAGAGTCTTTTAAGTACATGGCACTGGGATAATTGGGTATTCACATATAAAATAATAAAATTAGGTGCATATATTATATCAATCACAAAAATTACCTTAAACCATAAAACTCCCAAGGGAAAAACAAAAAAGGAAGACTAAAACTTCCTGATTTTTTTTAATATGATACCAAGAGCACAAGCAAAAGACTAAACATAAACAAATGCAAGTGCATCAAACTAAAAAGCTTCTTCAAGCAGAAGAAACCATTGACAAAGTGAAAATACAATCTACAGAATTGTAAAAATATATTTAGGAGCCAGATATCTGACAAGGGCTAATAATAAGAACAAGTAGAGATCTCATCCAATTCAGCAAAAGTCAATTACAAATTGGAAAAAAAAAAAAGACCAAATTGACATTTCTCTAAGGAAGGTACATGAAAGGCCAACAGCTACATGAAAAGATGCTGGTCAAAATCATGATAATATATCACCTCATACTTATTCTAAAGTTTATCATCAAAAACCAAAAGATAACAAACTGTGGATGTGGAAAAAAAGGAACCCTTGTGCACTATTGTTTGGATTGTAAATTGAAACAGCCACTGTGGAAAATAGTATGAGTAAGTGAGTGAGCGAAAGCCGCTCAGTCGTGTCTGACTCTGTAACCCCATGGACTATACAGTCTATGAAATTCTCCAGGCCATGATACTTGAGTGGCTAGCCTTTCCCTTTTCCAGGGGATCTTTCCAACATAGGGATCAAACCCAGGTGTCTCACATTGAAGGCAAATTATTCACCATCTGAGCCACCAGGAAAGCCCAAAAATACTGGAGTGGGTAGCCTAACCCTTCTCCAGGGGCTCTTCCCAACCCAGGATCTCCTGCATTGCAGGCCAATTCTTCACCAGTTGAGCTAATAGGGAAGCCCTGGAAAACAGAATGGCATATCCTCAAAAAATTAAAAATAAAATTACTATATGATCCAGTAATTCCACTTCTAGGAATATGCCCCAAAGAATTAAAAACATTAACGCAGAAAGTGTGAAAGTGTTGAACTCAATATGACAGCAAATTTGTAAAAATCATCAGTGGCCACAGGACTGGAAAAGGTCGGTTTTCATTCCAGTCCCAAAGAAGGGCAATGGCAAGTAGGGCTGAGCCATCAGGGAAGCCCAATCTCACTTATATATGGAATTTAAAAATTGTTAAAATCTCTTAGAAAAAGATCCAGCCTGTCATTACCAGAGGTAGAGAATGGAAAGAGGGGAATTTGGAAGAATGTGGTCAAAAGCTAAAACTTCCAGTTAGAAGATATTTAAGGACTAAAGGTGTATGTACATTGTAAAGGCTATAGCTAAAGCTGCTGTATGTATAGAAAGGTAGTTAAGAAAATAAACCTTAATAAGAGTTTTCATCAGAAGAATTTTTTTTCCTTTATTCTTTTTTTTTTTCTTTGTACCTATACAATAAGATGGATGATCACTAAACCTATTGTGGTGATCATTTCACCAACATACATAAATTAAAACATCATGATGTACATGTTAATCTTATGCAATCATGTATAGCATCACATATTCTATGAACATGAGTTTGAGCAAACTCTGGGATATGGTGAAGGACAGGGAAAGCATGGCATACCACAGTCCGTGCAGTTGCAAAGAGTTGGACATGACTTAGAGACTGAACAACAACAAATATCATTTTTTTCAATAAAACTGGAAAAGAAGCACTTTCAAAAGAAAGGTATGCCTAAAAACAGAAAAAAGTAAAGTTTTCTGCCTAATAATATTTTTTTAAAAGGGAAAGTGCAAGAGAAACTAAAAAAAGTAAAGTAATTCAAACTAACTAGCTAAGCAACATTGAGTACAGCAGTAAACAAAAATCAACTTCTCAGTAACCAAGAAAAACCGATGAGGTAGCATTAATATTTTGGAGGCCTTATTAATAATTGCAAACAAACTCTAAGATTTTTTGGAATGAATGAAATAAATAAACTTAAAGAACATTAAAGGAAATATATATTAAATATCATTTAAGGATATAAAGTTTAGAGAGAGAGGTATATTATACCCATTGAGAAAAAACTGTATAATAGCAGAGCCAAATTCTTTCTAAAAATATATTTAAAATTAAATCAAAATTTGAGAGCTATTTTCCCACTTTACTATAAACACCGATCTGAATATTTTCAGTCACTATGAAAGTATAATTTAAGCTAGAAAAAAAGAATAAAGAGAGTTTAACCCATTAGGTAGTGAGACTTAAAAATACAATAGCATATTTTGATATCAAAATATACAAATAGGCCAATTAAAACTACTGAGCCTGGAAAGAAATCACTTCAATATGGGAACTTGAAATATAAAAGAAAATAATTTTATAAACAGCAGGAAAATGATAAACTATATCCTAATCCTTGACATATATTCACAATAGAAAAATAAATATTATATAAAATTTCCTCAGTTTTTTAAAAATATTAAATTATTTTATATTTTATTCTATTCTTGGGCTTTTGTTCAGTTGAAAGGCAATATTATTTCATCCAAAGCTTACAGAGTCACAATGTATGAAATTTCCAACCTGATTAACATTTATCAATAGAACTGTTAAACAGCTCTTTGAAATATTTCCAAAAAAATCTAGATAATAAAGTGATTTGCTATCCTCCATAATTTGCAAACATTTCTTTATAATGTACATTCTTTACAACTTTACATGGTATGTTTTCTCCTCTAACTTGAGTCAATTTCATTTATTTCACAGAATTTTATCCCAATATACTTGAAATTATTTTATTAATCTCCCCATTGCCATGTCCGAGGGCACTAAGGCTGTCACCAAGTATACCAGCTCCAAGTAAATATAATATGCCTTGCTGCTGTTAATGGAGAAGGTAATGGCACCCCACTCCAGTACTCTTGCATGGAAAATCCCATGGATGGAGGGCCTGGTGGGCTGTAGTCCATGGGGTCACTAAGAGTCAGAAACGACTGAGCGACTTCACCATTATATATGAACTATAAAGTTATATGTGAAAATTGATTTTTTAAAAGTCTGTAATTATATGTCTCCAAGTTAATAAATGATCTGGATTGATTTATTACAATGCTAATATTAAAAGTTGATCAGAAACTAGAGGAAAAATGTATTATAAATTTTAATGTCTTAAACATAAAAATAGAAGCATCACTTAACTATATCTGCATATCCCAATGAGCAGCTGTTTAATTTGTTTCAGTTGTGTTCCTGTGCCTCTTAGTGAGTACTGTTTGTGTTGCACTGACTGAAGATTCATCATTATTCCTTAGAGAAAGACATTGTATCTGTGTTCACATGAATTAATAAATGAGCAATATATTGGCAGGTGAAGAGTTTTGTCATTTGATTCTTTGAACTTCTTCTGAGGACACTGTGTTTATTACTATTCATTACTTTTAATAAGTGAATATGTGACAGCCTGATTGGTTACTTTTTCAATGTTGTTGAAAGCAAAAAATGAAGCTGATTCAAATGAATGTATTTTTCCCTACATAATCGTGTGTAATCTTGTAAAATAGGAGCAAAATGGATGAAAAAAGAACATCTTGACCTTAATCAAATACTTATTTGTAAGAGGATTACTTCTAAGAAGGACATACAATGATATTGAACATCTGGAAACATGTTTCTTTGATGCTATCTACAAAACACAGTTTGAACACTGCTTATAGACATCATCTAAAATGATAGAACTAGGTTAAGAAACTCAAATGGATACCTTTAAGCTTTTTTTTTTTTAATTTGAAGATAGTAATCCAATGTCACACTTGTAATTAGACTCCAATTAAAAAAATTATATTAAAAAATAAAACAAACAAAAAATAAAATAAAATAATTAAAATTTCAAAACACAATACAGTATTAAACATAGCCACTGATGGCAAATCAGAAGTACCATGGAGTAATCATATTTCAGGCACATGGAAATGAAATTAGCAGCCACTGAGGATCTGATCTCAGACATATTTCTGCACCACTGAGAACTTGGGCTTCCTGTTAATTATCCCTAATCCAAGGACACTCAGTTCAGTTCAGTTCAGTTCAATTGCTCAGTGATGTCTGACTCTTTGAGACCCCCATGAACTGCAGCACGCCAGGCCTCCCTGTCCATCACCAAGTCCTGGAGTTCAAACAGACTCACATCCATCAGGTCAGTGATGCCATCCAGCCATCTCAACCTCTGTCGTCCCCTTCTCCTCCTGCCCCCAATCCCTCCCAGCATCAGAGTCTTTTCCAAAGAGCCAACTCTTCGCATGAGATGGCCAAAGTACTGGAGTTTCAGCTTTAGTATCATTCCTTCCAAAGAATACCCAGGGCTGATCTCCTTCAGAATGCACTGGTTGGATCTCCTTGCAGTCCAAGGGACTCTCAAGAGTCTTCTCCAACACCACAGTTCAAAAGCATCAATTCTTCGGCACTCAGCCTTCTTCACAGTCCAACTCTCAAATCCATACATGACCACAGGAAAAACCATAGCCTTGACTAGATGGACCTTTACTGGCAAAATAATGTCTCTGCTTTTCAATATGCTATCTAGGTTGGTCATAGCTTTCCTTCCAAGGAGTAAGCATCTTTTAATTTCATGGCTGCAGTCACCATCTGCAGTGATTTTGGAGCCCAAAAAAATAAAGTCTGACACTGTTTCCACTATTTTCCCATCTATTTCCCATGAAGTGACAGGAGGATGCCATGATCTTCATTTTCTGAATGTTGAGCTTTAAGCCAACTTTTTTGCTCTCTACTTTCACTTTCATCAAGAGGCTTTTTAGTTCCTCTTCACTTTCTGCCATAAGGGTGGTGTCATCTGCATATCTGAGGTTATTGATATTTCTCCCGGCAATCTTGATTCCAGCTTGTGTTTCTTCCAGTCCAGCGTTTCTCATGATGTACTCTGCATATAAGTTAAATAAGCAGGGTGACAATACACAGCCTTGACATACTCCTTTTCCTATTTGGAACCAGTCTGTTGTTCCATGCCCAATTCTAACTGTTGCTTCCTGACCTGCATACAAATTTCTCAAGAGGCAGATCAGGTGGTCTGGTATTCCCATCTCTTTCAGAATTTTCAAAACAACCTCTGCTAACTGCAACTTTGCTTTTTAATGTTGTTCTCCCTGTAACCATGCAAGTGTTTCAGATTCAACCTATCCTTACTTGATAAGTGTCCTTCCTTCTTACAGTTCCAGTTATAACTCTAGATAAACACCTCACGTAACAATAATCTTGTAAGTTGTTCCTTCATAAACCTCTTCTTTTTTGTAGTCTGCTGGAACATAAATATAATTTTATATCATTATGTGTGTATGTATTTGTGTGTAGTTAACAACAATTTTAGAATTGAAGACTTGATTGAAATGAAGAGTTACCTATTTTGGATTTGTTAGGACTGTAGCCTGAGATATACAGGTTCAAGAAGCTAGGTGGCAGCTAGCAGTTGTTATTTTGAATAGTAGTTGGTGTCATTTTGATTCTGGAAGTAAAACAGCTGGGAGAAAGACCTTGGTCCTTATCTTCTTTGAAGAAAGAATTCAGCAAAGAAACCAAGATTGTGAAATAAAGACAGTGCTTATTAGTAGCGAATGCATGTAGAAGAGCACACAGGTGAACTCACAGTGAATTGTGTGCAGTAGGAGTAGCTTAAGTTACTTAAAAGGGGGATAGTTCCAGGTCGTCTCTGGACAGGCACCTCACTTGTGCCCATATTTAGTCAGGCTTAGGGTCCTTCTTTTGGGAAGGAAATGGTAACCCACTCCAGTGTTCTTGCCTGGAGAATCCAAGGGACGGGGAAGCCTGGTAGGCTGCCATCTATGGGGTTGCACAGAGTCGGACAGGACTGAAGTGACTTAGCAGCAGCAGCAGCAGCAATAGGGTCCTTCTTGGTGTGTGTGTGTCTCTCTCAACCAAGATGTATTTCAGGACAAAGGTTTCTAGGAAGTTGGCAGGACATATTATGGGCTGCACCTCTTTCCTCCTTTTTTCCCTTCCGTAGACCTGTTCTGCATATGTGTCAGGCTGACAAATTCCCTTGACCAAAAGAATGAGGACTCAGTGGTTGCTTTGTCTTTTGCTTAATCAGGCTCCATTGCTCCTGCTGTTATCTTGTTTCAAAGTGTCAGCAGGAGAATAGCTGTAGCTGTTCAGTCTGAGGCCAATCTATCTCACTTGGATTTAGTACAGTTTGCAAAAAAATCAAGTCCTGACTGATGCAGGGACATCAGTCACACCAAATCCTCAGTAGCCACCTGACTCCATCTGTATGCCTGAATTATGATTACTCCTTTATGATTTCAATCTTCTGTCATATTATACAGAAGGTACCATTGCACAGATGTGAGAGAGAAGGATACCTACAAGTTTCAAATTTTTCATTACCAATAGTGGTGATTTGGGTGGTTTCTTCTCTCTCCTTAACATAACATATTTCCCATAGCATATTTCTTCTGAAAGGAAATAAACCTTGAAGATAAAAGAAAATGAGGCAAAAAAGAAAGGGATGGATAGGCATTAGGCAGAAGCCAAACTATATGCAGAGTACATCATGAGAAATGCTGGGCTGGAAGAAGCACAAACTGGAATCAAGATTGCCGGGAGAAATATCAATAACCTCAGATATGCAGATGACACCACCCTTATGGCAGAAAGTGAAGAGGAACTCTAAAGCCTCTTGATGAAAGTGAAAGAGGAGAGTGAAGAAGTTGGCTTAAAGCTCAACATTCAGAAAATGAAGATCATGACATCCGGTCCCATTACTTCATGAGAAATAGATGGGGGAACAGTGCAAACAGTATCAGACTTTATTTTTTGGGCTCCAAAATCACTGCAGATGGTGAATGCAGCCATTAAATTAAAAGACGCTTACTCCTTGGAAGGAAAGTTATGACCAACCTAGATAGCATATTCAAAAGCAGAGACATTACTTTGCCAACAAAGGTCCATCTAGTCAAGGCTATGGTTTTTCCTGTGGTCATGTATGGATGTGAGAGTTGGACTATGAAGAAGTCTGAGTGCCGAAGAATTGATGCTTTTGAACTGTGGTGTTGGAGAAGACTCTTGAGAGTCCCTTGGACTGCAAGGAGATCCAACCAGCCCATTATAAAGGATATCAGCTCTGTGTGTTCTTTGGAAGGAATGATACTAAAGCTGAAACTCCAGTACTTTGGCCACCTCATGAGAAGAGCTGACTCATTGGAAAAGACTCTGATGCTGGGAGGGATTGGGGGCAAGAAGAGAAGGGGACAACAGAGGATGAGATGGCTGGATGGCATCACCGACTCAATGGACGTGAGTTTGAGTGAATTCCGGGAGTTGGTGATGGACAGGGAGGCCTGGCGTGCTGCGATTCATGGGTTCGCAAAGAGTCGGACATGACTGAACAACTGAACTGAACTGAAAGCCACTTCTTTGATTTCCATTTTATGAGGCCACGATGCATGGAGGGATGGCATGTAAAACAAACCTTTCAGCATCTGAGCAAGAAACTCAGACTATGAAAATAATGGAGCATGGGCAACAAAAATGCACAAAAGGTTGATGATCCTATATAACCTTTCACTCAACTATTAAGTGCCAAATGTGGCACTCAACTATTAAGGAAAAATTTTAAGGGAAAACAACTCTAAGTGGCTCCAGGGGCCAAATGTGCATGACCTGGATTTGAAAGCTGGTGCAATGCAGACCTCAATATTCCCCTCAGTGACCAGTCCATACCTTAATTGTCCATAGTTAGAAAGACCCCACCCATTCAAAGGGCTAAAAATAAGATTAAAGGAGGATCAAAGAATCTTGCTGTGTGACCCACCCTCATGAGATGGCTCACACTCTTCTTAAAGTGTGTAACTTTTCCTTCTGCCTTAAATAAACTGCTTTTTTTTTCTTCATGCTCCCGAGAAAGTGTGTGAGTGTGTATTTCCTTTGATTTCTTCATCCATATTATTTTGGATGAATTGAACAAGAGTTTGGACTTTATTAAAACTTTTTTGTGTGTGTCAGAAGTGCAGAGGGAAAGAAGGACAAAGGGAAGGAAATAAGTAAAACACAGAGGAGGGGTTGATTTCTAAATGTCCTCAATAGATAAATTAAAGAAGTACAATATGTCTGTCTAAGAAAAAAAATATAGAGATATCATACACATAATGTGTAGTAGACATATGCCAAAAGGTAGAATCCAAAAAAATACTATATGCTATGAAGAGTAAGGCTAACATTGAGATGTTTTACACTCAATGAGTAGAGTAGTTGAAAAGTATATGTGTTGTTAGTTTATTTGTTTAAAGCTACAAAGTCACAGGTGATCAAACAGCAAAAATATCTGTGTGTAAATAAGAACTTAGAATTGTCCTGCAAAATAATTGTATTATCATATACAATTGCAATAACTTTTAGTAATTTTGCAGTTAAGTGTTGTAATAGCATTTTTGTCTGCATTACAAATCAATATATTTAAATGGACAAAACAATCAGTTTTACTCTGGGTGAAAGTAGACAGGAATGTGCAAAAATATTTCAGTAAGAAAAAGGTAGCAGAAGAGTTTTCACACATAAAACTTTGACCTTTGAAATAACCTGAGAGATACTTGAAAACTCATTCCCTTAAGAGCCTCTGAGAAGATGGGTTTGCCTGAGTAATTCTTGTTCCCTACTGCTTCTGTGTACTATTAAGTATTTTCCCCAGAATAAAAACAGTCATCAAGGTTATTGGTTATTCTAGACAGGAGAAAATAAAACCATTAAAGATAACTAACTGTTTCTTTGTATTTCTTTGAGTAAGAGTGGGTGGAAGTCTAGCTTCAGCTTTTGGGTGGTTAGATGCTTTAAGCCTCATTTTATAAACAGCACAGATTAACCACCTTCATAAATGCTTGAATAAAATTCATAAACATAAATGAACAGCTGGTTTACAAAATTTCGTAGTCTGATCACCCTCCAGTTTTACTAAATGAAGAAGAAAGTACAGGCTTAGAATGTACACTAACTATATAGACAGTGAAGGGCTTTCCTGTGGCTCAAAAGAATCTGCCCACAATGCTGGAGCCCTGAGTTTGATCCCTAGGTTGGGAAGATGCCCTGGAGAAGGGAAAGACTACCCACTCCAGTATTCTGGCCTGGAGAATTCCATGCAACTGTATAGGTTGCAAAGAATTGGACACAACTGAGCGATTTTCACTCATTCACTCACTCGCTCGAAGAAGGCAATGGCACCCCACTCCAGTACTCTTGCCTGGAAAATCCCATGGATGGAGGAGCCTGAAAGGCTGCAGTCCATGGGGTCACTGAGGGTCGGACACGACTGAGCGACTTCACTTTCACTTTTCACTTTCATGCATTGGAGAAGGAAATGGCAACCCACTCCAGTGTTCTTGCCTGGAGAATCCCAGGGACGGGGGAGCCTGGTGGTGTGCCGTCTGTGGGGTCACACAGAGTTGGACACGACTGAAGCGACTTAGCAGCAGCAGCAGCACTTACTCACTCACTCATAGACAGTGAAATCAAGTTCAGTTGGCTCTGAGGGTGGCTTGTGTGATCTATTGAGGCACAAATCCTACTTGGAACTGCATACTGTATATATTATTGAAGAAGTCTTTTTTGTAGTTTTCATATGGGATGAGTTCATTATATCACAAAACAATAATGATAAATCATCCAGGAATTTTGTTAATTAATAACTCAGTGAACCTTAAAGAACAGAAAACAGTTCTGATGTTAGCCGCTTTTCAAATGCTATCAGCATGAAGAAGGGACTCATTCTATCCCTGGAATTATTTATTATACAATATACTATAAATATTTTCACTGGTATGGCACTTCCTTCAACATTGGGTCTCAAAACCATATGATCTTTAGGTAGATTCAAAGAAAAAATAACTTCAAATGCATCATGCCTTGATGCAAAACTTCAAATGCATCATGCTTTGACATCTATTCTGTGCATATTTTCAGGACCAATAGTCTTATTAATGTCCCAAGAGTATAACCAGGGCACTACACTATACCTATAATAATATTGAAGTATAACTATTAATTTTGTTACTTTGGCCATAAGCATGACTGAGCATATGCACACACACACATATCCACACACACACACACACACGCACAGAGTGCTTTATATACATTCTGCCTCTAATAAATTATATTTCAAGTGAAATGTCTGAAATTAATTTCTGTCATCAGTTTTCCATTAAGTAAAGTTGTAAATTGGATGTCGTTAACAATTAGAAAATAAATAAATGATATAACATTTAATATATTTTTTCTTATTTGAAGTTATTCCTTTATCTATTAGCTATGCCAGTTGGCTCTAAGGGTCAGTATGAGAAATTTTGCACAGTTGAAGTGCCTGTTGTGTAGTATAAACCACTTTACAGAGCACAGGAGAGGCTAGATGCAAGTGGATTCAAAGAAGCATAGCCAAACTCCTATTTGTACTGCTTATTATTCCATCTGTGGATCTGGTTTGGAAATTACAGAGAACTTAGTATTTATTTGGGTGTCTAGGCTCAAGAAAAAATATAGGTCAATTAATAAACAATCCCACAGAAATATGAGATGCGATCCAAGATGTCTATAACTGCCTATCAGACTTAGTCTATAGAGGTGATCACATAAGCAAAGAAGCAATAAAGACACAGAACAGACTGGTTGAAAATTGAACCTAGATTTGTAAATTTTGGCAGCAGGGGTTCTATTTTGAGATTTGACAATAGAGGTTATGTTAAATTTGCCTTATTTCTAATTAACATCAATTGTGCATTTTTGAAAAATACCTACATGAAAATGCTAGAAAGCTAACAACACATGAAGAAACTGAAGGGGAGTAGACAGCTAAAGGAATAACACTAATAATAATATTTGTATAGTTTTCATGAGATGACAGATCTCAGTTCTCTCAGTCAGATTAGCAATCAGCTACATAAAAACTCTGCTTTTTTATAGCTAAGTAATATTCCATCATATATACCACATATTCTTTATCCATTCATTTGTTGATAGACACTTAGGTGTTCCCATATCTCTGCCATCATAACTACTGCTGCTATGAATATTAGGGTGCATGTATCTTTTTAAATTAGTGTATGTATTTCTTTTGGTTATATACTCAGAAGTAGAATTGCTGGATCACATGGAAATTTTATTTTTAGTTTTTTTGAGAAACACCTCCATAGTGTTTCCCATAGTAGTTGTGCCAATTTTCTTTCCTACCAACAGTGCATAAGAGTTCCCTTTTCTCCACAACTTCCTCTATATTGTTATTTGTGTTCTTTTTTAAGAGAGACATTCTAACAAGTGGGAGGTGACATTGTGGCTTTGATTTGCATTTCTCTGATGATTACTGATGCTTGAGTATATTTTCATATACCTGTGGGCCATCTATATGTCCTTTTTTGGAAAAAAAAAAAAGTCTATTCAATTCTTCAGCTCATTTTCTAATCAGATGTTTTATTTTGATATTAAAATGAATGGATTCTATATATGTTGGCTATTAACCCCTTATCAATCATGTCATTTGCATACCATGATGCTCCCTGAATTCAGATGATAATACAGAACTATAATCATTAAAACAGTGTGGAATAGGCACATGCACAAAAACAGACAGAATGGAGCAGGATAGAGGGCCAAAAGTAAACTCATGTACCTTTGGTCAACAAAGGAGGCAAGAATGTAAAGTGGAGATAAGATAGTATCTTCAATGAGTAGTGCTGAGAAACCTGGACAGGTACATACATGTAAAAGAAAGAAAGTAGAATATACAGCACATACAACTCGACATCACACAAACAAATAATTCAATTAAAATAAATAAAATAAAGACTAGATCAGAGGTTATAATGTATTAATGGAGAGTACATACAAAGATGTAACATAAAAGGTTTGAGGGAGAATGATAAAATTGTATTTTGAGCATGGTGGTTGATTTATAACATTATGCATTTTTAAAAACTCACATAAAAAAACAAAGTAGATTTATTTATAAAAAATTTTAAATTATAAAATCAATTTTAAATAGAAAAGATACTAAGAGAGTCTAAAATGCTAGGAAACTGCATAATTGAGCCAAAAGAAGGCAGGAAATCCAAAAAAAGAGGAGCAAAAATAAAAGAGAGAATTATACCAATTAGCAGAATGATAAACATGAATCCTAATGTATCAATATATTAAATATCAATTCACCATACACTTCATTTATATTTAGAGATAACATAAATTGTCGAAGAGATTGTCCTTTCCTGCTGCATATTCTTATCATGCTTATGATCAGTTGATCATACAAGTGTGGATTTCTTGTTCCATTTGCCAATATATCTCTATTTATGTTGGTACCACACTGATTTATTTTTGTAGCTTTATGAAATCTAGAAGTGTGATGTCTCCAGCTTTGCTTTTCTCATCAAGATTGTTTTGGTCATTTAAAATATTTTGCCATCCATATGAATTTTAGAATCATATTTCCATTTCTGCAAAAAATGTTATTTGGATTGTGATAGGAATTTTACTGAATCTGTACTTTGCTTTGAGTATTTTGTACATTTTAACATATGAAAGTCTTCCAATCGATGAACATAGGATATAATTCAATTTATGTCTCTGATTTCTTTCATCAGTGTTTTCTGTACATCTTTCATTTCTTTAGTTAAGCTTATGCCTAATATTTTATTCTTTTAATGTTATTGTTAATGGGGTGGATTCCTACTTGCCTTTTCAGGTAGAAAGCTAGATATTCAAATACAAAATAATTAAGTTGGACCTGTATTTCATACCATAGACAAAAACTAACTCACAATGAATCAAATGTTTGAAGGTAAAACAGGAACCTGTAAAAGTCCTAGATGAAAACTGAGAAAAAGCTTCTTGACCTCTGTCGTGGAAACAATCTCATGGATATGAAAAGCACCAGCAACAAAAGCAGAATTAGACAGATGGTACTACATCAAACTTACAATCTTCTGTACAGAAACATATAAAATCAAAAGTTAAAAGGCAGTCAAACCAAAACAGAATAGGAGAAAATATTCACAATTATTATATTTGATGAAGTTAATTTTCATAATATAAGAAACTGCCACAATCCAGTAGCAAATATAGCAAATATACCAAAAATAAATAGGCTAAAGACTTAAATAGAGATTTCTCCAAAGAAGATATGCAAAGGACCAACAGATATCTAGAAAAATGCTTAACATCACTAATTACCAGCAAAATGCAAACCACAACCATAGTGAAATATGACCTCACATCTGGTATGAAGGGGTCTGACTCACATGGGGTCCGACTCTTTGTGACCCCATGGACTGTAGCCTACTAGGCTCCTCAGTCCATGGAATTTTCCTGGTAAGAGTACTGGAGTGGGTTGCCATTTCCTTCTCCAGGGCATCTTCCCAACCCAAGGATCAAACCCGGGTCTGCCGCACTGTGGGCAGATGCTTTACCATCTGAGCCACCAGGGAAGCACAATTACCAGCAAAATGCAAACCACAACCATAATGAGATATGACCTCACATCTGGTATGATAGTTATCAAAAACAACAAATAAGAGATAAGAAATACTGAAGATGTGGAGAAATTGGAAATCTTGTTTCCTTTTGGTGGAATTCTAAACCAATACAGACAACCTGTAAAACAGTTTGAATTTCCTCAAAAAATTAAAAATAGAAATACTATACGATCCAGCAACCCACTTCTGAGTGTCTACCCAAAATAACTGAAATCAGGATCACAACCTAATAGTACCAAGCCCATGTTTGTTGCAGCATTATTCACAATGGCCAAGATATGGAAACAATTTAAATTTCTGTCAACAGGTAAATAAATAAATAAAATGTGGCATATACCTACAACAGAATATTATTCATTTTTATGAAAGAAGGAAATCCTTCAACATGTGACAACATGAATGAACCTGGAGGACTTTATGCTAATTGAAATACACCAGTCAAAGAAGGGCAAATATTGCATGATTCCACGTCTATGAATTGTCTAGCCAGTTTTACAGAAGCAAAGAATAGAATGGTGGTTGTCAGAGGCTGATTAGGACTCAATCACTAATGTGTATAAAATTTCAGTTATGCAAGATGAATTTATTCTAGAGATGTGACATTGAACACTGTACTTAAAGATATCTACACTGAATTGAACACATAAATATCTGTTAAGAGAGTTGACCTCATGTTGTTATCTTATCAAAATAAAATTTTAAATAGATAGATGAAAAAGAGTTTGAAAAAACAGAGACTGAAAAACAGGATATATAAGATCCTATCTATCTTCAAGTGGCATTATACAAATATAATAATTTAAGTCAATAGTAAAACAATGTAAAATACATTACTTTCTAACAAATAGAAAAGAAAAGTGGAGCAACTGTATTAACATCAGAAAAAAATAGACTTGAAGATAAAGAGCATAAGCACAGGTACAAAAGGACATTTCATAATGACAAAATAACTGATTGATCAGGAGGATAAGTTAGGACAGCAGTATTACATTTGTGTGCATAAGATAGCAGAGCTTCAAGGTAGATGCTGCAAAACTGAGAGAAATTAAAGGGAGAAATACAGAAGCCTACAGTCTTAGCTAGAGACATTAACAGATTGTTCAGAAAAGTGGTTTATCTCAGAGTGTAGGAGGATTCAGTGCAAAGTTGAAATTCCTGGGTTGAAGAAAATGTTCTGTTTCTTGAAAGATTTATTTGGTCACTTTAGTTTAAAAATATTTCAAGATTCAACAAGTCATATATTTATGGTGTGTGAAAAATTTAAACATATTAAGTATACACCTAAAAAGTAGTACAGTTCAGTGCAGTCACTCAGTCGTATCCAACTCTTTGAAAGCACATGAATCGCAGCAAGCCAAGCCTCCCTGTCCATCACCAACTTCCAGAGTTTACCCAAACTCATGTCCATTGTGTCGGTGATGCCATCCAACCATCTCATCCTCTGTTGTCCCCTTCTCCTCCCGCCCTCAATTTTTCCCAGCACCAGGGTCTTTTAATATAAGTTAGCTCTTCCCATTAGGTGGCCAAAGTATTGGAGTTTCAGCTTTAACATTAGTCGTTCCAATGAACACCCAGGACTGATCTCCTTTACAATGGAAGGGACTCTCAAGAGTCTTCTTCAACACCACAGTTCAAAAGCATCAATTATTCTGCACTTAACTTTGCTTATAGTCCAACTCTCACATCCATACATGACCACTGGAAAAACCATAGCCTTGACTAGATGGACCTTCATTGACAGAGTAATGTCTCAGCCTTTTAATATGCTGTCTAGGTTGGTCATAACTTTCCTTCCAAGGAGTAAGTGTCTTTTAATTTCATTGCTGCAATAACCATCTGCAGTGATTTTGGGGCCCCCCAAAATAAAGTCAACCACTGTTTCCCCATCTATTTCCCATGAAGTGATGGGACTAGATACCATGATCTTAGTTTTCTGAATGTGGAGCTTTAAGTCAACTTTTTCACTTTCCTCTTTCACTTCCATCAATAAGCTTTTTAGTTCTTCATCACTTCCTGCCATAAGGGTGGTGTCATCTTCATATCTGAGGTTATTGAGATTTCTCCCCGCAATCTTGATTCCAGCTTGTGCTTCATCCAGCACACGGTTTCTCATGATGTACTCTGCATATGAGTTAAATTAGCAGGATGACAATATACAGCTTTGATGTACTCCTTTTCTTATTTGGCACCAGTGTGCTGTTCCATGTCCAGTTCTAACTGTTGCTTCCTGACCTGCATACAGGCTTCTCAAGAAGCAGGTCAGGTGGTCTGGTATTCCCATCTCTTTCAGAATGTTCCACAGTTTATTGTGATCCACACAGTCAAAGGCTTTGGCATAGTCAATAAAGCAGAAATATATGTTTTTCCTGGAATTCTCTTGCTTTTTCAATGATCAAAGGGATGTTGGAAATTTCATCTCTGGATCCTCTGCCTTTTCTAAAACCAGCTTGAACATCTGGAAATTCACGGTTCACGTATTGCTGAAGCCTGGCTTGGAGAATTTTGAACATAACTAGCATGTGAGATGAGTGCAACTGTGCAGTAGTTTGAACACTCTTTGGCTTTGCCTTTTTTGGGGATTGGAATGAAAACTGACCTTTTCCAGTCCTGTGGCCACTGATAAGTTTTCCAAATTTTCTGGCATATTGAGTTCAGCACTTTCACAGCATCATCTTTCATGATTTGAAAGAGCTCAACTGGAATTCCATCACCTCCTCTAGCTTTGTTCGTAGCAATGCTTCCTAAGGCCCAGTTCACTTCACAATCCAGAATGTCTGGCTCTAGGTGAGTGATCACACCATCCTGATCATGTGGGTTTTGATAATCTTTTTTGTACAATTCCTCTGTGTATTCTTGCCACCTCTTCTTAATATCTTCTGCTTCTGTTAGGTCCATACCATTTCTGTCCTTTATCCAGCCCATCTTTGAATGAAATGTTCCCTTGGTATCTCTAATTTTCTTGAAGAGTTCTCTAGTCTTTCTCATTCTGTTGTTTTCTTCTATTTCTTTGCATTGATCACTCAGGAAGGTTTTCTTATCTCTCCTTGCTATTCTTTGGAACTCTGCATTCAAATGGGTATATCTTTACTTTTCTCCTTTGCTTTTCACTTCTTTTGTTTTCACAGCTATTTGTAAGGCCTCCTCAGACAGCCATTTTTCCTTTTTGCATTTCTTTTTCTTGGGGATGTTATTAATCCCTGTCTCCAGTACAATGTCACAAACCTCCATGACATTCTGTCTATCAGATTTAGTCCTTCAAATCTATTTCTCACTTCCACTGTTTAATCATAAGGGATTTGATTTAGGTCATACCTGAATGGTCTTTGTGATTTTACCCAGTTTCTTCCATTTAAGTCTGAATTTGGTAATAAGGAGTTAGTGATCTGAGCCACAGTCAGCTCCCAGTCTTGTTTTTGCTGACTGTATAGATCTTCTCCATCTTTGGCTGCAAATAATACAATTAGTCTGATTTTGATGTTGACCATCTAGTGATATCCATGTGTAGAGTCTTCTCTTGTGTTGTTGGAAGAGGATGTTTTCAATGATCAGTGTGTTCTCTTGCCAAAACTCTTATTAGCTTTTGCCCTGCTTCATTCTGTACTCCAAGGCCAAATTTGCCTGTTACTCCAGATGTTTCTTGACTTCCTACTTTTGCATTCCAGTCCCCATTAATGAAAAGGACATCTTTTAGGGGTGTTAGTTTTAAAAGGTCTTGTAGGTCTCCATAGAATCGTTCAACTTCAGCTTCTTCAGCATTACAGGTTTCAGCATAGACTTGGATTACCGTGATATTGAATGGTCTGTATTGGAAACAAACAGAGATCATTCTGTAGTTTTTAAAATGGCATCCAAGTATTGCATTTCAGATTTTTTTGTTGACTCTAATGGCTATTACATTTCTTCTGAGGGATTCCTGCCCACAGTAGTAGATATAATGGTCATCTGAGTTAAATTAACCCATTCTAGTCCATCTTAGTTCTCTGATTCCTAGAATGGGAAACATTAGTACTACATGTATTTGGATGTTTAGGTGATAGGCTTGCTTTTTACAGTGGTTTGCATCTGAAATTCTGAACTGTTTTCTCTTCATCTAACCTTGAGAAAATGAGTAAATAGATTGAAGAGTAGTAAAGGAAACCAGATTTCACACTTTGAGGAATGGAATTGCATTTAAGTTTGGATGTCAGGGTTTAGAGGGATTGATAGAAATGAAGATCATTGTCTATACTCTTCAAGAAGGTTCAGGCTTTGACTCTGATCTGAAATTTATTGTTTTTCTCTTTGAGTCATTCTCTGTCTAAGTAGAGAGTTTCCACAGACCTCCTATGGATGGAGAAAATAATAAAGACAGAAAACAGAAATCTCTATTTGACAGAAAAATAAAGAGGACATGGGGGTGTTAATTTTCTTACTCTGAAGCTTGCAGTGTGGTCCTATAGTTTTATAACATTAGTGAACTATAAGTGAAGGGTACACGCCAACTCTCTGTACTTGTATCTGCAGCATTTTTTAGAGTCTAAATTATTTCTAAAAAATAAAAATTTAAAAAGTCCCTTGTTCCAGATATAAGTATGGACTATTCTCAAGAAATATCTGACTACTCTTGTGGGTTGTTAAAATCTTCATTATCTCAGTAGTATTAAAAAAATATTTTCTATGATTCATCATTTCAGTTCAGTCACTCAGTTATGTCTGGTTCTTCCTGACCCCATGGACCACAACATGCCAGGTCTCTCTGTCCATCACCAACCCCCGGAGTTTACTCAAACTCATCTCCATTGAGGTGGTGATGCCATCCAACCATCTCATCCTCTGTCATCCCCTTCTCCTGCCTTCAAAATTTCCCAACATCAGGGTCTTTTCAAATGAGACAGCTCTTCACATCAGGTGGCCAAACTGTTGGAGTTTCAGCTTCAACATAAATCCTTCCAATGAACACTCAAGACTGATCTCCTTTAGAATGAATTGGCTGGATCTCCTGGCAGTCCAAGGGACTCTTAAGAGTCTTCTCCAACATCACAGTTCAAAATATCAATTCTTTGGTGATCAGCTTTCTTTAACATCCAACTCTCATATCCATAAATGACCACTGGAAAAAGCCATAGCCTTGATGAGACAGACCTTTGTTGAAAAAGTAATGTCTCTGCCTTTTAATATGCTATCTAGGTTGGTCATAACTTTCCTTCCAAGGAGTAAGCATCTTTTAATTTCATGGCTGACGTCACCATCTACAGAGATTTTTGAGCCCACAAAAATAAAGCCAGCCACTGTTTCCACTGTTTCCCCATCTATTTGCCATAAAGTGATGGGACCGGATGCCATGATTTTAGTTTTCTGAATGTTGAGCTTTAAGCCAACTTTTTCAGTCTCCTCTTTCACTTTCATCAAGAGGCTTTTGTGTTCCACTTCACTTTCTGCCATAAGGGTGGTGTCATCTGCATATCTGAGGTTATTGATATTTCTCCCGGCAATCTTGATTCCAGCTTGTGCTTCTTCCAGACCAGCGTTTCTCATGATGTACTCTGCATATAAGTTAAATAAGCAGGGTGACAATATACAGCCTTGACGTACTCCTTTTCCTATTTGGAACCAGTCTGTTGTTCCATGTCCAGTTCTAACTGTGGCTTCCTGACCTGCATATAGGTTTCTCAAGAGGCAGGTCAGGTGGTCAGGTATTCCCATTTAAGGCTTTGTCATAGCCAATAAAGCAGAAATAGATATTTTTCTGGAACTCTCTTGCTTTTGTGATGACCCAGCGGATGTTGGCAATTTGATCTCTGATTTCTCTGCCTTTTCTAAAACCAGCTTGAACATCTGGAAGTTCATGGTTCATATATTTCTGAAACCTGACTTGGAGAATACTGAGCATTACTCTACTAGTATGTGATATGAGAGCAAGTGTGTGGTAGTTTGAGTATTCTTTGGCATTGCCTTTTTTGGGGATTTGAATGAAAACTGACCTTTTCCAGTCCTGTGGCCACTGCTGAGTTTTCCTAACTTGCTGGCAAATTGAGTGCAGCACTTTCACAGCATCATCTTTCAAGATTTGAAATAGCTCAATTTGAATTCCATCACCTCCACTAGCTTTGTTCGTAGTGATGCTTCATAAGGCTCAGTTCACTTCATATTCCAGGATACCTTGCTCTAGGTGAGTGATCACATCATCGTGATTAACCGGGTGTGATGATCTTTTTGTACAATTCTTCTGTGTATTCTTGCCACCTCTTCTTAATATCTTCTGCTTCTGTTAGGTCAATATCATCTCTTACCTTTATTGAGCCCATCTTTGAATGAAATATTCCCTTGGTATCTCTAATTTTCTTGAAGATATCTCTAGTCTCCCATTCTATTTTTTTCTTCTATGTCTTTGCATTGATTGCTAAGGAAGGCTTTCTTATCTCTCCTTGCTATTCTTCGGAACTCTTCATCCAAATGGGTATATCTTTCCTTTTTTTCCTTTACTTTTTGATTCTTTTCTTTACACAGCAATTTGTAAGGCCTCCTCAGACAGCCATTTTGCTTTTTTTCATTTCTTTTTCTTGGGATGGTCTTGATCCCTGTCTCCTGTACAATATCACTAACCTCCATCCATAGTTCATCAGGCAGTCTTATGATTCATATACTCTCCTTAAAAATGGAATAAGGGTCTTTATTGATCATCTTGGGTTCACAACTTTGAAATTCCTCTGTAAAATAAAAGAAAAATCAGTTACTTTGCAGGCTTCATATGGTAGCTGCTGGTAAGAATCTGCTACACTGCAGACATGTTGTGGGTGTTATGATCCTGATAATTTGTTTTTGTCATGGATGTGATGTCTAAGTAAATTGAAACACTTAGGATGTGTTCTCTGAGTGTGCATTTCTGGAAGACAGTACTGAGCCTCATCCTTTCTGTAAGTTCCCCTGTGCTTTAGGGAGATAATCACATGCATCTTGTATTAACTTTAATTGAATTCTCCAAATATATTTCAAATAATGTCTACAGTGATAATCCAATTCAGTGAGTTTCTTTAATTAAAGGTAACTCAGGCCCTTGATGCTGCCATCATTTTTTTTTTTTTTTTTTAGTTTTGTATTTCTGTGTTTACCGGCTGTTAATTATAGAAAATTTAGAAAAGTATCACAAAATAAAACCAATTAATCCACCATATAAAATTTGTCACAATTAGCATTTTGCTTTGTTTCCTGTGGGGTCACAAAGAATCAGACATGACTGAAGCTACTTAGCCCACCCAACACAGACCAATACAACACGTACTTTTCCTATTCCTATGACTGTGCATTTCACATGTGGGGACTTCTAAGGACTGTACAATAAGATTTACTTTTAACTACTACTTAGGCAGCAAGGAAATCAACCAGTAAATCCAAAAAGAGGTCAAACTTGAATATTCATTGGAAAGACTGATACTGAAGCTCCAATAGTTTGGCTACTTGATGCAAAGACCTGATTCATTCGAAAAGACCATGATGCTGGGAAATGTTGAAGGCAGGAGTAGAAGGAGAAAACAGGAGATGAGATGGTTGGATGGCATGACCGACTCAATGGACATAAGTTTGAGCAAATTCTCAGAGATGGTGAAGGACTGCAAAGCATGGCATGCTGCAGTCCATGGGGTCTCAACGAGTTGGACACAACTTAGTGACTGAACACAACAATACTACTTCACATATTTGACGGTAATCGTCAAAAATTTTACTTGTATAATTTGTCCTTTTAAAAGTATGCCATGTATAACAATTCATTTACTCTTAACCTCTAAGTCATTAAGTTTGTAGTTTCATCATGTGTCGAGGGCCCACTTTATAGGTAAGGAAATTGAAAATTAGAAGGTGGGAAACTGAGTTCATCCTGCACAGCCATAGAAAGTGACATCAGGACACATAAATGCTGGGAAATAGTTTCAGAATTGTTTGTAGAAAGTGCATTTGTACTGTTCCTTTTAACACATTTGTTTATAATTATCGAGAACTATTACATATTGCATTTTGATTAAACTAGAAGAGTTTTATTTGTTCAGCTGCTACAAAGTCCTGCTGAGGCTGTATTCCTTCTGACAGACAAGAGAAATCTACATGCACATACTCTTAAAAACTACAACATGAACACAGGGAAGCATGCTATTTTGTCAAACTCTCCTGTTGCTTAATCCACTATAATTATGGATAATCATTTGCTTATGTAATAGAAGAGCAAAAAGAGATCAATTAGTCTAATATTGAAGTCCACAAGACTAACATACACAATTTCAAAAGGATAAATAGGCATATTGTGCTAAATAAGTTGTGTGTGTGAATTAACAATTCATTTGAGCAGAGGAGGATATTCAGAAAATCAGAAAATCCGAGATTTAAAATATAATTATAAAGGAAGTGCATATATTACTTTAAATAAAGTGCCTGGTTTAAAAATAAATACGGGAAAACATTCAATAGCAAAAATCAACAACACAAATACTTCACTCAGTTCAGTTCAGTTCAGTCACTCAGTCGTGTCCGACTCTTTGAGACCCCATGAATCGCAGCATCCCAGGCCTCCCTATCCATCATCAACTCCTGGAGTTCACTCAAACTCATGTGCTTAGAGTCAGTGATGCCATCCAGGCATCTCATCCTCTGTCGTCCCCTTTTCCTCCTGCCCCCAATCCCTCCCAGCATCAGTGTCTTTTCCAGTGAGTCAACTCTTCTCATGAGGTGACCAAATTATTGGAGTTTCAGCCTCAGCATCAGTTCTTCCAATGAACACCCAGAACTGATCTGCTTTAGGATGGACTGCCTGGATCTCCTTACAGTCTAAGGGACTCTCAAGAGTCTTCTCCAGCACCACAGTTCAAAAGCATCAATTCTTCAGTGCTCAGCTTTCTTCACAGTACAACTCTCACATCCATACATAACCACCGGTAAAACTATAGCCTTGAATAGATGGACCTTTGTTGGCAAAGTAATATCTCTGCTTTTTAATATGCTATCTAAGTTGGTCATAACTTTCCTTCCAAGGAATAAGCGGCTTTTAATTTCGTGGTTGCAATCACCATCTGCAGTGATTTTCGAGCCCCAAAAGATAAAGTCTGACTCTGTTTCCACTGTTTCCCCATCTATTTCCCATGACGTGATGGGAAATAGATACTTCACTATAAATATATAAATATTGTAAGAATCGATTTACACATTCGCTCATTGGCTTCATTCTTGACTGTGTGTCTGTTACCATTAGAAAAAATAAATAAATGAATAACACAATGATGCTTGCACTATAAACTCATGATTACAACTTCAGGTCTGCACTCAGTGTTGCCTGGCAAACTTAAAAAAAAATTTACTAATACATATACTCTCCCACTATCTTCAATGACTTTTATAATTTAGCACAACTACTCTACACACCTTTCTTTAGAAAACAGTCTTGCCTATGTTTTATACATTTTTTTTTTTTAAGATCTCTCTCATCTTCTGGCAACTGTGTCTGTATAACTGATTCCCCCTTTCTTTCTGTGAGGGAGCAGCATACTCATCAACCCACTGCCAGTGTACAGCATCCTAACTGGCCCCTTATTTCACATCCCCCTTAACCATAAAAATATACTTATCCACTCAAATCCTCAAGTGCTTTCTATTCCAACAGTCTGCAGATTCTTACTCTTTCTTCATTTTGAATTTTGAAACATTTCAGTCACAAAGAAAAGTCCAGATGAGCACATAAATACCAGCTACATTGTCCTACTGAGATTTCCTAATTGCTATTTTGCAAATATTAAGGATTTTATTTTTTAATGAATTAACTCTACCATTTGAATTGCCAATGCATCCTTTCCCAATTCACAACTTTCTCTTTTTTCTCTGAAGTTAGCTACTATTTTGCTATTTCAGTCTAGTCTTACATTTTTATACTACATATGTTTAGTTCCATGTACGATATATAGCATGTGTACAACAAATTGCAGTTTATAGTATTTTTAGATTTATCTGCATCATTACATATAGAATTATATCATTTATTTAAGGTGTGCTATGCTCTTCCATCTGGTGATGTCCATGTGTAGAGTCTTGTGTTGTTGGAAGACCGTGTTTGCTATGACCAGTGTGTTCTCTTGGCAAAACTCTGTTAGCCTTTGCCCTGCTTCATTCTTTACTCCAAGGCCAAATTTGGTTGCTACTATAGCTATTTCTAGATTTCCTAGTTTTGACATACTTTTTGGGTATTAATTCTGGAAGGTCTTGTAGGTCTTCATAGAACCATTCAGCTTCTTCAGCATTACTGATCAGGACATAAGCTTGGATTACTGTAATAATGAATGGTTTGCCTTGGAAATGAACAGAGATCATTCTGTTGCTTCTGAGATTGCATCCAAGTACTGCATTTCGGAGAAGGCAATGGCACCTCACTCCAGTATACTTGCCTTGAAAATCCCATGGATGGAGGAGCTTCGAAAGCTGCAGTCCATGGGGTCGCTGAGGGTCGGGCATGACTGAGCGACTTCACTTTCACTGCATTTTGGACTCTTGTTGTCTATGATGGCTACTCCATTTCTTCTAAGGGATTCTTGCCAACAGTAGTAGAAATAATGGTCATCTGAGTTAAATTCACCCTTCCAGTCCATTTTAGTTAGCTGGTTCCTAAAATGTCAGTATTCACTCTTGCCATCTCCTGTTTGACCACTTCCAATTTGCCTTGATTCATGGACCAAATATTCCACGTTCCTAAGCATTATTGCTCTTTATAGTGTCGGTTTACTTCTATCACCAGTCACAACCAGAACTGGGTGTTGTGTTTTCTTTGGATCTATCACTTCATTCTTTCTGGAGTTAGTTCTCCACTGATCTATAGTAGCATGTTGGTCACCTACCAACCAGGGGAGTTCATCTTTCAGTGTCTTATATTTTTGCCTTTTCATACTGTTCATGGGGTTCTCAAGGCAAGAATACTGAAGTGGTTTGCCATTCCCTTCTCCAGTGGACCACGTTTTGTCAGAAGTCTCCACCATAACCTGTCCTTCTTGTCTGGCCCTACATGACATGGCTCATAGTTTCACTGAATTAGACAAGGCTGTGGTCCATGTAATCAGATTGGTTAGTTTTCTGTGATTTTGGTTTTCATTCTGCCTTCCCTCTAATGGAGAAGAATAAGAGGCTTATGGTAGTTTCCTGATGGGAGAGACTGACTGGGGGGTAAACTGGGTCTTTGTTCTGATGGGCAAGTCCATGATCAGTAAAACTTTTACCCAATTTTCTGTTGAAGGGAGGGGCTGTATTCCCTCCCTCTTATTAGACCTGCGGCCAAACATGGTGGAGGTAAGCAAGGTAATGGTCAATACCAAAATCAAATTGACTATATTCTTTGCAGCCAAAGACGGAGAAGCTCTATACAGTCAGCAAAAACGAGACCTGAAGCTGACTGTGGCTCAGATGATGAACTCCTTATTGCCAAATTCAGACTTAAATTGAATAAGGTAGGGAAAGCCATTAGACTATTCAGATATGCCCTAAATCAAATCCCTTACAATTATATAGTGGAAATGACAAATAGATTCAAGGGATTTCATCTGATAGACAGAGTGCCTGAAGAACTATGGACAGAGGTTGGTGACATGGTGCAGGAGAGAGAGATTAAGACCATCCTGAAGAAAACGAAATGCAAAAAGGCAAACTGGTTCTCTGAGGAGGCCTTACAAATAGCTATGAAAAGAAAAGAAGCTAAAAGAATAGGAGAAAGGGAAATATATACCCATTTGAATGCAGAGTTCCAAAGAATAGCAAGGAGAGATAAGAAAGCCTTCCTCAGTGATCAGCGCAAAGAAAGGGAGGGAAACAATAAAATGGGAAAGACTAGCGATCTCTTCAATAAAATTAGAGATACCAAGGGGATATTTCAGGCAAAGATGGGCACAATAAAGGACAGAAATAGTATGGACCTAACAGAAGCAGAGAATATTAAGAAGAGGTGGCAAGAATACACAGAAGAACTATACAAAAAAGATCATGACCCAGATAAACATGATGGTGTGATCACTCACCTAGAGCCAGACATCCTGGAATGTGAAGTGAACTGGGCCTTAGGAAGCATCACTACGAACAAAGCTAGTGGAGGTGATGGAAGTCCAGTTGAGCTATTTCAAACCCTAAAAGATGATGCTGTGAAAGTGCTGCCCTTCATATGCCAGCAAATTTGGAAAACTCAGCAGTGCAGGTCTGGAAAAGGTCAGTTTTCATTCCAATCCCAAAGGAAAGAAATGCCAAAGAATGCTCAAACTTCCGCATAATTGCACTCATCTCACATGCTAGTAAAGTAATGCTCAAAATTCTTCAATCCAAGTTGAAAGACTGTGAACTGTGAACTTCCATATGTTCAAGCTGTATTTAGCAAAGGCAGAGATCCAATTGCCAACATCCATTAGATCATTGCAAAAGCAAGAGAGTTTCAGAAAAACATATATTTCTGCTTTATTGACTATGCTAAAGCCTTTGACTGTGTGGATCACAACAAACTGTGGAAAACTCTTCAAGTGATGGGTATGCCAGATCACCTCACCTGCCTCTTGAGAAATCTGTATGCAGGTCAAGAAGCAGCAGTTATAACTGGATATGGAACAAAGAATGTTTCCAAATCGGGAAAGGATTATGTCAAGGCTGTATATTGTCACCCTGCTTATTTAACTTATTTACAGAGTATATCATGAGAAATATTAGACTGGATAAAGCCCAAGTTGGAATCAAGATTGCTAGGATAAATATCAATAACCTCAGATATGCAGATGACACCATCTTTATGGCAGAAAGTGAAGAACTAAAGAGCTACTTGATGAAAGTGAAAGAGAAGAGTGAAATAGCTTAAAAATCAATATTCAGAAAACTAAGATCATGGCATCTGTTACCATCACTTCACGGCAAATAGATGGGGAAACATTGTCAGATTTTATTTTGAGGGGGGCTCCAAAATCACTACAGATGTTGACTTTAAAAATGAAATTAAAAGACACTTGCTCCTTGGAAGAAAAGTTATGACCAACCTAGATAGCACATTAAAAAGCTATTATTTTGGTAACAAAGGTCCCTCTCCTCAAGGCTATGGTTTTTCCAGTAGTCATGTATGGATGTGAGAGTTGGACTATAAAGAACGCTGATCACAGAAGAATTGATTCTTTTGAACTGTGGTGTTGAAGACTCTTGAGAGTCCCTCTGACTGCAAGGAGATCCAACCAGTCCATCCTAAAGGTAATCAGTCCTGAATATTCACTGGACAGATTGTTGCTGAAGCTGAAACTCCAGTACTTTGGCCACCTGATGAGAAGAACTGACTCATTTGAACAGACCTTGACACTGGGAAAGATTGGAGACAGGAGGAAAAGGGAACGACAGAGGATGCGATAGCTGGATGGCATCACAGACTCAATGGACATGAGTTTGAGTAAACTCTGGGAATTGATGATGGACAGGGATGCCTGATGTGCTGTAGTCTATGGGGTTGCAAAGAGTCGTACATGACTGAGCAGCTGAACTGAACTGAATGCTCTTCCATTAACCGTCTTCCAATAACCATGCTGTGGCTATTTAGATAGAAAGAAAAGCTGTTTCTATTTTTCCTTATTTAAACTGTGTTATGAAAATCCACCTGATTGTCTCTTTTAGTAAAAGTTTGACCAGTTCCATTAAATATTCAGCATATGAGTTATTTGCTCATTGGTTACTCTCATCCTCATCTTAAGTAGATGTTGTTAAATTGCTTTCTAAATTGGTTTTATTAATTTACATTGCTACAAGAAGCAAGGTTGACTTTCCTCCATCAGACCAATGACATATATTACAGTAAGACTATTGAAGTGCTTGGCAGTCTCATGTGTGCAAAATGCATTTGCATTTACCTGACGATTACTGTGATTGACATGCTTTCATACACTGAAGTTTATGTTTCCTTTTCTGTGAATTACTTTTTCACGTATTCTGCCACTTGCTAGGTTTTACATCTTTTTCTAAATCTAAGTTTTATTTTCATTTTCTGGGATAATTTTTTGATGAGTTTATGATTTGAAATATTTTCTTGCAGACAGTGTCATTTCTTTAAATTATGTGCATTTTTATAGAAATATATATTTTATATAATCATATTCATTAACATTTCTTTCTAATTATCTAAAAGCTTTAGTGTTAGTTCTGTTTTTCATATTTAAATAACTAATTTATCTTTATTTTATAGGAAATAAGGATAGAAATAGATTTTTGGGTCTTATTGGTACTTGGTTGACAACCATTATTTCAATTAATTCACCCTTGAATTAATTCACAACTGACCTGTGATGGTGTCACTGACATCCTAATCTTCCTCCAGGTGTGGCACTGTTTCTGGACTCTGTAGTAGGTTCCAATGATTGACCTGTTTTTCCTGAGTACAAACTGTTTTTCTTGTAATAATGTTTATATTGAATCTGAATAATCTTTGAATCTGAAAAGGTCGATTCCTACAACTTATGTTGTTTTTATTTATATTTACTATTCTTGTCCCTTTATTATCTTCTTTTTATATTTTCAAATTGGTTTTGCTTGTGTGTGTTCATCTTGAATTCAACAAATTTATATCTAAAAAAAATTCTGACTTCTAGTTTCATGTCTAATCTTCATTGGAATTTTCTGATTAATTATGTATAAAGAGATAAATATATTTCTAAATAGTACTTTGGTATTCTCCCAAAAGTTTTTATATGTATTGATATCTCTTAATATTAAATTATAAACATTTCAGATTTTCATCTTTGTACACAATTCATTGCAAAGTTTGCATTTTAGATTTCAAACAGAAGAGTTTATTTAGTCAGTTTTACTAAGGTAAATGTACATAAAGCAAATTTCACCCTTTTAAGTTCACAAATTCATTGAGTGTTGCCAAACATACTGTCATGGAATCATCACTGCAAACAAGATATAGAACAGTTTCATCATCAAAAACAATGCCCTCATACTTCTTTGTAGCCAATCCTACACTCTTCCCCATTTGGGGTCACCCTTGGTTAATGCTTCTCTTAGTAATATTTTAAAATCAAATATTAACTATTAATATTAAATATTAATTAATAGTATAATTGTGAAATATAAATTAATAGTTTAATTAAGAAAATACAGTTTTCTTAATTTTAATATAACTGGGGTTAGATCTTAAAATACAGTTCTGTATTTTAAATGGATTCTGAAAATGATTCACAATTACTTTATGATCTAGTATTAATCACAGGGGAGATGAGCCAAGGGAAGCTACCTGATTTGTGTAGGTAGATCAATATCAAAAGGCTGTTGTTTTAACTCTTTGCCATTAGTGGTATCTTGTGGTTGTTGTTGTTCAGTCGCTAAGTCATATCCAACTCTGTGCAACCCCATGTAGTGTGGATCACAGGCTCCTCTGTCCTCCACTATTTCCCAGAGTTTGCTCAAATTTATGTCCATTGAGCTGGTAATGCTATCCAACCGTCTAATCCTCTGCCACTCCCTTTACCTTTTGCCTTCAATTTTTCCCAGCAATTTTTCTTTTATTGAGAGATACAGCCATATTTTTTTTCCTATTGTATTTTTTGAGTACTGCATAAAAGGGAAAAATGAAAAGATTGCAGTTCTTAATAACTTAACATAATTTGAAAGAGAAGTTGGGAAATCGAAATTGCCAATGCCAGGGGTGGCCACATCTCCTATGTCATAAACTTAACACAAGTACTCCAGTTGTTAGCCAGTTTGAAACTGCAATATATTCCTTGACCATTTGCTTCCAGGTCTTTGGATTTGAAAAAGACAAACATCTTTGCCTGGTTCCCCTTGAAATCAGAGCCAGTAACATTTAAAGAAAAAAATAAAAGAAACAACCTTTAATATTGTCCAGCAACTGTATTACCATACCCCAGTGTATTTGATCCTGATCCTCTAGACTGTCAGACTCTTTTATTTAAAACTAAGATACCTCTTCCCTGATTCCTCCCTCTGAGGTGACATCTAGTTCTATGATTCACCTAGATAATAAGGTTAATAAGAGAATAATGAGTTTGGCTTTAGGTACCAGTGAATCTAAATTGCTGTGGTCAAAAAATTTAGGATTTTTTTGTTTTCCTTTCTGGTAAAATAAAACATCCAGAAGTAGATAATCAACCAGTAGCATATTTTCTCAAAGTTATTAAGGGCTCACTTTTAGCACATATTTTTGCCTTCAAATCTGAAAATAATTGCTGAGCCTCCTGATTTGTATCACTATCCAGGCAGGAGAAATGTGTAATGAACAACAGTCCAAAGGGACAAATGAAAATGTCTTTATCTTAAGAAACTTTTTCTTTTTGTCTGGAAAATTAAAATTACTGTCTCAAGAATTTTAGCTATTCCCCCTTCTCCTCAGGCTGATACATGACCCCCACCTACTCCCACAGTGGAGTCTTGGAATCTGTATCTCATCTTCCCATCTGTGGCTCCGCATGTGCTGCTCACCTCCTGACTCAGAGTGAAGGCTTGAAGCAGCATCTAGGCCTCAAGTGATCTACCTGGCCCTGGGTGTTCTTTCAGCATCCATCTCTTGCTTCTGGTATGTGTGTTTAGCACCAGCTGTGCAAATCCAGTTTCTGTGGGATGCTAACACTGCTTAGGTCAGAGGAAATGGGAGCTGAATGGGAACGGATGTGAGTTCATGAGTCTACCTTTATGAAGGTCCAGCTCATGCTCCCAGGTTTTGCCCTTCCCCCAAGTTACATCCAACTTTTACCCCAACCACCTGCCTGTGGGCTTAAAGCTACAGCATCAGACATGAATACAACAGCCTTAGTCATACTGCTTAACCAGCTTCCAAGACTGCACAAGGGAAAGTGTGCAGTGAACTCTCTCCCTTTCTCTCTCTCTGGGTATATGCATATATCAGTAGCAGTAAATCTACTTCTCTAATTAAACCCTGAATGATACATAGTTTGGAGTTGTAAATTGATTTTTGTTAACTGGTCTTTAGTGAATGTCTTGTACTTTTAATGTTAAACATTATTTTCCCATAATTTACTATAGATACATATTTTTATGTTTTATTTTAGTTACTGTATTAATCAAATTTCTCCACAGAAAGACAAGAAATAATTGAGAAAGATTTATTTTAAAGAATTTTCTCATGTAATTATGAAGGTTCAAGTCCAAAATCGTATGGGGGAGGTAGGCTAGAGTTTGAGACCAAAATCTGTCTGCTGACAGAATTCTTTCTTGCTTAAGGGAGATCCATCTTTGCTCTATTTAGGCCTTCAACTTGTTGGATGCAACCCACCCACAATAGGGAGGACATTCTACTTTACTCAAAGTCTACAGATTTAAATGCAAACCTCGTTTAAAGATGTCTTCCCTTCACAGAAACATCCAGAAAAATGTTTGACTAAATATCTGGGCAACATAGTCCAGCAAAGGAGATTTATAAAATAAGCCATCACAGTTAGTATTGATATGATAAATCTTTTTCAACCCTTGGCTTTCTAATGTTCAATCTGTTTATTAGTTATGTCTCTTGTAAGCATTTTAGCTGGGTTTTTGAATTTTAATGAAATTTGGTTTTTATCATCGGTGAGATTGTCATATTTATTTGTGATTATACATCACACAATAGTCTGTAGGGTGTATATAGGGTTCCCTGGTGGCTCAGACCTAAAGAATCTGCCTGCAAGGCAGCAGATACCGGTTTGATCCCTGGGAAGATCCCCTGGGGAAGGGAATGGCCATCCACTCCAGTATTCTTGCCTGGAGAATTCCATAGATAGAGGAGCCTGGCAGGTGAGCTACAGTCCATGGGGTCACAAACAGTTGGACACGAGTGAGTGACTAAGACTGTATTTCTTATTTGCCTTTGTATTTCTTAGCTTCATTTGTGTTTTTCATGCTTAAGTTTGGGTTGATCAAGTGTTTATATTTTATTTTTATTTTTCTTGGTATATTTAGGAAGTATAGAAAAGTTTCATTTATGTATCTCTTACCCTTAAAATGTTAATATACTGGTGCAGTGGGATGACCCTGAGGGATGGTGGGATAGGGAGGGAGGTGGGAGGGGGGATCAGGATGGGGAACACAGTACACCAGTGGTGGATTCATGTCAATGTATGGCAAAACCGATACAATATTGTAAAGTAATTAGCCTCCAATTAAAATAAATAAATTTATATTAAAAATGTTAATGTGCTTAATCAAATTTTAAATGTTTCTAACAAAGACTAAAATTATTCAGCAACTCTTTCCTCTTCTTGAATAAGCCAAAGCCCTTAGAAAAAATTAACTTCCTATAGATACAGTCTTTGAAATAATTTTCAGTGCCCTTGCTGTCTAGAGATGCAGTTTTGCCTTTTGAACACAAAACACTAGCCTAGTTTTTATACTCAACAGTTAATTTAGTTGTATATTGCACTTACTATTTGCTTGCACTGGTCTTTAATATTTCATGCCATATCCTTGGGAAACATTTTCACTACTGAAGTAGAGTCTGATACTATTTCTTTTAATTTCCTTAATAAATGAATCTCTTTGTCATTTTATGATGCCAAATGATTGTGTCTGCATCATTTTGAACTGGTTAACATGGCCAACTACCTCCAATCCTGCATAGAGTTTATTGTGACAATTAACTTTTTAAAAATATTCAGTGGTTACAATTTATTTAGAGTCTATGAAGTATTTTATCATCCATTCATTTCTTCACTTCTGACTGTTTAATAATTCCATATTATCATTTTGGAATGATTTTCCATCTTTTTTCTCTTTGAGAATCCCAAACATACTTATTTTAAGAGAAAATGAGTATTTTTTAATAAAAAAAATTCTCATTTGATCTGGGTGAATTTACTTTTTTATAGTGGATGCTAGCAGCTTTCCTTTATAGTTTAACATTCTTTATATATTTTCAAAATTTTGTTTGAAAATATACTGCTGCTGCTGCTAAGTCGCTTCAGTCGTGTCCGACTCTGTGTGACCCCATTGATGGCAGCCCACCAGGCTTCCCTGTCCCTGGGATTGTCCAGGCAAGAACATTGTAGTGGGTTGCCATTTCCTTCTCCAATGCATGAAAGTAAAAAATGAAGGTGAATTCACACAGTCGTGTCCGACTCTTAGCGACCCCATGGACTGCAGCCCACCAGGCTCCTCTGTCCATGGGATTTTCCAGGCAAGAGTACTGGAGTGGGGTGCCACTGCTTTCTCCATGAAAATATACTAGTAACTAGTAAACATTATTATTTGCTTTATTTTTTGTCATTTCTTTTCCTTTTTGAGTTCTTTTTTCCATGTTTCCTTTCTAGTTTGTTACTTTATAGGTGTCTCCACTCAATCCTGAGAACCAATATTTGTATAAATGTTTGGAACATTTGCTACATGGTTATATTGAAGATAGCACAGGGATGATAGCAAGCCAGCAGTTTGTATTCTATTTGTGAGAGTGTAACTGTGTTATTATCAGTTCATTTCAGTCACTCAGGCACGCCCAACTCTTTGTGACCCCATGGACTGCAGCACACCAGGCCTCCCTGTCTATCACCAACTCCCGGAGTTTACCCAAACTCATGTCTATTGAGTCGGTGATGCCATCTAAACATCTCATCTTCTGTCATCCTCTTCTCCTCCCACCTTCAATCTTTCCCAGCATGAGGGTTTTTTCCAATGAGTTAGTTCTTCACATCATGTGGCCTAAGTATTGGAGTTTCAGCATCAGTCCTTCCAATGAATAATAAGGACTGTTTCCTTTAGGATGGACTGGTTGGATCTCCTTGCAGTTCAAGGGACTCTCAAGAGTCTTCTCCAACACCACAGTTCAAAAGCATCAATTCTTTGGTGCTCAGCTTTCTTTATAATCCAACTCTCACATCCATACATGACTGTGTCATTGGGTAAATACATAACATTGGTAATATTTTCCTCACTTGTACAAATGAGGAAGCCCTACAACAGCCTCTGATTGTGAAAGGAGAGTCTGGCCCTTGGTTTCTCTCTTATGACAGAAAAGGCATGCCTGCTATGCTAGAACTCTTGCCTTTCATGCCTTCCTAGGAGTATGTGCTTAGTCTCTCAGTTGTTTCCAACTCTTTGTGACCCCATGGATCGTACCCACCAGGCTCCTCCCTCCATGGGGATTATCTAGGCAAGAATACTGGAGTGGGTCACCATGCATTTCTCCAGGGGATCTCCCAACCCAGGGATTGAACCCAGGTCTCCTGCATTGAAGGCAGATTCTTTACTAGCTGAGCTACCAGGGAAGACCAAGAATACTGACATGGGTAGCCTATCCCTTCTCAGGGGAACTTCTCAACCCAGTAATAAAACTGGGGCCTTCTGCATTGCAGGTGGATTCTTTACCAGTTGAGCTACAAGGAAGCTTCTCTTAGGAGCATCAGTTCAGTTCAGTTCAGTCACTCAGTCGTGTCCGACTCTTTGCCACCCCATGAATCGCAGCACGCCAGGACTCCCTGTCAATCACCATCTCCCGGAGTTCACCGAGACTCACGTCCATCGAGTCAGTGATGCCATCCAGCCATCTCATCCTCTGTCATCCCCTTTTCCTCCTGTCCTCAATCCCTCCCAGCATCACAGTCTTTTTCAATGAGTCAAATCCTTGCATGAGGTGGCCAAAGTACTGGAGTTTCAGCTTTAGCATCATTCCTTCCAAAGAAATCCCAGGGCTGATTCCCTTTAGAATGGACAGGTTGGATCTCCTTGCAGTCCAAGGGACTCTCAAGAGTCTTCTTCAAGGCCACAGTTCAAAAGCATCAATTCTTCAGTGCTCAGCTTTCTTCACAGTCCAACTCTCGCATCCATACATGACCACTGGAAAAACCATAGCCTTGACTAGATGGACCTTTGTTGGCAAAGTAATGTCTCTGATTTTCAATATGCTATCTAGGTTGGTCAAAACTTTTCTTCCAAGGAGTAAGCATCTTTTAATTTCATGGCTGCAGTCACCATCTGCAGTGATTTTGGAGCCCCCAAAAATAAAGTCTGACACTGTTTCCACTGTTTACCCATCTATTTCCCATGAGGTGATGGGACCAGATGCCATGATCTTCATTTTCTGAATGTTGAGCTTTAAGCCAACTTTTTCACTCTCATCAAGAGGTTTTTTAGTTCCTCTTCACGTTCTGCCATAAGGGTGGTGTCATCTGCATATCTGAGGTTAGTGATATTTCTCCCAGCAATCTTGATTCCATTTTGTGTTGCTTCCAGTCCAGTGTTTCTCATGATATGCTCTGCATATAAGTTAAATAAGCAGGGTGACAACATACAGCCTTGACGAACTCCTTTTCCTATTTGGAACCAGTCTGTTGTTCCATGTCCAGTTCTAACTGATGCTTGCTGAATTGCATACAGGTTTCTCAAGAGGCAGGTCAGGTGGTCGGGTATTCCCATCTCTTTCAGAATTTTCCACAGTTTATTGTGATCCACACAGTCAAAGGCTTTGGCATAGTCAATAAAGCAGAAATAGATGTTTTTCTGGAACTCTCTTGCTTTTTCCATGATCCAGCGGATGTTGGCAATTTGATCTCTGGTTCCTCTGCCTTTTCTAAAACCAGCTTGAACATCTGGAAGTTCACAGTTCACGTATTGCTGAAGCCTGGCTTGGAGAATTTTGAGCATTACTTTACTAGTGTGTGAGATGAGTGCATTTATGTGGTAGTTTGAGCATTCTTTGGCATTGCCTTACTTTGGGATTGGAATGAAAACTGACTTTCCCAGTCCTGTGGCCACTGCTGCGTTTTCCAAATTTGCTGGCATATTGAGTGCAGCACTTTAACAGCCTCATCTTTCATGATTTGAAAGAGCTCAACTGGAATTCCATCACCTCCTACTTAGGAATATAGGAGTCACTAAGTCTTACACAGTCTTATTTTGGCTTCTTTGACAGCACACTTTCCTGATTTCTTTTCCAAACTTTTGGTGCTCATTTTAAATTCATTTTTTAGGCACTTCTTTTTCAGTTGTAGGCTCCCTTGGCTTTAAATAACACCTTTATGCTGACAATACATCAATTTATATCCCTAATCAAGACCTATTCTCTAAGTCCCAGACAATTAAGTGCAGGTAATTCATTGTTAATTGGCTGATTGGACTGAAGGGCCTAGAGACCTTGTTGGGATTCTTGTGTTCACATACACTTTTCTTGGCTCAAGTGTTAATCTCAATATTTTCGTACTGGAGAAACTTAACTCTTGATGTCTTTTTCAGTGTGGTATCTGTGCTCTGCTGGTGTATGATGTTTCCTCACTGCCTTCTAAAGTGTACCACACTGACATGCCTAGAAATAGGACCCCGGATCAAAGAGAGAAAGATGCAACTAAATTCTTAGCAAGAAAGGCGTCATATGAGAAATTCAATAAGTTAACTTACCAAGTGGCCCAACCTGCGGAAAAGTCCTGTACTAAATCAAGTATCTCGTGGATCATGTAATCCCATGATAATCATTTAATTCCATCAAATGCATGACAACTTAGCTTAACTGTCCCTTACTCCTGGTGTGTGCATGCTTAGTTACTGAGTCATGTCTGACTCTATGTGATCCCATGGACTGTAGCCTGCCAGGTTCCTCTGTTGATGGCAGTTCCCTGGCAAGAATTCTGAAGTGGGTTGTCACTTCCTTCTCCAAGGGATCTTCCTGATCCAAAAATCAAACCCTTGTCTCTTGCATCTCCTTCATTTGTAGGTGGATTATTAACCACTGAACCACCTGGGAAGCCCTTCCATTATGCCTCACCACAACTTAAATCCTAGAGCTGATTTAGAAAGACCTAAATGATCCAGTATCAAATCATTCCATTCTCCTCTTCTAGCTAACCTATTTGGTTTAGCTATCTTCAAGATGCAAAACACGTCTGTGTGGGAGGAGAGAGACACATATACTAGGTATGGAGTGGTGTGAGACAGGATAGGAAACTCACTTCCTGACCTCATTCGTTGGCAGAAAGATATGATATTTTTCTCATCTAACCATGATACTCATGATGATGATGTCAGAGAATGTATGTGCTAAGGATTTATAGTTTTCCATAGCCTGACTATTTGTCTGGAAAACAAACAACAAAAGAACACTGGGACTTCAGGCATGATGTTGAAAAGCAGAGTTCAGAAAGTCAGTTGCTGGAGTCCCAATCTGTTTCCACTTACAACACCCAACCTTAGACAAAAGAACTGGGAGCTTAGTCATTCCAGTTCTATTCTGCACTGGGAAATACTTCACAATGGGTGTCTCTCCTGATGGGATTATTTATAATTGAAGTTATTAGATTAGGGAGGAAACTGCCACCCTCATTAGATTAAATTCATTTTAATTAGTGAAGATTTGCTGTCTAGAATAAAATCTTCATCTTTTAGACAGTACAATTTATTTAAATTATAAACATTGTCTTTAATTTACTAGTATCATAACACATGTGTGCTGTTATAAATATAGAAAATATTGATCTTGTTGGAAGAGATCATGAAGAGGACATGAATGACTGCTTGTTGACCTGCAAACTGGACCCAGGCAACTTGAAGCTCCTCCGATCCTCCCCATCCTAGAAATGTACTTCTGCCCATTGTTCCCACAGTGGGAGCTGTGAGATCATCTGAACAGTATGTGACTGAACTCAGCTAAAGTGAAAGTGAAAGTGAAGTCACTCAGTCCTGTCTGACTCTTTTCGATCCCATGGACTGCAGCCTATCAGGCTCCTCCGTCCATGGGATTTTCCAGGCAAGAGTGCTGGAATGGATTGCTATTTCCTTCTCCGGGGGATCTTTCCAACTCAGGAATCAAACCTGGGTCTTCTGCATTACAGGCAGACACTTTACTGTCTGAGCCACCAGGGAAGCCCCAGTTGGCTCAGTTAATCAGTCTATATAAACTCATAAGAGTCTGGTCTGTGGGCATGGAGATCTAGTTCTCTTGTGGTGCCCAAGATAAGCCTCATTACTAAGGCTTTGCTTATTAAACCTGCCACCTCCCCCTCTGGAGTCTGGCTCTTCCTTGGGCCTCTCCCTGCCCTCTGAGTATGGGGTTATTCCAAATTTTACCAGGGAAGCTTCCAAGGATATGGACCAACAGATCTGAGTATATAGTAGATATTTTGCTCTCTATTTGCAATCTCTCTCCAACATGAAATCCAGAAACGTGAAGGGTAACTGCCGGGGTCCAGCCCTGGCTGATCCAGGGTATTCAAAGGAGAGACGGCATAGGCGAGGGTCAGGAAAAAACTGCTTAATTACACTTTAATTAAGGATACAAAGAGTAATAGAATGAGGATAGCTCAGTAGGAAAATTCAGTGGAGAAAAGAGGCTGAGTAGCTTGGTTTACGCGGGAGACCAATACAACTTCAAGACAAGAAGTTTCCACCACTTACGTAGGCCGCAGGCGTCCTTCCATTCTCCCGAAGGAGAGGAGACACTGAGGCCTCCCCGGTCGGATCTTAGAAGCCCAGGCAATTAGCAAGCATGGCGGGTTCCACGCTCCAGATGGAGACTCAGCCAGAATTTGAGACCGAGAGCGACATGGGGAGACCAAGTTTCGGTGAACAAGGCCCGCACTTTATTTTCCAAAGTAGTTTTTATACCTTAAGTTGTGCATAGAGGATAATGAGGGAAGGGGTGGAGTCATGCAAGGACAGCAGTTCCTGGTCCTAATCGAAGCCAGGCTTTCAAACTTATCATATGCAAAAGTTCAGGTGAATTACATCATCTTCTGGCCCGGAGGCCTGTTAACATTTTAAGAAACTTATTTTTCTCTAAAGGTGATTATTCCAAAGTCAGGCACCAGCCTCCAAAAAAAGCATTGGACAAAGCTGCATTTTACATTTCTATACACCCATTATATCAATCAATACACTGCCAAGGACACAGTAGGTAAGGAGTATGGAGACTTAGCAGCAAACTTTGGCTCAATAAGTGAAAAACCCTTCACCAATACAATTTCTAATCAATCTTTTAACTACTCAAAGGAATCTGTGTTTAGACAGTTTAGAACATCTCCTGCCTCTCACAGTTGGGAGGCTCTGAACAGTCACATGTGGCCAGAAAAACCTATTCAGGCAGGCTAGAGGATTTCCAAAGGAGTTTGTAGGTTAAACACTGTCACACCCAGGAATTATTCACTGGAGCTGTAAGCTAATTCTTTTTTTCAGAGAGAGGTAGTGGGGGACAGCCCCCCGTAAAGTCAGAGGTGTAGGTGAGAGCACAAAGCCTAAAGTAGGCAGACTCTGGTTTGGGGGTAGATGCTCGAGAATTTCCAGGGGGACTCCTGAGGCTCAATCCCGCCTTTGCGTATGCCGAGCCTCCTTCCTCATGACCTTTGTCATGGGCGGAGTTCCTCACGCTGGCTCCCGGCAGTGATAGAGTTCCTGTTGAGCTATTCCAGATCCTGAAAAATGATGCTGTGGAAAGTGCTGCACTCAATATGCAATATGCACTCAATATGCAATATGCCAGCTCCTGGCAGGTAACAACTGTTATCTACATTTTAGATTGGAGTGTGAGACCTTTTAGAATTCAGTCAAAACCTTTTCATCTCTTTCATCTTTTTCTTTCCAGTATAATACATCCCCCCTCAATGTTTCTAAATTAGAGGTCACCTACAATAATTTTTCCTATCATATATATTAACTATTTGTCAAAGTATTAAAGACATACTGTAGGTATATATGGTATATGTATATTCATTCTATGCATCATATGTGCATCACTTAGTCGTGTCTGGATCTTTGCAGTCCTATGAACTGTGGTCTGTCAGTCTCCTCTTTCCATGGAATTTTCAAGGGAAAAATACTGGAGTGGGTAGACATTTCCTTCTCCAGAGGACCTTCCTGACCCAGGGATCAATCCCCAGTCTCCTTTACCATCTAAGCCACCTGGGAAGCCCTATGCATTATATACCTATTAAGAATTTAGGTTATTTCTAGTTTACTCATATTCTTTTCTTCATCTCCAGTCATTTTTTTTTCTGTACAAAAACTGTATTATATCTCATATGACTCTATGTATCTATGCTTTGTCATCACTTCCTCAAGTCCATTCAATGTCAAGCTATTTAAATTACACTCCCATTTTCATCAAGGTGAACACTATTCTCTAAGGGACCTTAAAAATGTCTATGTTTCAATTTTAATGACCATTCTATTTGATTTTCTGACACTTTTTGACAGAGCTGATTGCCCTCTTTTCCCCAAATTCTTCCTTTACTGTACACTCAAGCCCTTCCTTGTGATCCTCATACAAAACCTGCCAATCCTTCTCTGTCTTTATTGTTAAATCTTCCTCTTTCTTACCTTTAAATGCTGGGATATTTGGAACTTGTTAGCTGTTCTCCTTGCCTACTCAGTGTTCATTCTCTAGGTGGGCTCATACCACATTATGTCTTCTACTCCATTGTTTTGCAAAGGTTTCAGCATTGGTCTTTAAGTTGAACTCTAGACTTGAAAAGTTTGTTTATTATCACTACTTGAATGTTTAATATACTGGCTAAATTTAGTGTTTCCAGGACAGTACTGTTGAGTCTCCTCCCCTTAAAAATAAACAGACACAAAATCTGCTTTGTTTCTTCCCCCTGTTTTACACTTCAGAGAATACGACACATGATTAATTTAACTGCTCCAGAGAAGACCTTAGAAGACATTATCTTTTCCTCTTCATCCTCTTACATCTATCATCTAAATTAACAAGTTTTTTTTTTTTTTTTTTCCAGGTCTGCCTTTGATCAGTGATTTAGAGTTTACCACCCTTTTCAAAGTCACAGTTGAATCCCATGTTGAATCTCCAGCAGGTCTCTTTTCTCCCACTCTTGCCCCTCTACACAGTTTTTCTACTCAAGAAATAAAGTTATCATTTGAAAATACAAATCAGATCATAAAACTGTACAGTTCAAAATATCCCAATGGATTTCCTTCTTTCTAAGGGAAAAAAAAAAAAAATGTTGATCATAGGGATGTATCAGTCCAATGTGATATGCTGATGTTCAGACCACAAAATGATTTTTCTCTAGCCACACTGACCATCCTGATGCAATTTTCTAGGTATTTGCATTTTCTGTTCCTTCTATCTGAAATAATTTCTCTACAGATCCTTGCATCATATGTCATTTCTTCAGAAAAGATGTTCTTATAAAATATACCCCTCTTCACTGTCCCCAGTAAGCATTTTTTGGCACTTAGTTGGAGCTCAACAAGTATTTACTAAATGAATGAAATACAATACAGATCATATGTATTATTATCGATTCTTAAGACAACATGATTACTTATCTAGAACATAGGTGCTGCCCAAGGAGTGTGTAGAAATATGAACAAATATTTTTTTGTGTTCCAGGATTTTCTCAATGAACACTTTTATTAAAAAAAAAAAAAAGATTTTACAAAATTGTGAAAGTGAAGTAGCTCAGTCGTGTCCGACTCTTTGTGACCCCATGGACTATAGCCTATCAGGCTCCTCCTTCCGTGGGATTTTCCAGGCAAGAATGCTGTAGTGGATTGCCATTTCCTTCTCCAGGGGATCTTCCCGACCCAGGAATTGAGCCCGGGTCTCCCTCATTGCGGGCAGACGCTTTACTGTCTGAGCCACCAGGGAAGCCCTTACAAAATTGTGGACTCATGAAAAGTATAGTAATTTATTAATGAAGAGTAAAAAGGTGTATAAAGTTTTAAAGGATGTAAAGATGCTTATCTTACATATTTTCTTAATGTCCAACCATCACAGATGAGGAATTCATAGTGTCCAAGCACATGTCCTCCTCGTCAGGTACAGGAACCATCTTTTTATGTGTTTTTTATTGCCAAATGCACCATTTCTTCATAATTCCTGTGTTCCCCTAAGAAAAAGATGGTAGTGCTCATATTACTCACTCCCTAGTTTGTTGGGCCCTGTTTCTGCTGAATAGTAAAGACTATCTAGCCCTTTATTTTTTCAATAACTGTCACTTAGGTGCTGGTCACATTGTTACTCTAACACCTCATCCATTGTGTCTACTGTGCAACAATGACTCTTTCAAAGGCTTTCACTGTTTTTGGTTAATGATGACCCCCAAGTGCAAGTTCTGTCCAAAATATGCATTAGCATATGAATGTAATCTGTTTCTTTGTTATGTGAAAGTTTTCTCCTTAGATTTTGTAATGTAAACACATAAAAATGCACTTCCAAATTACCTCTTTTCTTGAATTCTATAGGCTGCTTTAGGCATCTGCTTCAGCCATGAGGTCCCCAGCCACCATACAGTCCAGAGTAGGGAGAGCTGGAAGGACCATCGACAGAGTAATTAGAACCAAGCCTTTCCTTCATCTTCCAGTGGCTTAAGACCACCTAAGAGAATCCCATGTCAGCACCACTGTGGGCATTGCAGAGCAAAAGACTCTAGTTGGCCTGACAGTGGACACAGTCCACACAGAGGGAGACTGAACTTGGCATTGTGGGTAAGGATCAATGTGTCCACCTATACACAAGACTGTCCAGGACAGCACCCAGCAGTGGGCCCCCTAGGTAAGCTAGTGTTACTCCAAGCCAGTGTATCAGTGCCTCTCTGGTGGGGTGCCAGATCACAGGTGTCAACTCTCTGTCTCCTGAGCATCTGGATGTTCCTAAAAACAAGGGCAGTAGAAAGAGAGAGAGCACGCCTCAGAGACAAACAGAACCTGGCACATGTTCCAGGTAGGTGCTCAGAGATCCTTGCCCAGACCACACCAAGGCCACAAACCCCAGAACAGGAGAAGGATTTGGAAAATTCCAGGGAGTCTTTCCAAAGTGTAGAGATTCCCTGAGGCCCCAGGACTAGGATTCCTTGACTGAGTCTAAGGACTTTTCTACAAGAGGAAATAGTTTCTACTTAACTACTACCAGAAAAACTACTAGACCATTTTAACACAAAATCTTGGTTTAAAATATCCTGAAATATAGCAAATGAAATCCTATAAAATATAGATTAAGATTTTATAAGTGGACAAAAATTGATGTCTGATAAAAGATATTGTTCTTGTCCAAAGTCAAATGAATTGTGCTCACAAATAGTGAGATGATTATTTTATTGTTTAACCTGAAAATTAACTTGCAGGCAATTGCTGTAAAGGAAATTTGAAATTGTTTAGAGCAGTGCAAATATGAGAATAAGTGTTTCAAATAACTGTTTCAAAGGATAGCATTTATCTGTTTCTGTATATGTTATTAAGATTATTTAAAAATCAAGTCTTACTACTAATCAGACAAAGCAAACTAAAGAATTCTCCAAAATTGAAAAGCTATATGCCTCATCTCTATGGTGAAGGCACACACTAATGCATGCTAAATTCACTGGTTAATTTCCCAGTTTTAAATGGGCAAAAATAAATTGGAGAGAGGAGTAGAGAAAGCAATAAAAATAATTGAAAGACTAGGAGATACGAGGATTTGATTTAGTTGACTGAAAAAAAAAAAAAAAATGTGCCCGAGGGGTGAAAGGGAAGTCTCTATTACTCTTCTCAAATAAATGAGAGGAAATGCTCATTAAAGAGCATGTGTACACGGAAATGACTCCTTTGGCAAGAGCATCTTTGTATTGTACATGCATTTTATTTTCTACATGCACTGGAGTCCTATGTTGTCCCAACTGTGTAAATCAAAGAAGCAGAAAACACACACACCCAAACACACATAGACCAGTAACCTCAGGATTCAAAGACTGAGGCATGATTTAGGACCAACCTGGTTTAGCACTGAGATGAATTGTTTATGATAGCAAAAAGTAAAGGAGAAAAGGAAAGATACAAGCATCTGAATGCAGAGTTCCAAAGAATAGCAAGAAGAGGTAAGAAATCCTTCTTCAGTGATCAATGCAAAGAAATAGAGGAAAACAATAGAATGGGAAAGACTAGAAATCTCTTCAAGAAAATTAGAGATACCAAGGGAACATTTCATGCAAAAATGGGCTTGATAAAGGACAGAAATTGTATGGAACTAACAGAAGCAGAAGATATTATGAAGAGGTGGCAGGAACACACAGAAGAACTGTACAAAAAAGATCTTCATGACCAAGATAATCATGATGGTGTGATCACTAACCTAGAGCCAGACATCCTGGAATATGAAGTCAAGTAGGCCTTAGAAAGCATCACTATGAACAAAGCTAGTGGTGATGATGAAATTCCAGTTGAGCTATTTCAAATCCTGAAAGACGAGGCCATTAAAGCGCTACACTCAATATGCCAGCAAATTTGGAAAACTCAGCAGTGGCCACAGGACTGGAAAAGGGCAGTTTTCATTCCAATCCCAAAGAAAGGCAATGCCAAAGAATGCTCAAACTACTGCACAATTTCACTCATCTCACACGCTAGTAATGCTCAAAATTCTCCAAGCCAGACTTCAGCAATATGTGAACCGTGAACTTCCAGATGTTCAAGCTGGTTGTAGAAAAGGCAGAGGAACCAGAGGAACCAAATTGCCAACATCCACTGGATCATGGAAAAAGCAAGAGAGTTCCAGAAAAACATCTATTTCTGCTTTATTGACTATGCCAAAGCCTTTGACTCTGTGGACCACAATAAACTGTGGAAAATTCTGAAAGAGATGGGAATACCCGACCACCTGACCTGCCTCTTGAGAAACCTATATGCAGGTCAGGAAGCAACAGTTAGAACTGGACATGCAACAACAGACTGGTTCCAAATAGGAAAAGGAGTATGTCAAGACTGTATATTGTCACCCTGGTTATTTAACTTATATGCAGAGTACATCATGAGAAACGCTGGACTGGATGAAGCACAAGCTGGAATCAAGATTGCCGGGAGAAATATCACTAACCTCAGATATGCAGATGATACCACCCTTATGGCAGAACATGAAGAGGAACTAAAAAGCCTATTGATGAAAGTGGAAGAGGAGAGTGAAAATGTTGGCTTAAAGCTCAACATTCAGAAAATGAAGATCATGGCATCTGGTCCCATCACTTCATGGGAAATAGATGGGTAAACAGTGGAAACAGTGTCAGACTTTATTTTTGGGGGCTCCAAAATCACTGTAAATGGTGACTGCAGCCACGAAATTAAAAGACTCTTACTCCTTGGGAGGAAAATTATGACCAACCTAGATAGCATAGTCAAAAGCAGAGACATTACTTTGCCAACAAAGGTCCGTCTAGTCAAGGCTGTGGTTTTTCCAGTGGTCATGTATGGATGTGAGAGTTGGACTGTGAAGAAAGCTGAGTCCCTAAGAATTGATGCTTTTGAACTGTGGTGTTGGAGAAGGATCTTGCGAGTCCCTTGGACTGCAAGGAGATCCAACAAGTCCATTCTGAAGGAGATCAGCCCTGGGTATTCTTTGGAAGGAATAATGCTAAAGCTGAAACTCCAGTACTTTGGCCACCTAATGTGAAGTGTTGACTCATTGGAAAAGACTCTGATGCTGGGAGGGATCGGGGCAGTAGGAGAAGGGGACGACAAAGGGTGAGATGCCTGGATGGCATCACTGACTCGATGGATGTGTCAGAGTGAACTCCGGGAGTTGGTGATGGACAGGGAGGCCTGGCGTGCTGTGATTCATGGGGTCTCAAAGAGTTGGACATGACTGAGTGACTTAACTGAACTGAACTGAGATTCATAACATGAATTTTTCTCTTTTTCCTAGAAGAATACTGTTTCTAGGATAATTCCTTAAAAGAAAAAGTTGAGAGAAGGGAGAAAGTGCTAGCTTAGCACTTTCATTTTAGGTTCAATAGCTTGATAGAATTGTGTTTCAAACAACTGTGTATACTGTATTAGTTTTCCTGTGGCTGCTATAACAAACTACCATAACCTTGATGGCTTAAGGTACAGAGAATTCCCATGTACACCTGCCTCTGCACACACACAGGTTCCCCCTTTCAAACATCCCACACTGGAATGATACATGCTATAATTAATGAACCTACACTTGCATAAAAGTGCATAATTTACAGTAGAGTTCACTTTTGGTTTTGTAAGTTCTCTGAGTTTTGGCAAATGTGAGATGACATGCACCAACCATTATGATATCATGCAAAGTAGTTTCAATGCCTTAAAAAATCCTTGATGCTCTACATTTTCATTCCCCCATCTCTCAATCTTTGCAACCACTGATCTTTTTACCATATTCCTAATTTTTTTTAAGAGTATTATGTAGCTGGAGTCATATAGTATGTGGTTTTTTCCAAATGGCTACTTTAACTTAGTGCATGTAACTTCCTTTTTTTTCCTCTTGCTTAATTGTTCATTTTTAAGGCATAATAGTCTATATAGTAAAAGCTATGGTTTTTCCAGTAGTTATGTATGGATGTGAGAGGTTGACTATAAAGAAAACTGAGTGCTGAAGAATTGATGTTTTCAAATTGTGGTGCTAGAGAAGGCTCTTGAGAGTCCCTTGGACAGCAAGGGAATCAAATCAATCAATCCTAAAGGAAATCAACCCTGAATATTAATTGGAAGGACTGGTGCTAAAGTTGAAGCTGCAGTACGTTGGTCACCTGATGAATAGAACTGACTAATTGGAAAATACTCTGATGGTGAGAAAGATTGAGGGCAAGAAGAGAAGGTTGTTGGGGGCAGGGAGGTGGGGGGTGGACAGAGGGTGAGATGGTTGGATTGCATCACTAACTCAATGGACATGAGTTTCAGCAAACCCAGGGAGATAGTGAAGGACAGGGAAATCTGGTGTGCTGCAGTTCATGGAGTTGCAGAGTCGAACATGACTTAGTGACTGAAGAACAATAGCAATATTCCATTATGTACCACAATTTGTTTATTAATTCCTCTATTGAAGGGCATCTGGTTTGCTTCTAAATTTTAGCAATTATGAATAAATCTTCTATAAAACATCCATGTACAGGTTGTGCAAGATTGATGTTTAACACATGCCATTGACTTAAAAAGGCAAACAATACCCATTAATGCTGCTATGAAATATTTATCTATTTAGCATCACTGATTATTTATATTGTAGGTTCCAAGACTGAAGATATGCATGTTTTATGAAAATTACTTCCTCAATCCTTCTACTGAGGATCATGTTAACTTTTTATCCATCTTCCAAATAATCACTTTCCTGCTTCAAATTTAGAGACTGACTTTTTTGTTTATTGGATTTTTCCAATGACTAGATTCTGACCTTGTTTTCACTGGACCAAATTTATAGCAATAATAATAATAAAAATAAATGGTTACTCATTACATATAAGACATCTTGTGAGTGCTTTATATTATATAAATATAAATCAAATCCACTTTACACATGAGGAAACAGTTTTGAAGCTAAGTACCTTGTCTAGATGATGCTGTAAAAGTGCTGTACTCAATATGGCAGCAATATGGAAAAATCAACAGTGGCCCAGGACTGAAAAATGTCAGTTTTCATTCTAATAGCAAAGAAAGGAAATGTCAAAGAATGCTCAAACTACCGCACAATTGCACTCATCTCACACGCTAGTAAAGTAATGCTCAAAATTCTCCAAGCCAGGCTTCAGCAATATGTGAACCGTAAACTTCCAGATGTTCAACCTGGTTTTAGAAATGGCAGAGGAACCAGAAATCAAATTGCCAACATTCCTTGGATCATTGAAATAGCAAGAGAGTTCCATAAAAGCATCTACTTCTTCTTTATTGAGTAAGACAAAGCCTTTGACTGTGTGGATCACAATAAACTGTGGAAAATTCTGAAAGAGATGGGAATACCAGACCACTTGACCTGCCTCTTGAGAAACCTATATGAAGATCAGGAAGCCACAGTTAGAACTGGACATGGAACAACAGACTGGTTCCAAATAGGAAAAAGAGTATGTCAAGACTGTATATTGTCACCCTGGTTATTTAACTTATATGCAGAGTACATCATGAGAAACGCTGGACTGGAAGAAGCACAAGCTGGAATCAAGATTGCCAGGAGAAATATCACTAACCTCAGATATGCAGATGACACCACCCTTATGGCAGAAAGTGAAGAGGAACTAAAGAGCCTCTCCATAAAAGTGAAGGAGGAGAGTGAAAAAGTTGGCTAAAAGCTCAACATTCAGAAAACGAAGATCATGGCATCCAGTCCCATCACTTCATGGAAAATGGATGGGGAAACAGTGGCTGACTTTATTTTTGGGGGGCTCCAAAATCACTGTAGATGGTGACTGTAGCCATGAAATTAAAAGACTCTTACTCCTTGGAAGGAAAGTTATGACCAACCTAGACAGCATATTAAAAGGCAGAGACATTGCTTTGTCAACAAATGTCCATCTAGTCAAGGCTATGGTTTTTCCAGTGGTCATGTATGGATGTGAGAGTTGGATTATAAAGAAATCTGAGTGCTGAAGAATTGAGGCTTTTGAACTGTGGTGTTGGAGAAGACTCTTGAGAGTCCCTTGGACTGCAAGGAGATCCAACCAGTCCATCGTAAAGGAGATCAGTCCTGGATGTTTATTGGAAGGACTGATATTGAAGCTGAAACTCCAGTACTTTGGCTACCTGATGCAAAGAGCTGACTCATTTGGAAATACCCTGAAGCTGGGAAAGATTGAGGGCAGGAGAAGAAGGGGACAACAGAGGATGAAATGGTTGGATGGCATCACCAACTTAACGGACACAGGTTTTCGTGTACTCTGGGAGTTGGTGATGGACAGGGTGGCCTGGCATGCTGCGGTTCATGGGGTCGCAAAGAGTCGGACACTGCCGGGAGCCAGGAGCTCCGCCCGTGGCAAAGGTCATGAGGAAGGAAGCTTGACATACGCAAACCCAGGCTAAGAGAAAAGCCGAACAGTGAGGGGATTTAGAAACAATATTAACCCCTGACAAGCCAGTTACTCCAATTCCAATGGGAGTGCCCGGCCCCCTACCTGAGGTCATTGTAGGATTTGTGCTGGGGCATAGCTTGCTTTCTTTAAAAAAAAAAAAAAAAAAAAAGAAAAGAAAGAAAGAAACGAAAAAGAAATTTCAGTGGTGCATGGTGTAGTAGATTCTGATTATATTGGAAAAATTAAAGTTTTGATCTCGCCGCCTACCAAAACTGTGCAAATTAATAAAGGTCTAAGAGTAACACAGCTTTTGCTTTTACCTTATCAGACAAGAAAAAACTTGACTTCTCAAGCTAAGAGCCACAGAGCATTTAGATCTAGTGATCTAGCCTTTTGGGTGCAGGAAATTACAGCTCCAAGGCCTTAAAATTTTTTTTTTTTTTTTTAATTCAAGAAAATAAAATGTCAGGGCTATTAGACACAGGAACAGACATCTCTTAACATTGCTGGGAAAGACTGGCCCAGTTCCTGGCCCACGCATACTACCAAAAATGAGTTGGTGGGATTAGAGAAAGTGGTATGTGGGGTGGGAATGCTGTAGAGCAAAAGGTGAGGGAGAGTTTAAAACCTTGAAGAGCAGTGAGTTCCCCGTTGCTGGAGGTATTCAAGCAAAGATTAGATGGTTGCTTGTCATCTAAAAGGCTATAGACCAGATTTAGGTTACAAAACGATAACTGGCTGCTGCTAAGTCACTTCAGCCATGTCCGATTCTGTGTGACCCCAGAGATGGCAGTCCACCAGGCTCCCCCGTCCCTGGAGAAGCTTATAAAGATGTTGTGCAACACCTCTTTACTTGCTTCTCATATTTAGGTCTGCCAAAAGTTTTGAAAACTGATAATGCCCCTTTGAAGCTGCAGAGAGATTGTTTACTAACTTTAAATGATTTCCAAAAATTATTAAGGGACATTAATTGGATACACCCACATTTAAAACTGACTACTGCAGATTTAAAGCCTTTGTTTGACTGCTTAAAAAGCGATCCTAATTCCAGTTCTAAGAAAAAGTTGACTAATGAGACAGAGTCAGCTCTTATTAAAGTAGATCAGACTTTAAATAATCAGTTAATTAGGATTAATATTACCAAAAGATGAGATTAAATTATTCTTGCCACAAAACATACACCTACAGGGTGCTTGTGACAAAAAGGCCCATTGGTTCCATCTACCAGTGACCCCAAGAAAAATAGTTTTATCTTATCCCAGCTTGGTGGCACAATTAATTATAAAAGGAGGAAAAAAGAAGTGTGGAACTTTTTAGGAAAAAAAAGTAGCAAATATAGTAATTCCATTCAATAAGGATCAACTGCAAGTCTTTTACAAAATAGTGATGATTGGCAAGTTGTCTTGATAGATTTCAGGGGTCAAATTTTGTTTCATTTGCCCTCAAGCCCCCACAGTAGTTAAAAGTTCAAAAATGTTAGATTGGCAGTTTGGGGATACCTGTGGAACTTTCCAACCCTATGTAGTTCCTACACTCCCCTTTACTCTATGGGGGAGGGACGTGCTGTCTCAAATAAGAGATACTCAGAGAAGGGTTTTCTCAATTTCTTAGTTATCAACAGGCGGTACAATTAACAATACTTTATATATTGTTATAAATACATAATATAAACATATTTGCCTAATTAAAGTTTGCCTAATTGGGTATGGGTATAAATAAAATATAATAAAGGTATACCTAATTCTATTTATAGATCTATACTTAATTAATTTGTATATAAATTAGTATGTATACTATATATGCATATTATATATATACTATATAATTAAATATGTATTGCAGTAGTATAATGTGTGTGTGGCTGATATTAATTGGTATGGATTGATGTGCTGTGATGATATATGTTCTATATACTGTATAATTATATTATATATGTGTGACATGTATTATTGCAGTACATTGGTTTGTGTTGGTTGGTATTAGCTGTGTACATGTTGTATTGCTGTAATATATATTAATTAATATATTAATTATAAAGATTAATTCAAGTATATTGATTTATATATATTATATGTCAATAAGTTTATACTTGTCATATATAAATACATATATAAATACATTTCACATTTAAGTGTATCTGTATACCAAAATGAGATAAGGAGGTTATACATTTATTACTTAAATTTATACAGAGACCTAAACTAAACATTAGACATAAATTAACATATCCCTAAATTTATGTTGTTAAAATGTAAATTTTAAAAATTTAAAAAATTAAATTGACAACTGCTTGACAATTCCTTTGCCATAAAACCCCCGTAGGTGTAATTGGGGTAGCCAGACAAAAAATTGGTTTTATCCAAAACTGCCCCCTAGAGTGGATCCATCTGCCCGCTCAAACTAAAAAAGTAGCAGCTTCTTATCCAGGATTGATAGCTACTTTGATATTAAAGGAAAAAAGTGGAGCATTAAGTTATTTGCTAAAGAGCCATCAGAAATTGTAATTCCATATAATAAGGAACAACTTGATGCTTTTCTAATGTTTGATGAAAATTGACAGATTGCTATAGAAAACTGTTGGGGTCAAATTTTTACATCATTTACCCTCCAATGTTTTGTTAAATTTTATATCTAGACACCCGGTTATTTTCCGTTAGATACAAACAGTTCCCTATTCCAGATGCCAAGAAATTTTTTATAAAATTTCAAATAAAACATAACACAGGCATCCCTTATTATCCCCAGGGACAAGGTATAGTAGATAGAGCACACTAAACATTAAAAATACAAATTTAAAAATTAAAGGAAGGGGAATTTGAGTATAGTTCCCCCCATCAGATCTTACAACATGCTCTCTTTGTAATAAATAACCTAAATGCTGATTCATCCAGAACAACAAGATACAAAGCCATTGATGAAATGGAAGGACCTCCTCTCCGGACAGTGGAAGGGTCCTGACCCATTATTAACTAGCGGTCGAGGATGTGCTTATATTTTTCCACAGGACGCAGATTCACCAATGTGGATTCCAGACAGGCTAGGTCAGCGGTGTGTGCACTCGCTTGCCCTGCCCCTCAACCAGTTCTCGCCTCCGCACCTCCAGCCGCGCCCTGAACCCTCCTCGCTGCACCCCGCAACCTAGAGCAAAGAAGTTTGTGCCGCGAGTGAGGGCCAGAGAGGAAAGCGCACCCGCGGAGTGCTGTCCAGACCAGCGCAGCTCCGCAGGCGAGAGGGAAACGCCCAGAGCCCAAGCAGCAGGGGGCTAGCCGAAGTCCGTGAACCCCACCCCTCTGCCCACCAAGGGCACGGGGGCCTGCAGCCTGCCTCTCGCGTTCTGCTTCCTGCTGCTGGGGACACTGCTCCCCTGGGCCGACGCCTGCAGCTGCTCCCCAGTGCACCCTCAATAGGCGTTTTGCAATGCAGACATAGTGATCAGGGCTAAAGCAGTCAGTAAAAAAGAGGTGGGCCTAATATAGTATGCTTTCATCTTGTTTAAACCCTCAATGTAATGTTTGCTCCTTTGTGGTGTTACAATGCCCACCCTATCTTATGGTGCCTATATGATAGCTATGGTCTTGTTGTGTTACAACAACTACAGGATTTAATGTGATCACGACGGTTTGTGGGCTTACTTATTTTAGAAATATCAACTTTAATAACCGCAATTACTTCTGTTACTATGGCAGCAATATCATTGACTCAACAGGTGCATACTGCCCAATATGTTGATGCCATGTCTAAAAATGTTTCTCTAACTCTAGCAACACAGGAAGCTATAGATAGAAAGTTGGAGATGAGGGTAGACGCCTTGGAAGAGGCAATTATGCATATTGGGACTGAGTTACAGGCTTTAAAGGTGAAGATGGCTTTGACATGCCATGCTGATTACAGGTGGATATGCGTGACATCTTTGAAGGTAAACGAGACAGATTATAAATGGGAAAATATTAAAAATCCTATCTCAGGTGTTTGGAACAGTTATGATATTGATCTGGACTTAGGGAAACTTCATAATAAAATACAGACCTTGGAACACTCTTGACTGGATTTTACCGCCGCTGGAGCAGCTAATGACTTTTTTCACACCTTCTCTAACTTTATTTCTGGAAAAAATATTCTGTCTAATATCTTTAGTTCTAATTTTGCTTCTCATAATAATTCTTCCTTGTATTGTCAGGATTCTTTGGCAGAATACTCAGAGGCTCGCAACTGAGCTGCATCTGGCTGTTTTAAGAAATAAAAAACGGGGAGATGCCGGGAGCCAGGAGCTCCACCCATGGCAAAGGTCATGAGGAAGGAGGCTCGACATACGCAAAGGCGGGATCAAGCCTCAGGAGTCCCCTGGAAATTCTCGAGCATCTACCCCCAAAACCACAGTCTGCCTACTTTACTACTTTGTGCTCTCACCTACACCTCTGACTTTATGGGGGGCTGTCCCCCACCACCTCTTTCGGAGAAGGAGTTAGGTTACACCTTCAGTTAATAATAATTCCTAGGCATGACAGGAATGTTCCAAACTTACAAACTCCTCTGAAGGTTCTCTAGCCTGCCTGACAGGCCTGTCCGGCCACATGTGATTGCTCACAGCCTCCCAACCATGAGAGGCACGAGATGCTTTAAACCTTCTAAAAACAGGTTCTTTAGAGAAGTTAGAAAACTATTAATATAAGTATAGTGGGCTGGATAGAAATTGTATTGGTGAAGGGTTTTGCATGTGTTGAGCCAATGTTTGCTGCTAAGTCTCTACATCCCCTGCCCTTATACACATTAATGAATATATAGAAGAAATAAGTATTAACTTTGATATTAATCACATTAGACCTTAGGCTAAGCAAATTCTTTCCTTAATTAAAACCCACTACACCCTCACCCTATAGGAATGTAACTTTATCTGGTACCCTTGGAAGGTGGCGTCTGTTTAAGAATAATCACCCCTGGAGAAATAAGTGTTATGGTTGACTGACCGCTGTCACAAGGAGAGGGTCATAAATTGTCAGCAGGCCCCCTGGCCAAAAGATGATGTAACACCCCTCAGACCTCTGTATACATTTGTATGAAGCACCTGACTTTAATAAAAGTCAGGACTGCTGACCCTGCATGACGTTTGTATAACATCTCAGTGTATAAAAGCAGACCCTGGAAAAATAAAAAATGGGATCAGTTCCTCGAAAGACTGGTCTCCCCATGTCTTTCTCTCACCTTCTGGCTGAATTATCTGGAACATGGAGGCTCGTCAAGCCTACGAATTATGCCTGGGCTTCTAAGATCTGACCGGGGAGGCCTTAATGTCTCCTCTCCTTTGGGAGAACGGGAGGATGCCTGCGGCCTATGTAGGTGACATAAATTCCTTGCCTTGGGATTTTACTAGCTTTCCACATAAACCAAGTTATTCAGCCTCTTTTCTCCACTGAATTTTCCTACTGAGCTATCCTCATTCTATTACTCTTTATATCTCTAATTAATATTTAATTAAAGCTATCGTATCCTGATCACCAAAGCCATCTCTCCTTCGAATTTCCCTGGATCCACTGGAGCTGGACCCCGGTAGGACACGACTGAGCGACTGAACTAAACTGAACCTTGTCTAAAGTCACATAACCATAGAGATGAGTTTTGAATCCTTCCGACCAAAATCCCCTGTTGTTTGAATCCTATCCTTTGTAGTGAGGTTCCATCTTACTTTCAGGGATCAGAGTTGCTGTCCTAAACCTAATTCTGAGAACTTGCTACCTAGACTCTTGAGGCCCACATAGTCAGACAGACTTGAGAACACAAGGATCACACCAGCTTCTGCTCCTGAGTCCTGCCTACTTCTTATCCCAATACCACTCCATTACTGGGTTTATCTTAAAATTCAAGAGCTGAGTTTTGGGTCTCACCTTATGGACACACTCTTAGTATATTGAATATTAGATTTCTCTCAAATTCAGATGCCACATCTTTATTTATTTCTACAATTTCAGTTTAAATCTCAGTTTGAATTTTAACCAATGTGGCCAAGTTTCATACTTTCCTAAGCCTATGTTGGAATACTACCAGTCTGTGATGATTTAGCCTATGGCTCCACAAATATTAAGTGGCCAATCATCGAGACTCTTATATGTAAGAATCTGGTACATGGGAGGCCAGAAAATGAAGTGTCCGATGAGTCTCTGTCATTAAAGAAATCATATCTTGCTTTAAAATAGAATTTACTCACAGGGAAGTACTTATTTCTAATATAAGATAAATTGAAAAATAATTGTGTAGAGAAAGAAAAGTTGTTGCAGTAGTTTATTTCTTCTGATAGCTTTCAGATTGTTTAGTAATGCTTAATTCATAAACTGTGAAATGCACAAGTTTTAGTTGTACAATACAATAGTCATTGTTTATTATTTATATCACCAAAAAATGTTCCTTGCATCTATTCCCTTGTTCTCACCTTCTGCCCTCTTAAGGCACAAATCTGCTTCCTGGGTCCATATACTTTCCTTTTCTGACATTTTATATAAATGAAATCAAATAATATGTGATCTATTGCATCCGATTTCTTTCACTTACTATAATGTTTTTCATATTTGTCATATTGTAGTGTGACATAGTATTTTTTTTTAATAACTCTCCACTTTGCAGGCATATGTGTGGATGTGCTTGGTTGCTTCTGTTGTGTCCAATGACTCTTTGCGACCACATGGATTGTAGCCCACTAGACTCCTCTGTCCATGAAATTTTTCAGGCAAGAATACTGGAGTGGGTTGCCATTTCCTACTCCATGGGATTTTTCCAACCCAGGGACTGAACCCACAACTCACATGTCTCCTGCACTGCAGGTGAGATTTTGAATGTTTTGAGGTTTGTCATGCTGTAGCCTGAGATCGGAGAAGGCGATGGCACCCCACTCCAGTACTCTTGCCTAGAAAATCCCATGGACTGAGGAGCCTGGTAGGCTGCAGTCCATGGGGTCCCTGAGAGTCGGACATGACTGAGCGACTTACCTTTCACTTTTCACTTTCATCCATTGGAGAAGGAAATGGCAACCCACTCCAGTTTCCTTGCCTGGAGAATCCCAGGGATGGGGGAGCCTGGTGGGCTGCCGTCTATGGGGTCACACAGAGTCGGACACGACTGAAGTGACTTAGCAGCATCAGCAGCAGCCTGAGATAGGGTTTTTTTGTTTCTTTTTTTTTTTTTTTAATAATACTCCACTGTGCAGACATAGTATGTTTTATTTATCTACAATAATAAAATTGATCAGTTGATCAACATTCAAAATGTTTTTATATTTTAGGTATTATAAATAATGCTGCTATGAACTTTTGGAACAAAATGTTTTCTTCACCTTTGGATAGATACCTGAGTGAAATGGCTGGATCAAAAGGTACATTTAGAAATGTCTCACCAGGCAAACCTGGCAATTTCTATTAGTGCTCCTAAAGTTTCTATTTGTGACCCTAAAGTTAAAGAATCATGCAAAAAGTCAAAAATCATAATTTATAAGCTTGTTATCCATGTCTGTGAAATGTTTTACCAAGTACCTATGACAGATTGTAATGTATAATGCAGATTTTATCTAAAGAAGATGTATATCTAGAAAAAAATTAAAAATGCAATTCTGTTGCTTGACGTTAAACTCCACAATCTCTAGTTACTCTCCTACTATTTGTTCCCTGATTTAAATGTGTATCATGTTTATAACCAAAGCAACTGGGATGTCACCCATTGCCCTCAGATGTGTAATTTCTAGGTGGTTGGAGATCTAGCACCTGCACTACACTTCTGATAATACACTCTTTCTGAGGCTGCAAAGTAACAGAAAACTCTCACAAGAAAGGAAGAGATGGTGGCTGCCCTGCTGGTTTGTGTTCTGAGATCTCTGAGAGCAGAGCTATAGGCAGGAAGCCCCACAAACTTGCTTTCCATCCAGCTGAATTCATTTACAGTGTCAGGATGTAAATGTGCAGTGATAATAGAATACTTCATCTCCAGCTGCAAATGGAGCTTAAACAAAAGTCCCCAACACTGTTTCAGTCATGAATCACAATTGCAAGGCATAGCACACAGCATAATGTTGTAAGTCAACCGAAAATAGTAATTGCTGTCTACTTGCTTATCTGATTGCTTTTCAGGATTGAAAGATGGAGATGACAGAAGGGCTGGGGAAGCAGCCTCATGAAAGGTCCAGATTTCCACTGTCCTGCTCCTTCCCTCCTCCCAAGATCACAACTCGCATCCAAGGTGCGGCTCTACTTCTAGCCTCCTGACTGAGCTTTAGGCAGAAAGAAAGACCCAATGAGGACACAGACACATCATCTAAATGGAAAAGCAAAACAAGTTAAATATTATGGAACTATTGAAGAATTCTGTGGGGGGACTAGTATAAAATCCATTCTTGCAGACATCCAGTGCAAATTTTTAAGAATACTTTCCAAAAGGTAAAATATATAAATTTTTATTCTTCTTTGTTTTAAAATTTATTTTATTGCTCACATATCCAGTTAATATGTGTAAATTTATGTTTCACATTTAAGTAGGATTAGCTCTTACAACACCTGGAACACAAATATTCTTGTTGGAAAATCATTTATCCCTATTTTTCTCTAGAGTATATTTATTCTTTCATTCTATCTTCTTTCTTAGCAAATTAATATCACTATTTCACTTAACTTGTAATTTAATCTTTTATAGGGCTGTATTTAATTGATATATACTCATAATTTTACAATTGATATATCTCTATTTTCCATATATGATATTCTTAGAAATAATTTTGATTTGAAGCATAAATTATCATAGTGTATTTTTGTTCATTTACACCTTAACTGGAGATGCTGATCTCACTTCTGTCATCTTTCTGCATGTTTTTTTTTTCTTCTTCTAAATTTTTTAAATTATTTTTTTTTAATTGAAAGATAATTGCTTTACAGAATTTTGTTGTTTTCTGTCACATCTCAACATGAATCAGCCATAGATATACATATATCCCCTCTCTTTTGAACCTCTCCCCATCTCCCTCCCCATCCTACCCCTCTAGGTTGATAAAGAGCCTCTGTTTGAGTTTCCTGAGCCATATAGCAAATTCACATTGGCCTGTTTTACATATAGTAAAGTACGTTTCCATGTTACTCTTTCCATACACCTTACCCTCTCCTACCCTCTCCTCATTCCTTAAGTCTATTCTCTATGTTTGTTTATCCATTGTTGCCCTGTAAATAAATTCTTCAGTACCATTTTTCTAGATTCCATATATATGCTAGAATATGTATATATATATGGATATACATGTATATATGCATATATATGTATATATATGTATAGAATATGTATAAATATCATATGTTAGAATATGATATTTATCTTTCTCTTTCTGACTTACTTCACTCTGTATAATAGATTCTAGGTTCATCCACCTCATTAGAACTGACTCAAATGTGTTCCTTTTTATGGCTGAGTAATATTCCATGGTGTATATGTACCACAACTTCTTTATTCATTCATCTGTTGATGGACATCTAGGTTGCTTCCATGTCCTAGTTATTGTAAATAGTGGTGCAATGAACAGTGGGATACATGCGTCTTTTTAAATTTTGGTTTCCTAAAGGTATATGCCTAGGAGTGGGATTCCTGGGTCATACTGTGATTTTATTCCTAGTTTTCTAAGGAATCTCCATGCCATCTTCCATAGTGGCGTATCAATTTGCATTCTCTTGTGAAACATTCTCTGGTCCTGGGCTTTTGTTTCTTGGGAGATTTTTGATCACAGCTTCAATTTCAGTGTTTGTAATTTGGTTGTTCGTAATTTCTATTTCTTCCTGTTTCAGTCTTGGAAGATTGAACTTTTCTAAGAAACTGTCCATTTCTTCCAGGGTATCCATTTATTGTCATATGCTGCTGCTGCTAAGTTGCTTCAGTCATGTCCGACTCTGTGTGACCCCATAGACAGCAGCCCACCAAGTTCCCCCATCCCTGAGATTCTCGAGGCAAGAACATTGGAGTGGGTTGCTATTTCCTTCTCTAATGCAGGAAAGTGAAAAGTGAAAATGAAGTCACTTAGTTGTGGCTGACTCTTAGTGGCCCCACAGCCTACCAGGCTCCTCTGTCCATGGGATTTACCAGGCAAGAGTACTGGAGTGGGTTGCCCTTGCCTTCTCCATTATTGTCATATAGTTGTTCATAATAGTGTCTTATAATCATTTGTATTTCTACTTTGTCTATTATAACCTCTCCTTTTTTATTTCTAATTTGTTGATTTGATTCTCCTCTCTTTTTTTCTTGATGAATCTGGCTAGAGGTTTGTCAATTTTATTTGTCTTCTCAGAAAAACCAGCTTTTACTTTTATTAATCTTTTGTTTCTTTCATTTCTTTTTCATTTATTTCTGCTGGATCTGTATGATTTATTTCCTTCTACTATATTTTGTTTGTTTGTTTGTTTTTGTTGTTGTTGTTCTTTTCCCAGTTGTTTTAGGTGTAATGCTAGGTTGTCTATTCAATGTTTTTCTTGTTTCCTGAGGTAGGATTGTATTGCTATAAACTTCCATCTTAGAACTGGTTTTGCTGCATCCCAGAAGTTTTGAGTTGTCATGTTTTCATTGTCATTTGTTTCTAGAATGTTTTTTTGGTTTTCCTTTTGGTTTCTTCAGTTACCTGTTAGTTATTTAGAAATGTGTTGTTTAATCTCCATGTGTTTGTGTTTCTTATAGTTCTTTTCCTGTAATTGATATCTAGTCTCACAGCATTGTGGTTGGAGGAGATATTTAATATGATTTCAATTTTCTTAACTTTACTGAAGTTTGTTTGTGACCCAAGATGTGGTCTATCCTGGAGAATGTTCTATGTGCACTTGAAAAGAAGGTGTATTGTTCTGCATTTCCTTTAAGGCTTGTGTTTCCTTATTAATTTTCTGATTTGATGATATGTCCATTGGTGTGAGTGGGGTGTTAAAGTCTCCTACTATTATTGTGTTACTGCCAATTTCTCCTTTTACGTCTGTTTGTCTTATGTATTGAGTTTGTCTTATGTATTGAGGTGCTCCTATGGTGGGTGCATAGATATTTACAATTGTTATGTCTTCCTCTTGAACTGATCCCTTGATCATTATGTAGTGTCCTTCCTTATCTCTTGTAATATTCTTTATTTTAAGGTCTACTCTGTCTGATATGAGGATTTCTACTCCAGTTTCTTTTGCTTCCCATTTGCATGGAATATATTTTTCCATCCTCTCACATTCAGTCTATATGTGTCTTGAGGTCATAAATGGGTTTCTTGTAGATTGCATATATATGGGTTTTGTTTTTGTATCCATTGCCAGTCTGTGTCTTTTGTTTGGAGCATTTACTCCATTTATATTTAAAGTAATTATTAATATATGTGTTCCTATTGCCATTTTCTTAATTGTTCGTAGTTTGATTTTGTAGCTCTTTTTTCTTCTCCTGTATTTCTTGACTATATAAGTCCCTTTAACATTTGTTGTAAAGCTGGTTTGGTGGTACTGAATTTTCTTAACTTTGTTGGTCTGAAAAGCTTTTGATTTCTCCATCAGTTTTGAATGAGATCCTTCCCAGGTATAGTAATCTTGGATGTAGATTTTTCTTTTTCAGTATTTTAAATATACCCTGCCATTCCCTTCTGGTCTGCAGAGTTTCTGCTGAAAGATCAGCTGTTAAATGTATGGGGTTTCCCTTGTATGTTACTTGTTTCTTCTCCCTTGCTGCTTTTAATATTCTTTCTTTGTATTTAGTCTTTGTTAGTTTGATTAGTATGTGTCTTGGAATGTTTCTCCTTGGATTTATCCTGTATGGGACTCTTTGTGTCTCTTGGACTTGATTGACTATTTCCTTTTCCATGTTGAGGAAATTTTCAGTTATAATCGCTTCAAAAATTTTCTCATACCCTTTCTTTATCTCTTCCTCTTCTGGGGCCTCTATAATTTGAATGCTGGTGCATTTTATGTTGTCCCAGAGGTCTCTGAGGATATCCTCAGTTCTTTTCATTCTTTTTACTTTATTCTGCTCTTCAGAAGTTATTTCAACTATTTTATCTTCCAGCTCATTGATTCATTCTTCTGCTTCAGATATTCTGCTGTTGATTCCTTCTAGAGTATTTTTAATTTCAGTAATTGTGTTTGTCTCTGTATGTTTATTCTTTAATTCTTCTAGGTCTTTGTTAATTGATTCTTGCATTTTTTCCATTTTGTTTTCAAGGTTTTTCATCACCTTACTATCATTATTCTAAATTCTTTTTCAGGTAGTTTGCCTTCATTTATGGAGAAGGCAATGGCAACCCACTCCAGTACTCTTGCCTGGAAATTTCCATGGATGGAGGAGCCTGGTAGGCTGCAGTCCATGGGGTCGTGAAGAGTCGGACACGACTGAGCAACTTCACTTTCACTTTTCACTTTCAAGCATTGGAGAAGGAAATGGCAACCCACTCCAGCATTCTTGCTGGAGAATCCCAAGGACGGAGGAGCCTGGTAGGCTGCCGTGTACAGGGTCGCACAGAGTCAGACACGACTAAAGCAACGTAGCAGCAGCAGCAGCAGCAGCCTTCATTTATTTGGACTTCCGTGTTTCTAGTTTGTTCCTCCATTTGTGTAATATTTCTCTGCCTATTCATTATTTTTCTTTTTCAACTTATTGTGTTTGAGGTATCCTTTTCTCAGGCTTCAAGGTTGAATGTTATTCTTCCTTTTGGTTTCTGCCCTCCTGAGGTTGGTCCAGGGGTTTGTGTAAGCTTTGTATAGGGTGAGATTTGTGCTCAGTTTTTGTTTGTTTGTTTGTTTTTCCCCGATAGGCAAGGTTGAGTGAGATGGCAATCCTGTCTGCTGATGATTGAGTTTGTATTTTTGTTTTGTTTGTTGTTTAGATGAAGTGTCCTGCACAGGGTGCTACTGGTTGTTGGATGCCTGGTCTTGTATTCAAGTGGTTTCCTTTGTGTGAGTTCTTACTATTTAGTACTTCCTAGGGCTAGTTCTTTGGTAGTCTGGGGTCTTGGAGTCAGTGCTCCCACTCCAAAGGCTCAGGGCTTGATCTCATATGCCAAATCCTCAGTCATAAAGGAAACGGTGATTTCTGCCATCATGCAGCTCTTAGTCTCTTGGTGTAGTCTATTTTATTGTTCATCAATTTAAGGGTGATTAAAAAAAAAAAAAGGAAGCACTTTAAAATAGTGACATAGATATCACAAAAACTAGCTAGGACCTACTAGTTCAAGATGGTGAAAGTTTCTGAATGTTGTATGTGCTGTATGTTTATTTTGTTGTTATATACTATGTGGATTATTTAATTTACCAGTTTTAGTCATTTTCTAATTTGGAAACTGCACATCTTTTCCTATTACTTAGTTTAAAGGTTTTGATCCCCTTTACATCTACTTAATTCAATTTTACTCTAAAGAACAATGGACTGCTAAGAATGAACTAGTATACATCTATAACAGAATTTGGTAACCTGCAGTTTCTTAGGCCAAATCAATGCTCCCACGCTCAAACTGTTTTTGCAAATTAAATGTTACTAGAAAATATTTATGCCCATTTGTGAGTATCTTATCTAGGACTGTGTTTTCACTACAGTGTAAAACAAGGATAATTGTGACAGAGATCTTATGACTGGTGAAGTAGACAGCATTTTATGTCTCTTCACATGACACATTTGCCAACCCTTGATCCAAACAGGCACACATGCACACACACAATCACATAAATACATATACACACATTCTTTTTGACATGTAAAGCAAATTTTAGCTAACAAGATAAAGTTTCAACAATTTACTGTATATAATGCTAAGTATATAATTTATTGTACATAATGTTATAGTTCTAGCACTTAAAGGTTATTCTTTACAAGTCTAAGAATAAATATAAGATAGTTTGGGATATCTAGAAATTTATACATTCTTGAAAAAATATGCCTTCCTAATAGAAGAACACAGTTACAGTTACAGAAAACTGAATTTCTTAATATGGGAAATGCCTATAATTACATCTTTAATGTATCAAAAAGGTGACCTTTATTAAATATATGTTTACCACTTGACAACTGTCATTATAATTTTTAAAAATAATTAAAATTATAGAAACGATAGCTTTAGCAATTATAGAACAGCAACAACATATGCACATTAGAAAACACTTTCATTATATTTTGTATGTATAGGGCTATTTTAATAGTTTCTTATTTCTTATAAAGGAGAACTAACTCTATTCAAGTAAATGCACTTCATTTCACATCAATAAACCCTTAAGGGTGATATAAAATTTGACAGACATATAAGTGGCAAATCACTATCTATTTCTTGCATGTCTGTTCTAGAGTATTAATCATGCTGTTGGTATTTAAAGGGTTGCAATGAACATTCCCATCAGTATTCTATAAAGATTTAATCACAATAGTACTCATCATTAAGTGTTACCCTGTGGATAATATCATTCACTATAGGGCTGACATGATGATACACTGGGGACATGAGACAGCTTTGTCTTCATTAGCTGACTTATGTGGTGACTTGAAGATTAAATGTCGTCAGTGACCTCCTAATTGCCAAACCCACTGGCCTCCTTGGAGTCCTCGGGCTAATTGTCCTTCTTGTAGTGTTTGACCTCACTAATTGCCACATTCTTTTCATGCCCTTTTCTCTCTGTTTCCTTGATACTACACTGTCCTACTCCAGTCCTTTTTTCAAAAGTGTCTTGTTCAGTCTCGTTTTGTGACTGTATTTCCTTTACCTTGCTCCTAAATGATTCCCTCAGATTCCTTGCATGAGCAGCTTTTCCTTTGTTAACCTCTCTCAGAGGTCATTTCCACCTGCATGAGTTTACTTTCACTTCTAAGAGCAGACTCTAGTGTCCAGAGTCATAGTTTCAAGTACTTTTTGAAGTGAGGTGGGTTTACCTGGGCAGGACCAGGAAGAGAAAAGGGGTTAACATGAGAGAAGAGTATTTTATTTTAGATAATAAATTCCTCCATGTTCCAGATTTTTATCCAAAAGAACAAGGACTGATAGTGGGCATGTGTTCTCATATTGATTTCAAATAATATCACCCAAATTATCTTTGTACTAACTCATATGTCATTAAAATGAATTTTTCCATGCTGAGGATTGGTCTTTTAATAAAAAAAAAAAATATCAAGAATTTGCCTGGTTAAATTTTTGATGAATTATCACATGATTTAATGACAATATCCACTGTCAAAAACTGTGAAAAGTCTGAGAATTTACCTTGTGTGCATGTGTGAGTGCTTAGTTGTATCTGACTGTTTGAGACTCTACAAACTGTAGCACACCAGGCTTCTCTGTTCATGGAATTTTCTAGGCAAGGATACTGGAGTGGGTTGTTGTTTCCTTTTCTAGGGGATCTTCACAACCCAGGGATAGAACCTGCATCTCCTAAGTCTCCTGCATCAGCAGGCAGATTGTTTACAACTGTGCCACCTGGAAAAGCATTATTTACAAACTAATAATTTAACTTGCCACAGGTTCATGGATTCTGGCAGAAGATACAAAACTTCTGAATCAGAGACAAAGGATAGATTAATACAGACAGAGCAGTAGTTTAATATCAGCTTTTGCATGGGTCCTCAAGTCCTCTGACATAAAGAAGGTCAGGCAATGTCTGCAGAGGCAGTGAGTCACTCAAATCTTGCATAACATAGGGGAAGTCTTCCTGGCCTTTGTACTGGAGGAGACATTATGTTTATATTTAACAAATTAGAGAACAAACAAATATGTCCTTTGCTTCTCTCTCCATCTCAAGACCACTCATTCACCATGCAAACATCCTTGAAGGGATAATTGCAGCCAGTACCTCTGCTCATGAGATATGAAGAGACTCTTAGAGACACATAGAGAATTGTTTCCCTATGAAATAATAATTAAGAAAAAGGGTCAAAAATAGCTCTTGTGAACTCCTTCCAAAAAAAGAGATGTGAAAGGAGTTCATTGTTCTTTATAAGCCATATCTCTAATGTCAGTAACTTTGGACAATTAAGGAAACAAATTGGAATAATCGATTCTAGCTTCCTTTAAATTATTTATTTTCTTTGCTATAATTTACCTCTATGTAACTGGAAGACAACACTTTCTAATAAAGAGGAACAGGACTTTCAGTGAATCATTCACATTTCATGTTTACGAATTGTCTCATTTCCTGAGATGGACATTCTAGACATCTTTGAAGAGCCTAAATGCTCCCCTTCACCTTTTGGTAACAGCAATGGTGAAAATTAAATAATAGAGGCTCCTATCCAGTGAATTCCCTCAAATACTTAAGGAATTTTGAACAACCTGCAAGATAAACCTCTTTTTTACCAGTCACCCTGCTTGGTAAACAGCACAAGACATGGATTGATCAATACCAGGTGTTTAACTTTTCCTGAGACATCACCCCATGCCTGGCAACTCACAGTCCATAAAATGATTAATAAAACAATAAAGGAAAATAAATTTGGATCCCTATATTTATTTTTTACACATTTTATTTGATGTTGCTTCTTTGAAAAGGCTATACTCTTTTGATTACCACAGCTTTAGAGTATACTTTAATAAATTATAAGGTTGATTTTCTATATTTTAATCTCTTCTTCAAATATATTTTCAGGCTATAATTATTTACATATTCTTCAATGTTTAAATAACACACAAATTTTGTCTAATTGCACTCACAAAAGGTTGATATTTAATTGGGATTTTATTTGGGGAAGACTAACATTTAAAACAGTAAGTCTTTCTTAACAACAAACTCTATGAAACAGATCCAGTGTGAGATGTCTTAATTTTCTTGAGTATAAGCATAAACTCTCAATTGACTCTAATAATAGCCCAGGATAGTTTGTCTTTCCTGGTACTGGAGAGGTGATTCCATTTCATATGAATATATTTCTTTCTTGGTGCACACAGTTTAAACATTTTTATTTAGTTGACTAATTAAATAGTTGTGTCAGATCTTAAATCTAGGGAGTAGGATGCTAGTTAGCCCATTCCAATATTTCTCAAGTGACACATTTCTTTAAATAACTACCCTAGGTAGATTATTTCTGCCTGAATCCATAAAATGATGTTTCTCCAGTGATCTCTCTACTTTTCTAATAGCTTCTTTCATTGGCCATTTTCCTGGAGCATTTTGCCATGATATCCTAGAACGCTTTCCTCTTGCTGAACAGGCATATTCAATACCATTAGCACATTTAGAATTGCATGATAAATTCTGAATCATATATTTTACTTATTTTTGGCATGGTTAATTGCTTCTATTTGATTTAGGCATTTGGAGGTCAGAGATTGATAACATGTTGGCTACCACTTTGTCTCCAGCCAAAGATCATTAGCAGACCTTTAGAATGCTTGCTAAGTCACTAATCTATTACCAATTTTCTGAAAAGTGTAACTGGCCTTTTGGTGAATCATCATTTTAATGATCACAGAGAGGTAAGATAGAGAATCTTAGAGAGGGCACAGAATGTTCAGACTTTGCACCTTCCACCAAGTTAGTGCCAGGAAATCTCAAAATGGAATAAGTTTGAGTAATAATTCATCTAAAAAATAGCTTACTTTTTAAAGTTGACTTTGTTCCAATGGCAATACTTTGTAAAGAAGATTGTACAAATGGAAAATAAGAATGTTTATTATCTGTAAACTTATAATTATCTTAGTTTAAACTGTAGCTTCAAAATGTCAAATAAAGACTACAGTTTTCAATATTTATAAATAGAAAATATAGATGATAAAACAAGAAGTCTCAGCTGAAAAAGAAAAGATCAGTGTCCTCTAAGGAAAAAATGGAAATTGTAGAAGCCACAAGCTAGCTTCTCTGGTAAGGAAAACTGCTCATTCCTCATACCCTTGCTAATCATACAGACGTGGGTGCTTACAACATTGAATTGGGAAGAAGATATCAAGGATTATGGTAATGCTTATTCTGAAACTTATTGATCCTTTGAGAAAGCCATTAAGAGAACCAGTTTCTGTTTGGACATGCTTGTTGGGGATGGGCAACCCAAGGCCAAGAACAACTCTTAAGATTCTACCAAACCAACTAATTATGTGTTAATTTATATCACCTCAGGCCACTAATGTGTTATAATATCTTTAATTTTTATTATTCATATTTAAACCCTAAATTATGAAAGTGATAGGAATACCAGACCACCTGATCTGCCTCTTGAGAAATTTGTATGCAGGTGAGGAAGCAACAATTAGAACTGGGCATGGAACAACAGACTGGTTCCAAATAAGAAAAGGAGTACGTCAAGGCTGTATATTGTCACCCTGTTTATTTAACTTATATGCAGAGTACATCATGAGAAATGCTGGACTGGAAGAAACACAAGCTGGAATCAAGATTGCCGGGAGAAATATCAATAATCTCAGATGTGCAGATGACACCACCCTTATGGCAGAAAGTGAAGAGGAACTAAAAAGCCTCTTGATGAAAGTGAAAGTGGAGAGTGAAAATGTTGGCTTAAAGCTCAACATTCAGAAAACGAAGATCATGGCATCTGGTCCCATCACTTCATGGGAAATAGATGGGAAAACAGTGGAAACAGTGTCAGACTTTATTTTTCTGGGATCCAAAATCACTACAGATGGTGACTGCAGCCATGAAATTAAAAGATACTTACTCCTTGGAAGGAAAGTTATGTCCAATCTAGATAGCATATTCAAAAGCAGAGACATTACTTTGCTGACAAAGGTTCGTCTAGTCAAGGCTATGGTTTTTCCAGTGGTCATGTATGGATGTGAGAGTTGGACCATGAAGAAGGCTGAGCGCCGAAGAATTGATGCTTTTGAACTGTGGTGTTGGAGAAGACTCTTAAGAGTCCCTTGGACTGCAAGGAGATCCATCCAGTCCCTCTGAATGAGATCAGCCCTGGGATTTTTTTGGAAGGAATGATGCTAAAGCTGAAACTCCAGTACTTTGGCCACCTCATGCGAAGAGTTGACTCATTGGAAAAGACTCTGATGCTGGGAGGGATTGGGGGCAAGAGGAGAAGGGGACGACAGAGGATGAGATAGCTGGATGGCATAACTGACTTGATGGACGTGAGTCTGAGTGAACTCTGGGAGTTGGTGATGGACAGGGAGGCCTGGCGTGCTGTGATTCATGGGGTCGCAAAGAGTCGGACATGACTGAGTGACTGATCTGATCTGATCTGATCTGAAACCCTAAATTATGTAAATTTATAGTAATAATGGAACAACACTAATGTTCTTCTACTCGAAAATCAAATTAAGATGTTTTTATTAGGTACTTTGACTTAGATGCCTTTTTTTTTTTTTTTTTTTTTGAGACAGTAAAGCAAAGTATATATGCCTGTATCTCTATCTAGATCTATAAGTCTACCTGTATCTGTATCTATGTATGCTTAAGTTACTTCAATCATGTCTGACTCTGTGATATTATGGACTGTAGCCTATCAGGCTCCTCTATTCATGAAATTCTTCAGGTATAAATACTGGAATGGGTTGCCATGCCCTTCTTTGGGGCATCTTCCCAATCCAGGGATAGAACCTGTGTCTCTTACATCTCATGCATTGGCAGGTGGGTTCTTTACCACTAGAACCACCTGCAATGTCCATCTGTATCTATATTTATATAGATAAATATAGATATTTATCTGTAATATATATCTGTATTTGTTTCTATACATGTATGTATTAGAGATGTATGCAGTATAATAGGAGACAGAAGTAGATTTTATATTTAGAACATAAACCTTCAAATAAGCATGAACAATTTCAACTGTTGACACCCTTCCCTTCATGGCCTCACATCCCCACTGCTCCATGCTCAGCTTCTTCTGCTAGGCATGTGGGCAATGCTTTCCTCTTTTGAGTATGACTGGAGTCAGGAAACTACTGGGATTTGGCTTCTGCATTACTAGACATATAAAAGAGGAACTTCCTAATATTTTCTCACAAGCAGTCATGAAAGAAAATAGGCTCATTTGTTCTCTTTACTGTGTAGAATCTGGGCCGGCTAAACTGGTTGAACAAAAAGTAAACCTCTGCCAGTGAAGTAAGGTTTTGCAGACTTTTGGTGACTTTGTGTCTTTGACTATATACTCTCTCTATTGCTGCTGTTTAGTGGTGTCTGACTCTCTGCAACCCCATGGACTATAGCCCACCAGCTTCCTGTATCATGGGATTTCCCAGATAAGAATACAGGAGTGGGTTTCCACCTCCTTCTCCAGAAGATCTTCTTGACCCAAGGATCAAGCCCGTGTCGCCTACATTGGCAGGTGGATTCTTTACCACAGAGTCACCAGAAAAGTCTACACTCTCTCTCTAGGTGAATTCAAATATGTTTGCTAATAGTTCCCAAATTCATACCACTAATATTTATCTTCCTTATGAAACTTGTGATTGTGTATGCAATTGATCTGTGGTTTGCTCTACTTATACACGATGATTGTGTCCTTAACAGATGTCCCTTTAAATGGCATCATATGCTAAATAACTTAGGCCTTGAATCTAGCTCAACCTTTAAGCAGGTCCTATTGTTATACAGTAAATATTTCCTTCTGTTACATATGTCCTTGTCTTTGCCTTAGAAGCTACGTATTTTAACCTAGCTTATCTCCTTCAGGCTTGACCACAATAATCTATTAACCTTTTAAAACAAATGAAACAAAAATCTGTTTTCTGCTTATGCTTTTATTGTTATTCCCAAATTACATTTAAAGCCCAAAAGGTAACACATGGCTTACAAAGCCTCACAGTGTGAGAATTCTGCCTACCTCTCAGACCATCACTGCCAGCCTGCTTCAGCCCATGGTGCTCTTATATCCTCCAGCCTTCTTTCTGTTTCTTGAATCCAGAGACTTTCTCAATCACCAATGATATCTAAAGCAGATCCCACCCCCGTCACTTGCTCCATGACTCCCTTGCTTCATTGTCCTCATGACATTTTATGTATTCCTACTGAGCGACTTCCCTTTCACTTTTCACTTGCATGCATTGGAGAAGGAAATGACAACCCACTCCAGTGTTCTTGCCTGGAAAATCCCAGGGAGCCTGGTGGGCTGCCATCTATGGGGTCACACATAGTCAGGCACGACTGAAGTGACTTAGCAGCAGCATAGTTAGCTATTTATTCTTTATTTTTTTTTCCCCCAAATGACAACAAAGACCTTAGCTAATTTTCTTCCTATGCTTTACTTCATAATAAACTGTGCAAAGCTCTTAAAGAGATGGTAATACCAGATCATCTTACCTGTCTCCTGAGAAACCTGTATGCAGCTGAAGAAGCAACAGTTAGAGCCTTGTATGGAACAACTGGTTGGTTCAAGATTGAGAAAGGAGTATGAAAGCTCTGTCTGGTGTCACCCTGTTTGTTTAATCTATAGGTTGAGCACATCATGCAAAATGCCAGGCTGGCTGAGTTACAAGCTGGAATCAAGATAAACGGATAAACATCAACAACCTCAGATATGCGAATGATACCATTTTAATGTCAGAAAGGGAAGAGGAACTAAAGGTCCTCTTGATAAGGGTGAAGGAGGAGAGTGAAAGAGCCAGCTTATAACTAAATAATAATAATTAAAAAAAAAAAAAAACAAACTAACATTATGGTATCTGGCCCCATTACTTCATGGCAAATAGAAGGGGACAATGTGGAAGTAATGATAGACATACTCTTCTTTGGCTCTAAAATCACTGCAGATGGTGACTGCAGCCCTGAAATCAGAAGACAATTGCTTCTTGGCAGGAAAGCTATGACAAACCTATACCTAGTGTTGAAAAGCAGAGACATTACTCTGCCAACAAAAGTCCATATGGTCGAGGCTATGTGCCAGGGTCCAGCCCTGGTGGATCCAGGGAATTTGAAGTGGGGACTGCATTGGTGAGGATCAGGAAACAATTGCTTAATTAAACATTAATTAAGGATATAAAGAGAGGTTAAATAAGGATAGCTCAGTGAGGAAATTCAGTAGAGAAAAGAGGCTGAATAATTCAGCCAGAAGGTGAGAGAAAGAACAACATGGGGAGACCAAGCTTCGGTGAACAAGGCCTGCACTTTATTTTCCAAAGTAGTTTTTATACCTTAAGTTATGCATAGAGGATAATGGGGGAAGGGGTAGAGTCATGCAGTAAGCCAGGCTTTCTTCCTGCAAACTCATCATATGCAAAAGTTTAGGTGATTTGCATCATCTTCTGGCCAGGAAGCCTGTTAACATTTTAAGACCCTTTCTTCAGAAAACTTATTTTTCTCTAAAGGTGATTAGTCAGGTGCCACCCTCCAAAAGCATTAGATAAAGTTGCATTCCTACAGGGCAAAGGTGTGGTGGGCTATAACAAGAAAAAGAATTAACTCAAGGGTCCAAGGTTACAAACATTAAAGCTACTACTTACATTCCTATACACCAATTATATTAATCAATACACTGCCAGGGACACGGTAGGTAAGGGATATGGAAACTTAGCAGCAAACATTGGCCCAACAAGTGAAAAACCCTTCACAAATACAATTTCTAATCAATCTTTTAATTGCTCAAAGGAATCTATATTTAGACAGTTTAGAACATCTTATGCCTCTCACAGTTGGGAGGCTCTGAACAATCACATGTGGCCAGAAGAACCTATTCAGGAGAGAGATGGTGGTGGGGGACAGCCCCCTGTAAAGTCAGAGGTATAGGTGAGATCACAAAGCAGTAAAGTAGGCAGACTCTGGTTTTGGGGGTAGATGCTCGAGAATTTCCAGGGGGACTCCTGAGGCTCGATCCCGCCTTTGCGTATGCCGAGCCTCCTTCCTCATGACCTTTGCCACGGGTGGAGTTCCTCACACTGGCTCCCAGCAGCTATGGTCTTCCCAGTTGTCATGTACAGTTGTGAGAGCTGGACCATAAAGAAGACAGAGCCCTGAAGAATGGATGTCTTCAAACTGTGGTGCTGAAGAAGACTCTTCAGAGTTCCTTGGACATAAAGGAGTCCAAGCCAGTCAATTTTAAGGGAAATCCTGATTTCCCTTAAATCAGGTTAATTCATTTAACCCTGAATCCTTGTTGGAAGGACTGATATTTTTGTCATTTAATGCAAAAAGCTGACTTATTGGAAAAGTACTTGACGCTAGGAAACCTTGAGGGCAGAAGAAGAGGGTGTAAGAGGTTGAGATGGCTGGATGGCATCACCAATGCAATAAACATGAACTTGGACAAAGTTCAGGAGATTGTGAGGGACAGAGAAACCTGGCGTCCTGCAGTCCATGGGGTCAAAATGAGTCTGACACGATGGGGCAACTGAACAACAACAACCGTTTACTTAGTGCCTAGAATAGTACCTGGAACATATGAAGTTCAATAATCATTTGTTTTATGAATGATTGAGTAGATGAATGAGTGATTTTTTATAAGATTTGGACTGGATTCACCAAAGTTCCTTATTATTTCCACTATTCTAAGTGGGAATTTTCTTTGAAGACATCCTGTGTCTCTTTCATCATTTTGATTTGAAAATGTTGGGAATAATTGAATCTTTCTGTTTGTTCACAGATTTCAAAGTCATGTATGAGTAGCCACATAGGGTTGGGATTGAGAGAAACAGAAAAGACCCAGATGTTTCAGACTTAAAGTTCAATCTAGTGATTGGTTGTTGTTTTTGAGTAGGTGTGTTCTTGATTGTATGCAACAGTTTTCTGTTATAATAACAATAAATTAATTTAGATATTATATATAAAATGTGTTTATAAACTTCTATGTAGGTGTACAGATACCAAACAGCCAAGAATTGACTGCATTTAGTGCTTATTGCTTCTCATGTGCAGATAGAACACTCTTTTTCTTAGAAAGCCACTT